>NC_053491.1:317367486-317982764 GCF_905171775.1 Rana temporaria | reverse complement strand
GTATCAATGGGTATTTTTCTATACTTGCGGAAAATTTTATTAGCTTGGAAAAAAAAAATGCTGCCACCACATCTAGGGACTGGGAAGCTGCAGTATATAATTGTTTTGTTCCTGGGTTAAGATATGCTTTAAATCTGGTATTTGGGGCCCATTTCGAGAGATTTCCTCCCATTTACTTCCCCAACAGTATCATCAAAGAGGGAGTAAGAGAAAATTTGGCACATGCAACATTAAAAGCTGACTGGGGGTTATAGTCTTTCCTGCTCTATGAAATAAAAGTTGCCATTACTGTCAGAGATTTTGCCTAATCTTTTGCCTAGAGAAAATGCTGTCACAGGACAGTAAGTGAAAGGAAATGTATCTAATGAACCCCTAGACGGCAATAAAAACCAATCATGGCTTCTATTCTTTTGACACTGTATCTAAAACTTAAAAAAAAAAATGGTCTGAGAATACTGGTTGCTTAGGTCTTTAGGTTATTATTTTTTATATAAGATATTTTCTATCACAAAATGCCATTGTTTCCCAGTTTCACTGCAGAGTCCGAGAGGGAGAAGAAAGAATGGATGGAAGCCCTGTTGGAGTGTATATCGGAGTCCCTGTCAGACTATGAGGTTGCTGAGAAGATCTGGTCCAACAAAGCCAACAAGTCATGTGCAGACTGCCGAATCTGCAACCCAGACTGGGCCTCCATTAACCTGTGTGTAATCATATGCAAGCAGTGTGCTGGTGGGTTTTAGCAATCAAACCATGCAAAGTCTTTTATGTATTCCTAGATGTCATTTAAAGTGATATTTAACACTTTTTATTTTACATATAGTATATGTTACATATAAATATGTCTAAGCAAAAAGCTGTGTCTTTACAGTATTTTTTGGCTGCTTCTTATCAACTTCCGGCAGACTCCTTTACTAGGTGCCCCCTGTCCTGTGTCAATCCCGTGGATGGGGGCATCTGTGCATGCTCGCTCCCAGACATAGGTCTACATTCTAGCGTCCTAAAGATGCCTGTGCCTGCACACAAAGGCATCCCAAAATTGAAGGTCCCCACCTCTGTACTTTAAATCATCATATGCCGAGGTTCTGTCAACACTACAAAAGATGCCCTTCCTATGTATGGCCTCTTGTGCTGTGACTGACGGCTCTGGTTGTATTAGAAGCACAGACATTTTCATATTCTGTGTACTGTGGGAGACTATCTATAGTGAATGCAGGCTCCCAGGTTAAGTAACACTTTAAGGCTGCTTTTAGAGCAAATAGAGACCCTACCCACAAGTATAGTAAATTGTCCATTAAATGTATATTTCATGCTACAAGCTGTCTGTAGTTTGATTCAAGTTTCATTCAGATTTCTTAGAGAGGAAGTGAACCAGTTGCCAGATGAGGTTATTAGGAGTAATTTCCTACAAACTGTACAACCATAGTTGCAAGATAGTTGAAGTTTATTTTGTTTGGAAAGCTGAACAATTTCACCAGCATACTTGTCTTTATTGTACAGGTCAACACAGAAGCCTGGGAACCAACGTCTCTAAAGTGCAGAGTCTGAAACTAGACACAAGCATCTGGAGCAATGAAATTGTACAGGTATGACTCGACTCAGTCTGCAGATACAATCATATTTACTACTGTTAAATAGTGATGCATTGTGAATCTTCTCTAATATTCCTACATTGTCTGTCTGTACCAATTTTACCTTGCCCATAAAACTGAGGGGGTAGTCATTCATGCAAGCAAGATCACTCAGATGTCTACAGATAACTGTATGACTGCTGATTTTACAAATGTATTTAAAATTAGGAGGAACAGAGAGGGGAGGAGAGTGGCTAGCACCGTCTTATCAGGGGAGAACAATAAACATCAGAACTGATTTTGGGTCCTAACCAAGTGCTATCCCCAGAAGAAAGCAGTGCCAGCTCCATCTGCAGGCACCACCAAGATCAACCATTGTCTGTTACGTTACGGGCAGGCTGTTAAAACCACTAGCACATGATAAAGAGGAACGTATTTTCTTTGGAAGTGACTGCAATATATTCAAACTTAACATAATTGTACCTGTGTCCTTGGTTGCAGTGTAAAGAAGAAACATTACATCATCAGGAATAAAAAAATGAACACCTTCAATAGAGGTTTTTATAAATGTGCCTATACACATAAGCTTTTAGTCTGGTAGTCTTGGTTTTCAGTAACAATCCAGTGTCTATGTGACAGTGCACAACAGTCCTAAGTAAGTGTTTGTGGGGAAGAACTTATGTTACTATTTATTCATTACAGGTACTTATATAGTGCCAACAATTTACGCGGCGCTTTACAAATATATATTATACATTTACATCAGTCCCTGCCCTCAATGAGCATACAGTCTAAGGTCCCTAACTCACATTAATGCACTCACATACTAGGGCCAATTTAGACAGGAGCCAATTAATATTAACCTACCAGCGTGTTTTGTTTGGGAGTAAACTGGAGTCCCCGGTGGAAACCTATGTAGGCATAGGGAAAACAAGCAAATTCCAGGCAGGTAGCACTGTGGTTGGGATTTAGGCAGAAGGGCTAACCACCAGCTCTGTGTTAAAGAGGAACTTACCACAAATCCACTGTGTAAGCATGTGTGATTGTTTTATTATGTCTAAGGACAGCATCAGACAAAATCTGGACAGCAAAACATGGCCTGACATTAGTGTTCTGGCTATGTCCTAATGTATTACAGTCCAGTATTAGTGATATGTAGGACATATGGGTCATATAATTGCTCCTGTTTGGGCTTCGCAGGAGGGAAACACTGCTAATATGCTCCTGACAGTCCTGTTAACAAATCTTCACAGGGGAAGCAATAGTGAACATGAAATAATTGTAACTGAAAATTATATTAACATTTGCAGTTATTTATTATCCTGGGTAATGATCGAGCAAACCGATTCTGGGCTGCACGGCTGCCATCATCGGAAATTCTCCATCCAGAAGACGGTATTGAACAAAGACGAGACTTTATAGCACACAAGTACAGAGATGGGAAATATAGAGGTCCACACCCCAACTACAGTACACAAGAGGAAATCCTCAAGGTAAGATACACCGTATGTCAAGCGTGAATGTTGCAAAGACTAATCTTTTCTGTGCAATTTTTATTAGTATGTATGAAAAGCAACTAGAAAATTCAATTTTAAAATTCTTTGCTTATGATACATTGAAGGTGAACAAAGGTAACAAAGTTTGACAATCATGCACTTACTGTGTAAATTGTACATTGTATAGGAGACAAAATCCTAGTTCAACTCCAAAAATGTTGGGGCACTGTGTAAAATCTACATAAAACAGAACACAATGACTTGCAAATCTCATAAACCCAATTTTTATATTATTCACAATAGAAAATATGTCAAATATTTAAATTGAGAAAAGGTACCATTTGAAGAAAAATAAAAGGTAATTTTGAATTTGATGGCAGCAACACATTTGAAAAAAGTTGGGACAGGGCCATGTTTAGCACTATGTAGCATCCCCTCTTCTTTTATTAACACTCTGCAAATATTTGGGAACTGAGGATACCAGAAAAAAGAGGATCACCGCTCCAGGTGGGTCGCTGTGTAGAGTAGACTGACTCAGAATACCGTGGGTGCTGGCAATGCACTGACCATGCATGAGATACGAAGAGAGGAAATGGATAGCCGCACTCCAATAACCAAAAAGGTTGTCTTTTTATTCAAACGAAGAGCAAATACATCACTTCACAAGGTCACAGCAAAGGAACAGGGGAACAGCCGACGCGTTTCGCACTGAGCTAGTGCTTAATCATGGCTGATTAAGCACTAGCTCAGTGCGAAACGCGTCGGCTGTTCCCCTGTTCCTTTGCTGTGACCTTGTGAAGTGATGCATTTGCTGTTCGTTTGAATAAAAAGGTCTAAGCCAGTTAAGCACCCAGATTCTTCTGCTAAGCCATGCTGTTGTCATAGATGCAGAATGTTGTTTAGCGTTGTCCTGTGAAATATGCAAGGCCTTCCCTGAAAAAGACGTTGTTTGGTTTGGAGCATATGCTGCTCAGCATTAATGTTGCCTTTCTGATGTGCAAGCTGCCCATTCCATACGCACTAATGCACCCCCATAACAACAGAGATGCAGGCTTTAGAACTGAGCGCTAAAACAAACATGAAGGTCCTTCTCCTCTTTAGTTAAAAATTTGTCTTACCACAGAACAGTTTTTGTCCTTACAGCAGAGAAGATGGTGGCATTTTTGAATCATGTTCAAATCTGGCGTCTTCTTTGCATGATAGAGCTTTAACTTACATCTTTGGATGGCACAGCAAACTGTGTTCATAGACAGTGATTTTTGGAAGTATTTCTGAGCCCATGTAGTGATCTCCATCACAGAATCATGCCTGTTTTAATGCAGTGCTAAACATTATTCTAAAATCGTTTAGTAATTATTAGATGCAACTTTTCACAGATTGGTGAACATCTGCCCACCTTTATTTCTGAGACACACTGACTCTCTAAGATGCCCTTTTTATACCCAGCCATGTTACTGGCATGGTGCCAATTACCTAATTACCCAGCTTTTTGTTGCCCTGTCCCAACTTTTTTGAGATGTGTTGCCGCCATCAATTTCAAAATTACCTTATTTTTTTCTTAAAATGGTACATTTTCTCAGTTTAAATATTTGCTATGTTTTCTAGCCCAGGAGCTGGAGCAGGTTCTTATATATTTATAAAGCAGTTAATGTAATTTCTCTTTCGTTCATTGACGGACACAGCACTTTAAATCTTGACCTTAGGGTTATATAGCCACCTTCAGGAGAGGACTAGACAGAACATGTAAAAGCATCAAAACTGCTCAGTACCGCCCAGGGGTACAGGTTATAACCCCTCACACTGCATCCAGCAGATCAGTTTTTTTCTGCCTAGTGTAGGAGAAGGACCTGGCTCCCGGTGGGGACCATTGGTCCTGGAGAATTTTTTCTTTTTTTTTTTTGATTCCTGTGATCTACTATCAACAGCCAGGCCATTGAGCGTGAGCAGGCCCTAGCTACAGGCTCTGTCGGCCCCGACATGCCCCTTTTGATTCAGGGGTGGCCGGCGAGCTATATGCTCTGGGGCACACATATGACCGGGCTACTGCTGTCCCTGTCACAGTGTGCCATGGCCAACAGTCACCCCGTACCGCTCGGGTGATGGGTCTGTCCATGGAATGCATCCAGCAGTCCCAACAGGAGGGGTAAGTATGGTCCAATCTGTCTCGGCAGGATAGTGCAGCTGGGCATTCCCTGGGAGGTCGAATAGGGGGTCTCTCACCCTCCCCTTCTTCTCTCCTCATCTTTTCTCTTCTCCCCATGCTTGGGTCCGCTGTGTGACTGACCGGGGGTCCTCCGGGGGGGGGGGGCTTTGAGTCCGGACAAGGGGCTGTGCTGTATATGGGGTCGGCTCGGGCCTTGGGGGTGTGTGAGGTACAATTTGTGGGACACCGCCGCTGGCCCGCGTGGGCATGGCCATTTTTTTGCCGACTCAGTCAGGGAAGTCTCAGCTTGTTTTTGCCTCTGGTGCTGGGGGATTTCCTTCTGGAACGGCGCAAATCACACAGAGCACCTTGTAAAGGAGAGCGGACGGCAGCACAGTGCAGTACCTGGGTCTGGGTGGTGAGTCCTATGGTGGGCCCCTCAGTCTGTGGCAGCTAGGAGGGTGGACATTTTAGTGGCTTGCCTTCGGTCCCTAAGGGGTGTCAGGTGAGCGTGGGTCTGCATAGCGTTAGAAGCTGGCGTTTCTTCCCCAGACATACCTGTGGTGGCAACCGGTTCCCCTGGACCTGTGGTGCATATAGACGCTTTGTCGGCGGTTCTGGAGTCTTTTGTTGCCAGGGTGGAAGTGACTCTAAATCAGACTCGGGCCTTGCTGCGGCAACCTGCCCCTGTTCTGAAGTTTCAGAGGATGCGGACCAGGTCCGTTCGAACAGTGAGGATGATTCCGGGTCAGCGCAGGAAAGGGCGCTTGTAGGAGCGCTTATCACAGCGGTGCGGGATATCCTAAAAATGGAGGATATGTCGGGGGACCTACAGAGGTGTCGGTCCCTTTTGGGTCTCACAAGCCAGCCCGCATGGCTAAGGTGTTTCACTACCTGACCTATTTTGATAAAATTATCTACAAAGAATGGGAACGACCGCAGTGTTTTCTGACATCCCTGGACATCAAGGAAGCTATTCGTTTTTATTTGTATATAGGTGCATTTTAACCCCCTGAGCCGTTAAAAGTCTGGCTTGTGGGGAAATTTCAGGACCAAAAGCGGTAACCCCAAGCCAGTCTCGGGACCGCCTTGCAGTATCCACAGGCACAAGTAAGTTACTTACCTTGTACCTGGATCCTGCAATGCCTCCCTGCTGTATGATCGAGCAGTGTCCTGCTCGCTCGATTCACAGTGCCTGTGTGCCGCCGATCTCCGTTCCCTGCGACGTTACGACGCACGGAGATCGGCGCCAAATTTAAAAAAGTAAATAAACACAGTACATACAGTATACTGTAATCTTTTAGATTACAATACTGTATAAAAAAAATACACACCCCCTTTGTCCCTAGTGGTATGCCCAGTGACCTGCATCCAAGTGGTTTTAGACCAGCTAGAAAACAGCGATAATATATTAGAATCACTTGCAGAATTGAGCGATAGTGATTTGTGGGAAAATTCATCATCAAAAAATTAAAAGTAATAATTTTTATTATTATTATATTATTTGTTATAATTATTTATATGTATTTATTATATTATAATTTATGATTTTGTGTTTCAAATTTTATTATACCTGGGATGTCTACTAGACTCTTGTTTGGACAGATTTAAGTGAGTTATTCCTAAGAATTTCAGGCCTACAATATAAAACGCCAAATTTCCATGCATAATAATGGTACCGCTTTCAGCACCTAAAATCTGAAATAATCATACCACCAGGGAGGTTAAAGGCCATCTAGATTAAAATCCAGTTAGGATCAAAAGATGTTATGATTCCTCCAAAAGCTGACCATAGATGGTTTGAATCATGGCCAGTTCAGCAGGGACAGTAGAGATTCTAACCATCTATGGCCAGGCTGATTGTACCCAATTCGATCCATCGATCGATTTGGGTACAACCAGCATGTTGGATTGTTACATGGAATTATTGCCAGCGGCCATAGCCGGTAGACAATATTACTGTGTTCTCCAAGCATGGAAGCCTGTTCCCCCCCCCCGCCAGGAAAACACAATAGCTCTGTGTTAGGGCTTTCCCCTTCAACATGTGTTGATGGGGGACTTTTAGCGTTTTTGTTTCCTGCAAAATCATAATATCTGTGGCCTGCCTTATGCCGCGTACAGACGGTCGTTTTTTGTGATGAAAAAAAAAACGACGTTTTAAATCATGAAATAAAACGACGTTTTTGAAACATCATTTTCAAAGACGAAGTTGCCTACACACCATCGTTTTTTCACAATGCTCTAGCAAAGCGAGGTTACGTTTCAGCACTTTTTTCCATTGAAGCTCGCTTCATAACTAGCTTCTGGGCATGCGCGGGTGTAAAAACGTCGTTTTAAACGTCGTTTTTTGCTACACACGGTCAATTTCTGTGAAGTAAAAAACGACGTTTTGAAAAACGACACAAAAAATTCAAGCATGTTCGAATTTTTTTTTGTTGTTCTTTTGAAGACATAAAACGACGTTTTGCCCACACACTATCATTTTAAATGACCGTCTGTATGCGGCATTAGGATATCCAGGGGAATCTAGCAATGAAGCCCTGCTTCTCTGCAGTGGAAAACTGGAGGTCTCATTCACACAAGATAAAACGTAATGCATTTTTCTTTACTCTCTGGTCCAATGCATGGCCATGAAAGAAATCATTGTTTTCAATAATGTCTGGCAATACATGCCAATACCAGCATGTTGGTCTTTAGTGTGTGCTAGAAAAAGGGTGTATTAGCTTAAATTTAACCATTGAAGTAAATTTAAAAGAAGTCTTTCAAAATGTCAAAGCAACATACTATCTGAAACAGGGCCGATCCTAGGGTCACAGGCGCCTGGGTGCAGAATATTTCTGGCGCCCCCACATGGGCGTCGTCATTTTACTAACTCCTCCCCTTTACAAATGTTTCTATGGCAATGACTCAACCACAGAGATGCTCCCCCATGAAGTCTTCATTAACCTGGGATCCTTACATATCTTAACAATTAACAAAATACAGGAAGAGAAGCAGAGTACTTTATTCGGACCTGGAGAAGGGCCTCTGTGATGGACACAGAGAGGGCTTCTGTTAGAGAATCTGTTAGGTGTTCGGCGCCCCCACCTCTGCAGGCGCCTGGGTGCAATGCACCCTGTGCACCCTGCCTAGGATCGGCCCTGATCTGAAAGGATGCACAGCAACCACACACATTAATATACATATTATTAAGCCCCCTGCAATTTCTTCAGTGAGTGCATGTGTACTTATTACATAGCCATCACATCAGTACTCATACTTATCGATTTCAGGTATTAAAAAACAAAATGTTATGTTTTTTAAAGAAAAATTAGGTATATAGGGCTTGATTTATTAAAGACAAAAAGACTGTGCACTTTACAAAGTGCTGTTGCACTCTGCAAATGCAGTTGCTCCATAAAATAGTAAATGAGCAGAGGCTCTGTTGATTTCTAGCATCCAATCATGTGCATGCAAAAATGCTGTTTTTTTATTTTATTTTAGTGAAGCTTTACCTCATTTACTGAGCTTTGGCGCAACTGCACCTTGTAAAGTGCACAGTCTATTTGCCTTTAGCAAATCAACCCCATTGAGTAATTTTCTGCAAATCGTTTTGTCAAAAGCTCAAAAAAACATTACAGTGTATTATTTTTTTGTGTAATTGCTGTTTCTTATTGATAATTGTGTTTTTCAGGTGCTTTCTGGTGCGGTTTCAGGACCAAACTTGCTAAAGACAGTCATGCAGTTCTTCTCTGATGCTGAGTGTTTAGCCGAGCCATTTGAGAGCTCTACCCTTTCCTCCAACTCAGCAGACAACTGGAGAGCAAGCTCCTACAGCCTCAACAGTAATTATATATGTTCTGTATTTCTTTTATAACAATCAGAAATTTAAAAAAATCTTCTTAAAAGCAACTGTACCAAAAATTTAACTATAACAATCATTCAATCGAGCTGCACGTTCTCTGTCTAATGTCTGGATCATATAATAGCTTGCTCATTTGACTAGACCCAGAGATGGCTAAATCACCATGAAGGCATAGAAGTAGAATTCAATGTAGTTTAACCCACCATGTGACAGAATGGATATTTTCAATTTTATTTTCTATTTTTAAGTTATCTTGCATGTAACAAGACCATCAGTTAATGCCGTTTTGTAATATATATATATATATATATATATATATATATATATATATATATATATATATATATATATATATATATATATATGAATGATATAGTATAGTATACAGTACATGGCTTTTTTTGTGCTGGAATGTGGCGGAACTGAGTTCCTCCACCTGAGGTCATTACTATCTACTGTGAGGGGGGGGGGGCAGGGCATGGTGCTGTGCTCTGCTTCAGCCTGACTGTCCATTGGGGGAGCAGAGTCGCAAATGAATGTGTACTTGGTGCACTGTGTGGAATGTGCAGAGGGCGGTTGCAGACCAAGGTTGCAGAGGTAAGTTGTGGATGGCGGGTGGTGCAGGAGTGAGCTGTGGAGAGAGTGGGGAGAATCACTAAGTGGAGATGCACTTAGGGTTAAAGTTCATAGGTTAAAGGTCAGCTAGGGTTAGGGTTTCCCATTGAGGAATATGGCTAGGACTTAGGAATTGGAACAGGGACCTCCCCCAAAGGTCAGAAGGCGGGTTCCCAGAGGTCACAGGGAGTGGCTGACCCACCCCCACCAAAGTGTACCGCCTACCCCAACTAAGTCGGGGAATGAACAAGTCGGGAATGAACAAGTCCCTGTTCCAGTGCAGGGGTGAGATGTGGACAGGGGTATAGAGGTGAAATGGGAATGGGAGGTTTAGAGGTGAGCTTTAGACAGGAGTTCAGAGGTGAGCTTTGGACAAGGATGCAGAGGTGAGCTTTGGATGAGGTTTCAGAGGTGAGTTGTGGACAGTGGAGTCAGATCACAGGAACTGTTGATGGGAGGAGCAGAGATGAGTTTTGGATGGGGAATAGGTGAACTGTGGACAGGGAGTGCAGAACTGAGCTGTGGTTGGGAGGAGCGGAGGTGAGTTTTAGACCGGGGTGCAGAGCTGAGCTTTGGATTAGGAATAGGTGAGCTGTGGACAGGGAGTGCAGAACTGAGCTGTTGATGGGAGGTTCAGAGGTGATCTTTAGATGGGGGTTCAGAAGTGAGTTTTGCACAGGGAAGTACAGAGGTGAAGTGTGGATGGGAGTTACAGAGGTGAGCTTTGGACGGGGGTGAGAAGGTGGGCTTAGGATAAGGGTGAGGTAAACAGTGGCGAAAGGTGCAGAACTGAGCTGTGGATGGGAGGTGCAGAGGTGAGCTTTGGGCAGGGGTGAGGAGGTGAGCTTTGGGTGAGGGTGAGGTAAGCTGTAGACGGAAGGTGCAGAACTGAGCTGTGGATGGGAGGTGAAGAGATAAGTTGTGGACGAGGGTTGCACAGCTAAGCTGTGGATGAGGGAGGGACATACAGTGTTCAGTATTCCCAGAGTATGTAATACAGCAGTTAGGACTTTGTAGCCTGCACTCCCAAACATTTTAACAATGCCCATTTAAGACCAAAGGGCCCCCTCACGTTCGTGCAATTTGCCTACACCCACCTTTTGATATGTCACGCACAATGTGTTTTATTGCTATTCTCCCCTGCAATTGGAGGAATTGGCAAACAAAGACCTGATACCATATGTAGTTCTGTAGTTACTTGCTGGCTAGGGGCTGAATTTATTAGGAAAAAGTATTGTGTTACTATGTATCGTTCTTGTGGGGTGATTAATATCCTTCAAATGAATATTTTGATTTCCAGAGGAAATTGTGGCCTCACACTAGAGCCATGAGTAACAGAGATAAACTGACTAATTTATGTCACTGAAATCTAGACAATTTAGTCTACAGAAAGATAATTAAAGACGGGTAGTCTTTGGCTCACATTAAAAGGATGTTTATTGTAGAAAAATAGTTTTGGAGTATACAGTTCATACAGTATATAGGTTATTGAAATATGCTACAAGCAAAAAGAGAAACTTTTACCAGTAACTGGGACTTTAAAGGTCTCCATCACAGTAATTACAATTTATGTATAAAACATTTAAATATTATTAATTATAAGAGTATTAAAAACACACAGAAAATATGTCAGAGTAAATTTACCCACCAATGGTAATAGACAGTTGATCATACAAATACTGTATGACAACAATCCCCAGTGGAATGGGGATGGCATGATTGTGATGAATGAATGCTATCCCATCTCCATTTTGACCTATTACTCACTCGATAGAACACAATATCCATGTAAACATATAATACCATGCTGACTAGTGAAATATAAAAGGTAGTGTTATGGGCTGCACATACTTGCATAATTCATTGTGTGTTTAATATTTTTCTAATAAATAATACTTTTATTAAATTTTAATAAATACATTTGAATTTTTTAATAAATAAATTCTAATTTTCTCACAAAGAGCGTGTGCAATTTTTTGCGCTATAAACAAAAAAAGACCAACAATTTTGAAACAAAAAAAAACATATTTTTTTACTTTCTGCTATAAAACACATCCAATAAAAAAAATAAAAAAATATATAATTCCTTCATCAATTTAGGCCAATATCTATTTTGCTACAGTACATATTTTTGGTAAAAAATCCCAATAAGCGTATATCGATTGGTTTGTTTCAAAAGTTATAGCATCTACAAACTATGGAATATTTTTATGGAATTTTTTTTATTTTTTTTTGACTAGTAATGGCTGGCGATCTGCGATTTATAGCGGGACTGTGACATTGCGGTGGACAAATCGGACACTAATTGACACTTTTGGGGACCTGTGACACCAAGACATGATCAGTGCTAAAAAAATATACACTGTCACTGTACTAATGACACTGGCAGGGAAGGGGTTAACATCGGCCTATCTAATTTCCTAAGGCCCTAAAATGCCAGAACGGTGCAAATACCCCCCCCCCCCCCATTACCCCTTTTTGGAGAGTAGACAGTCCAAGGTTTTTAGTAGGAGGCATGGCAAGTTTTTTTAAGTTGTCATCTTTGGTCAAATTTTTGGGAAAATTAAGATTTTTTTTTACATACTGTTACTGTACTACATCATCATATGACTTGTGTGGCAGTGATCAGGTATACAGACTGATGAGAGAAATAATATTTTTTTATACTTTTTCTTTCTTTTTAAGACTCTTTTCTTTCTTAAAGATTTTTTTTATTTAACATACTCTCATCAGAGCAGTTCAGCATCACCATAGTGACACTATACTACTCTGGGAGGGGGGAGTGATCAGGATTTTTCGTTTTACGCTGTTATTGCTTATAACAGTGATGATCGCTGTTATATGCAATGCTTTTAACTGTCATGAATGGCTTTCTTTCAGGAGACCTTGCTTACTGTTGTGATCTGGGATTGACTACAGCTAATCACATGGTACATGGTACCAGATACCATAGTGTTGGGCCAATCAAAACATCACAATAGTAAGCAAGCAACCATGAATGGAAGCCATTCATGACTGTTTTGTTTACATGTAATCATGTAATTGATATGATTGGTCCTAGGCTAGCAATCACATGATACCCCCACCGCTCACAGCATCTGTGTACCGAGCGTCATGATGCTCTGGGGTTGATTTACTAAAGGCAAAGAGACTGTGCACTTTGCAAAATATAGTAAGAGTAGTTGCTCCAGAGCTTAGTAAATAGGCAGAAGCTCTGCTGACTTCCATTATCCAATCATGTGGTAGCAAAAATGCTGTTTTTGTATTTTCGTTGCACGTGATTGGATATTCTTTGCAAAGTGAAGCTTTACCTCATTTACTAAGCTCTGCAGCAACTGCGAAGTGCATAACTTTGCAAAGTGCACAGTCTTTTTGCCTTTAGTAAATCAACCCCTTTGTGTCCATTTCTATAGAATCCTGTGAAAAGTCACTCAGGCTGGATTTATGCTGTAGGGTTAAATAATGCTGCTTTGCTGAATTAAATTTTTTTTTATTTTTTATGTGTTTTGTTCTTTTATTTTACAATTGTAAAAATGCAGCAAAGCCTGCATTTAAATGCAGTAAGACAGCAACATTTGCATTAAAGCAGTGCTGTATACTGTTTTTTTAAATAAAGCTTTAGTCTGAACCCGGCTTTTTTAGCCTTCTTTACCATAAAACTGCTGTTGATAAATGGATTGTCCAGCGAAGTTATAAACATGTGAAATTTCCTTTATAGAAACATTTTCATATATCTTTGTAAATATTTTATTTATGAATATTATCAGTTTTTTTTAAACAAACGCCATTTTCTTTTGTGATTAAGGTTTGCTGTCCTTTTGAATTGACTGCATCAAAACGTATTATTTTTTTGTGAAAAGATCAGAATCTTTGTCAGGCTTTTAATGCTGTCTTGGCCCCTTTAGGGAGATTTAACCTCATTCATTTATTATTAATTAATTAAACTGAACTTTGTGTCCCAGTGACCACCGTCCCATTGATTATTGTAATCGGATAAGAAAATATAAATGACACATTTGATGAACGGACCTTTAACAAAATGCAGGGTAGGGTCTATTTATGGTATGGTGGAGCCTGAAGCACAAGGTACTGCACACATTTATACTGCATGATTATAGGAAAGTCTGTTATTAGAAATTTTAGAGAAAAGGCGTATTGTCAGCCTACAATAAATCACGTTGATGTGTTTCCTGTCCATATAAGGCAAATCATCTGTAGCTATAAGTTCCCCTTAAAGTTTAATTCCACTGCAAACAAGAGCTCATTGTAGCAGACCACATGCTGCCTAAAAGGGGGGGGGGGGTTCTATGGCATGTGATATGCATGAATACACTATAGTACTGACTCAATCTGATTCATAAAAATGACTCGCATTATCCTCAAGAGCAGCGAGGAATAGCACACCAGTCATTTATAATTGACACTTTATTGTTGAAAATAATGAACGCAAAACAGGTTTAATATCAAAAGGGAATAAGAGAGTCAAAAATCTGTATGAAATGCTGCCATAAAAAACATTGTTTCAGCATATTATATCATCTTAAAATTTACTAGAGCAGGACACTAAAAATTTTAGTATCTGTTCCCAACACTATTATCGTCCATATTCTTTAATTTCTCTCCACTATGTCTTTCTTTTCTCAGCCTCTATTACCAGGAGTATATAATTGTATATAAAATCCAGTCAACCTCTTCCCCTGTAACTAGCATCTATCCCGCCCTATCATCAGCCCCGTTGTGACAAGGCAAGCAATTGCTTGGGGCCCCGAGCTGGCCTGGGGCCCCAAGCAGGGCCCTCGCTGCACTTCCGATATGCTGCAGCCGCCTGAGCGCTCTATAGAGAGCCTGCAGCACTGCTGCCTTGAGTCGTCACTTCCCCTTCTCTGTAGCGTGGCCAAGCTCCTCTTCCTTCCTCCTGTCAGTCCGGACTGAGAGGAAGTGCACACTGAGTGCTCACTTCCTTTCAGTCCGGCCAGGAACAGGAAACTGAATCTCTTGCCAAGCGGTACGGACCCGGTAGGTAGGGGGGGTAAAAAGAATGTGGGGGGGGGGACATAGGGAGGGGGAGGGGGTAGTAAAAAAAAAACATAGGGGGGGAGGGGAGTAAGAAGGACACAGGGAGGGGGAAGGGGAGTAAGAAGGACACAGGGAGTGAGGGAGGGGGGGTAAAAAGAACATAAGGGGGAGTAAAAAAAACATAGGGGGGGGTAAAAAGTTTTAAGTACGTTGGATTTAGTTATTGTGCACTTTTTTTATGTATTTGAATTGATTTTATGGTACAGTGGTGTTTTTTGCAAATGTTCAATTGTTGAAAATGTTTAAATTGTATGCACATTATATGCAACAGTAGTATTTGCACTGTAAACCTTTTTTATTTATATAAAGTGTGGGTGAACTTAAACTGTATCACATCGCTATTCTGTGGTTCCTGTAGGCTTTGCGTGCGTGTGTGCGGGGGGGGGCGTTTGGGGGGCCTCCATGTCCATTTTGCTTGGGGCCCCCAAATTCTTTCAAACGACCCTTCCAATCACACTCCTATACCTCTATAGTTATCCATAAAAAACATGATCATTTCCAGTGATGTTCTGTAAGAATCTGCCACACCACTGCAGCACAATGGGTCCTACGCCACCATCATTTTCTGTAAAGTCTTCGGGAAGCCAGCAGTCTTTTTCGAGTTCTTGCAGCTGCCCCCTGATGATGTTTTGCATGCTCAGTAGGATACCCCTTGGTCTCCTGGGATGCATGACAGGGGTATTCTAGAAGACTACAGGTAATGCATATGTCATTGTTGGTAAGAATACAGGAGGTGCAGGTATGTATTCCCTGAAAAAGATGAAAAATAAATAAGTGCCGTATATACTCAAGTGTAAGCCGATTTTCTCAGCACATTTTTTGGTGCTGAAAATGCCCCCCTCGGCTTATACTCAAACTTCGCACACATATAGATCCACTCTTCCTCTACAAGTGTGCAAAGTTTGTTGTCTGGGAGATCAACAGCCGGGGAACACCGATTTATCAAAATCGAGCACCCCTTCCATAGACTCCCATGTTAAATGGTAATTTCTCTGGTAACTTTGGGGACCCAGTACCGGCCGGCCGTAGGTCCCCTGGACCCGGAACTTGGCACACATGTAGCCCCAGTTCTCCTCTACAAGTTTGCTGTCTGGGGGACCTAAGGCCGGGGAGCACCGATTTTTCAAAGCCAGGCACCCCTTCTATATACTCCCATGTTAAACGTAAGTTTAGGCATGGGCACAGTGAGGCATGGGCACAGTGAGGCATGGACACAGTGAGGCATGGGCACAGTGAGGCATGGACACAGTGAGGCATGCACATGGGCACAGTGAGGCATGGACACAGTGAGGCATGCACATGGACACAGTGAGGCATGCACATGGACACCCTAGGCTTATACCCGAGTCAATACGTTTTCCCATTTTTTTGTGGTAAAATTAGCCTTGGCTTATATTCGGGTCGGCTTATGCTCGAGTATATACGTTACATTTAAAAAATCTTTCGATTTAAGTGGTGGGGGGGTCATAGAAAGTGGGTGGGGAGGGTAAAGGTAACAATCGCTTGAATCCGCTCCCCATGCCCTCTGAATTTTATCACATACCATAAGTGTTTCACTCCCTAAAGTGGTTGTAAACCCTCACATATACCCAGTGAAGTGATTGGCCTCAAGTGATACACAGAGATGAAATAAATCCTCCTACATAATTTGCATCTGTCTATTTGCAGTCTTCTCTTCAGCCATTCAAAGTGCTAAAACAAAGTTCAGAAAACAGGGGACAGGGAGCTAAAGATACACTCTGCAGAGCTCAGTGAGGAGATCTCTGAGAGCTGATTGGAGGGAAGGGACACACCCCCTTCACAGAGCATAAATGAACAGAGCTGAGGCTGTCAATCAGCTGGAGGTCCCTCCTCTGTCACATTTTTTCTCTTGGGCCTTGTACACACAACCGAGGAACTCGTCGTAAATGAAACATCGTTTTCCTCGACGAGTTCCTTGTTAGGCTTGTCGAGAATCTTGACAAGCTGTCTTTGCGTACACACTGTCAAGACAAAATCTCATCGTTCTCAAACGCGGTGACGTAAAACACGTATGACGGCACTATAAAGGGGAAGTTTGTTTCCACTGGCGCCACCCTTCTGAGCATGTGCAGGTTTCTAAGCATACACACGAACGTGTTTCTCGTCGAAAATCAGCCCGACGAGGAACACGACGAGGAAATTGAGACTCCCGACGAGGAAAAAGAGAACTTGTTCTCTTTTTTTCTCATCGAGTTCCACGACAGTTTTCTCGATGAAAAACATACACACGACCGTTTTCCTCGGCAAAAAAGCTCTGCCACCAAGTTCCTTGATGGATTCTGTCGAGGAAAACGGTCGTGTGAACGAGGCCTCGATGTCAGAAAAACTTATCAGAAGTGAATTATGCTGATAGCAGAGGAACAAAGCAGCAGACAAAAATTAAATGTAGTGCTCTTTACTGAGACAATTACACATTGAGGGATATGTTTTGTTCAAATTTCATGTGTGAAGTTTCCAACCACTTTAAGCTTTGTTACATACACAGTAAGGGCCCTTTCAGACGTCCGCTCCGTTCGTCCGCTTATTACAAGTCCGTTTACGGACTTGTAATGGTTCCCTATGGGATCGCGTCCGTTAGCGGATGGAGCATCCGCTAACGTCCGCGACCATCCGTGTCTGTCAGGATCCGCTTTTGCGGACGGAAGAAAACCCGGGAGAGCGGAGGAGAGACAGGGTGGTCTCTGCACTGTGTGCGGGGACCGCCCTATCCGCTGACAGCTCAGCGGGGATAACAGATGATCCCCGCTGAGCTTTTGCGGACACACGGAGCGGACACAAAAACGGTCCGCTCTGTGTGAAAGGACCCTAAGATAACATTTTATTGTTTCCATTATTTGTCTTTTTTGATGTACCTAAAGGAACTGCCACTTAAAGCGGGAGTTCACCCATTTAAAAAAAAAAAAAAAAATCTCCCCTTAGCTTCCTGCTCGTTCGGTCTAGGGGAATCGGCTATTTATATTAAAATATGATCCGTACTTACCCGTTTTCGAGATGCATCTTCTTCCGTCGCTTCCGGGTATGGGTCTTCGGGAGCGGGCGTTCCTTCTTGATTGACATTCTTCCGAGAGGCTTCCGACGGTCGCATCCATCGCGTCACTCGTAGCCGAAAGAAGCCGAACGTCGGTGCGGCTCTATACTGCGCCTGCGCACCGACGTTCGGCTTCTTTCGGAAAATCGTGACGCGATGGATGCGACCGTCGGAAGCCTCTCGGAAGCCTGTCAATCAAGAAGGAACGCCCATTCCCGAAGCCCATACCCGGAAGCGACGGAGAGGATGCGTCTCGTAAACGGGTAAGTACTGCACATATTTTAAAATAAATAGCCGATTCCCCTAGTAATAACGAGCAGGAATCTAAGGGGGAAAAGTGCCCTCTAAGGGTGAACCCCCGCTTTAAGATGGGCACACACCCAAAGGTTCTTGCACATACTTGCAGCAGCTTTCTTTTGGGTCGCCTGAAGGTGGACTGATGTGATCTGGCAAAATATCAGAATTTCCTCCATCTTTTCATACATTCCTATTGTCTAGTGAGGAAGTCCATCATAGTGATAGGCTAAAATAAATATTTGGTAGCAGAGATTAGCGGTTATAACACTTTGGCAATTAGACTCTTTTCACACTGAGCCGCCCATAGCGTCGGCGGTAAAATGCCGCAATTTTTACTGCAGACGCTATGGGCATTTAACCCCGCTAGCGGCCAGAGAAAGGGTATAAAACTGTGCGGTATATCCATATTCAATGGGCAGCAGCGGTGGAGGAGCGGTATACACACCGCTCCTTCACTGCTCCAAAGATGCAAAGTCCAAAGACTTTTTTTACCGTCCCGCTAGCGCAACGCTCCATTGTGAAAGCAAAAGCACAGTGGAAGCTGACGGCTTTTAATATGTCCCCACGCCAATTTTAGTAACCACACTACCTGTATACAAAAAAATGCCAATTTATAACTAGCTTTTGAATTTAGGTGCCTTGTTACTGCAGCAGTATGACCCTGGTGTGACCATACCACTGCGTTTTAAATGAACCCTTAATGTTGTATAGATATTATAGAGAGTTATTAGAAATTCCTAAATGGTCATTGTTTTTAAAATGTGCCTAGATGAATAATTGCTGTGTTACCCATAACAATCAGTTATAGTTCAACTGTTGTGCTTGTTCATTTTGTAGCTGAAGGACTTTTTCCAGATGACTTGAACCAAGGAAGAGTTTACGATGAGATCATGCAACCCGTAGTGCATTCTGGGTACTTAAACAAGGCCGCCAACTCGAGCAAAACATTTACAGCCAAGAAATCAAAAGATGGTAAGAACTATTAAGGGGTTCAGAGGGATTTTTATAGCCACTAAACAGGCTGTTGCGCAAATGTCGAACTTTGCAACTTCTTTTTATTGATTTGAGAAAAATAGAAGTGTACAAAATAGAGCCTATTGGGCATACCCAGACTCAAAAGTACAAACACAACATAACATTCCAACTCACTTAACTCCTAAAGGCACTTCAATTGCACAGCAAGCATGAAAGGAAAAAGGAGTAAACTGATCATCAGCAAAGACATTTCCGGATAGATGATAGTAACAGCAGCCCCACACCATACAAGGCAAAAGCTCATAGACATATACTGTATTACTAGGCCAAAATAACAAAAGCAAAACATCCCCATGAACAAGGACATCATACAATAAGGCAACACGTTATTGAGAGATGGATTCTGGAGAATCAGTAGTGGAGGGAGAATTGAGCCAAAATCCCCAAACCTTAATACATTTTTGGGGGAAACCTCTGGATTCATAAGTTATTTTGGGGAAAATTTACCAAATTCAAAGTAGGGGCTGCAAAGGATTTCCATTTAAGGATAATAGCCTTCCTTGCATTGAACAAAACAAGATGCATTGAACAAAACTGATTGCCTTCATTGGGGCCAGGGTATTTACAAGTCCCAAAATACATATATCAGTAGTTAGTGGTACCGGAAAAGTGATTAATTTTGGGGGGTTTGCCCCCCTAAAAAAATATTCCATTAGCCCCCACTGATGTGGATCTTTGTCTATCATATCGCCTTCTTTTCTTGGGAGGGTTTCCTCATAGTTGAGCTCCCCCATGCCTCTTATTGCACTCCAGTTCCCCGATATTTTTTTTGTGAACTCTGCCCAAAACTGAACTGCATATTCCAGATGAGTCCCCATCCACACCGGTGTGACCTGTCATGCAAATTGATAGATCAAAGTCACATGACAAGTCGCATTCTATTTCTGGCTGTGGAACCGTTCATGTCAGAGTGACTTCGACTTACACCAACTTTGAAAAGGTTCCTGGATTGAAGTAGCTAAGATGTCGGCAAACTGCACATGAAATTGCACTGACTGGAGGCTTTGAAATCACGTTGTAGCGCAAGTAGCAAGTGGCGCAATTTCAAAGCTGCATTCGGTGTGAACTGAGACTGAGGTATTTACTAATGATTTGTACAGGGGCTTGTTTGTATCTTCTTTGGAGTCTATACCATATAGGTGTCTGTTTATGAAGCAGTGGGGATCGCCACTGATCACAGTTCATAAACAGTTTGTGAAACAGAGATAATCGGGAGAAGTGTTTGAACATGTTCTTCCGCCGATTATCTCTCGTCGTAAAACAAACGTTGTTTCCCTCAACGAGGTTCTTGTCAAGCTTGATGAGATTCTTGTCAAGCTTTCCTTACATACACTGTCGAGACAAAATCTCGTTGTTCTCAATTGCGGTGACGTACAACACGTACGATGGCACTATAAAGGGGAAGTTTGATTCCACTGTCGCCACCCTTGTGGCTGCTTTTGCTAATCTCATGTTAATGTGTGTTAAGTAAAAGTTTGGTGAGAGACGATTCGCGCTTTTCAGTCTGTTACAGCGTGATGAATGTGCTATCTCCATTACGAACGCTACTTTTACCAAAGGTGCGCTCCCGTTTCATCTAAGCATACACACTAACGTGTTTCTCGTCGTAAACCAGCCCAACAAGAAACACGACGAGGAAATTGAGACTCCCGACGAGGAAGAAGAGAACTTGTTCTCTTTTTTTCTCGTTGAGTTCCACGACAGTTTTCTCGACGAAAAACATACACACAACCGTTTTCCTCGGCAAAAAAGCTCTGCCACCAAGTTTCTTGATGGATTCTGTCGAGGAAAACGGTCATGTGTACGAGGCCTGAGGTATTTACTAATTGTACAGGGGCATGTTTGTATCTTCTTTGGAGTCTATACCATATAGGTGTCTGTTTATGAATGAATCGCCACTGATCACAGCTCATGAACAGTTTATGAAACAGAGATAATCGGAGGAGAAGTGTTTGAGCATGTTCTTCTGCTGATTATCTCCGCACAGTGGGAATCCTCATTGAATGACACAGTAACGGCCAGTTTATGAAGCTACAATCTGAGCGCTTCACTGGCAATCTGTGTCAGAATTCACACTCCCTGATTCACCAGCTCAGAGGTGGAGAATCGGGGAGTTAAGAGGAAATCTGGGGGGATCTGCAGGGGAAGGAGGAAGATTACCTCGCTCAGACCCCCCAAGTCTGTAACCATGTCCACCTGTAATATTTATGCGTGTGTGTGTATATATATATATATATATACCGTATTTATCGGCGTATAACACGCACAGGCGTAAAACACGCATCCTAACTTTAAGGCCCCGTACACACGATAGGATAGCCAGAGGACAACGATCTGAAGAACCGTTGTCTTAGGTTAACCGATGAAGCTGACTGATGGTCCGTCACGCCTACACACCATAGGTTAAATAACCGATCGCGTCAGAACGCGGTGACGTAAAACACGACGTGCTGAAAAAAATTAAGTTCAATGCTTCCAAGCATGCGTCAACTTGATTCTGAGCATGCGCGGGTTTTTAACCGATGCTTTTGCATACTACTGATCGATTTTGACCTATCGGTTAGGCGTCCATCGGTTAAATTTTAAAGCAAGTTCCTATTTTTTTAACCGAAGGTTAACTAACCTATGGGGCCCACACACGATCGGTTTTGACCAATGAAAACGGTCCTTCAGACCGTTGTCCTCTGGCTATCCTATCATGTGTACGAGGCCTAAGAGGGACGTTTCAGGAAAAAAACTACACAGGCACAGTTTACCCTCTATTTTCAAGGTAAAAAAGTGAGTGTTATACGGCAATTAATACAGTGTATATATATATATATATATATATATATATATATATATATATATATATATATATATATATATAATGTGTGTGTATATGCATGTATATATTATGAAGGGGAACTCATTATTTTATTAACATTAACCTTGCCGTCTGTCTGTGTACTGAGCAGTGATAATTTATCACTGCTTAATAAACTGACATCTCAGTGTTTCTGTGAATTTCTGGTACTGTAATCTCATAAACTATCACAAGATTCCAGTATTAGGGGCTGTTCTCCAGTGTTTGAAGCGTTTTTAGATTGCTTCACTCCTCCAAAGGTGAAGCGATCTCCACTGAGAATGCCGGAGAATGAAGCAGTGAATATATTTTACTGCTTCATAAACGGACACCTTAATACAAGAAAGTATCTACTGAAGCAGAGAGAGGCCTAGTTGCTCTTGTCCCATTCTTTTTACAGATATGTAACATTTGTTTTTATGAACAGACTTTCACAAACACTGGTGTGTCCTGGAAAGGTCCCTTATATTTTATGAGAATGACCGAAGCTCGGAACAAGTTGGGAAGATTCATCCTTCAGAAGTGGTTTGCTTGGGAGTGAACAAACTGGACATCCTGAACAGCCCAGCACCTGTGGAAAGGTCAGACATCACATATGGCATGTGTAGGCCAGCCTGCTTTTCTTTTACATGCACGCTATTATGCAAGCATCACCTGGGAATATGTCATCGACTGATATGAACCTTGCATATTTATACTTTATATTCATGGAAGCAGACACAAATGTCACCTTTGGTGATACAGGTTACAAAATACTGCAGTAAGACTCCATTCACACAGGGGCAACACAACTTCCAGTGCGACTTTGGGAGGCAACTTGGACACGACTTGAGTATGAATCACAGCGCGACATGAGGCAACTTACAAGGCAACTTCAAGTTGCCTCCAGGACAGGAGGCTTTCCATTAGCCAATCAAACAAGAATCAGCTCTGTGGGAGGGAGGGGTTTCCTGAGAAATGTATGTTATCTTCCTGTATTGTTGCTTCTGTTAAGACAGTGATCCGACTTCTGAGGCGACTTCCATTGAAATCAATGGGTACAAGTCGTCTACAAGTCGGATTGAAGTAGTACAGAAACCTTTTCTGAAGTCGGAGCGACTGCAGTAGTGTGCATTAAGACGGCTCCATCCACTTACATTGATTTTCTCATGCATCGCGAATTGAGGCGACTAGGGGTGACTTGGGGCAACTTGAAGTCGGATCCAAAGTCATCCCTGTGTGAATGGGCTCTAAGGTCCACTTTGTGGTAACCACAGAAAGTACCTGTAGATAACATATACTATATTTATTAATATATCTTTATGCTCTTCATGGTTAGATTATCCCTACAAATGTACAGTATTCGAAGGCCATACACTAATAGATTTATTTTGCTCAGTCTGCAGGCTGCAGATATTTAAAGCCCCGTACACACAATCGGAATTTCCGATGGAAAAAGTCAGACGGACTTTTTTCATCAGAAATTCAGACCGTGTGTATGCTCCATCGGAAATTCGGATGAATTCCATCAGAGTTTACATAGAGAACACGTTCTCTTTCCTCCGATAGAATTCTGATTTGAATTTGGTCGGACAAAGGTCAGATCGTGTGTATGGGGCATAACAGTTTCTTCCTTCTTCACAAACGGTGTGGATGGACAAATCCCCCTTGCTAGGACATTGTATTCTGACAGCCACATGCTCTGGCTGTTAGGATAAAAGAGTGCCTGCAGCTGATTGGCTGCAGGTGCTTTTTGGTCAAAACATTTCAGCCTGGCTCCTTCTACAAACGTCAATTGTGTCAATCCTGGAAAACGATCTCACTTAATGGCTATACTTAAAGACTTGGGTACTCAAAATAAAGTGAAATGTGACACATAAAACATAAATCAATTTGACTTACTAGATAAAGCAAAACTGACACAATAAATAAATCGCAAAGGTTCGATATCAATTGAAGTCCTAGTAAGATGTGATTCTTCTGTGATGAAAAATCTTCCGTATACTATCGATAGTGAGTTATCCTTCACCAGCTGCACAAATTACACCCAAATTAAACCCAAAGTGTTCCGTAGGTAGGTTCTGCTTGCCAGATGATAATGACCCCTTTAGTGGAAAAGCACGTCTAAAAGGCTTTGGCAAGGCAATACTTGCTAGTGATGGAGACTGTAGAAGCATTTAAGAAAACCCCTTCCTCCGACAGAGATCTTAGATGAGATATGTAAAAAAATATATAGAAGGGACCAAATAGTGTAATCCTGTTTATTAAAAAAAACCAATAAAAACAGTGTCGTAATGGCTGCTTACATGTGTGGTGCCTTAGCCTGGCACTGAGGCTATATGCGTGTCAGGTAGTCGAATGGTGCCCCGTGGCTATCACTCGTAGCCGGCGTGCATTCCACCTTCCATCGCCGACAACCAAAGGGACCGGAAGTGATAAGTGATGTGACCAAGACTTGCCTCGACGTACGTTTCGTTGATTTTACGTCATCAGGAAACGTAGATGTAAAATTTCAGCACAGAAGAATCACATCTTGCTAGAACTTTGATATCAAACATTTGCGATTTATTTTTATTTTTTTGTGTCAGTTTTGCTTTATCTAGTGTTTCTCACACAAGTCACATTGATTTATGTTTTATGTGTCACATTTCACTTTATTTTGAGTACCTTAGTGTGCTTCCGTATTATAATTGTTTATTCACCATTTGCACAGTAGCAATTCTACTTGGTTTGTGAGCGCCCCCTAGACTTATATTCACCAATACCAATAGTAGCATGAATACCATAGTCAGGGGTAGCAGCTGTTTTATTCATCAATTATTTGTGTAGTGCACATTAATCTTACCAATTTTTGACAGTAAAAAAATTTTTTTTTTGACAGTAAAAGAATCTTACCAATTTAGTGTGGTGCGAAGTACCTATATGTTTTATAATTAAAGACTAAAGCCCTGTACACTTGATCGGTTTGTTCTGATGAAAACAGACTGTTTTCATCGGACAAACCGATCGTGTGTGGGCCCCATCGGTTTGTTTTCCATCGGTGAAAAAAAATAGAACATGTTTTAAATTTTTCCTATGGATGAAAAAAACGATCGAAAAAAACTATCGTCTGTTTGGAAGTCCATCGGTCAAAAATCCACACATGTTTAGAATCTAGTTGACGCATGCTCGGAAGCATTGAACTTCATTTTTTTCAGCTCGTCGTAGTGTTTTACGTCACCGCGTTTTGGCACAGTCCGATTTTTGACTGATGGTGTGTAGGCGAGACTGATGAAAGTCCGCTTCATTGGATATCCGACAAAAAAATCCATCGGATTAGATTCCATCACATATCTGATCGTGTGTACAGGGCTTTAGTGCCGGTTCACACTACAGCAACATGAAAGTCGGCAGGACTTTGTGAGGCAACTTGAGGCAACTTCAAGTTGCCTCCAGGACAGGCAACTTTGCCAGTGGCCAATCAAACAATAATCAGCTCTGTGTGAGGGAGGGGTTTGCCTGAGAAAACTATTTTCTCTTCCTGTAAAGTTGCTTCAGTTATCCGACTTTGGAGGCAACTTCCATTGAAATCAATGGGTACAAGTCGCCTAGAAATCTCCTTGAAGTAATACAGGAACCTTTTCTGAAGTCGGAGCGACTTCAGTAGTGTACGGCTCTCATTCAGGTTGCGGTAGTGTGAACGGGCACTCAAGGGTCTACTTATATAACATTTGTGGCTGAATATCAAACACATTCATGCAATCTGGACGTATTTTTTTATAACAGATACATTTCTATGATTGTTAGCACCATCTAGTGGCCAAAATGTGGTATAGTTTTGGAACTACCTCAATGAGAAAATATACCACATTGTAGCCACTAAACTAGGGTAGGAAAAGAAACCAATATACCGTACATTTACTGATTTACTGATATAGTAGAGTGTTTTTGTGCTATATACTATATAAATACTATTCTGTAATTTTGATAACAATATTTTTAAGTATTTATTTTTATTATTAAATTCCTGAAAAATAAAAATCTATTGTTTGTGTGGAACCCCTCCCTTTAGTAAAAGATTCCTTTAGAGCCCCTAACACTTACCCTTACAATTAGCACAAAATTGATTCCTAAACCTCCAGCCTTACCTTCAGTGTTGCAAAATTGCACAGGCTCCTCTCTTCTCCTAAAATTGCTAAATTTGAACTCCCTACACAATTTAAGCTTCTCTTGGTGCGCATTAGAAGCTTCACAAGTTAGATAGAGCCCGTCCCATTTTCTGGCTTGAGGATGTCCAGCATCATCTAGCTTTTTCCTCCCCAGCCTTACTGACCCTGATGCACCATTTTTTTTCATTGGATTCTAGTTGTTTCAATAATATATACTCAGTGTCACAAATTACCTAGCCTGGTCTGCATGCAAATAGTCTACCTAGGAACATCTACTCCTCCAGAATGATACTTGTCCATTAGGGCAGTTTGATATTGTATAATTCTTCTCAAGAATCATCCAACTGCTTGCATCATGGCTGATGGCTCTTGGGAGGAGTACTGAGGTAGGGTGCTGTGATGTTTTCAAGAAGCTACAGTAACTTACCAGCCCCTTTTGCCAGCAATGATCAGCCTTCATTGCTTAGCAAAGCACAGAGACCCAGTGATGACATCACTGGGTGTGAAACAAGGTTTTATTTAAAATTGTCCTTAGCATGTTGATTAGGAGGAGGGTAAAGAAGAACCAAGGAAGGCAAGTATGTATAAGGTGATTAAAATTTAGCTTTAAAGGAAGTTCACTTTAAAAATAATAATAAATGCAAATCTTTTTCCAGGTAAAAAAAAACGTGCAATTCTTTTATTTTGTGTTATTAAAAACCTGGAAAGCATTGCACATGTGATCAGCAGATCATGGGTGTAATGCTGGGTTCCTGCAGACTGTCAGTGTACCTTGTACACAGTGACAGGAACCATTAATGAACTACCTAGAACACTCACCAGTGCTCTGGTAATTCAATGAACACTACAAGCTGTCAGCCACAAATGCTGATGGTAGTTGTAGTTTTCCCATTCACAGAACTCTGTGAATGAATGATGCGGCCAGGCGGGTGATCAGGGAGAGGCTGCAGCAGTGGGAAGATGTTCCACCCAAAAAACAAGTGGAAAACCTAACATGTTCCCAAAGGTGAACTTATCCTTTAACCTATCGCTTTACATAAATATTCTGTAAATACTAAACTTTATCCCCAACACTGAACAATCCCTGGAATGCCATATTTACTTTTTCAAGCCGCAGAGCTATTGTCTCCAAAAATGTCATATCCATCCTACACTAAAATCTCAGCATTTCTCATTTCTAATGGTACCCAGCTTAACTGATCTTCAAAGAACACTTATGAAAAAAGAACACAGTGTGTACAGAAAAATAGTAGCGTGTAATACTTTAATACTGTGTATCATTTTGGAAGTCAGTTTTTTATTACCCAGGAGCCCAAAACTGTTGCAGAAAGTCGTTTATTTTCCACATTTGTAAACACGTGAATGCATAATCATTTATATAACATTTTAGGTTTCGGTACACATTTGAAATTGTGTTGGCTTGTGAAAAAGTGCACCAGTTTGGGACTGATGCTGCTGAAACACTGCAAACATGGACAAGTGCAATTGGGAAGGTGAGCTGAAATTTTATTTATTATAAGGGCAACTCCAGTATACCAGCTACATTCACAATTATTATACAAACAAATATACCTGCCAGAAAATGTCAAATTCTGTTCAGTCTTGTGATCCAGACACTCCAACTATATAGTACAGTCAGGTTAGTACCCTTCCTTCTTCTACTCCTTTTAGAGCCCTTTCACACTGGCAGCACCTGAAAAACGCTGTTAAAGCGCCACTAAAACTAACAACGCTTTACCGGCATTTTTTGCGGGCGCTAGCAGGGCACTTTTAACCCCCGCTAGTAGCCGAATAAAGGGTTAAAAGCGCCCACAAAGAGATTTGCAGGCGCTTCCCATTGATTTCAATGGGAGGGGAAGCTTTAAGAGTGGTGTATTCACCACTCCTAAAGCGCTGCAAAGAAGCTGCTTACAGGACTTTTTTTTACGCCCTGCCAGCGCAGCGCCCCAGTGTGAAAGCACTCGGACTTTCACACTGGGATTGCAGATGAGTCTTCTTTCAGGCTCTTTACATGCGCTGGAAAATGCCCCAGTGTGAAAGGGGTCTTAAGCTCCACAGCTTGGTTTCCGATTCTCCTTAACTTGTGCCTGGACAAAGAAAGAGCAGTAGTTAATTTATATGGTCATCCTTGTGGAATATCTTCTTATGTATGCGCTCCCAGTGTTAGATTATAGTACATAGCAAAATGCTGCCCCTTCCTACCCTGGTCCAGATGAGCAGGGGTTTTAGAAGCTAATAGAAATCAGATTTAGTAAAAAATAAATATATAAATAATATTAATACAAAACTGGCAAAAGTGCCTTTTACTTTTAAAGGGCAGCTCCACAGAGAACAGTAGACTGGAGGAGAAAATATTAAATTACACTTCCCCTTATAACCTTGTTCTATGCCTTTAGATCTTTCCCTCTCTTCTGTCTCTCTCTCTCTCTTCTGTCTCTATTCTCTCTCTCTCTCTCTCTCCTCTCTCTCGTCTGTCTCTCTTCTCTCTCTCTTCTGTCTCTCTTCTGTCTCTCTCTCTCTCTCTCTCTCTCTCTCTCTCTCTCTCTTTTCTCTCTCTTCTGTCTCTCTTCTGTCTCTCTTCCGTCTCTCTCTTCTCTCTCTCTCTCTCTTCTGTCTCTCTTCTCTCTCTCTCTTCTGTCTCTCTCTCTTCTCTCTCTCTTCTGTCTCTATCTCTCTTCTGTCTCTTCTGTCTCTCTCTTCTGTGTCTCTCTCTCTCTCTCTCTCTCTCTCTCTTCTGTCTCTCTCTCTCTTCTCTCTCTTTTTTCTCTCTCTCTCTCTCTCTTCTGTCTCTCTCTCTCTCTCTCTCTCTCTCTTGTGCTCTCTCTCTTTTGTCTCTCTCTTTCTCTCTTTTGTCTCCCTCTTCTCTCTTGTTAACTGCAGAGGTTTTGCACAAAATCATTCTAGGTAGTTGAAATCACAACCCTTTGATTCCTACCCATCAACTGGGGAATCTACTGAAAAGGGTAATTGGTGTGGGTGTGTTTTGCATAATACACTGAATTCCACCTATCTATGCTCTCAGGAGTTGTTCCTTAGGTTTTAAGGGGTTATTCTCTAAAACCTGTGACAGCAGATGTTTTTCTTTCCATGCAGTGGTTCACCCCAATCAGCTGCCACTGTCTGCTAGGATATGAGTTCCAGCGAGTGGGTAAGATGCACTACAAAGCAATGCTGAACCCAGATCAGTGGATGGAAGGCTTCTTTCTGTTACAGAAAAGTCACCTTTTTATCTGTCCAGAAGAACAGGATGGAGCAGAGGACAGCGTTAATTTACGTCAGCTCCAGGAGCTCAGTAAGTATTATAGACAGATTTCTACAAATGTGACACATGACCTTAGTTGGAACAAGGGTAATGAAGAACAGGGTGTATGAGGCACCCACACATTAACATTTGTTGTGAGGCTCTAGGGACAGACAAACATGCAGAAGGGAAAGCAATTTCTGACTCATTAGGCCTGTGGAGTTTATTCAGGGAAAAAGCAGGTGGGTCTCCTGCCACCACTTTTTCACCTGTCCTCAGGTACCAGAATAAAGGTGGGGTAATCCTTAGATTGTTGGGTGCATGTTTTGAGGCAAAGTTCTTCTAATTCTAAAATGCTTCTCAGTTTTTGGGGCAAAAGTTGATAGCCGCTTTCCAGCCAGTCACCACTATTACTAGACCAATGCTAACATATGTAAACTTAAATTGAACGTGTGGCCAGACTAAACGCACTAAAATATTGTCTTAGATATTTTGTGCAAGACGTAGAATCATTTTAAAATAAGCCCTCACTCATCTCTATCGTTTATAGCCATTGTGGAGAAATCAGTGTTTAAAATTCATTACAGTGGCCCGGAAATCTTAGGCCCCTTTCACACTGACGGACTGATCGGGTCCCCCTTTCAGTTTTTCAGGGGGACCCAATCGGACCATCCGTTGCTCTCCATGGCGCAGTCTCCATTGACACTCGCCGAATCCGATCTGATACTCTCTGTTAAAAACCGGCAGAAGGGGTTCCGTTTCCCATCCGTTCGGCGAATCCCATGACAGTCAAATGGAAACAGACAGGGGGTTTATTTATGAAAGTGCTCTTAGAAGTCAGTCGCTGTAGATCTGAGCAGAAGATCTGAAATGAGGGGAAGCTCTGCTGATTTTATCACCTAATCATGTGCCAGCTAAAATGCTGTTTTTTATTTTCCTTGCATGTCCCCCTAGGATCTACAGCGACTGCACTTCCAAGTGCACTTGTAGTGCAAAGTGGATTTGCCTTTTGTAAATAACCCCCAGGCAGTCTGTTTCCATCCGACAGCCCATAGAGGACAGTGGGCTGTGTCCGTGTCTGCTCTGCATCAGCGGAGAGGACACGCAGGCCCGTCGCTACAGGACAGGCAAAACAAACAGATGCTTGGGGCCCCGAGCTGGCCTGGGGCCCCCAACTTCCCCTTCCCAGGCTGTAGCGTGGCTGAGTTCCTCTTCCTTCCACCCGGAGTACTGTCAGTCTGACCGGGTACTGTGCGTGGTACAGGAGATTCAGTTTCCTGTTCCCGGCCGGACTGACAGGAAGTGCACACTGAGCGCTCACTTCCTTTCAGTCCAGCTGGGAAGACAGGAAACTGAATCTCCTGTACCACCCACGGTACCTGGCACTATCTGATAGGGGACTGGGGAAGAGGCAGGGGGAAGAGGAGCTCAGCCACGCTACAGCGGCAGCCTACAGGGAAGAACGGGAGGTAAGAATAGAAAAGAAAATTAGTGTAGCGTTAACGTAGGCATTGCATGCAGGGGGGGTGCTTGGGGGCCCCCATTTTGATTGGGGCCGCCAAATTCCTTCAAACGGCCCTGAGGACACGGACCTGTCATCCACCTGCTCAGTGGGGATCAGCGGAGAGATCCCCCCTGCCTTAAAGCTTTTACTATTCTTAGCAGCCTACCAGCCTTCTAGTGTAATCAGCCAATGTGGGTCTAAGCTGTTAGAAACTAACTGAAACGCTAGAGACTTTGTTGTGATCTTTGAGTATGAATTTTCCAAAATACCAGCAGCTACAAAGGTCAGGGATGGTTCTTTTACAGCTTGTTAAAATATGTAAACTTCTTCTCCATAGTCTGGGGACAGGTGTACTTTAGGCTATGTGAACATGAATTTCTGTGCCCTAGTAAAAAAAAGATTATTTTTTTAAAGAAATGAGGATGTTGTTTCTTGCACACACTTAAGACCACCACCCTTTGTCCAATGCTTACCTAAACACATAGTAACCAATTAAATATCATCTTTCATAATTTTGGCTCACATCAGATGTCTGACTGGTTGCTGTAACAATTGTTTATCATCATTTTATCTTCACTGTGTTATCAAGCCAAATGCTTTCCTTAAGGCCGGATGTGGCCGAATGTGACCCTCTCTATGTAGCTGGTTCACATATCTCCGATGTGGCTCCGATGCGAATTTGCACAGGAGCCATGTGCGTCTTTTAGTCCGTTTCAGGTCAGAATTTATCCCAAAATATGGCTGGGTTGACAGTGGATGCCGATGCAGCTCACTGCAGGGGTCCTGGTTCACAGTTTCAGGTCCGATTTCAGCACAAATTTTAGGTTGAGTTTGAACCTGAAACGGAGCAAAAGACACACAGGGCTCCTGTGCAAATTAGCACCGGAGCCACAACGGAGATATATGAACCGGATTTATAGAGAGCTGGTCACATTATCCTGCTATTGCAAATTGGAATGTGGGGATCCCGCATCCAATTCGCAATAGCGTGAACACAGCCTTAGGCCCCATACACACGAGAGGATTTATCCGTTAATACGTTCCAGCGGAACGTTTTCGCAGATAAATCCTCTCGAGGATTTCAGCGGATTTCTCTGTGATGGAGTGTACTCACCATCGCATTGAAATCCGCGCCGAAATCCTCTGGCGATGACGTGTCGCGCCGTCGCCGCGATTATGACGCGGCAACGTGTGCGACGCTGTCATATAAGGAATTCCACGCATGCGTCGAATCTTTACGACGCATGCGGGGGATCCCTTCGGACGGATGGATCCGGTGAGTCTATACAGACCAGCGGATCCATCCGTTGGGATGGATTCCAGCAGATAGATTTGTTTGGCATGTCAGCAAATATTCGATCTGCTGGAATCCATCCCAGGGGAGAAATATCCGCGGAAACAGATCCGCTGGCGTGTACACACCATAGGATCTATCCGCTGAAACCCATTCGCTGGGATTTTTCAGCGGATGGATTCTATCGTGTGTATGGGGCCTAAAACTAATATCCAGGCTAACCAAATATTCTCTAAATACAAAAGCCATGTGCATTTTACTTTAATCCAGCATAATGCTTTGCCACAGCAATGATTTCATTGCTGCTTTTACAGTCTAATATCTGGGTTTGAAGATGAATTCATATCCTGCCTGACTACTGAGGAATATATTTAAATAAAAGTGTCTGTGCCTTCAGTTCATGTCAATTGTGTTAAATATTGAAAATGAGATTCTGTTCATTTTTCCTTTCTTGATGTTTAGCTGTATCACCAGCTGCAGAAAATTCTGAAAAGAAAGATATATTAATCCTTGTAGAAAAAGGAAGGTATGTTTAAGTTCTTTCTTTGTATGTAAATTTTTGTCACTCTTTTTACACGCCTTTATAAAAGGAGTCTAAAGATTTTACATGGTGCTCCCCTGCCACCTGGTGGTCATTCTTCAGAACAGCAGGAAAGAGTTAAACTACTGTAAAGCCTAGTGCTACCATTTATAATGTGCATTATCTCACAAAAGTTGTATTTCACTTTACCTAATTGTTATGTTTCAGAATCTCTTGTAACTATATTATATTACTATGTTACAGTTTACAGGGCAACTCCAGCAAAACACACACACACACACACACACACACACACACACACACATTATGTCTGTTTCATGTGGATAGTATTCAGGTAATTGCACTTGCTAGATTGTGAGAACATTTTTGTCAGACACTAATTGTAATTTTCTTCTTCTGGTCCTGTTCATGTCCACATAATAATGGGTCTGGCTGCACCCTCTGATCTGATTAGTTTGCTGCCACAACAGGGACTCAGGATAGGAGTCTTTTTTTTTAAATACTTCAATTATTTGTGGGGTCTTACTAATTATGTTGAGCATTTGACTTTCCTCCCTTTCTATCTTCCATCATGTTAACATACCAGTGGGATCAATAGGTGGAGTCATCCCCATTCTTCTGCATTTAGGCCCCTTTCACACGGACGGCTGTTTTGCCGCAGCTAAAAGCATGTTTATGTTTTGCTGGAATTCAAGACTCCAGGCACAGCGATTAGCTGCATTTGTACAGTGCTTTTAGCTGCGGTTGCGTTTAGCCGCGGCACGATATTGAACAGGGATCTGACTTGGATCCCTGCCAATACCAAGCACCGTGTTTGGTATGAATCTTGAGGGGGAACTCCATGCCAAATTTCAAATAGAAAACGGCATGGGTTCCCCCTACAGGAGCATACCAGGCCCTTGGGTCTGCTATGGATTTCATGGAGAACCCCCTACGCTGAAAAAACAGCGTGGGGTTCACCCCATAATCCATACCAGACCCATATCTGAGCAGCAGCCCGGCCAGTCAGGAAAGGGGTGGGGACGAGCGAGCGTCCCCCCCTCCTTAACCGTGCCAGGCCGCATGCCCTCATCATGGGGGGTAGGTGCTTTGGGGCAGGGGGGCGCGCTGTGGCCCCCCCACCCCAAAGCACCTGTCCCCATGTTGATGAGGACAGGGCTTCTTCTCGACAACCCTGGCCGTTGGTTTTGGGGGCTGCGGGAGGGGAGCTTATCGGAATCCGGGAGCCTCCTTTAATAAGGGGGCCCCTAGATGCCGGCTCCCCACCCTAGGTGAATGAATATGGGGTACATCGTACCCCTAGCCATTCACCTGGCGGAATAAAAAAAAAAAAACACACTACACAGGGTTTTTAAAGTAATTTTTTTTAGTCAGCTCTGGGCCCCCCCCCCCTCTCTTCTTTAGCACTTTTACGAGTCGGGGGCCTGCTTCTTCTATGTCTTCTGCGTGGGGGGGGGGCCCCGGTCTTCACCGCCGTCTGGTTCTCTTCTGCCGGGGGGGCGCTTTCTTCTTTAGCTCTTTTACAGCGTGTGCCCGGGCTTCTGTTGCCGGGTGCATGGAGCATGATGGGACTGTGACCTCATAAGAGGCCTATATAAATCGGTGTGAGCCACGCACACGGCATTACAGCGGGAGGAAGCGACGTGCCAACATCAACGAACAAGAAGAAGGCAGAAGGCGACACAAGCCCGGGCACCCCCCGGCAGAAGACGTCGAAGAAGCCCGGGAGGGGGGCCGCTATAAAAGAGCTAAAGAAGAAAGCGCCCCCCCGGCGGAAGAGAACCAGACCGGCACATCTGCCCCCCCCCCCCACCAAAGACGTCAAAGAAGACCGGGAGGGGGCCACTGTAAGAGAGCTAAAGAAGAAAGCGCCCCCCCCCCGGCGGAAGAGAACCAGATGGCTGTGAAGACCGGGACCCCCCCCCCCCCCCCTGCGCAGAAGACATCGAAGAAGCAGGCCCCCCCTCGTAAAAGAGCTAAAGAATAGAGGGGGGCCCCGGAGCTGACTAATAAATTACTTTAAAAACCCTGTGTAGTGGGGGTTCCGCCAGGTGAATGGCTAGGGGTACGATGTACCCCATACTCATTCACCTAGGGTGGGGGGCCGGCATCTGGGGGCCCCCTTATTAAAGGAGGCTCCCGGATTCCGATAAGCTCCCTCCCGCAGACCCCGAAACCAACGGCCAGGGTTGTCAGGAAGAGGCCCTGTCCTCATCAACATGGGGATAGGTGGTTTGGGGTGGGGGGGCCACAGCGCGCCCCAAAGCACCTACCCCCCATGTTGAACTTATCTTTTCCCATTTAAGTTACACTGCTCGCTCATCCCCACCCCTTTCCTGACCGGCCGGGCTGCTGCTCGGATACGGGTCTGGTATGGATTTTGGGGTGAACCCCATGTCGTTTTTTCTGCGTACGGGGGTTCTCCTTAAAATCCATAGCAGACCCAAGGGCCTGGTATGCTCCTGTAGGTGGAACCCATGCCGGTTTTTTATTTGAAATTTGGCGTGGAGTTCTCCCTCAAGATTCATACCAAACGCAGCTGACACAGTGCACTGCGGTTACCTGCGGTTATGTGCCTATAGCTGTGGAATTTCGCTGCTGGACGCATCCAGTTCTATTTTTTCTATCCGCACAAAACCGCAGGTAACCGTAGTGTGTGAATGATGTCATAGGAAAGCATTGTGTGCTTCTAGCTGCGGTAAAATCCGCAGCTAAAAGCACCATTCTATCCGTCCGTGTGAAAGGGGCCTTACACCTGAGCGTTTTGTTGCTTGAAGATGCTCAACAAGCAAAATCTTATTCATTTCAATGGCCCCTGTTTAAGCTCAGATGTGAACAGGGGCCATTAAAATAAATGGGAGTTTCCTTGTTGAGCTTCAAGCTACAAAACGCTGAGGTGTGAATGTGGCATTACGGTGACACGAGGAAGGACCAGTGATGATTTTTTGGCTTTGTAAGGTGTACATGAACCAAAGTATGTTTTCTGTGCACCTGGATTTTTAAAATAAACTTGACTTGACATTATTTCCACTCTTTAGGACCCTGTATCTGCAGGGTATCACACGAGCAGATTTTTTGGCATGGAGTTTGGATATCCAGGCAGCAGCATGTAGTAGCGGCAACATGTTACGTGACCAGCAACTTAGTAGGAATGACATTCCTATCATTGTAGACAGCTGCATTGCTTTCCTTACTCAATACGGTGGGTGTGATTTTTTATTTTTTTTGCCTGATATATTAAAGTGATATATTAGGCAAAATAAAATAAATTGGATTCTCTTTTTTTATGTCAACATATTTTGTTAAATATTCTATGGTATGTGGAAATGGTTTTATACCACATGTGTGTTTCCAAAATACTTACTTTTGATCTAAATGCCAATTAAATTCTTTCAATCTTAATTGGAGCATGCAGAATAAGGGCCAGATCCACAGCCAGCCGCCGTAACTTATCTTTTCCCATTTAAGTTACACTGCCGGAAAATTTCTACCTAAGTGCCCGATCCACAAAGCACTTACCTAGAAATTTTCGGGTGTGTAACTTAAATTCCGCCGGCGCAAGGCGTTCCTATTCAAATGGGGGCGAGTCCCATTTAAATTAGGCGCGCTCCCACGTCATTTTCCCGGCGTGCATAGCGCGAAATTACGTTACGCCGAGCTTCGTGAATCGCGCCGGGTCAAAAAAGTTGCGTCGGTAAAAAAAAAATACGGCGGGAAAAATAAAATAAAAAAAAAAAAACAGCGTCGCTGGTAAGAAGGGTCTACTTTTACAAGGTGTAAACAGTTTACACTTTGTAAAAGCAGCCCTAATTTTACACATGTAACTTAATACTTACGGAGAAAAAACGAAGCGTAAAAGCTTTGTGGATCTCCGTAAGTGCTAATTTGCATACCCGAAGCGGCATTTCGACGCGAAATGCCCCCAGTGGCGGATGCGGTACTGCATCCTAAGATCCAGCAGTGTAAGTCCCTTACACATGCCGGATCTTCTGTCTATCTCTTGGAAACTGATTCTGTGGATCAGTTCCAAAGATAGAAACAGGGATACGACGGCGGAACAGCAGATCCGCCTGCGTATCTCTTTTGAGGATCTGGCCCTAAGTACCTATACACTGACCATCAGTACGTAAATGATGTCTGGTCATATCACATACATTCAAAAGTACAGCATTGTAGAGGTACAGTCACAAAGAAAAACAACGTTTTAGCTTGATACAAGGACATACATGGTCAAATTAACTACAGAGACAAAAAAGGGGGGGGGGTCTTTAAATGTGGACTACAGAAGGGGAAAAGTTGAGGAGATAAGTATGGAGAGAAATGGTAGAAAGGAAAGAGAGAGGGGTAGATTAGGGTTAGTTCCTCCTCCTTGGCTCTGATTCTATCTGCATATCTGGTGTGGAATGAGGTTAAAGTGGTTGTAAGGCCCCGTACACACGACCAAGTTTCTCGGCAGAATTCAGCCAGAAACTCGATCGGAGCTGGATTCTGCCGAGAAACTCGGTCATGTGTACACTTTTCAGCGAGGAAGCCGACGAGGAACTCGTCGGGCCAAATAGAGAACATGTTCTCTATTTCCTCGTTGTTCAATGAGTAAAGTTGGCCCGCCGAGATCCTCGGTGGCTTCAACACTGAACTTGACGAGGAACTCGATGTGTTTGGCACGTCGAGTTCCTCGGACGTGTGTACGGGGCCTTAGATACATTTTTTTTCCCCTAAATAGCTTCCTTTACCTCAGTGCAGTCCTCCTTCACTTTCCTCATCCCTCGATTTTGCTTTTAAATGTCCTTATTTTTTCCGAGAAATCCTCACTTCCTGTTCTTCTGTCTGTAACCAGGGCCGGCGCTACCACTAGGCGAAGTAAGCAGCCGCTTGGAGCGCACTACCACCTAGGGCGCAAGCGCCAGCTGCGAGTGGGACAGATCAGCAGGGGGATCGGAGCACACTGAGAGCTCCAGAGAGAGAGAGAGATGAGCTGGGCGTATCACAGCCAGCTCTGACATCTATCCCCTCCCCTTGCTGCCCACACAGCCAGTTAGAGGAGAGGAGCTGCTTTTACTCCTCCCCTCCTCTCCTTGTGTCTGCCCCGCCCACTCTCCCCGTCATACAGGGGATGTGGGCGGGAATTTTTAAGCACAGCAAACAGAAGGGAAAGATGGAGGAGTGTGATATCCATCCAGTGAGTGAGTACACTGATGTAGGGGTGGCCTTCATTCCCCTCTCTCTCTCTCTCTCTCTCTCTCTCTCTCTCTCTCTCTCTCTCTCTCTCTCTCTCTTCACCTTTCTTTCTTTCTCTCTCCCTATTATCTGTCTATCTATCTGTCAGATTATCTATCTATCTATCTATCTATCTATCTATCTATCTATCTATCTATCTATCTATCTATCTATCAGATTATCTATCTATCTATCTATCTATCTATCTATCTATCTATCTATCTATCTATCTATCTATCTATCTATCTGATTATCTATCTATCTATCTATCTATCTGTCTATCTATCTATCTGATTATCTATCTATCTATCTATCTGATTATCTATCTATCTATCTATCTGTCTATCTATCTATCTGATTATCTATCTATCTATCTATCTGATTATCTATCTATCTATCTATCTATCTATCTATCTATCTATCTATCTGTCAGATTATCTATCTATCTATCTGATTATCTATCTATCTATCTATCTATCTGTCTATCTATCTATCTGATTATCTATCTATCTATCTATCTGATTATCTATCTATCTATCTATCTGTCTATCTATCTATCTGATTATCTATCTATCTATCTATCTGATTATCTATCTATCTATCTATCTATCTATCTATCTATCTATCTATCTATCTATCTATCTATCTATCTGTCAGATTATCTATCTATCTATCTTTCTTTCTTTCTTCTTTTTCTCTTTCTTTCTTTCTCCTCCCTTTCTTTCTTTCTTTCTTTCTTTCTTTCTTTCTTTCTTTCTTTCTTTCTTTCTTTCTTTCTTTCTTTCTTTCTTTCTTTCTATCTATCTATCTATCTGATTATCTATCTATCTATCTATCTATCTGATTATCTATCTATCTATATATCTATCTATCTATCTATCTATCTATCTATCTATCTATCTAATTATCTATCTATCTATCTATCTATCTATCTATCTATCAGATTATCTATCTATCTATCTATCTATCTATCTATCTATCTATCTATCTATCTATCTATCTGTCAGATTATCTATCTATCTATCTTTCTTTCTTTCTTTCTTTTTCTCTTTCTTTCTTTCTTTCTCCTCCCTTTCTTTCTTTCTTTCTTTCTTTCTCCTCCCTTTCTTTCTTTTCTTTTCTTTCTTTCTCCTCCATTTTTTTCTTTCTTTCTTTCTTTCTTTCTTTCTTTCTTTCTTTCTTTCTTTCTTTCTTTCTTTCTCTTTCTTTCTTTCTTTCTCCTCCCTTTCTTTCTTTCTTTTCTTTCTTTCTCCTCCCTTTCTTTCTTATTTTCTTTCTTTCTCTTTCTTTCTTTCTTTCTCCTCCCTTTCTTTCTTTTCTTTCTTTCTCCTCCCTTTCTTTCTTTTCTTTCTTTCTTTCTTTCTCCTCCCTTTCTTTCTTTCTTTCTTTTCTCTTTCTTTCTTTCTTTTCTCTTTCTTTCTTTCTGTCTTTCTCCTCCCTTTCTTTCTTTCTCCTCCCTTTCTTTCTTTCTTTCTTTCTTTCTTTCTTTCTTTCTTTCTTTCTATCTATCTATCTATCTATCTATCTGTCAGATTATCTATCTATCTATCTATCTATCTATCTATCTATCTATCTATCTATCTATCTATCTATCTATCTATCTCTCTTTCTTTCTCTTTCTCCTTTTTCTTTCTTTCTTTCTTTCTCCTCCCTTTCTTTCTCCTCCCTTTCTTTCTCCTCCCTTTCTTTCTTTCTTTCTTTCTTTCTTTCTTTCTTTCTTTCTTTCTTTTCTCTTTCGTTCTTTCCTCTTTCTTTCTTTCTTTCTTTCTATCTATCTATCTATCTATCTATCTATCTATCTATCTATCTATCAATCTGATAGATAGATAGATAGATAGATAATCTGATAGATAGATAGATAATCTGATAATCTATCAGATTATCTATCTATCTATCAATCTGATAGATAGATAGATAGATAGATAGATAGATAGATAGATAGATAATCTGATAGATTATCAGATTATCTATCTATCTATCTATCTATCAGATTATCTATCTATCTATCTATCTATCTATCTATCTATCTATCTATCTATCTATCTATCTATCTATCAGATTATCTATCTGTCTATCTATCAGATTATCTATCTATCTATCTATCTATCTATCTATCTATCTATCTATCTATCTATCTATCTATCTATATTTCTTTCTTTCTCTTTCTCCTTTTTCTTTCTTTCTTTCTTTCTCCTCCCTTTCTTTCTTTCTTTCTTTCTTTCTTTCTTTCTTTCTTTCTTTCTTTCTTTCTTTCTTTCTTTCTTGTGTATGTGTCAGGTAAGGGGGGTCAGTGTGTCAGGTGAGGGGGGGGTAAGTGTGTCAGGTGAGGGGGGGTCATTGTGTCAGGTGAGGGGGGTCAGTGTATGTGTCAGATAAGGGGGGTGTCAGATAGGTCACATGTGTTGCAAGGGCAGAGTGAAGTGATGTCAGGGACGCAGCGGGGAGGGGGGGGGGCGCAAAATTAGGATTCGCCTAGGGTGTCAAAGATCCTTGCACCGGCCCTGTCTGTAACTACACACAGTAATGCAAGGCTTTCTGCTGGTGTGGAGTGTCGTGCTCGCCCCCTCCCTTGGATTACAGGAGAGTCAGGACGTCCACACACACAGCTCCTTTCTCTATCTGCAACTTAGAGACCGTCCTGACTCGCCTGTATTCCAGGGGAGGGGTTGAGCACGACACTCCACACCAGGGAGAAAGCTTTGCATTACTGTGTGTAGTTACAGACAGAAGAACAGGAAGTGAGGATTTCTCAGAAGAAATAAGGACATTTAAAAGCAAAATGGAAGGATGAGGTAAGTGAAAGAGGAATGCACTAAGGTAAAGGAGGCTTTTTAGGAAAAAAAATTGTACCTTTACAACCCCTTTAATCGATTTACCAAAGGTGGTGGAATTTGGAAGTTGTAGGTCTCAACTAAGTTAAAATAGAACTATGGGCATAACTTTTTTTTTCTTCATTTTGGATAGATCAAGGGAGGGTTATAACCCCCTGCCTGAATTTTTTTTCTTCCATCTGTGTGCCATTGGGGAGATTTCTCTTCACTTCCTGTCTCATAGCCAAACTGGAAGTGAGAGGAAATCCCTGCAAATTAAGGGAATTACTTGGGGACCCCCAGGTCACCGGAAACTAGTGTCCCTATTGGAATATTTCCCCTCTATTACTTTTCTGGCAGAACCCAAAACTTGTGATTTTCATTTACTTTCACTTTCAATGATAATGGTAAACAGAACAAATAGAGAGGGGGAATTGCACAGACAGCAATAAAAACTGGCAATCGTTCTAATCCCTCTCCAATCTATCCAGAGCTAAAAAAAGTTTTACTTTTAGTTATAGTTTAAGGAGAGAATTGCTTCTTTAAACCTCTAAGGTCTTTAAACCTTTAATGTCTTTAAACATCTAAGATTTTTTATAGATTATCCAGTTTGACTAGATTATGTGCAACTTGTATAATATACTTGTCTATCACTTTAATAAGTTCCGTATGCATCCTATCATTAATTAATTCTAGCCATGGACTGTTTAGTCAGAGATTTCTTATGCTCATGGCCCATAAGAAGCAGTCAGATAATACCATTTATAAATAAATCCTGCAGATGACTGATACATTAGTCTTCCTAGACTATCACATTCACTTTCATGATGCTAATTCTCAGTGTGTTCTTATCTTCAGCTCTGCCATTGTTCCACATTATATAAAACACAGTTATTATATGAATGGAAATATTGGGGGGCACAGTAGAGGCACCAATGTATTGCACAAGCATGAATTAAGTGCATATCATACCATTTGCCCACCTCACCATAATCTGACTTGTTTTCCTGATTCGGGAACATATTATACATCTGTCAGGTATCTATGGATAATACAGTATGTAGTACTCATAGTGCTATCATTGTGCAGGTCTTCGTCACGAGGGAATATATCGGAAAAATGGAGCCAAATCTCGTATTAAACTGCTGATGGACGAGTTCCGAAAAGATGCCCGGAATGTCAAACTTCGCATCAGCGACAACTTTGTTGAAGATGTCACGGATGTGTTGAAGAGGTTTTTGAGGGAGCTGGATGATCCCATTTTCACAACAGAACTCCATCCACAATGGAGAGAAGCTGCAGGTAAAAATAAACGGGAGCAATCTGCCCATGTCATCTCAAAGATAAAGCAGACATTATTTGTGTATAGCAGGGATCCTCAAACTACGGCTCGCCAGCTGTTGCGGAACTACACACCCCATGAGGCATTGTAAAACTCCGACATTCACAGACATGACTAAGCATGATGGGAATTGTAGTTCCTGAACAACTGGAGGGCCAAAGTTTGAAGACCCCTGGCGTATAGTATACCCCCTGAAATATAATTTCCCACTCGTGATTGGCTCTTTGATTTTTCCAGAAGTTCGCACAGTGCTGGAAGTAAAATCACAGCCATTCTGAGCTCTGTTCTTGATGAGATTATAACTAGTGGATCTGCACAGCTTGAGGGATACAGACATACAGGTTTTCTGTACTTACAACACTCAGAGGCCTCGTACACACGGGCAAGAATCACGTCAGGAAAAAAACATTGTTTTCCCTGACGAGATTCTTGGCAAGAATCTCTTGCCGCGGAGTGTACACACTGACCTTTTCAAAAGAACCGCGGTTCTCTTGAAAGGCAAGAACGCGGTGACGTCATTGCGTACGACAAGCATGCGCTTGTCACATTCAATGCCGTTGCCGCCATCTTGCTTCACCCTACCTATGCCGCGGAAGCTACTGCGCATGCGTCAAAGTCATTTCGAACATGCGTGGGTTTATACACACTCTCGGGTTTCTCGTCAGGAAACAGGCCGACAAGAATCTCGACGAGAAAAAAGAGCACAGGTTCTCTTTTTTTCTCGTCGAGATTCTGGCCAGATTTCCTGATGAGAAACATGAAGGCCTCGTACACGCGAACGGTTTTCTCTGCAAGAAGCCGTTTTCTTGCTGGTTTTTGCGGAGAAAACCGGTCGTGTGTACGAGGCCAGAGAGATGCTGGAGGAAGTTTAAGGAAGCTAGTCACATGTATGATCAGAAAAATAGAAATCTGCAGTATTTAACTGTTTCCTCTGCATACAGGTGAAACTCTAAAAATTAGAATATCGTGCAAAAGTTCATTTATTTCACTAATGCAACTTAAAAGGTGAAACTAATATATGAGAAAGATTTATTACATGCAAAACAAGATAGTTCAAGCCGATAGATAGATAGATAGATAGATAGATAGATAGATAGATAGATAGATAGATAGATAGATAGATAGATAGATAGATAGATAAGACTTATCCTTCACCTCCCTCAAAATCTAGATATGAGCTTTAAATTGGAGAGCTGGAAGAAGTGCCAATGTACTACAGTACCAGTGTGGTGATAGAAGACGGGATTTCATTCATTAATCTGTGTGAATGAATGACATGGCTGTGCGGTTCTGCATCCGTGCTGATTTCAAAAGTTACAGCAGATGCAGAGAAGTATAATCCCTGCTTGCTGCCATGGGGAGGGGGAAGCACAGGTGCGGGATCCAGCCAGCCCCCATTCCAGCAGCCTGTTAAAATGTATGACAGGCTGAAATAAATGTCAGCTGGATGCCGTACCGAGTGATACTCGTATTTAGGGCCTTATGCGTTCAGAAACGTATAGCCCAAGTGCAGAATTCCTTGACTGCTGGGCTGGAACATTGCAGCTGTGCCTTTTGGGCTCCCAAAAATGCCAGGATTTGATGCTGGCGGGCAGTTCATGTGTATGAGGCCTTTTTTTTGGCTGGTGTTCTTTAAATCTTTTATGTTAAGCAAGTGTACTGTTCCATGTGTGACACTCGGAGTCTTGTTACAGCAGCAGCACATTCATCTTTGTTGTTTTGTTTGCCGTTTACCATAAAAGTAAAATACTGTTCATTAAACCATGAAATTAAAAATCAAGAAAAGTAACAGGGAGGCGAAAGTACGGTACTTGCTTTATCTGCATGTTTATTAATTCTTCTTGCTGTAAACAGATTACGATTCTGTTTTTTTTTTTTCTTTTTTTACAGTCAGCTTGTATATATCTCATTACTCATATATCTCAGGGATATGGGGTATATATTTCAAGAGAAATTCACTTAGTGAAATACATAGCTAAAGTCACCCAGGTACTAAGGTATGATGGGATTTGACCAGCATTTTCTGGCAGGTTTTGTCTAATGTATTATATAATATTTTCTAGGTGTATCTTGTTAGTTTGAATCTTGCAAGGGTGAATCTTGATAGTACAACAACAGCTATTTTTCACCTATGAATGAATTTTCGTGGGAATTTTTTGCACTAAACTTGTTAAATTACAAGAATGTCTTTGTGTTCATTTATTGATATGATTATCATGGTGTAGAAACTGTGTTTAAACAGAAGTTCAGTAATAGCAGTGTTAATCATTGTTCATGTGTCCTATCCTCCCTGAATCAATTAGCCCAGCACACCAGGCATGCAGGCTGGTATCCTTATAGCAACGAAATGGTGCAGCTCACCTGAAATGCTTATACCAGTCTGCATGCCCTTCAACGTGGGGGGAGGGGGACATCTTGAGTGGATTTCCCTAAAAAATGGAGATTGCCCCAAACCAATCTAGCACAATGTTGGTAGACATCGGCTCTTTGACACCACAGTCCCCAGGGGATAATGCTGGCAATTAGAAGGAGGAGCTGGGCTCATGTTGCACCTAACAAGTAGGTAGTGTTATGATTGTAAAAGTTCCTCAGACTTCTAACCAGCCCATCAATGCCTGTGTATAAGAGAAAATTGTTAATAAACACACACCAAATGTTTTATTCTTTTTTAACTAATATTTTCCTTTTCAGGTTGTCAAAAGATGTCCTGTGCCGTGTGCTCCAGTGATGGCAGGACAGAGTTAGGGAGAGCACAGATCCCCCATTATCTTGATTGTTCAGACTGTGTTTGAACGCGAATTTCCCACCCCTGGCATGGTTTTAACTACCCAAGGGACTCTAGGGAACAGGTTTATCACTGCCCATGTTTGGTTTAGCTGGTGTGTGTTTATTTACATTTTTGTCTTTCCCACACACACCTGATTATGGGTCCCCTAAAACCAGTTCACTAGTGATAGAGCAACCACCTATTTGCCCCCAAGAGGGGGACGGTTGAGCGTGTGGAATATGGCCCCCCATTTTGCCAGTACCCTTTTCTTAGCACCAAGGGTGCTGAAGAGCCTGGTGCTTGTCATAATTTCCATGCTTTTCTTTGGGGGTCCCACACTACTAGTTCATGGCCCTGCTTTTTGGCTTTCCTTATGCGCCTTGAGTATTCTCTGCGGTGCTGGCTACAGTATTAGCAGTTCTTGGCTTTTGTGACAACCCCATTGTGAGATACTTAAACAACCTCCTGTTGAGGGAATAGTCAGTGTGAGCTCTGTCAGGCAACATGCGTATGAGGCCCCGTACACACGACAGAGGAACTCGACGTGCTTGGCACGTCGAGTTCCTCGTCGAGTTTTGGGATGAAGCCGCCGAGGAGCTCGGCGGGCCGGCTTCTCCCATAGAAGAACGAGGACAACGAGAAAATAGAGAACATGTTCTCTATTTTCTCGTCGAGTTCCTCGGCGGCTCCATCGAGCCAAAAATGTACACACGACAGAGATTCTCGGCAGAATCCGGGTTTTGACCGAGTTTCTCGGCGAATTCTGCCGAGAAACTCTGTCGTGTGTACGAGGCCTCACTGTCCAGATATTACAGCGTGTCAACTGAATCCCGAACCTTCAGAAACAGACTCATTGTTTAGAGCAGTCTTTCTCAACCAGGGTTATTTGAAACCCTAGAGTTTCTCCAGGGGTTGATAGGGGTCCCTTGAGCAATGAACAGTATCTGTCTCTGAGATAAGTAACCATTAACAATGATTTTTTTAGCTTGTTAACAGGGAAATTATGAACACTGACCACTGACCATGTATGGGCAGCTTGTCGGATCTCTCTACATGCTATTACTGCCAGCGGCAATGGCCCCTAGCAGTAATTATTGTGTTCTGCTGGCCGGGAAGGCTCCCCACGCACCCCCCGATCCCGTTGGCAGAGTACAAAAGCGTTGTGGGGGGCATTCCCCCATTATGGGGCAATCAAGCAGTTTTCTTAAGGAAAGAAAATCAATTCCTCTATGGCTTGCCTAAGAAGCGTTCTTAGTGATAATCACAGTAATACACTGTTTACTGCTCCTCTATGGTAAAAGGGTTAGTCTTCCCTTAGAGTATCTAGGTCTAGTCCTGGACACAGTTGAGGCCACAGGATAAACAGTTCTGGAGTCTAATTGGTATCCTCGATCGTGTGTGGGCTCCAGAGTATATTTCATGACATGAAAAATGGGCATAAAAAATTTAGAACATGCTCTATTTTTTCGTGTCGTTTTTCATGTTGTTGTTTTTCACGTCGTAAAAAATGGTCGTGTGTAGGCTTTAACGACGTGAAAAAACGCGCATGCTCAGAAGCAAGTTATGAGACCGAAGCGCTCGTTCTGGTAAAACTAGCGTTTGTAATGGAGATAGCACATTTGTCACACTGTAACAGACTGAAAGCCTCTCACCGAACTTTTACTAACTCGAAATTAGCAAAAGCAACCCCAAGGGTGGCACCATCAGAATGGCACTTCCCCTTTATAGTGCCGTCGTACGTGTTGTACGTCACCGTGCTTTGCTTGAGCTTTTTTTTTTCACGATCGTGTGTAGGCAAGGCAGGCTTAACAAGAATCGGGTTGAAAAAAAACATTGTTTTTTCTAGACCATTAGAAATGGTCGTGTGTACACGGCATCAGGTTTGTACAGGTCCCATGTAGCTCTCCCTGTCCATCCCACTGTGACTTTGAGGGCTCAAAATCAGTTTTTCTCTGTATTTCAGAAACTCTCGTTAAAACCCATTAGACATTTCTCTCTCCTCTTACCCACAAGGTCAAGTTTCTTGTAGCCATCAGTTCTGCAAAATCAGAGTCTGAACTGTTGGCCTTATCCTGCAAGAAACCATTTCTAGTTTTTTATAAGGGCAAAGTGATGATGAGGCCCAGGACTTAACGAGTATTTTCATTTATGTGTCTGCTTACATTTTATCTTCCTGTTTAAATGGCAAACATCTATTTTATTTTATTTAAGAACATCAAGAAAAGTCCAAGAGGCTAGAAAATTACATGGAGCTGATTAACCACCTTCCTAAAGTAAACCGAGCTACGCTGGCCGCACTGATTGGTCACCTCTACCGGTAATGCCTCTACATTTGTCATAACTGTTAATATATTCATAATGTTGTATTCGTTTACAGAAATATTTATAACCAATGAATTCTGTTGTGGTTTTCCAATGTTTCGAATTTAGGAAACAAGCTGATGGAATCGGGGTTTGTAAAAAGTAGTGACTTGACATGACTGATAGAAATAAACAAACTGGTTTGTGCAAGTCAGAATTCATTAAGCATTACTCCAAATATATGTTTGCATAAACTGGCCAGTCCATGCACAGTCTATACAACTTGTTCTGTTAATTGATAAATTGTCCGTAAAGATAAACTGTTATAAAGAAACAAAGTTCTTATTTATTTGGATAGTGACATCACAGGGGTGGGGATTCTTATATTGGTGATCTGAAATCACCATTAAGAGTCAGTCCGCTCCAATGGAACTTGCCATTTCTGCAGGAGTGGGGAGATGTCTGCTGCACACTTTGCTTAGTTACCAGAGTAAAAACTAGTGAAAGGTCAAATACTGTGGCCCGGATTCAGAGAGCAGTTACGACGGCGTATCTCCGGATATGCCGTCGTAACTCTGAGTTGCAGGGTCGTATCTATACGCATAGATTTCCCTAAGATCCGACCAGCGTAAGTGTCTTACACCATCGTATCTTAGGCTGCATATTTACGCTGGCCGCTAGGTGGCGCTATTGTAGATTTACGCAAGAAATATGCAAATTAGGGAGATACGCCGATTCAGAAACATACGTCCACCCGGCGCATTTTTTTTACGTCGTTTACGTTAGGCTTTTTCTGGCGGAAAGTTACCCCTGCTATTTGAGGGGTATCTTATGTTAAGTATGGACGTCGTTCCCGCGTCGAATTTTGAAAATTTTACGTCGTTTGCGTAAGTCGTTCGTGAATAGGGCTGTACGTAAGTTATGTTTACGTCTAAAGCATTGACGATTTGCGGCGTAATTTTGAGCATGCGTACTGGGATTCTTTCACGAACGGCGCATGCGCCGTTCGTAAAAAACGTCAAATACGCGGGGTCACCATTAATTTGAATAAAACACGCCCACATCATCCACATTTGAATTAGGCGGGCTTACACCGGACCACATACATTACGCCGCCGTAACTTAGGGCGCAAGTTCTTTCTGAATACGGAACTTGATTGTATATTTTTATATTTTATATGGTAGGCTAGTTGTATGATTTCTATGGTTTTGGTTCAGTTGTTTTTGCAATCTAATGCTTAGTTGTCATAAAATTGCCCATGGCGGTATTCTCACAAAAGCCGTTTTCTTCAGCATGGAGAAGCACGGTGACCGCAGTTATTATTGTGCATGTTTCTACTTTAGTGTACATTCTTTTATATGAGTTAGCATTAAGGCCATTTTAATAGAATTATGGGCCCCTGGGCAAAGTAAAAGCCCTACCAGCAATTTATGCACCTACTCTCAAGAATTAAAGTATAAATATTTACATAGTAGGTAAGTTCAACCTGTGTAGGTGTACGTCTGTCAGTGTTGATAATCATTCCCCATATCCCTGTATGTTGTGTTCTTTATGCATACCAATATTCTGCCCGCTTTGGTAGCTCCAGCTTGACATTGCATGCTATTGCTCAGTCTGTCTTCTACTAGGACCCCCAGATCTTTTTCCAACCTTGATTACCCCCAGAGGTTCTCCCCCTAGTGAATAGTTTGTGTTTATGTTTTTATCTCCAAGGTGCATTACTTTACATTTCTCCACATTAAACCTCATTTGCCATGTAGTTGACCACCCAATTATTTTATTCAGATCTTTCTGTAAAATGTTTATATCCTGATATGAAGTTATCGCCTTGCTTATCTTTGTGTTGACAGCAAAAACTAAGATTGAGCCTTTTTATACCGATCTCTATATCGTTTATGAATAAATTAAACAGAATTGGTCCCAAGACAGAGCCTTGAGGTACCTCACTTACCACTCCAGATAAAATTAAACATATTTTTATTAGTACTTTCAAGCAGGGAAAAGTACAGGGGGGTCAAAGGGGCACAGTATAGGGGGCCAGGAGAGCACAGTACAGGGGGTCAGCTTAGCCTGCTGGCAGCTGAACATGGGTCACAGAAGTGCAGAACGAACTGCACTCCCATGAACCCCAAGGAGGAATATAGCCAAAATACCTTTGGCTATACTTCTCTTAAAAAATATTCATCCATAATGGTCAGATAACTCTGCTGCAAGGGTACATTTTGGATGGTGTTCATTATTCCATGTTTCGATGTCCCTGGGTATTTTTTACAGGGTGGGTGTTACCACTTGGCGAACTAGCTAGCCGCCTAGAGCGCAGCCATGGCCTGTCACCTCCTTAACCCCGGTGGATGTCACCTCTGGTGCCGCCATACCTGTGTGGCCAGTCTGCACTAGTTTACTGGAGGTCCGGAGGAGGAGATGGAATGTCTGCTACGGGGGATCGTGCAGGGACGTAGGATCCTTCCTCTGGCTTCCCCAGCTGCAGAGCTGTTCAGCGGTTTAGGGCTATGTTGCCAAGAGATAATCCTGCCTCTCACTGGGTGGCAGGGGCGGTGCGGCCGGCCTCAGGGATGATTGTGTGGTCCTTCTGGGCAGAGAGTGGCATGGAGGTAAAATAAAATAAAAAATGGCTCTACAAATGCATTTTTTTTTTTTTTTATGCAGCCATTGGACTGTGAGACATTGGGTTGAAAACTGCTCTGCCAATCTCTCACAGTTAGGACATTGCTACATGAAAAACCAGATACCATCTTGATCTTTGTTAGCTTTTTTACTTCTATCTATAGACTTTTAGATAGAAGTGAAAAAGTGCTGTTAGCTGACAATGATGGTATCTGGTTTACTGTCTACCAGTCCTCTACCCTGCTGTCACCCAGTCCTCTGCCCTGCTGTCACCCAGTCCTCTGCCCTTTTGTAACCCAGTCCCCTGCTGTCACCCATTCCTCTCCCCTGTTGTCACCCATTCCTCTCCCCTGCTGTCACCCATTCCTCTCCCCTGCTGTCACCCATTCCTCTCCCCTGCTGTCACCCAGTCCTCTGCTCTGCTGTCACCCAGTCCTCTGCTCTCACCCAGTCCTCTGCCCTGCTCTCACCCAGTCCTCTGCCCTGCTGTCACCCAGTCCTCTGCCCTGCTGTCACCCAGTCCTCTGCTCTGCTGTCACCCAGTCCTCTGCTCTGCTGTCACCCAGTCCTCTGCTCTGCTGTCACCCAGTCCTCCGCCCTGCTGTCACCCAGTCCTCTGCCCTGCAGACACCAAGTCCTCTGCTGTCACCCAGACCTCTGCTGTCGCACAGTCCTCTGCCCTGCTGTCACCCAGGCCTCTGCCCTGCTGTCGCCCAGTACTCTTCCCTGTTGTCACCTAGTCCTCTGCCCTGCTGTCACCCAGTCCTCTGCCCTGCAGACACCAAGTCCTCTGCTGTCACCCAGACCTCTGCTGTCGCACAGTCCTCTGCCCTGCTGTCACCCAGTACTCTTCCCTGCTGTTACCTAGTTCTCTGCCCTGCTGTCACCCAGTCTTTTGCCCGGCTCTCACCCAGTACTCTTCCCTGCTGTCACCTAGTCCTCTGCCCTGCTGTCACCCAGTCTTTTGCCTTGCTCTCACCCAGTCCTCTGCCCTGCTCTCACCCAGTCGTTTCCTGTCGCCCAGTCCTCTGATGTCACCCAGTCCTCTGCACTGCTGTCACCTAGTCCTCTGCTGTCACCCAGTCCTCTGCCCTGCTGTCACCCAGTCCTCTGCCCTGCTGTTTCCCAGTCCTCTGCCCTGCTGTTACCCAGTCCTCTGCCCTGTTGTTACCCAGTCCTCTGCCCTGCTTTAACCCAGTCCCCTGCCCTGCTTTAACCCAGTCCTCTGCTGTCGTCCCGTCTTCTGCTGTTGCCCAGTCCTCTAAAAAAAATGTAAATGTTGGCAATTATACTTGCTGTGTCCAGCAGTTCAATGAGGGGGCAACAAACATCACAGGGGAGTATAGACAGGGCCGGTGCCAGACTATTTTGCACCCTTTCTATACCGTATAGAGGTATAGAAATTATATTTTAGAGGTTTAGAAGTTTTATTTTTATGGGGGTAGAGGGGCGAAAATACCTGGTCTTGCCTAGGTTGCAAAATAGTCTAGCACCGGCCCTGATTTTTTGTATTATAGAAGGTACATTACAAATTGGTTTAATACAGTATTTTTGATAATCTCTGTGCATTGTTTTATTAATTTTGTTTGTGATATTCCAGGGTCCAGAAATGTGCAGATCTAAACCAGATGTGCACCAAGAATCTTTCACTTCTATTTGCTCCAAGTTTGTTCCAAACAGAGGGGAAAGGAGAACATGAAGTGAAGATAATGGAGGATTTGATTGACAATTATCCTAGTATTTTCTCTGTAAGTAATGTACTTAATACATTTTGTCTTCTTGGATGAGTTAGGTCCCTTTCATACTGCCAGCACCCAGGCGTTGGCAGTAAAGTGCCACTAGTTTTAGTGGCGCTTGACCAGCGTTTTTGCGGTGCTTTTTGGGCGATATCGGCCGAATAAAGGGTTGAAAAACGCTGCTTCCGCGGCACTGCCCATTTATTTAATTGGGCAGGGGCGCTTTAGGAGCAGTGTATACACCGCTCCTACAGCGCCTTAAAGAAGCTGCTTGCAGGACTTTTTTTGATGTCCTGCCAGCGCAGTGCCCCAGTATGAAAGCACTCGGGCTTTCACATTGGGATTGCAGATGAGCCTTTTTTCAGGCACTTTACAGGCACTATTTGTAGTGCTAAAGCGCCTAAAAAATGTCTTCAGTGTGAAAGGAGTCTAAATGATATTCATGTGTAACCTAGTCATCATAGAAATAAGGGAGCTACTACTGCTGTCTTTGAATGTGCAAGTTTCAAGATCGGCATCTTAATCCTTTATTACTTAGCGAGTTACTGACCTGGAACAAGCATGTGTTGTGCTTATTCCAGGTCACTGATTCACCAGGTAGTGAATGACAGCCCTGGAGCATGTATCTTCAGACACATGCAGCAATTGTATGTTAAAGTAGGTTGGCTCCCCCACACAGACTGTTCCAAGCAAGGCTGCATGCACTACGCAGACTTAAGATTAGTCCTGCCATGCCATAGCCATGCCATCAAACGCAGCCACTGTCCCATACACTGCGGTAAAGGATGCGGCTGATGCCTGGGCGGGCAGTTTCTAGCCTCTACATTGTGATACTGTGCATAGCTGGCTTTTTATCTATGGATTATGAAGCCTGCAAGGAGGTAGGTTCCACTTTATTTTCATAGAAAGCCATGCAGGTATAGTAAAGTTGACCATACAGGGTTAGAAAATTGTTTGAAAAAGACTGTAGGGTTTATAAAGATCTGTCGAACGTGCATGTGATTACACCATCTTTGTATTGATATTTGTCCCCCAATTATCAATGTATTATCGATCGATAACAACATCCTTATGTCTCAACACAAATCGAATAATTGAGCATATCAAGCGCTTTTTTACCATGTATGCCCCTTTTTACTCATGGCCTTCCTAGCTTAGCGTAGGCTGCACATTTATACCAACTTTAGTGTCTCATCTGAGGTTTGTATGGGGCAAATGTTAGAACGTAGGACGTAAAGCATAAGGTGACTGAGCGTGCGCTTGGGAACAGGGGAAAGAATGGGAATGTAGTCAGGTGTGGTAAGGCAGGGGTAGTGAAATGAGCAGAAAAACGCTCAAGTGTGAATGGGGGCAAACATTATCATAGGAGAAGTCAGCTGTGGCAGCCCCTTATTTTTCTTTCAGAGTGGGCCATATTCTCATAGAAGTTACGATGGAGTATCTCAGGATACTCCATCATATCTCCCTTTTTTGGCCCGTGTATCTATGCGACTGATTCTTAGAATCATTTTCGCATAGATACACTTAAGATCCGCCATCTGTAAGTCACTTACACTGGCGGATCTTAAATGTAATGACGCCGGCCGCCGCTAGATGGCATTTACGTGAAGGACTCATTTGCGTACGCAAATGATCCTTCTACGCCGATTCCCGAACGAGTTTGCGTCGTGTAACCGTCGCTAACGTCGTTTGCGTAAGCGGAAACTTACTCCTGCTATATGAGGAGTAAGTTTCCGCAAGTCCCACGTAGGCCATGTTACGGATCGCGTCGTGTTTTTTCGTCGGGTACGTCGTTTCCGTAAGTCGTTCTTGAATACGACTTTACGTCAATGACGCACACGTCGGCGTCATTGACGTTTTCCGCCGAGAACTGGAGCATGCGCACTGGGCTTTTTGAAGCCCGGCGCATGCGCAGTTCATTAGAATCGGGGGCGCGCTTAATTTGAATACAAGCCGCCCCCTTGGAGATCCGCCAGGCTACGCCGGGGCATTTACACTCCGCCGTCCCAACTTACGGAGCAAGTGTTTGGGGAATACAACACTTGCTCCTGTAAGTTGGGACAGCGGAGTGTAAGTGCCTTAAGCGCAGCCCGCGGATTTTTAGAGAGAATATGGGCCAGTAACTTTAAAGTATATCTAAATCCAAAGATGAAAAAATAATCTATTTCATTGGTTCACAGATTTTGGTGGCAACATTTGTTTTTATTTAGGCCAAGAACATTTTTCAGCAAGTACAGAAAAATAACTGCAATAAATGCAGTATTCATTGTCACTGCCTAAAAACAGAAAGCACAAACATAGAGAGTTACATTATTTGACCATTTTAACAAACAAAAAATAATAATTAAAAAAAACGTGTTTCATTTTTATTTAAGATTGATGAAGAGCAGGTGACACAAATGGATTTGGAAAACAGCCTGATCACCACCTGGAAGGATGTACAGGTAACACATCTTGTTGTGTATTTTTGTCATATATTCCATCTAAATCAGGGGTCTCAAACTCAAATTACCTGAGGGCCACAAGACAAGTTTTCATATGCCATGGGGGGCCGCATGCAAACTTTCAAACTTCAAAAACAACAGTACTGGTGTCAGCGAACACATTATTAACCCCCAGCACTGGTGTAAGCGGACGCATTATTACCACCAGCACTGGTGTAAGTCAGGGTTTGACAAATTTGCTTGGAATCTAGGAGCCAGCTAAAAAAGTTAGGAGCCAGAAAACGCACCCCGTCCCGACGAGCTTGCGCGCAGAAGCGAACACATACGTGAGCAGCGCCTGCATATGTAAACGGTGTTCACCCACACATGTGAGGTATCGCCGCGATTAGTAGAGTGAGAGCAATAATTCTAGCTCCTCTGTAACTTAAAACATGCAACATGTAGATTTTTTTAAACGTCGCCTATGAAGATTTTAAAGGGTAAAAAAGTTTGTCGGCATTCCACAAGCGGACACAATTTTGAAGCGTGACATGTTGGGTATGAATTTACTCGACGTAACATTATCTTTCATAATATTAAAAAAAATGGGGATAACTTTACTGTTGTCTTATTTTTTAATTAAAAAAAGTGTAATTTTTTCCTAAAAAAGTGCGCTTGTAAGACCGCTGCGCAAATACGGCGTAACAGAAAGTATTGCAATGATCGCTATTTTATTCTCTAGGGTGTTAGGATAAAAAATATATATAATGTTTGGGGGTTCTAATTAGAGGGAAGAATATGGCAGTGAAAATAGTGTAAAATGACATTAGAATTGCTGTTTAACTTGTAATGCTTAACTTGTAATACCAACGGCCATCACCAGATGGCGCCAGCTCACATCTGGTGGTAATAACTTGTAATACCAACGGCACACCACCAGATGGCACCAGCTCAAAAAAAATAAAAAAAAATTTTTTTTTTTTTTTTTTTTTTTTTTTTGCTCCCCTCACTTCCACCCTGCCTGAGGGCCATTTATAACTGGTCCGCGGGCCGCAAATGGCCCGCGGGCCGGTACTTTGAGACCACTGATCTAAATGCTTTCTCATAAAGGATTAAAATTGAACTCCATGCACCATTATTTTATTAGCTTTAGAGGGGTTAGTAGCTGTTTACCTAGGCTCAATGTTTGCTTTCTTCATATAGCAAAGGGTGCCCTGTATGTGCAGCTATACAGTACAGCCCCCCACCAACACCAGTTCTGTCTGCTGCCTCAGTAAAAAAAAAATAATAATAATAATCTTGGTCTAAATATGGGGGAACATGTGACACGTTGGAGTTGATTTACTAAAGGCAAACTGTGCACTTTGCAAGTGTAGAGCTTAGTAAATGAGGGGAAGCTCTGCTGACTTCCATCATCCAATCATGTGCACCTTGCATACTAAGCTCTGGAGCAACTGCACTTGCAAAGTGCACAATTTTGCCTTTAGTAAATCAACCCCTAAGGCTATGTTCACACCTATGCACTTTTTCTTGCGTTTGCAGAAACGCTGTACAGTCCAGTTAGCATGGTTTCCTACGGGACACGTTCACATTTATGCCCTTTTCAGACGCATCATTTGCGGAAAGGGTCAGGGACTTTTTTCCTGCAGCAGATTGTGTTTTGCATGTAATAGACTTCAAAGGACCCGCACTAAAAATGCAAGTGTTGTGTTTGTGAAGCGTCTTTACATGTGTTTTTTTCCCTTAACAGACTGAATAGCCAGTTGTTAAGGAGCAGAGGGCTACCGCATCCTTAACACCTGACGAGTCATCGGCTGTCAGCGGGGTTCCCCACTGACAGCTAAATGCAAAAGATAAGGAAAAAACAGCGTGCCCACCCCCCCCCCCCCCAATCCTTACCGAACCCTTATGCGAGCACAGTGGCGGCTGGTGCTCAAAATTTTTGGGGGGGCGCAAACAAATGAAAAAATAAAACATCAATTGCAGCCTCACTGTGCCCATTAATTGCCACCACTGTGCCCATCAAACGCAGCCACTGTGCTCATCAAACGCAGCCATCAGTTATCGCCACTGTGCCCATCAATTATCGCCACTGTGCCCATCAATTGTCACCACTGTGCCATCAAACGCAGCCACTGTGCGCAGCAATTGTCGCCACTGTGCCAGCAATTGTCGCCACTGTGCCATGCCATCAATTGTCGCCACTGTGCCATGCCATCAATTGTCGACACGGTGTCATCAATTGTCGACTCGGTGCCATCAATTGTGGACACGGTGCCATCAATTTTCGCCACTGTGCCATCAAACGCAGCCGCTGTGCCATGCAATCAAACGCAGCCACTGTGCCATGCCATCAAACGCAGCCACTGTGCCATGCCATCAAACGCAGCCACTGTGCCATGCCATCAAACGCAGCCACTGTGCCATGCCATCAAACGCAGCCACTGTGCCATGCCATCAAACGCAGCCACTGTGCCATGCCATCAAACGCAGCCACTGTGCCATGCCATCAAACGCAACCACTGTGCCCATCAATTGTCACCACTGTGCCCATCAATTGTCACCACTGTGCCCATCAATTGTCACCACTGTGCCCATCAATTGTCCCCACTGTGCACATTAATTGCCGCCAGTTTGCCCCCTCAAAACCCACCAGATTTCTTTCCCCCGTCCCCCAGCACTTACCTTGTAATCAATTTTCGCCACTGTGCCATCAATTGTCTCCACTGTGCCATGCCATCAAACGCAGCCACTGTGCCATGCCATCAAACGCAGCCACTGTGCCATGCCATCAAACGCAGCCACTGTGCCATGCCATCAAACGCAGCCACTGTGCCATGCCATCAAACGCAGCCACTGTGCCATGCCATCAAACGCAGCCACTGTGCCATGCCATCAAACGCAACCACTGTGCCCATCAATTGTCACCACTGTGCCCATCAATTGTCACCACTGTGCCCATCAATTGTCCCCACTGTGCACATTAATTGCCGCCAGTTTGCCGCCTCAAAACCCACCAGATTGCTTTCCCCCGTCCCCCAGCACTTACCTTACTGGTAAGTGAGGTCAGCCATCCTCCCTTCGCGCTCCCTCAAGAGTCACGCCCTCGATGTCGCTTCAGCCAATCAGGTTACCGGTAACCAGACCCGGTGAACCTGATTGGCTGAGACGAGTGTCAGTGTTAACCAGGGAACGCACACCCCCTGCGTCCCCTGGTTAACTATTTGGAAGCCGATTCGAGCAAACAGGCTCTGATAGGCAAAAACCAACAAATTGCTGTTATTCAGATGGCCACTGTGCTCATCAATTATCGCCACTGTGCCCATCAATTGTCACCACTGTGCCCATCAATTGTCGCCACTGTGCCATCAAACGCAGCCACTGTGCCCAGCAATTATCGCCACTGTGCCCAGCAATTATCGCCACTGTGCCAGCGATTGTCACCACTGTGCCATGCCATCAATTGTCGCCACTGTGCCATCAATTGTCGCCACTGTGCCATCAAACGCAGCCACTGTGCCATGCCATCAAACGCAGCCACTGTGCCATCAATTGTCACCACTGTGCCCATCAATTGTCGCCACTGTGCCATCAATTGTCGCCACTGTGTCATCAAACGCAGCAACTGTGTCATGCCATCAAACGCAGCCACTGTGCCATGCCTCCCAATCACATGACGGGTGTGTCCGATCACAGCCGTCACAACAGTGACATTTCTCCACGCCGAGCTCAGTGAGGGGGGGCAGAGCTGTCACTGATTCCCCCACAAACAGTACACCAAGCACCACTGTCACCCCTGTGCCCATACACATGTCAGTGCCCCCTTAAAACATCTGTCATAGTGCACAAAACATTTCTACAATAGCTTGTGGACTCCTAGTTCATTATATGCAAATTTAGCAGTCCAAAGCGGCAGGTAAACACTGAGGAGTAATAAAACAGACAGTCTCATGTAGTAGGTAATTGATTAGAAGTAAAGCTGTGTCACCTATAGTTTTATGTGAGCTTGCCATATTAACCCACATGCACTTCAAGTCTCCACGAGGCCCAACACTAATCCCCTGTTGGGACTAAGCAGACACTCCACAGTTCTAAAATATTAAGAATGAGACACTGTAACATGTATCATCCAATCTTATTATAAAGCAAGCCATCTTGTTACAAAGTATCATCAAACAGATAAAGGGCTGTCAAGCTCTGGCTGTCATCCAGACACCCATCCATCCGCTATATGTGCACTGTGGACTTTTTTACAGCTGCTTCATGGGGCATATGACATTTTTTTTTCCTGACTCTAAACACCTCTCCATGTTAGTCTCCTTGCACATATGGGGCCAGATCCTCAGAGCGAGTACGCCGGCGTATCTACTGATACGCCGGCGTACTTTCAAATTACCCGCGTCGTATCTTCAGTTTGAATCCTCAAACCAAGATACGACGGCATCTGGGTAAGATCCGACAAGCGTACGGCTTCGTACGCCTTCAGATCTTAGATGCAATACTTCGGCGTCCGCTGGGTGGAGTTCTCGTCGTTTTCCGCGTCGGGTATGCAAATTAGCTATTAACGACGATCCACGAACGTACGCGCGGCCGTCGCATTCTCTTACAACGTCTCTAGTCGGCTTTTTCCGGCGTATAGTTAAAGCTGGTATTTTGCGGCGTATAGTTAGACTTGCCATGTTAAGTATGGTCGTCGTTCCCGCGTCGAAATTTTTTTTTTTTTTTTTTTGCGTAAGTCGTCCGTGAATCGGGATGGACGTAATTCATGTCTAAGTTGAAAAAAATGACGTCGTTGCGACGTCATTTAGCGCAATGCACGGTGGGAAATTTAGAAACGGAGCATGCGCAGTTCATTGGGCGTGGGGACGCGCTTCATTTAAATGAAACACGCCCCCTAATCGCCGATTTGAATTCCGCCGCCAGAGATACACTACGCCGCCGTAACTTACAGCGCGAAATCTTTAAGGATTCAAAATAACAACAGGTAAGGTACGGCGGCGTAGCGTATCTCTGATACGCTGCGTGGGTGCATATCTCTGTGGATCTGCCCCATAGGGTTTTGACAGCGTGGCGGGAACTTTTAGACCCCATGCACGCTAACATTTTTTAACCACTTGCCCACTGGGCACTAAAAAGAGAAGTATTTTTTTTTTTTTTGGATTGATACTTACCTTGGTGGATGGAGCATCAGACCGATGCTCCAGCTGTGCACTGAGAACCGAGCCACCGAACATCGCCGTTGGCTCGGTTCTCACAGATCCCTGAGAGGAAAGAGGCTGACTGTCAGTCAGCCTCTTTCCTCTCTGCTTCTCCATGCTCATTGGAGGGGTGGGGAGAGGCTGTCTCAGCGGCTCGCTGAGACTGCCATTAATCAGGGCAGCTGGCGAATCCAGACTTGGAAGTCGCGATGATGCACTGCCCCGACTAATGACCGCTTCAGACTGCTCTCCGCTGAAAACGGGTCACAGGAGTGCAAAACGAATTACACTCCTGTGACCCAGAGAAGTAGCCCAGCCTAAAAAGCTCAGGCTGGACTTCTCCTTTAAACCCTCTCTTCCTAACCAGGCCAGTTTTCAGCTTTCAGTGCTCCCACACTTTGAATGACAATTAGTCATGCAACACTGTACTCATGAATTTGTTGTCATTTTTTTCATACAAATAGAGCTTTCTTTTGGTGGTATTTAATCACCACTGGAGTTTTTTGCGCTATAAATAAAAAAAAGACAGAACTTTTTGTAACAAAATGCATATTTGTTTGTTTCTGTTATAAAATTTTGCAAAGTAGTAATTTGTCTTCATAAATTTTGGCCAAAATGTATACTGCTACATAAATTTGGTAAAAAATAACCCAAATCAGTGTATATTATTTGGTCTGTGTGAAAGTTATAGAGTCTACAAGCTATGGTAGCAATCATTGAAAATGTATCACACTTGATGTACTGAAGGCCTATCTCATTTCTTGAGACGCTAACAAGCCAGGAAAGTACAGTATCCCCCAAATGACCCCTTTTTTAGAGAGTAGACATTCCAATGCATTTAGTAAGAGGCATGATGAGTTTTTTCATGTATTAATTTTTTGTAAAATTAAGATGTTTTTTCACAAGGTTATTAATCACACACAGCATATGCATACTTACAACTACACCCCAAAACACATTCTACTACTCCTCCTGAGTATGTTGATACCACATGTGTGAGACTTTTACTGGCCACATACAGAGGCCCAACATGCAGGGAGCACAGTCACACATTCTAGGGACATAAATTACACATATAATTTCCTGACAACCTATCACTCTTTTAAAGACCCTGGAGCACCAGGACAATGAAAATGCTCACACAATTACCCAATTTTGGAAAGAAAACACCCCAAAATATATTATATGAGGCATAATGAGTCTTTTAAATGTCATTTTTTTCCACACGTTTTTAGAAAATCTGGAAAGTAAATGAAAACACATTTTCTGCACATTTTTTTATTTTTTTTACAGTACTCACGGGCATTGATGAGTATCCACTGATAGGGTGGCACTGATGAGCACTTACTGATGGGCACTGTATTGGCACTAATGGGCACTTTAGTGGCACTGATGAGGCACTGTAGATCACTGATGGGGCACTGATGTGGCACTGTAGAGCACAGCTGTGCACTGATTGGGCACTGTAGGGCACAGATGTGCACTGTAGGACACTGATGTGGCACTGTAAAGCACAGATGGGACACTAATGGGGCACATATGTACACTGATGTGGCACTGCTGCTCACTGATGTGGGACTGCTGAGGCACAGATGTGCTCTGATGGGGCACTGTAGAGCGCTACTGTGGCACTGATGGAGTACAGATGTGCACTGATGGGGCACTGACGTGGCACAGATGTGCACTGATGGGGCACTGATGGGGCACAAATGTGCCCTGATGTGGCACTGATGGGGCACAGTTCTGCACTGATGAGGCACTGCTGGGTTACTGATGTGGCACTGATGGGGTACTGTAGAGCACTGCTGGGCACTGATGGGGCACAGATGTGCACTGATGGGGCACTACTGGGGCACAGATTTGCACTGCTGGGGCACAGATGTGGCACTGCTGTGCACTTTCAATATATAAATAAAACCTGAAGCAGCCTCACGCTTTAGCCTCTCCCTCCTCTGCTTGCACGATCAGTGTGAGGAGAGGAGAGAACGAGACATGACGGCAGTTTGTTGACAGTTCCACCCGCAATCAGGAATGTCATGTTGTGAATGGAACCTAAATTAGACAGATATTAGGGCTCACCTCCACGGTTTCACAGCATGTACGTTATTTTAAGCCAAAAGCCAGGATATTTAACACGCACGCCCTTGCATATTGTCAGTCGTTTTGCTCCAGGAAGAGCCTCCAGTGTTTGGTTGCTTCTGCCATCACATCAGTCATGGCTCCTCATTGGCGTCCACTTATCCTTCCCAAGTTCACCTACCAGTACTTTCAAGGGATAGCCAAACTATTAGCCTTTGTGGTTGTGACTCTGTAGCGTGTAGGCTACTGTCAATCAATTTTGCCCACTAGGTGTGGCTGCGGACTTCCTCAGAGCCAGCAATCCGAGCATGCAGTCCCGCAGACCAGGAAAAAGGGGCATAAGCGAGACCCCCCCCCCCTTTCCCGTACCAGACCAGGCCACTTGCTCTCAACATGTAGGGCATGTGGTCTGGTATGGTTCAGGACCCGATTTTTTCCGGTCTGCATGCTCGGAGGAAGTCCACAGCCACACCTAGTGGGCAAAAAAAACACCATCGGGATTGATGCTTGATATACTTCGGGGGGGGGCATTGTTTTATTTTTTTTAATAAAGGAATTGTCAAAAACTGGCCCTGTGTTAATATTTATTTGTGGTAACCTTTTACCTTTTTGGTAAACTGAGTAGGGGTAGGTGAGATCTGGGAGATCCCCATGTTGAGGGAATGTGGCCTGGTATGGTTTGATCAAATCAAACTCCTGTGAGGTGCCTGGAATAGAACAGTTAGCTAATTAAATCTTAAGTGATACAGAAGTTTCTCATGTTTAACTGGGGTTTATTTTTACTATAAACTAACTATTCTTGAATTAATACACTAGGAAAACATTTAATAAAAAATATATACTTTTTTCTAAACAGTTGTCACAAGCCGGAGATCTCATTATTGAGGTTTATTTGGAAAGGAAAGAACAAGACTGTTGTGTCACTTTAAAGGTCAGTGATCATTGTACCATACATAATAGGATATAGAACTGTAACATAGGAGCATGTATAAGTCCAAGGTTTTTTAGGGTGTCGCCATCCCAAATAAACAATAAAGGTTGAATGGTTTTTGTTTCCTGGAATTAATGGGCAACCCTCCTTGGACTTTCCACTGTTTGTACCTAAAACATGAGTGCATGTAACCGTCGACATTTTAACCAGAATTTCAGAGCCACTGACTTTCAGAATGATTTTGTGCTGAAACACCCTCCAAGATATTTCTTATAAAATGGGCAACTAGTTGTCTTATTGTTTAATGGTCCCTCGGGGGTAGCCAAAGAAAACCAAGCAATAATGAGCAGCTTCGTCTCTGCTCAGCTGATAAAATAGCTGATTATGGGATTAGTCTCCGTTCACACTAGTGCCACTTGTCATGTGAACTTAGACACGTGGCAAGTCGTGACTTTGAAAAGGTTCCTGCACTACTTTGTATAAATATAATATTTATGCGCTGAATACTAACTTAGATAATGCCAACCGTGCTTATAAGTGATTTAAACTCTGAGTGATACCATAATATAAACAATAATATATAAACAATATAAATGAATCAGATCCACAATAATAGTCCAATTGTGTTAGATGAACACCAGTGGTTCAATTAGGAACAGCACCCAATTCAGTGTAGTGATAGGAAGTGTGATGTGATCACAAACAAACTCCTGCTTCACAGGTAGAAGGTCTCCTCCACATAGACACCGCTCATGGAAAAACAAAGAAAGAAACAACTCATAGCGCAGATGGTAGAGCACCAGATACACACGAGACACTGATCTCTAGCAATAGCACACTCACGAAACCACCGTTCAAACAACGCATATATCCACAGTGCACCGATCCTCCATAGAGCCGCTCAGCTGATGTTTCCTCTCCTCATTCGGTTCCACGATCCGTCCCGCTCGTAACTCCTCCCCCACGCGTTACGTCAATGGTCACTTGACTTAGTCATGGGTCACTACCCGTCCGCTCTCAGCTGATGTTATTTATGGTCAGCGAGGGGCTCAGGCAGAGACGGGATTGGTAGTGAGGGAGTGATTGACATCTCACATCATCGCTGGCATAAAAGGATTAACCATGCACTGTACAAACACATAGTGCATGTTAGCAATTTTATTACACAAAAACAATTAAAACTTGTTTAAAACTTTTGCGATTAGCATTTGTTTAAATGATCTAAAAATATCCTATGGCAAAAATCTCCTGGGGATATGCAACAAAGCATAGCAGCCTCCAATGGCCACAAAGGATATGACAGCTTATAACACTCCAAGTACTAAAATATGAGACAATGTGCAAATAGAGCCAAATGCAGACTACTAATATAACTCATATACAATTAAAAATGTACCTAGTTATGTGTCATTAAAAATATCAATAAAATATCATAAAAATATTTTAAAATTATTATTCGAAAAATATACAGAGAGGAAAATATGTAAATATGTATAAAATAATTAAAAACAATTAATTATATGGACCATACCGCAAAAATTCTTCATATGCTCAATCAATAATCAGAGATGAAACAATTGAGATCAAATTCTATATTTAACCCGTTGGGCGACAATGATTTCATTTCATGTATCCATCTTGATTCAGATTGGCTTAATGTCCGTACCATATGGCTCCCTCTCCAATGTGGGTTATATTTAGCAATTGCCCAAAATTTGAGATCTTTGGGGTACTTATTATGGCACAGTGCAAAATGGCGTGACACATTATGATTAGGAAAGCCCTTTTCAATGTTTTGGACGTGTTCCCTGAGACGTTTCCATAAGGGTCTTTTTGTGCGGCCAATATACTGCAGAGAACACGAGCATTGTAGAGCATAAACTACTCCCTCCGTCCTACATGTTATTAAATCTTTTATTTGGTATTCCTTTTGTGTAACCTTGGACACGAAGCTGGAGCATTTTTGGCCATTGAAGTTGGTCTTTTTGCAGGCAAAACACCTTCTGCAAGGAAAGAATCCCTTGCCTTGGAAGAAGGTTAAAGTATTCGATTTAGTGGGGGGATCAGGTACATTTTTTGCCACCAAATCCCTCAGAGAGGGAGCACGTCTGTATATTACCCTTGGCATACTTGGAAGTATACACTGTAGCTGTTTGTCAGCCTGTAATATAGACCAATGTCTTTTGAAGATGGTTTCCAATTGTCTATGTTGGACGTTATAATTCAAAATAATTGGTATTTGATCGTCCAAGATTTTGCTTTTTATCCTATCTTCAATTAATGTCTCTCTGGGTATTTCTAACACGTTTTGGATTTGTATCTGTATGAAGCTACTATCATATCCTTTATTAGTAAATTTCTCGCCAATCAAATTGGCTTGCTCCAAGTATGTCTGTGGATCGGTACAATTCCTGCGGATTCTCACTAATTGGCCTTTCGGGGTGTTAATGAGCCATGGATCATGGTGGCAGCTATCCACCGGTATATAGCTATTCCGCTCAACCGGTTTGAAAAAGGTTTTCGTGGTAATCTTTTGAGCTTCGAGTGTAATTTCTAAATCCAGAAATTGTATTGTTTTTTCATTGATGGTATAAGTGAGTACAATGTTTTTCTGGTTTAGATTTAATTTTTTAAAGAATTGGATTAAGGATTCAGCATCTCCCTTCCATATAAGAATACAATCATCAATAATTCTTTTGTACAGTACTAATTGATCTGGCGGATTCTCATAAATAGCAGTTTCCTCCCACTCAGCCATGAAGACATTGGCAACACTTGGTGCATACTTCGCACCCATGCCAATGCCATTGAGTTGCCGGTAATACTTCTGTCTGTGCCAAAAATAATTATGTTGTAGGCCGAATGCCAAACATCTCAACACAAACCTATTTTGTTTGGACACAAGTGACCCAAATTTATTTAGTGCCCATTTTGATGCCTGAATTGCTTCTATATGATTGATGACAGTATAGAGCGAGGACACATCGGCAGTTGCTAGTAGATAGTTCTCCGATCTTTCAACTTTTACGGTATCCAAAATCTGAATCAGATGTTTCGTGTCCCTTAGGTAAGCCCTCGTTTGTGGGACCAGAGGTTGAATGAACTTATCTACATACTGTCCTAGTCTTGCGTTTATGGACTGAATTCCATTAATAATGGGTCTACCTGGGGGTCTGAGTGGGTCCTTATGGATCTTCGGAATTGTATATATAATAGGCACCCTACAATTATCAGGGACTAAGTACTTATACTCTCTTTTGTAGAGTACTCCTTTATCTCTTCCTCTTTGTACCAGATCAATTAGTTCTTCCTTGTATTCATTCGTGGGGTTTCCTCTGAGCTTAATGTAAGTGTTCGAGTCTTGTAGTTGATTTTCCAATTCTTCATAATAATATTCTTTAGAAAGTACCACTATAGCTCCTCCTTTGTCCGCAGGTCTAATGATAACCTGTTTGTTTTCCTCTAATTCCTTTATTCCTTTATGTATACTTTTGGAATCAGGAACTTTTTTTATTTTCAGTTTCTCCAGGTCTCTAAGTACCAATTTATTGAAAACTTCAACGTGTTCATTATTGTGAACCTGAGGATTAAATAGTGATTTATTCCTCAGTTGGCTATGTTGAACTCTCCCCAGAAGGGTTTGATCCTGTGCTTCTTTAATGGGTTGGTTCATCATATATTTTTTGATATTTAGCTTCCTGGTGTACTTTTGTATGTCCACATAGACATCGAATTTGCTTAGATTGCGTTTTGGCGCAAACTTAAGCCCTTTATCCAAAGTTAAAAGTTCCGTACGTGTTAGTTCAGTCCCACTAATGTTATAAATACCCTCCCCTACTGGACCTTTCTTCTTTTGGACCTTGTGTCCGCCTCTGCATCCTCTCTTTCGTTGGGGCTTCGCATATGTGTCATTTGATCGTACCGTGGAGGAGTTCTCTCGCTCCGACGATACTCTAAAAAAGAACGTGAATCATTCTCCTCTCTGTAATTGCCCAGTGGTTCATATTTGTTGTGCGTAGGTATGGGACTTCTTCTGTTATCATACTGATAATAGTCCCTGGGAGTTGAGCTCCCATGATCATATTGTTGGGGTGGTGGTCTAGATTGCTGTTGAGGATATGGTTATCAACAGGATCACCAGTACTATACCCATGAGTGCAGGGATCCTAGGGATAATTATCCTCAACAGCAATCTAGAAAAAAGTTCCTGATTCCAAAAGTATACATAAAGGAATTAGAGGAAAACAAACAGGTTATCATTAGACCTGCGGACAAAGGAGGAGCTATAGTGGTACTTTCTAAAGAATATTATTATGAAGAATTGGAAAATCAACTACAAGACTCGAACACTTACATTAAGCTCAGAGGAAACCCCACGAATGAATACAAGGAAGAACTAATTGATCTGGTACAAAGAGGAAGAGATAAAGGAGTACTCTACAAAAGAGAATATAAGTACTTAGTCCCTGATAATTGTAGGGTGCCTATTATGTATACAATTATATATACAATTCCGAAGATCCATAAGGACCCACTCAGACCCCCAGGTAGACCCATTATTAATGGAATTCAGTCCATAAACGCAAGACTAAGACAGTATGTAGATAAGTTCATTCAACCTCTGGTCCCACAAACGAGGGCTTACCTAAGGGACACGAAACATCTGATTCAGATTTTGGATACCGTAAAAGTTGAAAGATCGGAGAACTATCTACTAGCAACTGCCGATGTGTCCTCGCTCTATACTGTCATCAATCATATAGAAGCAATTCAGGCATCAAAATGGGCACTAAATAAATTTGGGTCACTTGTGTCCAAACAAAATAGGTTTGTGTTGAGATGTTTGGCATTCGGCCTACAACATAATTATTTTTGGCACAGACAGAAGTATTACCGGCAACTCAATGGCATTGGCATGGGTGCGAAGTATGCACCAAGTGTTGCCAATGTCTTCATGGCTGAGTGGGAGGAAACTGCTATTTATGAGAATCCGCCAGATCAATTAGTACTGTACAAAAGTTTAATTGATGATTGTATTCTTATATGGAAGGGAGATGCTGAATCCTTAATCCAATTCTTTGAAAAATTAAATCTAAACCAGAAAAACATTGTACTCACTTATACCATCAATGAAAAAACGATACAATTTCTGGATTTAGAAATTACACTCGAAGCTCAAAAGATTACCACGAAAACCTTTTTCAAACCGGTTGAGCGGAATAGCTATATACCGGTGGATAGCTGCCACCATGATCCATGGCTCATTAACATCCCGAAAGGCCAATTAGTGAGAATCCGCAGGAATTGTACCGATCCACAGACATACTTGGAGCAAGCCAATTTGATTGGCGAGAAATTTACTAATAAAGGATATGATAGTAGCTTCATACAGATACAAATCCAAAACGTGTTAGAAATACCCAGAGAGACATTAATTGAAGATAGGATAAAAAGCAAAATCTTGGACAATCAAATACCAATTACTTTGAATTATAATGTCCAACATAGACAATTGGAAACCATCTTCAAAAGACATTGGTCTATATTACAGGCTGACAAACAGCTACAGTGTATACTTCCAAGTATGCCAAGGGTAATATACAGACGTGCTCCCTCTCTGAGGGATTTGGTGGCAAAAAATGTACCTGATCCCCCCACTAAATCGAATACTTTAACCTTCTTCCAAGGCAAGGGATTCTTTCCTTGCAAAAGGTGTTTTGCCTGCAAAAAGACCAACTTCAATGGCCAAAAATGCTCCAGCTTCGTGTCCAATGTTACACAAAAGGAATACCAAATAAAAGATTTAATAACATGTAGGACGGAGGGAGTAGTTTATGCTCTACAATGCTCGTGTTCTCTGCAGTATATTGGCCGCACAAAAAGACCCTTATGGAAACGTCTCAGGGAACACGTCCAAAACATTGAAAAGGGCTTTCCTAATCATAATGTGTCACGCCATTTTGCTCTGTGCCATAATAAGAACCCCAAAGATCTCAAATTTTGGGCAATTGCTAAATATAACCCACATTGGAGAGGGAGCCATATGGTACGGACATTAAGCCAATCTGAATCAAGATGGATACATGAAATGAAATCATTGTCGCCCAACGTATAGAATTTGATCTCAATTGTTTCATCTCTGATTATTGATTGAGCATATGAAGAATTTTTGCGGTATGGTCCATATAATTAATTGTTTTTAATTATTTTATACATATTTACATATTTTCCTCTCTGTATATTTTTCGAATAATAATTTTAAAATATTTTTATGATATTTTATTGATATTTTTAATGACACATAACTAGGTACATTTTTAATTGTATATGAGTTATATTAGTAGTCTGCATTTGGCTCTATTTGCACATTGTCTCATATTTTAGTACTTGGAGTGTTATAAGCTGTCATATCCTTTGTGGCCACTGGAGGCTGCTATGCTTTGTTGCATATCCCCAGGAGATTTTTGCCATAGGATATTTTTAGATCGTTTAAACAAATGCTAATCGCAAAAGTTTTAAACAAGTTTTAATTGTTTTTGTGTAATAAAATTGCTAACATGCACTATGTGTTTGTACAGTGCATGGTTAATCCTTTTATGCCAGCGATGATGTGAGATGTCAATCACTCCCTCACTACCAATCCCGTCTCTGCCTTAGCCCCTCACTGACCATAAATAACATCAGCTGAGAGCGGACGGGTAGTGACCCATGACTAAGTCAAGTGACCATTGACGTAACGCGTGGGGGAGGAGTTACGAGCGGGACGGATCGTGGATCCGAATGAGGAGAGGAAACATCAGCTGAGCGGCTCTATGGAGGATCGGTGCACTGTGGATATATGCGTTGTTTGAACGGTGGTTTCGTGAGTGTGCTATTGCTAGAGATCAGTGTCTCTTGTGTATCTGGTGCTCTACCATCTGCGCTATGAGTTGTTTCTTTCTTTGTTTTTCCATTAGCGGTGTCTATGTGGAGGAGACCTTCTACCTGTGAAGCAGGAGTTTGTTTGTGATCACATCACACTTCCTATCACTACACTGAATTGGGTGCTGTTCCTAATTGAACCACTGGTGTACATCTAACACAATTGGACTATTATTGTGGATCTGATTCATTTATATTGTTTATATATTATTGTTTATATTATGGTATCACTCAGAGTTTAAATCACTTATAAGCACGGTTGGCATTATCTAAGTTAGTATTCAGCGCATAAATATTATATTTATACATTTTACTCTGTTTGACCTACAACACAATTTTTTGCTGCGTTTACTATTTGGGGATTTTTTTAATGGTATAATTTTGATTATTTAATTTAGCGCGGTCGTATCACACATTTTTTTTCATATCCTGCACTACTTTGACGTGACTTTCTTGCAACTTGAGTGCCAAAGAGTGGAAAGTTGCATCGCACTTATCACATGTGTTATTTTATGCCCTAATGTGCATTTTGTATTAGCAGCCCATTGATTTGAATGGCTATCCTAACACACTAAAACACACCAATAAAGGTACATGTACTTTTTTTTGCAATGTAGCGCACAGTAATGCATTGTAGTGTGCTACTCTGCATTGTGGTGCAGTACAACGCACATGTGTTGGTGAGGTACATTGGGGTGCAATTAAGAATGCATGGCATCATGCTTTACCAAAGTGTAATCTCCAAATACAGAAAGCTGCTTCATAGTAACAGCTGTGGAAATGTGGAATAGACTCCCTCAAGAGCTGGCTCTGGCCAACTCAGTATATTGCTTTGAGAAATGCCTGGATTCTTTCCTAGATACACATAATTTAACTGGATACTAACATTTATGCCTCGTACACACGAACAGTTTTCCCGTCGGGAAAACTGCCATGACAGCTTTTGGCTGGGAAAACTGCCCGTGTGTATGCTCCATGGCAGTTTTCCCGACAGGAAAACCGCCGGGAATCCCAGCGGGAAAAATAAGAACATTTTCTTTTTTCCTGCTGGGGTTCCCACCGTTTTTTTCTATGGGAAAAGCCTGTGGTGGAGCATACACACGACCGGATTTCCTGACCAAAGCTCTCATGGCAGTATTCCTGCCAGGAAAACCGACCGTGTGTAGGGGGAAAAAGCTAACGAGCAGGTTCTCGGTTTTCCCCTTGTTTTTCCCGGCAGACTTTTTACCGCCGGGAAAACCGATCGGGTGTACGGGGCATTGTAGGTAAAGTTGATCCAGGGAATATCCAATTGCCTCTTGGGGGATCAGAAAGCATTTGTTCCCCTTCTGGAGCAAATTGGACCATTTATTTGGGGTTTTGCCTTCCTCTGAATCAAATGTGGGTATGGGGTTGTGTCTATAGGACTGTACATTTGTTCCCCCTTTCTATTGGTTGAACTGGATGCACTTTGTTCAACCAGACTAACTATGTAACAGTGTGTAACCACCTTGAAGTGGTTGTAAAGGCTAAATGTTTTTTAGTGTAATGCATTGCATAATGCAGGTACTTACCTGAGCCCAATCTGGACACAGCATTGAGCAAGGGAGCAGCAGCCAGCTCTCTCTCCCTCCTCACTGGACTTAGTGAGAGCAGCAGGAGCCATTGACTCATGCTGCTGTCAATCAAATCCAATGAAAAGGGAGCAGGGGGTGGGACCAAGCTGAGCCATACTTGCCGCAGCTTGCTCTGGGGGAGGAGCTAGGAACACCAAAGGCGAACCCCAGAGGAGGAGGATCGGGGCTTCTCTGTGCAGTGGTTTTGTGTGTATAACATGTTTGTTATTAAAAAGATATATATACTTTAGAATCACCTTAAGGGACACCCATGCCAAACAACCACTGCTAAAGACCGTAAAATAACAAATTGAGTATGTAACTTCTAATATAAACATTTAAAAGGTTCAAAATTAACGTAAGTCTCTTCTAGGTCTCTCCTGTGATGACTGCAGAAGAACTAACCAATCAGGTTTTAGATATGAGGAATATTCCAGCCAGCACAGACATCTGGTTGACCTTTGAAGTTTTCGAAAATGGTGAACTGGGTAAGCAAAGGTGGTGAAGAATTTATAGGTATTGTTTAAGAACCGCTGATAATAAAACGTGGTCAAGATTGTTACTGAACAGGTTATGCATAGTCCTTTCTGTCCTTGATGGCTTGAGCTCACAGAAGTTGATGCTGGGCATCATTCAACCTGAAAAGCTAGAGACAGAGAAAAAGTACTGCTAGGGATAGCTCTTGTTTGAAGGCAAGTATTGCAGCTAGCTGTGTTAGTTTTATTCTCACTGAGAACCTACCTTTTAAAAACCACTTCAATACAGGGCATTTTCACCTCCTTCCTGCCCAAGCCAATTTTCAGTTTTCAGCGATGTAACATTTTGAATGACAATTGCGCGGTCATTTTTCCCCCACAAATAGAGCTTTCTTTTGGTGGAATTTGATCACCTCTGCGGTTTTTATTTTTTGCGCTATAAACAAAAAAAAACGACAATTTTGAAAAAAACACAATGGCCCGGATTCACAGACATCGGCGCATAGTTATGCCGGCGTAGTGTATCGAATATACGATACGCCGACTTAGCGCAGAGCAGTGAGCACAGTATTCACGAAGCACTTGCTCCCAAATCTACGCTGGGTTCCCTCGGCGTAACTCGCCGTAAGTGGCAGTGGGCGTGAGCCATGATAATGAGGCGTGACCCCATGTAAATGATGGACTGAGCGTCATAAAGATACGATTAACGTACGGCGAATGCACCGTCCCGTGGACGCATCCCAGTGCACATGCTCAGAATCACGTCGGAACGTACGCCTAAGATACGTCGAATCACTGCCTACGTCTTGAACGTAACCTACGCCCATCCTTATTCACGTACTACTACGTAAACGACGTAAAATACGACGGCTGTTCCCTGGTCCATACCTTGATGCGCCTCATAGATGGCGAATAACTTTACGTCGGGCGTACTACCTACGTAAACCGCGTATATATTAATGCGCCGGGCGCAAGTACGTTTGTGAAACGGCGTATCTCACTCATTTGCATATTCAAATCTTAAATCAATGGGAGTGCCCCTTGCGGCCAGTGTAAATATGCGCCCACGATACGACGGCGTAGGAAACTTACGTCGGTTGTAGGAAGCCTATTTTCAGGCGTATCTAGTTCTGTGAGCACAGCGCACAGATACGACGGCACACATTTACACTTACGTGGCGTATCTCAAGATACGTCGACGTAAGTGCTACGTGAATCCAGGCCAATATTTTTTACTTTTTGCTATAATAAATATCCCAATTTTATTTTATTTTTTTATATTTTTTCCCTCAGTTTAGGCCGATATGTATTCTTCTATGTATTTTTTGGTAAAAAAAAGTTGTAGTAAGCGTATATAGATTGGTTTGCGCAAAAGTTATAGCGTCTACAAAATAGGTGATAGATTTATGGCATTTTCATTATTATTTTTTTACTAATAATGGCGTTGATTTATCGGGACTGTGATATTGCAGCGGACATATCGAACACTTTTGACACTATTTTGGGACCATTGTCATTAATACAGCGATCAGTACTTTAAAAATGCACTGATTACTGTATAAATGTCACTGGCAGGGAAGGGGTTAACACTAGGGGGCGATCAAAAGGGTTAAATGTGTTACCTAGGGAGTGATTCTAACTGTGGGGGCAGGGGACTGGCTGGGGGAGAAGACCGATCGGTGTCTCTATATACAAGGAACACATCATTGGTCCCTCTCCCCTGACAGGATGTGGATCTGTGTATTTACACACACAGATCCACATCCCTGCTCTGTGACCGGCAATCACGGGTGCCTGGCGGACATCATGGTCTCCAGGTATGCGCATCGGCTCCCGAGTGACGTGGCGGGCATGTGAGCCCCCTAGCGGCCGGGAAGCCGAGGACGTCATATGACGGCCGCCCGGGATGGCAGAGCCACCTTGTGGCCATCATATTATTATGGCTGGGATGAGAAGCAGTTAAAAGTTTACTAGGGCTTTACGTGTTATGGTTGGATGTATTAGGTATTTGTAGGGTTGTTTTAGGGGTGTGAGGTGTTTAGGGGGGATTCGGTGTTCAGGGCTCATTTTAAGGGATGACTAAGTCCCCTTTCACATCGGCGCAATTTGACCTGTGATTTGACAGGTCAAAATGCATGTCAAGCCGGAACCTATTGCCAGCAATAGAAGCGTCCCAATCCGTACGACTTTACGGCACCGCACCGATTTCCAAAAGTAGTTCCTGTACTACTTTTGGCGACTTCGGGGACGATTTCAATAGACATCTATGCATGAACCCGCACAGATGTCTTTCAAGTCTTCCCCAAAGTCGGACTGAAATGCGGCTTGGAAATCATGTCATCATTCAGATGTCAAAGCTGTGTTCAGTGTGAACAAGGGCTAAATGTCAAGTGTAAGGCCCCGTACACACGACAGAGGAACTCGACGTGCTTGGCACGTCGAGTTCCTCGTCGAGTTTTGGGATGAAGCCGCCGAGGAGCTCGGCGGGCCGCCTTCTCCCATAGAACAACGAGAAAATAGAGAACATGTTCTCTATTTTCTCGTCGAGTTCCTCGGCGGCTCCATCGAGCCAAAACTGTACAGACGACAGAGTTTCTCGGCAGAATCCGGGTTTTGACCGAGTTTCTCGGTGAATTCTGCCGAGAAACTCTGTCGTGTGTACGAGGCCTCAGAGTTTAGACAGGATTAATGACGTGTCTTCTTGTCAGCGTGATGTTGTGTAGGCCTGGCAATTGCCTGCAGAAGCACCTGTGAAGGAACACATCTTTTGCCCATCTAAAATCCCTTTGAACGTGGTCATTGTAAAGCCACGCCTTCTTTTCATCTTATGTAAATTGCAATGATAACCTTGAAATGAGCAATTAATCTTTTCTGATATTTATTATATTCCTATTTTTCCACAGAGAGACCATTACATCCCAAGGAGAGAGTCCTGGAGCAAGCCCTACAGTGGTGCAAGCTGGCGGAGCCTAGCTCTGCTTACCTACTTGTAAAGAAGATAACATTTGCTGAAGGAATCTCTCTGTTCACAGGTGGATCATAGTCAAAGCTCTAAAAACAAATTTGTCACTGTTCTTTGTTAAAACTGTAATCCTGCTCACGTTCTTTTCCATTGGCCACTCCAGACTTTGTGCATTGACGTGTTTGTCACATGCACAGGGCTCATACATGGGTACATCAGGTTCCTATTTCTTTGAGACCCTATTCTATAGCAAATTAACATCAAGATGATGGGAAAGTTCTCAGATAAAGCCCCTACACTGCTCTTTGTAACCATGGCCCATAGGTAATAAAGGCTTGTAGATGTGTAGAATATTATAATTCAATTAGATATTCATATTGAAGAGAACTGCCTGCTGCCATGGTTACAGGGATGCTACTTAGCTATCACAGTGAATAAACAAAATTTCATCTTGAGTATGATTTTTTTGGTGAGAAGCACCATTATGTTTTCATATTTATCAGTCCAAACTACACTTTAAGTGGTTGTAGACCTCAGACATAAAATATGAACAAAGTATATCCCTCTATAGCAGGGTCTACAAACTTTTCAAACAAATGGCCAGTTTATTGTCCTTCAGACTTTTGGAGGCCGGATTGTGGCCAGTGGGGGCAGAAAATGTCCCGGGCCCAGCATCAGTGAGAAAAAATATCGCCTCAGGGTTGGTGGTCAGTAGGAGGAGGAGTAGTTCCCCTATCAGTAGGAGGAATAGTATTCCATCATTGGTATCAGTAGAAGAAATAGTGCCCCCTTGTTGGTGTCAGTGGGAGGAACAGTGTCTCATATCAGTGGGAGGAATAGTGCCCCTAGGGCTGGATAAAGGCTAGCAAAGGGCCACATCTGGCCCTTGGGCCAGAGTTTGGAGACCCCTGCTCTATAGTGTGTCTTAATTGGTTGTATAGCGGTTTTTGTAACTTTTACCTACAGGTTTATATTACCTACCTGTACGGTTTAGGAGATATTCCCCCCGCAATGCGCCGCTGGGATCCTCGGCTAGAGGGCCGGCAGCCGCCGGACCTTGCCGGTTTGAAGTCTCCCGCATGCGCAGGAGTGATGACATCGCCTCTCCAGCCAATCACATCGCTGGAGCGGCGATACCCGGAAGACACGCCGAGTCAAGATGACATCTCGCTCGGCGTGGACCAGGTAAGTTCTCTTCACCTCGTTCCGAGGTAAGTATTTCATAATAAGCTAGTCTGCAGTGCATACTAGCTCATTATGGCTTTTGCCTTTCAGGTGAAAAAAAAATTAATCGCGGGTATACAACCGCTTTAAGAGCACTGATGCCGTGTACACACCAGCAAACATGTACGATGAAACCGGTCCGCCGGACCGTTTTCACCGTACATGTCTGCCCGGGGCTTTCTGTACGATGGCTGTACTAACCATCGTACAGAAAGCTGCGCGTAAACAATACTCGGGGCGTGTCCGTGGGCGGGCCTGCCAGTTAAATGCTTCCACGCATGCGTCAAAGTCATTCGACGCATGCGAGGGATGGCGGGCACTTGGACATGTACGGTAGGTCTGTACAGACGACCGAACATGTCCGAGCGGGCAGGATTCCAGCGGACTGTTTTAAAACAAGTCCAGGAATATTTGTCCGCTGGGAAAAGGCCCGGTTTGCTGGAATCCTGCACGCTCGGGCCTACACACGACCGAACATGTCTGCTGAAACTGGCCTGCAGACCAGTTTCAGCAGACATGTTTGGTCGTCTGTACGGGCCTTAGTGTCACTTTTGTATCACCATAAGTCACTTCTGACAAGTTTTCCTGACACCAAGGGAAAAGGTGACAGGGGAGGAATCTACAGCTGATTAACAGCCTCAGCTCTGTTCCTGTGTGCTGTGTGAAGAAGGTGTGTCACTTTCCTCCAATCAGCTCCCAGAGCTCTCCACACTAAGCTCTGCAGAGTGTAACTCCAGATCCCTGTGCCCTTTTTTTCTGAACTCTCACACAAGCTTCATAATTCAGCCCTTTGAACAGAAGTAAAGACTGCAGACAGACAGGTACAACTTATCTAGGGGGGTTTATTTCATCTCTGTGTATCAGCTGAGGCCAGTCACTTAAATAAATATATGTGAGGGTTTACAACCACTTTAAAGTTAATGAATACAGTCTCTGAAAAGGTCACCTTACTCTACTGCCTCCTCCAGAAGCATTTATTCTGTGTTTTCATTAGAGCAGCTATTTTCATCCAGGGTATCCGGGTTACCGACACCTGTGATCTATTTTAGCTGACTGTAAAGGGGACATTCTTGTCATGACTGTAAGGGACATTCTTCCCACTGACTACCAATGCAGAATGAGCTGATCTGCCAAGAGAGCAGCCTTGAAGAATTTCAGTGCTTCTGCTGTGAATCTGAGAATGAATTGCTCCACAGTGTCTGCAGCCACATAGGTCAGCGATGTCTGTAGCCTAACCACAGGTTCAAACTAAGCTTTAAAGGAATCCATAGTTATTAAATGTTTGCTTTTAATGAATATGCATCTTTAACCCTTTATAAAGATTTTAAAAACATAGGGACTGCTAACATACATGTGTCTTTTAGGTACAAAGAGGGAAAGCCCAAAATGTGGCTTGCTGAAATGCAGAGAAGAAACCCCAAAGTTGCTGGCCTGCAAATTTCAGGAGAGATATTTTGTTATCAAGGATCGAAAACTTCTTCTGCTTAAAGAAAAAAAGGTTTAATATCTAAAACCCCTTTGATCCTTTCTGCATGTCTCTTCTTCATACCCTCTTTTTTTTTGTTTCCTCCTCCTTGCATTCATACTTTTTATTTTTGATTACCATATAACAAAACAGGAATTTAATAACAAAACAGAAGTAGTGAGAGTGTTAAGCCTCATAAAATGTCACTTTTTCTGTCAGTTACACTTTAGTACGGGATTACTCGGCTAGAGTTCGTTTACCAATGTTTTCACCTGTGGTTTGCAAATCTTTTGCTCCAGTTTTTTTTACATAAGATTCAATTAGGAAAATGTCAGATTTCTTTTGCCTTTTTATACTTTATTGCATCCTAGTGCTTCCAATCTCCTGCAGCCTCTTTGCACCAATTTCCTGTTTACATGCATTACAGTGATGGCTGCATGGAATTTCTCAGGATTGGTTTCCTGATAGTGACAGCAATAGTCCATGCCTGCATAGTGTTTGTGAATACAGACACTTGGGGCCAGATTCACAAATGAGATACAACGACGTTTCTCCTGATACGCCGTTGTATCTCTGTTTCTATCTATGCGACTGATTCATAGAATCAGTTACGCATAGATATCCCTAAGATCCGACATGTGTAATTGTTTTACACTGTCGGATCTTAGGATGCAGTACCGCGGCCGGCGGTGGAGGGAGTTTGCGTCGTAAACCAGCGTCGGGTATGCAAATTAGGAGTTATGGCGGATCCACGACGGTTTTTCGCGTTCGCTACGTCGTCCGTAGTCAAGTTTCCCGTCGCAAAGTTAGTCGTTTTTTTTGGTGCCCTAACTTTAGTCAGCAAGTGTATTGCTGTCTAAAGTATGGCCGTCGTTCCCGCGTCGAAATTCAAAATTTAACGTCGTTTGCGTAAGCCGTCCGGGAATACGGAAGTATGCTTCGCGCGCCGCCGTTTAAAAAAATGACGTCACGGCGCGCAAAGCACGGCGGGAGTTAAGAAACGGAGCATGCACAGTAGGTCCGGCGCGGGAACGCGCCTAATTTAAATGGCACACGCCCATTTAAATTGGCCCGCCTTGCGCCGGAGGCCGCGGGCGTAGTTTTCATCGCAAGTGCTTGGTGAATCAGGCACTTGCGATGAAAAATTGCGGCGGTGTAACGTATCTAGGATACGTTACGCCGCCGCGATTCTACGTGAATCTGGCCCTCTGTTTCTATCTATGCGACTGATTCATAGAATCAGTTACGCATAGATATCCCTAAGATCCGACAGGTGTAATTGTTTTACACTGTCGGATCTTAGGATGCAGTACCGCGGCCGCCGCTGGGGGGAGTTTGCGTGGTAAACCAGCGTCGGGTATGCAAATTAGGAGTTACGGCGGATCCACGACGGTTTTTCGCGTTCGCTACGTCGTCCGTAGTCAAGTTTTCCGTCGCAAAGTTAGTCGTTTTTTTTGGTGCCCTAACTTTAGTCAGCAAGTGTATTGCTGTCTAAAGTATGGCTGTTGTTCCCGCGTTGAAATTCAAAATGTAATGTCGTTTGCGTAAGCCGTCCGGGAATACGGAAGTACGCTACGCGCGTTGCCGTACAAAAAAATTACGTCACGGCGCGCAAAGCACCGCGGGAGTTAAGAAACGGAGCATGCGCAGTAGGCCGCGGGCGTAGTTTTCATCGCAAGTGCTTGGTGAATCAGGCACTTGCGATTAAAAATTGCGGCGGTGTAACGTATCTAGGATACGTTACGCCGCCACGATTCTACGTGAATCTGGCCCTTGTAGTCTCCATTGGAAGTCTGAATGGCCAGGTGACAATGCAGTAGAACAATTGGAAGACCGGGACAGAAAGTTGTCACCCCATAACATGAAGTGTCTAAACAGAGAGGACACCAGACATTATTTTAAAGAAAGCTGCAAAATGTGACTTTTGGAATTACATCGAGATGTTAATGCTTATATTTTATTTTAGTGATTTTGTTTACATGGTTACATACAGTATATTTTAAATCTCTCAGTAGCGAGGAGCTTTAATCACCCCTGAAGCCCTAACTAAAGCATCATATTCACTGTGGATATTATTTTGTGTTGCAGAGCGCCAAGCCTGAAAGAGAATGGACTCTTGAAACTGCCAAGGTTTACATGGGAATTAGAAAGAAAGTGAAGCCACCATCTCCGTAGGTTTCTCTTTTATACATATTCAAAGAATAACTGTTTAAACTATTGAAAATGCATTGATCACTCATGAGTGGTGCATCATATAATAATAGCAAAAGCTTTACATTTAGAGTTGGAATAAACTAATAATAAAACGTGTGTTGGCATGAATTGATATGAAGCAAGAGATAGGTCATATGTAAGAAATACAGTATTTCCTTGTCAAGAATATCTTTATTAAATGCAAGAATAAATTGTACATGAAGCATACATTCGTTACAGTAATCAGGTGGTTATTATAACATAAGATTGACTAACAGTATCATCTTTCTTAAACAACAATAAACGGGAATATTTTAGCCATGTTCTGTGTACTATCGCAGGAAGAGTTTAAGTAGTTAACATAGCCAAATATGTAATCCTTACAACTTGTCCTAGTGGCTAGTGGATAATATATCAAAGATAATACGTCCTTATTTAATGTAACCTTACTACCTATCAACTTTAAATTTCTAAAATGTGCTACCTTTTCAAAGTTAACGGTAGATACACGAGGGTACTACTACCTTATGCAGTATCAGATCAGGAAAAGGAAGAAGCGAAGAAAAGGAAGGAAAATGGGGGGGGGGGGGGGGGGTCAGGTAAGGAAGTCTGCAGGGATGGGCTAGGATCCGTCGTCAAAGCATGAAATGTACAACGGTTATTTTCGTATAGGAAAGCTACCATGGCATCATTACACCTTTATTAAAATTTTCTGGTATAGCATATTGTATCCAAGGGTTCCATATTTTTTCAAAGTTGGCGATCGTGTCCGTTTCTAACGCTTCCATTTTGGCGTGCGTCATAGCAATATTCATTCTATTTTTTGTTTCCGTCGTTGATAAAATTGGAGTTTTCCAAGCTTTTGCTATGGTTTGTTTGGCAGCCGTAAAGAGTTGTGTTAGTAGCTTGAAGTGCGTGTGTGTTAGATTGATGGGCTTTAAATTCAGTAGTGCCAATTTAGGGTCTGGAAGTATTCTCAATTTAGTCACCGCATTTACCATCTTGAAAATCTTATCCCAGAATTTCTGTACTATTGGACACGTCCACCAAGTATGAAAATATGTACCTTCGGTGATGCAACCCCTATAGCAATGTCCGGTGCAGTTTGGTGCATATTTAGCTATTCTGCTTGGCACCAGGTACCATCTCATTAATACCTTATAGCCCGCTTCCAATGCTATTATATTCGAGGAAGCCGATTTAGTGTTTCGCCATATTTGATTCCAATCCGAGGTATTAAGTTCTATACCCAGGTCACTCTCCCATTTCTGAACATAAGGAAGCTTTGTTGTGTTATTGTGGGATAGTGACTGCAAGTACAGAACCAAAATTGTACCTCTTACATGTGGATTATCTTTACATATACTTTCAAAAGGTGACATCTGGTTTTTCAGAGCCGAAGAGGTCAGATGTGTTTCCACAAAAAAATTTATTTGGAGGTATCGAAACAATTCTGATTGAGGTATACCGTATTTTTTACATACTGTCGGGAAGGGCATGATACCCGATGAATCCAAAAATTTATAGACATATATACAGTCTTTCCTTACCCATTCCTTGAATGTGTTAGGGAAGATCCATGCCGGATAAAATGTTGGGTTTTTATAAAATTAAAGCAGTGGGTTGAGAGGGGACACCAGTGAATACTTGGATTTATAGCTATCCCATAGTGAGAGAGAATGTTTAATAATTGGATTGCAGATTTTCCCGCGTAGCTTGGGAAGAATCCATAGTAAGTTAGCTGGAGGGATGGGATCACACTTGGTTGCCTCAATCGCTACCCAGAGAGGTGTTTCCTTTTTTGCATGATATTTGGCCAAGGTTGAAATTTGCGCTGCCCTATAGTAGTTTGTAAAATTCGGATATCCTAACCCTCCTTGAGTTTTGGGGAGATGCAAGATTTTCGCCTTTATTCTGGGCCTAGATGTGGAAAAATACAGTATTTCAAGATTAAAAACTTCCTCATGTCACCTTAGCTGTTGTACTTATGCACAACACACATTTGCTAATCTAAAACTGTGTCTTTATGTAATATATTATGTATTTTTTATCATTTAGAGACTGTTTGGGAGTAGTTTTTATTGTTTTGTTATGCTACGTTTTCAGGAGAAAAAAATGTGATGGCTCCTATAGACTTTTTCATTAAAATGATAACACAAAATGCCGTAGTTTAGTACAGTCAATTCCATGTCTATTTCCTGTAATCTGACTTATAAAGATTTTAATCAAGATTGGTTAACGTGTATCTAAACGCAGAAAGAAAGAAAGTATGCACACATATATACTGTGTATGTGTATGTATATATATATATATGTATGTGTATATATATATATATATATATATATATATATATATATATATATATATATATATATATATATATATATATATATATATATATATATATATATTGTATCTCACAAAAGTGAGTACACCCCGTTTTTGTAAATATTTAATTATATCTTTTCATGTGACAACACTGAAGAAATTACACTTTGCTACAAAGTAAAGTAGTGAGTGTACAGCTTGTATAACAGTGCAAATTTGCTGCCATTAATGTCTAAACCTCTGGCAACTAAAGTGAGTACACCCCTAAGTGAAAATGTCTAAATTGGGCCCAAAGTGTTAATATTTTGTGTGGCCACCATTATTTTCCAGCGCTGCCTTAACCCTCTTGTGCATGGAGTTTCCCTGAGCTTCACAGGTTGCCACTAGAGTCCTCTTCCACTCCTCTATGACGACATCACATGGATGTTAGGGACCTTGTGCTCCTCCACATTCCGTTTAAGGATGCCCCACAGATTCTCAATAGGGTTTAGGTCTGGAGACAAGCATTCTATCACCTTTACCCTCAGTTTCTTTAGCAAGGCAGTGATCATCTTGGAGGTGTGTTATCATGTTGGGATACTGCCCTGCGGCCCAGTCTCTGAAGGGAGGGGATCATGCTCTGTTTTAGTACATGTTGGAATTCATGGTTCCCTCAATGAACTGTAGCTCCCCAAGGCTGGCGGCAGTCACGCAGCCCCAGACCATGACACTCCCACCACGGTTAACTGTAGGAAAGACACACTTGTCTTTGTACTCACCTGGTTGCTTCCACACACGCTTGACACCATCTGAACCAAATAGGCTTATCTTGGTCTCATTAGACCACAGGACATGGTTCCAGTAATCCCTGTCCTTAGTCTGCTTGTCTTCAGCAAACTGTTTGTGGGCTTTCTTGTGAAAGAAGAGGCTTCCTTCAGGGACGACAGCCATGCAGACCAATTTGATGCTGTGTGCAGCATATGGTCTGGGCACTGACAGGCTGACCCCACGCCTTCAAACTCTGCAGCAATGCTGGCAGCACTCATATGTCTATTTCCCAAAGACAACCTCTGGATATGACGCTGAGCATGTGTACTCAACTTTAGTTGACCATGGGGAGACCTGTTCTGAGTGGAACCTGTCCTGTTAAACAGCTGTATAATCTTGCCCACTGTGCTGCAGCTCAGTTTCAGGGTCTTGGCAATCTTCTTATAGGCTATCTTTATGTAGAGCAACAATTCTTTTTTCAGATCCTCAGAGAGTTCTATGCTATGAGGTGCCATGTTAAACTTCCAGTGATCAGTATGAGAGAGTGAAAGCGATAACACCAAATTTAACACACCTGCTCCCCATTCACACTTGAGACCTTTAACACTAACGAGTCACATGACACCGGGGAGGGAAAATTACTAATTGGGCCCAATTTAGACATTTACACTTAGGGGTATACTCACTTTAGTTTCCAGCGGTTTAGACATTAATGGCTATGTGTTGAGTTATTTTGAGGGGACAGCAAATTTACACTGTTATACAAGCTGTACACTCACTACTTTACATTGTAGCAAAGTGTAATTTCTTCAGTGTTGTCACATGAAAAGATATAATGACATATTTACAAAAATGTGAGGGGTGTACTTTTGTGGAATATTGTGTGTGTGTGTGTGTGTGTGTGTGTATAATATATATATGCAGTTCACAGGTCCTTTGATGTGGTTTTATTATTCTATTATCTTTTCAGGCTGTTTTTCCTTAACCAGTTAGCAACCGCCCTATAGACGAAATACGTCTACAAGGCGGTTGCTTAACTCTGGGAGGGCGTCAATGTACGTCCTCCCAGAGTCGCGCTCCCGCGCGCCCTGTGGGGCGCGCACACGGGAGTCTCCGTGACCGCCGGGTCCTCCGGACCCGGCTGATCACGGATCACGGTAAATCGCCGCTGATAGCGGCGATTTACCACGTGATCGCTCCGTCCAATGACGGAGCGATCACTAGTAAACAAACCGGCGTCATGTGATGACGCCGGTTCCTCCCTCTCCTCTCTGTACCGAACGGTACAGTGTGAGAGAGGAGAGGGGAGAGAGCGGAAGCAGCAGCAGCAGCTGCTGCTGCTGCTGCGGGCTGGATCTGTGACACATGTAGTCACAGATCCAGCCATCGAATCCCTCCCTGTGCAATACTCTGCAGTACCAGCCATACTCTGCAATGCCCCCACACTCTGCAATGCCCCCACACTCTGCAATGCCCCCACACTCTGCAATACCCCCACACTGTGCAATACCCCAATATACTCTGCAATGCCCCCACACTCTGCAATGCCCCCACACTGTGCAATACCCCAAAATACTCTGCAATACCCCAAAATACTCTGCAATGCCCGCAATACTCCGCAATGCTCCGCAATGCCCCGCAATACTCCGCAATGCCCCGCAATACTCCGCAATGCCCCGCAATACTCCGCAATGCCCCACAATACCCCACAATACTCTGCAATACCCCGCAATACCCCGCAATACTCCGCAATACCCCACAATACCCCGCAATACTCCGCAATACCCCGCAATACTCCGCAATACCCTGCAATACTCCGCAATACCCTGCAATACCCCACAATACTCCGTAATACCCCACAATACTCCGCAATACCCCACAATACTCCGCAATACCCCACAATACTCCGCAATACCCCACAATACTCCGCAATACCCTGCAACGTCGTCTATGGGGATTTTTAAGTAGCGAAGTTTGGCGCCATTCCACGAGCGTGTGCAATTTTGAAGGGTGACATGTTGGGTATCTATTTACTCGGCGTAACTTCATCTTTCACATTTATGCAAAAGAATGAAGAAAAAATACTAAATTTGCCAAATTTTATAACAGAAACAAAGAAAAATTATTTTTTTTTACAGAATTTTCAGTCTTTTTTCTTTTATAGCGCAAAAAATATAAAACCCAACGGTGATTAAATACCACCAAAAGAAAGCTCTATTTGTGTGAAAAAAAGGACGAAAATTTAATTTGGGTACAGTGTTGTATGACTGAGTAATTGTCATTCAAATTGTGAGAGCACCGAAAGCTGAAAATTGGTCTGGTTATTAAGGGGGTTTACGTGCCTAGTGGTCAAGTGGTTAAATTCCATCTGGTGTTTCTGCAAATGAAATATTTCTGTCCTAGGGTCACAACGCTCTATAGAGAGGCAACGTTGTCGCCGTTTGACAGAAAGTGTTTTAGGACAACAGAACACCTCTCCTATTCTCCATTACATATATGGGAGGTGTTCTGTAGCCCATTGAGAGAACTGGGAATGATGTGAACTAATAACAGTCAGCAGAGGCAGAGAGCACAGGAAGTTCTCAAATTTCTTGGAAGATCAATATTTTTTTTTTCTTTGGCTAATGGAATATACTTTAAAAAGTGTTCATGGTATATTTAACTGACTAAAATGGAGAAAATACGAGAAGATCATTGTATAGGTTTAAATTACATTCACTTTAAAATAAACTTTATTTTCTGCACTGCCTTACTGAATTAGCCTTGCAGTGTTTATTGCATTTTATTCATGCTGATTGCAGTTCCTTGTTTCTCCACCAGGTGGGGCTTTACTATACACTTGGATAAACAGCAATTGTAAGTACTGTATTCTGTATTCTAACATACTTGTGCCAACTCATGATGATTGTTAAAGTATTCATGAAAACATATTTGTTTTAAAGCTGAAACTATGGATAGATATAAATATGTGAATATTTTACATGTTTTGTAGGTGCCTGTGCTGCACAACTCAGGCAGAGATGTGGGACTGGATCACCAGCATTCTTAAGGCACAGGTAATAAAATAATATGTATAACATGCATACTACTTGAAATGCGTTGACGATATTATTTTCTGTGTTTCAGTGTAAAAGCAGGATAATTGATAGCTATTCATTGATAACCTATAAACAACTCCAAATGAAACACTGTGCAAAGTGGACAGATGTTTTGTTGAACAAATCCCAGAGCAGGAACAAATACTTTATACAGAGCAATGCTGCTTCTGTACACAAAATATCAATTTTACAAAATACAGTTCCTTTCAATAACAAATCCCCATATTCCACTTAAAGTATATATGAACCCCAAAACAAAAATGTAGTATATTGCAGCTTACCAATCCTTAGATGAGGTAGCTGCATTTGTTTTAGGCCGGGTACACACTGGTATGACACAACAGTCGTACTACTTTTGATCCGACTTTGCCCTGCGACTTGAAGTCCGACATGCGTCCAACTTCAATGAACAGAGATCCGGCTTCGATCCTCGACAATACCAGGCACTGTGTCTGGCATGAATCTTTAGGAAGAACTCAACGCTCTTTAGCACCACCCTATGGGCAACTTCTGCTAATGCTGTCTTATGGTTAGCATTGCTTCTGAGCATGTGTGCTTGTAGTTTGGATTTTTTTCCGACAGACTCGTGTACACACGTTTGGATAATCCGACATCACACATTTGTTGTCGGAAAATTTGAAAGCATGCTTTCCAACATTTGTTGTCGGAAAATCCGATAACAAATGTCCGATGGAGCATACAACTGTTAAAACCCTGCCATCACACCATTCCCGTCGAAAAATCCCATCGTGTGTACAAGGATTTAGACTTGGATGCCATTAAAGTTCATGTGCATGTAAAGGCAGACGTCCCAATACTTTTGGCAATATAGTGTATTTCTCTTCCGTTCATGGACGGACACAGCATCTTATTCTTGACATTAGGGTATTAGCCTTCTATTAGGAGAGGACTAGGCAGAAAAGCATGGTAAGTGTTAAACATACATCTAAACTGTACAGTACCGGTCCCTCTAGGTACAACCCCTCTCCCTGCATCATGCAGCCTTAGTTTTTTTCTGCCCTTTTGGGCCCATGTGGCCTGGGGATTTTTTAAGATTTTTCATTTTATTTTTTCTGCACTTTTGGTCCTGAGATCTACTATCAACTGCCGACTGGGTGACAGGCTGGATCCTCGATCCTTATAGTCCCCCCAGTTCGGCCCTGTACCTGGGGTGCGTATGGACGCCTTGTCGGTGGTCCTGGAGTCTATTTATTACCAGGGTAGAAGCGGTGTGTGCAGATACAAGGGGGTAAAAATGTGCCCTTCCCCCACCATCTTCGGGGTAAAGTTCTGATTCAGACTTGGGCCTTGCTGTGGCAAATGTCCCCTGCTCTGACCTGTCAGAGGATACAACCCAGGACCTTCGGACTGTGCGGAACTGCGTTCTCGCTTGCTTCCGTGTCCAGGTCAGCGATAGCAGGCGCTCGTTGGAGCACTTATCACCGCGTGCGGGCTCCCCAATAAAATGGGGGTTACGGCGAGTGCATCTATTATGGTGTCAGTCCCTTCTGGGTCCTACAATCTGGCCCATACCGCTGGGAGGGTTTCCCTACAAGCTTATTAGATAAGTTTACATGCTCAAAATGGGAACGGCTGCAGTGTTTCAATAAATCACATGACTGTCCGTTGTCCCTTTGCGGAATGTTTCCTGATAATGCACATCTCCCCCGATGGGGCCCCCTGGTATCCAAGGCCTGGCCCTTGTTCAGGGTATGGGGGTCAGCATGGCGGCCACTGTTGGCCATGACCCTGGGGTCACTGATGTGTCCTTAATGGACAAGATTTGCTGCACCGTGATTTGGATTGCAAATGGCCTCCCCGGTCTGCTTGATAGCGGACCAGGTGGTGCATGGCATTACATATGTCTGCAATGCGGTCTTAGATACAGATTCCTGGCTGTCAAGTACCATCAGTATCTGCGGTGGTGCTACGCTGTGTGGTTTGACTGGGATGCTGGTCTGCGGACCAGACGTCCAGGTTGGCTCTGGTGGAGTTGCTCTGCCGGGATTTTAAAAAAATGTTGTTTGGGGTGAGAGCACTGTGCAAAACATAAGGAGCCACGCAGTAGGCCAGGGCCCTCCTTTTTTCTGTTTACAAATGTTTTTTTCCTTCCGCCGGGCCCGCAGGTAAGCGTTCCCAGGCCAACAGGGCGCCCGCTAAGGGACTAACAATGGTATCCCTGTTTCTCGCAAGCAAAACATGCCTGTGAGCATATCTGCGGCGACATTGGAGGTTTTTTCTCCCTGCCCGACTGTGGGGTGGTGGGTCACCCTCGTGAGCTTGCAGCTCAGTGGACCCTCCTACTTCTGACCAGTGGGTCTGTGAAGTGGTTTCTTCTGGGTACAAGATGGAATTTTTTATTTTCTTCTCCACCAAAAAAAAAAAATAATATTTTTTTTCCTCCAACCTTCATCCCCTTCTGGCTTGCCGGGCTGCCTTGTTTGGGGCAGTGCAGGACCTGCTCATGCGCAGAGCACAGTACCTGTCCCGGCGCCGGACAGGTTTTTTTCAAGGAATCTACAATCTTTTTGTAGTTCCAGAGAAGGGAGAGGTCGGACCGGTCCTGGATCTCAAAACCCTCAACAGCTTTGTGTTGGCAAAGGTTCAGGATGGCAGTTTTGTCACTTTGTGGTCACTGCACTACATCCGGGGGATTTTTTTTTTTTTTGCTGCCTTCCTTGGACATCAAGGACACTTTTTATTGCTGCCTCCAATTGCATCAGGCATCAGAGTTTTCTGCGGTTTGCAGTCTGGGATGAGCACTGCTAAATGGTGGCTCTCCCCTTTTGGCCTGGTGTCGGCACCGGGAGTTTCTTCATTGTGATCGCCCCTATCCTGGCCTTGCTGAGGCAGCGAGGGATCGCAATCATGGGCTTTTTAGTCGATCTCCGTCTGAGTGCAGATGCCGTCTCAGAATTCAGGGTGGATGTGGCGTTTGCCAGTCTGACTCTTTTTGGTTGGGTACTGAACCCCCAGAAGTCGGTGTTGGTGCCGACTTCATGCCTGGAATACCTGGGTTCGATCTGGACTCCTCAAAGGCAAACGTTTTTCTTCCTTCAAGTTGCAGTCTCTTCAGGCTGCGGTACAGCGGGGGGCATCACGCTGGTGGTGGTCACTGCGCTTTTAAATGCGTGTCCTGTTTTTTTCCAGTAGCCACCTTCAAGGTGGTCCTGTGTGTTTAATTCCACTGTCGAGTCTTGCAGAAGGGAGATCCTGTCGACATGGTACTCGGCTCCATTGTCCCTGGATTGTCAAAGCCGGGTAAGCCGGCTAGTCTGGGAAGTCGTTGCCTTTTTTTGTTTGAACGACACAGGGTCGCTGGACGCAGGAAAAACCCCACCTGCCGATCAGGGTGCTCCTTTGGGCGTTCAGGCGGTGCTCCTCCACTTGGTCACGGAGGCTGCAGGAACGTCCAGTCAGGATCCAGTTGGACAATGCCACGGCGGTCACTCGGCTGCTGCATGCTGTCGCTCATGTCTTGCGGGAGCAGGGCAAGGCTGTGCTGGCTCTATCACCCGCATAAAGTCTGGGCGAAGAACTCTAGCAGGCGGACTCCCTGAGTCGGCAGTTGCTGGGCCATGGACTATGGTCTCTACACCCGAAGGTGTTTTGACTCATCTACCGGAGATGGGGATCGCCTGATGGGGATCTCCTGGCTTCTCGATCCAATCAGAAGGTTTTGAGGTTGTGGCCAGGATCAAAGGTTCCTGGGAGGACGCGTCAGACGCGTTTTGTGGTCCTGTGGGGACAGTCTCGGCTATGTATGTCTTCCTCCTGAAAATAATATTTCTCGTCTGCTCACAGAGTAGTGGCCGAGGTGATCCGAGTACTCTACTTGCCCCAGTTTGATTCTGGCGTCCCTGGTATGCCGCTTAATGCGACTGGTGGCGGATGTTCCTTGGCGGCTGCCAATGCGATAGGACCTTTTATCTCAAGGTCATACATTTCATCCTGCTTGCAGTTGCTGGTCTTCACGACAGGGCTGTTGACAGTCGGATGCTAAGTGATCGTTGCCCGTCGTTTGGGTGCTTCCACCATGCTGAGGGCACGGAAGTCATCTTTCGGATGAGTTATCGTCACACTTGAAGGGCCTACATCTCTAGGTGTGGAGATGGAGTGGCGTTCACGTACTTATTCAGCTTCCAGGATCCTGCTGTTTTTTACAGCATGGAGTGGTTGAAAGACTTGCTTTTCGCTCCGTTGAGGGGTGGATGTCAGACTTGGCTGGGTTCTTCCGCTACCCTTGGCGACTCATTGACTGGTGGGTACTTTGTCCATGGGGTTCCACATGTGGCCCCTCCATTTCAATCACTGCTGCCTTTGTGGATTGAATCTGGTACCCTGGGTGTTTTCAGAAACCACAGTTTTTAAGGTACATTGAGAGATTCCCCTGGTGGCACTCTCTTGGTAAGTAGCTTTCGGGTGGTTGTTACCTCTTTGAGTGGCGGCCTTGTCTTGCAAGTCTCCCTACTTACTCTTCCTAAAGGATAAGGCGGTGCTGCGTTCGTAGCCTTTGTCTCTACCTGAGGTTTGTTTCGGCCTTTTTATCAAAATGTGGACATTGTGCTTCATCCTTGTGTTCTCAGCTGTTGCATTCCAAGAGGTTGCTGGCTTTCCTTGAACTTGGTACAAGCTCTGCGGGTGTATCTGTCTGCTACGACTCTGTTTTCGGATGTCGGACTCACTGTTTGTGTCGGTGACTGGCCCATAGGAAGGCCTGGCGGTCTCGTCGGCCACCGTGTCTCGGTGGATCAGACAGATTGTAATCAGGCTATGCCCTTAAAGGGCGGGCGCCTCCTTTTCCCGTCACGGCGCTTTCACCCAGGGCAATAGGTGCCTCCTGGGTTTTCCGACATCACGCGTCGGTCTCACAGGTGTGTACGGTGGCGTCCTGGTCGTCCATTCACACTTTCACTTAGTTTTACTAGGTTGACCAGCATGCATCTGCGGATGTCTGCTTCGGCCGCAAGGGTTTGCAGGCGGCTGTTTAAGGTTGCAACTCCTCGGTTGAAGAGCTCTGTTTGGGGTGATGTTTTTGACACTGTTTGGGGACGTCCCTAATGTCAAGAATAAGATGCTGTGTCTGTCCATGAACGGAAGAGAAAATGGGATTTTTGTACTCACTGTAAAATCCTTTTCTCTGAGTTCATGGACGGACACAGCACTCACCCCGGTACTGTACAGTTTAGATGTATGTTTAACACTTAACATGCTTTTCTGCCTAGTCCTCTCCTAATACTAATAAAAGGCTAATACCCTAATGTCAAGAATAAAATGCTGTGTCCGTCCATTAACAGAGAAAAGGATTTTACGGTGAGTACAAAAATTCCATTATTTGCATGCAGGCAGCCATATTAACAAATTACAGGCAAGCTTTTTTCTCATGGTAGTGCTTCAGAGAATTTGAGCTTTATTGTTCCTCTATTCTCGTCTACCAGTCAGGTCTGACATACTAAAAACATTGAACTCTCTAGGTGTCTGAGGTTGTTGGTCAAGAATGCTCCCAATAGAGGTAGAACTGACACATCTGTATATGGAAATATAGTAGCATAAATGTGAAAAGTTTAATACTTCAAGGTAAAAATCACGACACCTAAAACAAAATCATGCTTTCCCTTTTACAAGAAAAAAGTAAATATTCATACACAAACATCACACTTCCTTTTAATGGGGCAACATTACTTTTAACCATGTAGTATTTATGATTTAAAACAAAATGAATGTTTTGCAGCATGATGACCTCCGCCCAGTGATTTTAAGACGTCATTCCTCCTCTGATGTAACCAAGCAGAAATTTGGTACTATGCCTTTAGTACCGATCCGTGGGGATGACACCAACTCTACCATGGTGACTGCTAATCAGACACTGGTAAGTTTCAGTGAAATAGCTCCATTGTTGACTGCGGTAAATGATGCATGCCTGGTAGAGTGTTGCAGCCATGTAGTTTTGATACATGAAATTTTGCACTAATCCTAAGGACTGTGTGAAAAAGTAAAGGTATTTGTGTGAGTTGGACCAAAGATAGAAATGTGGCATTCAAACTATTTAACTTCCACATACTAGTTGGCAACTTGATCTCAATACATATGTCATTCAAAAAAGGTGATAAGGAGGTGGGGGGATGGCACAAATCATAATTATGAGTAAAGCAGTATTAAACCCAAAATCAAACATTTATTATATTGCAGCTTACCAAGTCTTTAGATCATTAGATGTGATAGCTGCATTTGTTTTCTTTTTTAGGCTCTTTCCTTTATTTTCACCTGGTTATCCGGCCAGTAAGTCTGTTGTTTTTCAAAAGAACAAGCTCTCCTCTAAATGTAGCAATTAGTGTGTTGAGATAAACCATTTACCACTGACATGGGTGCTTATAATGATCAGCTTTTATTTATTTGTGTAAAACTTTTATCCCAAGAGAAAAAAACTGTTGCTGTAACTGCTTGTGTACCTGCAGTGAGAGCTGGAGTTTTGCTTCAGTTTGTTAGTGTATCTAAATCTGCTAGTACATCTAACATCCCTCCTCCCCAGCTTAATAATGCGGCTGTCCAAAGGTGCCCCCCATGCTCCTTCATCCAAAGTGGGGGCACTAATACAGGAAGTATGTTATTGGCCAGATTTCCAGGTGAAAACAGAAGCGATAGAGCATAAAAAATAAAAATGAATGTAGCCACCACATCTAATAATTGCTAATCTGCAATATATAAAATGTTTGGTTTTGTATTTTAATACCGCTTTAAAGCACTTTTCCTTTATGTTTTTTAGCAGCTCAATTTTCAAAGTGTATATAGCCTGTCCCATGCAAAGCTGGCACTAGACACTGACTGGAGGTGGGGAGGGGGGGGACATTGTATGGAATAAAAAATAGTAAATGCTGAAGGATATGTTGGAGAATTGCCTTGCAGTGCCTCCCCATGATGCTGCCTTTGGGAACAGGATCAATTGTAAATGTATAAGTCAGTGGAGACATACCTAAAATGCATGAAAAACGCATTAAAGGTGCATTTTTTGGTGTCATTTTGGGGGTCACATGACAATTTTTTTTAAAAGATGCTGGTTGTGCAGAAGCGAGCACTGGCAAGCATCCTTAATGACCAGTGAATTGCTGGTTGTTAAGGAGCTGGCAACTGCCAGCATGCCTAAAGTGGGTTCTAAAGTCTTAACCTTTTCTATGCATTATGATGAAAAACCTGCTGCAAAGCCCTCCCCCCAGCCCTTCTCATACTTACCCGAGGCCAATCTTGATCCAGCACTGGGCATGAGAGCAGCGGCTCTCCCAGGTCTGTCCATCCTCACCGGCAGATTGATAGCAGTGGGAGCCATTGGCTCCAGCTCCTGTCAATCAAATCCTATGATGAGGGAGTGGGGGGTGGGCCGAGCCTTCTGTCTGTCAATAGATGCAGGATTGAGCATACATGAATGTGCCTATAGAAAGTGGCTTTCTACAGGGACACTCAGCGGGGTGAGGAGCCGGGAGACCTGAGAAGAGGAGGACTAAGGATGCTCTGTGCAAAACCAAATCAGCAGTATGACAACCAACCAACTACCATTTTCAAAAAGAGAGGTTAGGAGTGGCAGACACCATATTTCTTTCATGACAGGTAGGTCTTTAACTGCAGATATTTACTGTGAAGGTCCAAAGTTAAGGTGTTACCACTTACTGCAATCCAGCTGTCAGTGGTGTGCCTTTTGATACACTTTTTCCCATAATTTGGGGAAATGTCTGAATGGTATAGTTATTCAGCAATACGGTAGCATCAGACATTGCTGATTCTATTCACGTTCTGTGAAAACACGAAGAAGATAAATTTAGAAGTTTTCTGATGGCAACAAAACAAGAGCCCAGTGTAGTTTCAGTATGATATTTTACTTCTGTTTTGCCTTTCAGATAAATGTTATTTATTCTAAAGAAAATAGTTTGAGGTCATACTGGTTTCTGAGATCTCGTCTATATAAAGTCATGGTGTCAGACACAAGATAACTACGTCTGTGAGCAGTAATCAACATCCATTTTGTTTGTTGTGCTGCTTGATCCAGAAATGTGGTCAAGATGCCAAATTACTGGATTATACAACATTTGCCAGACTAGTGCATCCAAATCTAGTTAAGACTGAAGGATCCAATATTAAACTCAAGTCCAGTCCAGTGACTTTTGCATTTTTAGCAAGTACAGAAAATCACAGTTGATCTTGCTAGAAATGCAGTGTCCTTGCCACTTCTTGTACATTTTCTTTTGTAAACTACTGTGCTAATCTAACAATTCTTCATGTAAACAAAGATAAACAAAGGCACATGTGCTTGTCCAGCCCATAGATACAGTGGAGTGAGTGAGTGGAGTCACTCTTCAATAGGAAGCATTTATTTGCAGGATTACCAGGTAGAAATGTAGGTAAAAAGACCTGAAAAAAAATAAAAAAGTGTACAAAAGTGAATTTACACTTTAAGCCCTGAAACTGGCAACAGAATAAAACTAACCTCAGCTTTTCTATAAAGATGAAATGAGAGCACTCTCCTGAAATTTTAGTTCTTTGTTGGTTCTTTCATTTTAATACTTTTTCTTAAAATATACCTAATGAGAGCCTGATACTGAACTTTCATTTCCTGTTGGTTCTTTCATTATTATAGTTTTTAGTATATATATAAAAAAAAACTAAAGTCAAACATTGACTTTAGGTTGCTTGGTTTCCCTCACAGCTTTTTTGAGGTCTGTTTTTAAACCTCAGTTTTAAAAAATGTACTTAACTGTGTGAGGAGGGAGTTGGCGAATGTGGTTATCTTGTGAAGCTTTATATCAAACTTATACAAATAATGGTAGAAAACTGTTTACTGCAAAAGGCAAAATAATGTTCTTTGTAAAACCAAAATTTGGGAGCAGGAAGGTTTTCTTTAATTGCAGAAAATACAGGACTGGGTTGATTTGCTAAAAAATTGTGTTTTTGCAAGACCATAGGGTGAAAACAAAGTGAAAATAAAGTTTAATGTGTAAATGCTGTGCTCCTCCCCACTTTTGTTTTAGCAAAGTTCTTGAAGATGTACATTGAGCTTGATGACTATGGAGATAAAGAGGGTCACTGGGGCTAACCTCCGCTTTTATGTGAATTCTGCGATTTGTATGCATTTTCAGTTGCCAATACGTCTGGAGTTACTATTCTTTTAGATATGTGTTTGTCACTGCTTATTCCTTTTATTCTTGTATGTTATGTTTTAATTGCTCAGGCTTGTGACAACTGTTAATGACCATTATGAGTTGGAGTAATAGCAATAATAAATGAAAAGACATTAGAGTATGCTGTAAATTAAAAAAGAAAAAATCACAAAGATAATGAAAAGGAAACCTGTATAAAGAAAGAGACCAGGCCCAGGGAACTCCCCTTTACCTTTTTAGAAATGTTTATGCCTCAATGCTTCTCTTTCAAACCTTATTTCTGTTCCTTAGCGTCGTCTCCATACAAGAAGAACTCTGTCAATGTTCTTTGTAAGTATATATGGTGGTATACACCCTTGCATGTGCACTCATCATGCTTTGCACAATGCATGTCAGTTTTTGAGACATCGACGAGTACAGTAGCATGACAGCCAAAAATGTTCTGTAATCATCTGACATTTGTAACCCTTTCCAGTGCGCCTCACTGTATAGACCAGTCATAGGTAGGGACAGTGACTGTTAGTTTGTTTTGTAACCATTTCTGCCTGTAATAAGACTAAACCAAAAGATACATCAGCAAATCGGACATAATGCACTTTGTAGGTTGGTTAACTTTGTACAACTCAACACCAGTGGTATGCAGCTAACAAGACACTTTTTGCTGTTAATCAAAGTAGGACATCTCACGTTGTCACAAAGGTTTGCCATAAATACGCATACCGGTATATTTTTTGACAATTTTCTGAATTGTGCCAGTGTTGGTATGAGAATGATCAACAGATTTGCTTTTCATTGGAGACATTGTTTCTTTTCTATCCATTCTTTTATACCCTTGTGCCATATTACTGCCTAATGGAGAAATCACCTGTTGTGTGGTTCTCCATGTATATTAAACCTTTTAATTGGGTTTAAACTTTGATGTAAACATCATATTTAAGTAGTGACAAGTTCTTCCCATATCTGCTGGCTCTCACTGGCCTTGCTTTGTTTGGGGTCTTCTCTGTAATGCTGGTTGGAGTCATCGGACTTCAGTAAATGAAACAGAATCTTTCTAATGTAACAAAATAAGTTTCCAGTTTCCCAAATATTTGTGAGATTTTATAGGAAAACCCAAAAGGGGTCACAACAGTAGTGATAAAAGACCACATGAATGCCATGAAGCATGTAACAAAGATGGCTTAGTACATCTCTAACTGCATGGTTTATTCAGGCGGCAGAAACATATCTAAAGCCATTTTTTTTAGGTTTGCAGTCTTAGTTTGTTTCACTTAGAAGGCCACCACAAGAAAGCCACCATTCAGACATATAGGCCCAGATTCAAGTGGAATCGCGCAATATTTGCGTGGGCAAAGAGCAAATTTTTTTCTCTGCGCCCACGCAAATATTGCGCTTTGCCCGCGATTCACGGAGCAGTTGCTCCGTAAATTGCGCTGGCAATTTGCTAAGCAGCCGGGCGCACGGCTGCCTAATGTAAATGATCCCGCCGGGGGCGGGAATCATTTAAATTAGGCGCGCTCCCGCGCCGAGCGAACAGCGCATGCTCCGTCGGGAAACTTTCCCGACGTGCATTGCGGCAAATGACGTCGCAAGGACGTCATTTGCTTGTAAGTGAACGTGAATGGCGTCCAGCGCCATTCACGGTTCACTTACGTAAACGACGTGAAATTTGAACGTCGCGAGCGGGAGGCGCAGCTATACTTTAGCATTGGCTGCGCCTGCTATTAGCAGGAGCAACCTTATGCTAAAGGCGCCGTACGGAAACTCCGTACCTTGCGTACGCAGGGCCCGCGCAACTTTTGTGAATCGGTGGTAGTATGCAATTTGCATACTACACGCCGATCACAAAGGCCGCGCCCCCTTGCGGCCAACGCAAGAATGCAGCCTGGGATGTGAAGGCATAAGGAGGCTTATGTTTGTCACATCCTAGGCTGCATTCGGTGTAACGAGGTTCCTGAATCAGGAGCACTCGTTACACCGGAGCAAGTAAGCACTTGCGCCGCGCAACTATGGTTGTGCGGGCGCAAGTGCTTCTTGAATCTGGGCCACAGAGTAGATCTGCAATCAGCAAAGCTTATACTCCTTCTCTCATGTTCAGGTAGGCTTAAGGCCCCATACTCACGAGCAAACATGTCTGCTGAAACTGGCCCGCAGGCCAGTTTCAGCAGACATGTTTGGTCGTGTGTGGGCGCGAGCGGGCCGAATTCCAGCAAACATTTGCCCGCCGGGCCTTTTCCCAGCAGACAAATATTCCTGGACTTGTTTTAAAACAGCCCGCTGGAATTCAGCCCGCTCGGACATGTACGGTCGTCAGTACAGACCTACCGTACATGTCCAGGCGCCCGCCGTCCCTCGCATGCGTCGAATGACTTCGACGCATGCGTGGAAGCATTTTAAAGGCGGGCCGCGCACGTCGCCGCGTCATTGTCGCGGCGACACCGCGTCATCGACGCGGCGACACCGCGGACACGCCCCGCGTATTGTTTACGCGCGGACTTCTGTACGATGGTGTGTACAACCATCGTACAGAAGCCCTCTGGCAGACATGTATGGTGAAAACGGTCCGACGGACCGCTTTCACCATACATGTTTGTCCGTGTGTACCCGGCCTTACATTTTGAACTTTACATTACTGTCTGTCCTGGAGGCATTGGTTTTTGCTTTAAGGCCCCACAGCTTATAGTGGCCCTGCTATGAACCCTTTTCGATGCAGATAATTCTGTCACTTTTTTCTGGAATGAGATTTCCAATTGTAATGCATACTGTATAGTTCTAACTGTTAAATCAGATATGTAACTATCCTGTATTCAGGGGGATCAGCAGTATCAATGAACAAAGTTCTGAATAAGTTTGTGGAGGCCAAACCCACCCCCAACCCTAATCACTTGATTACAGAATGGGAGGCCTTCACGTATTTTTCCTTTGCTTGAAAAATCATTTGAAAACCTTCATTGAGAGGTGTACCTCTCCCTATTATCCTTTACATATATGACTCCAGAGGTCTCAAGCTTTCCAGTGCTATTATTATTAAGTATTCTGGGAGTTTGCTTTTACCAATGTGGCAGATTTTCATCCCTTATAATACACATCTAGTCGTTAACTATTGCATAAATGGAAAGATTGTCACAAATAGTACCCATATGTAAATCATATTAACTGAAAAGCAACGTGGTGGTCAACCTTATAGAGCTAGGGACATTGGCTGTGATCTACTGTTTTGCGCAATCAGTGGCACAAGCTTTGGATAGCAGGATTCAGAGAGTATAAATGAAAAGTATTAAAGAGTATTTTTAGTGTTTAGACTAACATGAGTGTACTTCAGTTTGCATGTGCATGTAAGGTACATTTACTTACCATATGTTTGTCAATTTACTCTTGCATGAACTGTACTTAAAAATAAGAAAACAAAAACTACTATTTGTCTTTCTATGTTCTGTTCTGCTGAGCTGCATAGAACACAGGATTAAGGGAACTTATCTGTAAAAATAAAAAAAATTTAGCAAACACACCTGTCATACACAGTGCTGACCAAAAGCCAATAGGACATGTTGCAATATCTTGGTGTTTCCAGCCATGCAGTGTTCTAAGGACAGTTTATTTGACCCTTGTGCCAAGTGAACTTCATTCAGTCTTTAGGGAAAAGAGCTCAGCATAATAGAACAGGGATACAGAGAAAAAGTCTGTGTGTACTCGGTTTTTAAGTGAACCTTTGCCAGTAAAACAAAGTGACAGATGCCCCTCTCCTTAGAAACACATACCTTATGTCACTCCTCGCAGCTTTATTTAACCACCAAGATCAAAGAAACAGAGCCCTGTGTAAGTTCTGAATTGTTCCAGTAAGGACGCGTACACACGATCAGTCCATCCGATGAGAACGGTCCGAAGGACCGTTGTCATCGGTTAACCGATGAAGCTGACTGATGGTCTGATGTGCCTACACACCATAGGTTAAAAAAACTATTGTGTCAGAACGCGGTGACGTAAAACACAACGACGTGCTGAAAAAAAAGTTCAATGCTTCCAAGCATGTGTCGACTTGATTCTGAGCATGCATGGATTTTTAACCAATGCTTTTGCATACTAACCATCGGTTTTGACCTATCGGTTAGGCGTCCATCGGTTCAATTTTAAAGCAAGTTCTAAATTTTTTGACCGAAGGTTAACTGACCGATGGTGCCCACACACAATCGTTTTGGACCGATGAAAAGGTCCTTCAGTCAGTTTTCATCGGTTTTGACCAATCGTGTGTACGCGGCCTTAGAGTTTACGTTGGGCTAGGGGGAACTCTCCCTATCCTCAAGTGATGGAGCTGGAACAATCAACAAGCACCATCACTGTCAAATGGAACGAGTCATGTACTTCTGAAAGTACCGGGAACATTCACTTCATTAAAGCTAACCTGTTGCTTTGTCCTGCATGAGTGAGTAGAGCAGAGGTTTGCTTTAAAGCTTTAGTGGTAATAGAAAAATGTTTATGTTGCTTTCTGACATAACATTTTGTATTGTTTTAGCCTATGAAGATGCATCAGGACTCTCTAGAAGAGCTTCAGGAAAAACAAGATGATGAACATGAGCCTGTGTATGAAGAAGTAGGAAATTTTCACAGCCTACCACAGGCAGAACTAGACTGCATACTATCAACAGAACGACTCCATCTGCCTCCCCCACTGGATCGGACAAAAAAACCTGTACTAACCCCTAATGCAGACCAAATAAAGACAACTTTATCTGCTCCAACTAAGTCCATCTCCCCAGAAAGGTCTGACAGGGAGAATTTTAACAAGACTCAGTCTCTAGACCGAAATCTATGTGTGGAAAGTTTTAAGACGTTCCCAAGTGAAAGCAATAAAACAGTCGTGGCAGACAGAGGTGCCGGTCCTAGCATCACAAAATCAAATTCTCTTGAAAGGCAGGTGGAGCCCAACCGAACTCCGCTAGGTACTACAAGAACACAAGGTGGGAAAAGCACACTTGATTTAAGTACATTACCACTGTTTTTTGAGCCAACAGCCCCCTCAGACTCATCAAAGGTTCCTGCGTGGAAGAAGACCTCTCCTTTTACCATGAATATGCAAGATAAGCTGGTACAGGAACTCAACACCATGCTTAGTAAGAAAAATGAAACTGGGTCAGGAGCAGGCCAGCAAGTGACGTGACCTAGAACATCCCCATCCCATGAATTATCTTCATTCTTGAACTTCAGCATGGCACTCTGTTGTATATTGATTTAAATACAGAACAAACAATGATAACTGTAACCATGAGCTAACATGGCACTATGAAATCATTGGCTTTTTGCTTCGATTGATATGTATGTAATCTAAATATACTTTGTACAAAGTTATTCATGATCATCTTTAGATCAGCAACATAATTCAGTATATTGCTTACTCAACATTATTGTATAAAGTTTATGATGTTTTAAAACTATTTAATTTTTGTGACTATTAAGTTATATATTTTATTAAGAATTTATGGATATGGAATTTGGAATTGTTTTCCCAACCTATTGTTGTATAGGCTTGTTGGAACTGTAGCAGGACATGAATTTGATGTTGGAGTACACATAAATATCATTCATGGCTTACAGTATTTAATGGCTCTCCAAATTCATACATCTATGTTTGACATTAAGGTGTCTATTTATAAGTGTTTTCAACCAGGCTTTAAACAAATTGCACCCATCTTTCGCATCCGATTTAATTGAGTACATTTTGGGTCAAAGCATTGATAACTGGACCTAGTAAGTAATTTCTAGTAAGGAAGTAATTTTCACCAAAACCGTTGATGCAAGTGCTGGCTAAAGTAAGAGGTTTGGAGTAAGTCCACATGCAATGAAATATGTTTATGACGGAATTGTTTTAATTAAAACATTTAAATATGCCATCCATCTATTTTGTAATTATCTTACAGTAGATGTTAAATGGTTATGCTTGAAAACTAAAAACAAGAAAATCAAAAAACATTTTCTTTTATTTCTTTGGAGTTATAAACTTTTTGGTTTATCACTATTTTGTAAAGGTCATCAGAAACAAATAATTCTGATAATTAAAAAATTTCATATTCATTAGGCCCCGTACAGACGACCGCGGACCAGTTTCAGCAGACATATTCGGTCGTCTTCACAGCCGAGCAGACAGGATTCCAGCGTACATTTGCCCGCCGGGCCTTTTTCGAGCGGGCAAATATTTCTAAACATGTTTAGAAACATGCCCGCTGGAATCCTGTCCGTCGGATATGTTCGGTCGTCTGTACAGACCTACCGTACATGTCCGAGCGGCCGCCATCCCTCGCATGCGTCGAATGACTTTGACGCATGCGTGGAAGCATTGAACTGCCAGGGCCGCGCCTCGTCGCCGCGTATCGAGTACGCGCGGATTTCTGTATGATGGTGTGTACAGCCATCATACAGAAATCTCCGGGCATACATGTACGCTGAAAACGGTCCGGCTGACCGTTTTCATCGTACATGTTTGCCCGTCTGTACGAGGCCTAAGTGTTATAAAAAAATGTCTCTCATAATGATGAGTTTATAAACATGGTGGGCCAGATTCTCGTACAATTGCGGCTGCGCAACGTAACCCGTTTACGTTACACTGCCGCAAGTTTTCAGTGTAAGTGCCTGATCCACAAAGCACTTACCTGTAAACTTGTGGCGGTGTATCGTAAACACGTCCGGCGCAAGCCCGCCCAATTCAAATGGGGCGTCTACCATTTGATACCTCCGATGAAGTCACGTGTCGTGACGTAATGCATAAGGTTAGATGTGACCGGAAGTGACGTGACACCCTGACCGTCCACCGGAAGTGCCGCTGTTTGGCGTTGTGTTCGTTTTTTCAATGTAAGCACATTTTTACCTTTATTAAATTTTAAAGTGCTTGCATACTTCACCATGAGAGCTTTTTATTTCTACATTTGCTCCTGATACACCTTGTGGCTATCCTGTAGAGTCGACTTCGCTGCGCCTGGACCTATACTGGTATTGGATACAGAGAACGCCCCTTGACTCTATCTCAGCAGTGGGAAGATTCCGTGCAACACGAGTTACCCACTGTTTGGATTCTGTTCCAGTTTTGGGAGGATTTCGTTGACACGCATGACCTAGTGTCTGGAGGTAAGCGCACTGTGAGCCCAGGCTAAGCAAAGGGTTATCAAGATTGTCCACATTGATGCCCGAAGTGCAGAAGTTTTGTTTATCACTGGCACACTAGATTGATTTATCCAAACTTTGATTTATATATTTGGACTTTTATTTTTGGATTTATTATCAGTTTTGGGTTATTTCACTAATTTTGAATTCACTGCATATCTTTATTGATTGTTATCAGTCCCCTATGGACTGTCTTTATATTCACTTTTAGATTTTCAGTTTGCGCTCATCATTCTTTATTCAGTGTAAGTCAATTACACCTGTCGGATCTTAGGGCTATCTATGCGGAACTGATTCTATGAATCAGCCGCATAGATAGGACACGAGATACGACGGTGTATCAGGAGATACGCCGTCGTATCTGTTCTGTGAATCTGGCCCGGTGTACTTTACTGAACTTTAAGACATATTTTAATAATATATTTTATTGTATATGGCATGCATACACAATCAAACATACAGAACAGCTCATCCTGAATAGTCCTTCAGTATGTGATGCTTAAGACCCCGTTCGCGCTGAGGCGGTGTTCAGGCATTTTAGTGCTAGAAATAGCACCTGTAAACCACCTCCCATTAATTTCAGTGTGACTTTTCATACTGGAGCGGTGCGCTTGCGGGACGTTAGGAAAAGTGCTGCAAGAAGTATCCTTGGGGCGGTTATAGAGCGTTGTATACAGTGCTCCCAAAATGCCCTACCCATTGAGATGAATGGTCAGCGCTTCAGAAACGCTGAAACACAGGCTCTTTTAACCCCTTCTTCAGTGGTTAGCGGGGGTTAAAAGCACCCGCTAGCGGCTGAAAATTGCTGCTTAAACAGTACTAAAGCGCAACTAAAACGAGCAGCACTAACACACAGGCAGCCCAGTGTGAAAGGAGTCTTAAAAAAATGCCTCTAAATTTTTTCCTCAGTATTTGCTCGGTTGTCCACTAATACTCAGACTTCTGTTTATCCAGGTGGTGTCTATTGGAATTGAAGATGGAAGGAGGGTAGAAGCAGTGTGTTCTAACATTGTAGGCGTTATTACATAGCCGCAATGCCTTTAGGGTGGTGGATGAGCCGGTGTGATGATGTCACTGTTAATAGGAATGGGGGATGGCACAGATCAGAGGGCTGGTCTTCCATCAGATTAGACGACCCATCAGATTTTGTAACGGAAGTGATGTTCTGACAAGGCCATCTTGGTACACCCCGCACTCATCCACCCCGCACCCGCCCCTGTATCGTCAGAAGGCGGCAAGCGGACATCTTTTTACACCCACCGAAGTCTTGCATTTTACACTTATTTTTACCAGTAAACTGAGCTTATATATTGAAATACAGGTCCTAGAAGACTACAGGATCATTCACAGGGTGCAGCATGGGTTGCACATGCGCAGTAGGAAACCAGCTGTGAAGCTTCACTTCCTGTTTCCCTTACTTGCTATGCCAGCGCCTATTGAAGAAGCCAATGGAAGAATCAATTCGGCTGGATACCTGGACAGATGTGTCCTCATATTAAATATCAGCAGCTACAGTATTTGTAGCTGCTGACTTTTAATGTTTTGGGGGAGCCTTGAGCTCATCTTTAATAATATCTTACTGTCTGCGTATTCCCAATAGGGACACAAAAAGTAACAAAAACCTGATATAAATTTAAATCCTTCCCTGCCGTATCCGAAACTAAATACAGTACATTATTTAGGCTAGAGTTTAGGCTATAAATAATTTTATAATATTTGGTTCTAGATGGAATTTATGCAGCGTGTGTAGAACCTCTGCGGAGAAACCATTGCTTTTCCACAGAGATCAAGATCCCTTCTCTACAGCATGCTGGCAGGAGACTTTAAAGCCGGGTACACACAGGCCGAATATCGAAAGACATTTTAAAAAAAACAGCTAACATTCAGCCCCTGTTTATGTCAGTCTGTCCGATAGAAGCTGTCCATCTGGCTCCCAATAAGCAGCCGACCGACTTCCAATCAGCACTCTGAGGCAATGGCAGAGAGCACCGATCGGATTGTTCTGGCGGGGGGGGGGGGGGGCTTCTCTGGGGTGTCCCCCTGTCAGAACACAACAGCTCAGCGGAGGAGATCGCTGAACTAACAAACTCAGTGGCTCCAACCAGAGCTGTCAAAAAACTGTAGTGTGTACCCAGCTTTATACTATACTGCTTTCTTCCTTAAGAAAATTAAGTGTAAGATTTGATCCTTTTGTTTTTATTCACCTGGAATGTATTTAGTTGATTAAGAGTACTCAAGGCCCAGTTCATTCAGCAGGGGATCTCTAAACAGATGGAGCAAAATGGAATGGATGGCATTTTTGTGACATCCAGTTTTTTTTGTATTTTGACTGCAGATCTTTGCAGGCCCATGATCGACTTATGGATGACGAGATAAAAAACAGTTCAGGCTACCTCCAAACCATCAGACTAGGTTCAAGAAAAAGGTTGTAGTCCTTTTACATTTTTTGGACCTGGATGGACTTAAAGGTAAATGTATGTAAATGGAACATGACCGTTTGCATCCTCCTCCCCATTGACTTACATGGAGCTTTTGATCAGGTCCACCTGAAAAACTGAGAGGTAGACCTGATCAGAAAGTCCATGTGAAAAGACCCTTAAACTGAAAGTTAATTTGGGCTTTAACACAAATATAGGGCCACAGTTTAATCTACAAAACCCAGTCCTTACTATTTAAAAATGGGAATGCTTAAAATATTTGCTCTTTCAGTGCGGCAGTGTAAAGAACACTAATCATGTGTGATCATCAGTAAGCAATATAGCTAATCAGATTTCAGATTTCAATGTACTGTAGTCAGATCAGTTACCAGATCATTTTTAATTGCATGCCCTGATTTACAGTGCCAACTTTGCCCTTTGCATTGCTGTACTGAATTGGTCTGATGGTTTACATTCTGGAAAACAAAAACAAATGAAGAAATCGGTAGCAGAACTGTTGCGGGTACTAAGAATAGACCTCACGTGCCACACATGACACAAATTATGCATTCTGCAAACAGGAAATTTCTGTACTATTCACAGCAGCAGCAGAAAACTAAACAATCTCAGCATTTCTCATCTTGAAAGAGGAAGTTATGTCTAGACCTACTGCAAATTGCAAACTTATCAGCTGGAAAAAAATACCATGCTTTTTAATGGTACACCTTAGGGTTAACTCCTCTCATTAACCCTCAGGACCACCTTCTTTCAGGGAGGGAAGGAAAATTGTGCTGATGTGAGGATGGACCAGGAAAGGAAAACTAGGGTGAGTATTGATAACAGTTTTCTGTTTTCCTGGTCGTCCTCCCATCAGCATACTTTGGGATATACCAGAGCCAATATAGGGTGGGACAGAAAAAACCAAACTCACCAAATTCCATGCTTCACCACACTTTAATTAACTTAACAAAGGAGCTGAAACCACCGCTGTTCCAAACATAAAATAACTAGTGGCGACTAATGCCCTGTACACACAATCGGTTCATCCGATGAAAACGGTCTGATGGATTTTTTTGACCATCAGATAATTTTAAAACAAGTTCCTAGTTTTTTTCACCGATGGATAAAAAAACGATGGGGCCCACACACGATCGATTCGTCTGATGAAAACGGTCCATCAGACCGTTTTCCTCAGACGAACTGATCGTGTGTACGATAATTTTTTGGGTTGTAAAAAGTTTTTTAAAAATGTAATTTAAAACAATCATGTGTGGGCTTCAGAGCATTTTTCAGGTTCTGAAAAACGACTAATTTTTTTTCCGAACATGCACGTTTTAAACTATGTCGTTTTTCAGGTTGTAAAAAATGATCGTGTGTGGGCTTTAACGACGTGAAAGACCTGCGCATACTCAGAAGCAAGTTATGAGACGGGAGCGCTCGTTCAGGTTAAACTACCGTTCGTAATGGAGTAAGCACATTCATCACGCTGTAACAGACAGAAAAACGTGAATCGTCTTTTAACACAAAATCAGTTAAAGCAGCTCAAAGGGTGGCGTCATCCAAATGGAACTTCCCCTTTATAGTTTCGTCTCACGTGTTGTACGTCACCGCGCTTTGCTAGAGCATTTTTTTTCACGATCGTGTGTGGGCAACGTTGTTTTAATGATGAAGTTAAAAAAAATATAGTTTTTTCTAGAGCCTGAAAAACTTTGTTTTTTACAACCTGAAAAATTATCGTGTGTATGCAGTGTCAAGCAAAGGTCTCGCTGGAACTCCAGCTAGTGGTCCTGCATATGTCCTCCACTGGTACCTTTGCTACGGACACCCATGAGGCTTGTATAATCTGCAGAGGAGCAAGGCACTGTTGATTGTATGCCAAGGTGATAGTCTTCATGATCCAGGTGGATAAGATCCTTGATGACGCTGTCTCCCATTTCTATGGTATGATTATAAATTGCAAAAAAAACATCCCAATAAAAGTGCTCTTGTGCTCCAATCCTCTGAAAAGTGCAACATGCTCCAAATTTCCACTCTGTGGTTTGACACACTCCCCTTCTGTGTCCCCACTCAGATCTATTAGACCCCTAGCTTTTCAGTCTAATGCCGCGTACACACCATCACTTTTTGTGATGAAAAAAAACTAAATTTTTAAAAACGTCATTTAAAACGACCGTGTGTGGGGGAAACGTAGTTTTATGTCTTCTGAAAAACGACAAAAAATTTTTTGAACACGCTTCAATTGTTTGTGTAGTTTTTCGTGTCATTTAAAATGATAGTGTGTGGGCAAAACGACGTTTTTAAACCCGCGCATGCTCAGAAGCAAGTTATGAAGCGAGCTTCAATGGAACAGAGTCCCGCCGTACGTGCTGAACGTAACCACGCTTTGCTAGAGCATTTTGAAAAAACGATGGTGTGTATGCTACGTTGTTTTTGAAAATTAAGTTTGAAAAACGTCGTTATGTTTTATGAATTAAAACGTCGTTTTATTTCATCACAAAAACCGACCGTGTGTACGCGGCATTAGGGTCAAACAAGCAGAGATCCAGCAGTGACTGATGGCTTGAACAGGTCCACAAGAGATCTTGGCACACAGAAGGGGAGTGTGTCACACCAGTGGAAATTTGGAGCACGTTGCACTTTTCAGAGGATTGGAGCACAAGACCACTTTTATTGGAATGTTTTTTGCAATTTATAATCATATTATTTTGATGTGTTGTTTATATATGAATTTGTAATTAACTTTTACATTGTTGCAAGTGTTATATATAGCTTAAGAGCACTAATAGAATATTTCTGGGATATATTTGCACACTATTTTGAGTTTATTTAGTTTTTTTTGCACGGTTGCGAGCGTTGTCATTTATAATTTTTTACAGGATAAGTCTGCTAACTCTCAGGCCTCGTACACACCACCCAACATGTCCGATGAAAACGGTCCGCCGACCGTTTTCATCGGACATGTCCGCTGGGATCATTTGGCCTGATGTTTGTACACACCATCAGACCAAATTCCCCACGGACAGAATACGCGGTGACGTGGCGGCGACGAGGACGCCGCAACGTGCACGCACCGGGAAGTTCAATGCTTCCACGCATGCATCTAATCACTTTGACGCATGCATGGGATTTCGGGCCAGCGGACATGTCCGATGAGTCGTACTGACCATCGGACATGTCCGACGGACAGGCTTTCAGCGGACAAGCATGCTAAGAAACTTCTGTCCGCTGGAAACCTGTCCGCTAGGCCGGGAAACTGTCCGGTCGGCCCTACACACGACCGAACATGTCAGCGGACATGTTCGGTCGTGTGTACAAGGCCTGATACTCTTCTGCCCATTGTAATGGCTGTAAGGAAGACTAATTTGATTGTTAAAAATCAAACTGGACATGATTTAACAGGACCAAATGGAGGCTGAAATGGAGCCTTTAGAACCATACCTAAGTCCCAGGTTGGAAAGAGGATCTTTATTGGAGGCCACACTCTTATTGCTGTTCTGAAGTACTGCTTTAAAGGCTCATTCCCCATCTATGTTCAGTGAAAGTGGACAGAGCTGAAATTTTAACTTTAATTGAGTTATATGCCAAGCCTATATTCAGTGCTGTCTGCAGAAATTCCAAAATGTTCACAATACGCAGAGTTAGAGGGGAGAAATTATGTTGTGATGCCAAGTCCACACATTTTCTCCAAATCATGGAGTATGTAACGTTTGTAGTAGCCTTCCCTGCACCTAGTAATATAGAGATTACTTCATCTGAGAGGCCATGTGCATGCAATCTGGCCGATTCAACAGCCAGGCCATCAGCTGCAATCTCCCTGGATTGTAATGAATCCACTGCCCTTGCTGTAGTAAATCCCTCCTGAGAGGTAGGTGTACTGATGCCATCTGTAGGAGCAGAGGAAATCACAGTCTCTAGGACCATAAGGGTAGAATTAGGATAGCATCATAATTAATGGGATTGGATTAAACAGATACAATAGGGGAAACTGTCATGAGATCGAGAAGGCACCCTGGGCTACCGCCTTATTTTACCCGAATCTTGCTGCAAATTTTGGCACCTGCGCATTCTCTGGCATTGCCATTAGGTCTATACTGGGTGTCCCCCATCTGGCAAAGACTGGCTGTACATAGCATCTATTAATTGACCATTCTCAATTTCTGGGATACTTCCGGCTTAGTTGGTCTGCTATTTGGTTTTGCCTGCCTGCAATGTACACTGCTGTTAGAGCTTCCACGTGAGTCTCTGCCCAGCGGAGAATCTTGGTTACTAACTGAAGTAACGGCAGACTTTTGGTTCCTCCCTGTTGGGTGATATATGACACCGCCGTCTGTTTGTTCTAGTCTCAGTTTTACTTAAAGCGGTAGTTCACCCCCCCCCGACCCATTTTACCATCGAGACAGGCATTGTAGCGCGAGCTACAGTATGCCTGTCCCGATTTTTTTAACCCCGTACTCACCTTGTAGTCATCCATCGTAGATTCCGGCTCCCGCGGGGAATGGGCGTGCCTATGGAGAGGGAGGATGATTGACGGCCGGCCCTGGCACGTCACTCTCCCCGAAGACAGCCGGAGTAGGTCTCGGCTCTTCACGGCGCCTGCGCACAGGCTATGCGCACGCGTCGTGAAGACCAAGCCTATTTCGGCTATTTCCGGAAGAAGCGTGACGCGCCAGAGCCGGCCGTCAATCATCCTCCGTCTCCATAGGCACGCCCATTCCCCGGAATCTTCGATGGACGACTACAAGGTGAGTACGGCGGTAAAAAATTCGGGACAGGCATACTGTAGCTCGCGCTACAATGCCTGATTTTAAGGTAAAATAAAAAAAAAAAAAAATTTCCCGTCGATAGGGTGAACCCCCGCTTTAAGTTCTCTGAATCACTTCAAATGCCAGAAGGGCCATATATGCCACTTGCAGTTCCAGGAGGTTTGAGTTTCTGATCTCTATTGTACTTCACTTGCCTTGAGCCTTCCTTCCAAGACAGTGACCCCCCAGCCCCTGAGGCTTGCGTCAGAGGTTATCAAGACCCAGTTTCCCAGGCTGAGAGGCATGCCTCGAGAAAGGGTCTCCTGTAACATCCACCAAGTTAGGCTCTGTCGCACTTGTACTGGCGCAAAGATCTTCTGGTCTAATGACCAGCTGTCCCATTCACCCAGGAAGGACATTTGAAAAGCTCTCATATGAAATCTCGCCTATGGTACTGCCAAGATAGCTTGCGTAAACATCCTCAACATCGTCATACAGTCCCTTACTGATAGTGTCAGAGACTCCATCACCCTGTAGACACAGGCCTTCAGTTCGGATACTTTGCGAAGATTCAAGAGTTTCCCACCCCATTAATTTGTTCAGATCTTCTTGCAAGGTTTCCACATCTTGCGGAGAAGTAAGTGCCCTGCTTAGCTCAGTATCGTCCTCAAATACAGAGATTGAACTGTTTATCCCATCCTCTAGGTCGTTTATGAACAAATTAAATAGGATTGGTCCCAGCACAGAACCCTGTGGGACCCCACTTGCCACCCCTGACCATTCCGAGTACTCCATTTATCACCTCCCTTGAAGCTAGTTTAGCTAGTCCATGCCAACAGACCTTACTTTGTACAGTAAATGTTTATGGAGAACTGTGTCAAATGTTTTTGAAAAATCCAGATACACCACGGGCCTTCTTTTATCTAGATTGCAGCTCATCTCCTCATAGAATGTTAATAGATTTTTTTGGCAAGAATGATTCTTCATAAATCCATGCTGATTACTGCTAATGATACCGTTACCATAACCACAAATTTGTATCCCTTATCATACCCTCCAAGAGCTTGCATACTATTGATGTTAGGCTAACTTGTCTGTGATTCCCAGGGATGTATTTTGGCCCTTTTTTAAATATTGGTGCTACACTGGCTTTTCTGCAATCAGCTGGTACCATTCCAGTCAGGAGACTGTCAGTAAAAATTAGGAACAATGGTCTGGCCATTACTTGACTGAGTTCCCTAAGGACCCTCGGGTGCAAGCCATCTGGTCCCTGTGACTTATTAATGTTACGTTTTCCAAGTCTATTTCTAATTCTGTCTTCTGTTAGCCATGAATATGCTTCCTGTGATGTGTCATGAGATAAATTCAATACCTTCACCATCTCCCCATCCTTTGTAACCAGATTTTGTATCTCATTCTTTATGGGGCCAATATGGTATGTCCTCCCTTTTTTACTGTTTATATACTTAAAGAATTTCTTGGGATTTTTTTTGCTCTCCTCCGCTATGTGTCTTTGTATTCTATTTTAACCGCCCTAATTGCACCCTTACATTTCTTGTTGCATTCTTTGTAAAGTCTGAATGCTGATGATCCCTCAGCCTTATATTTTTTTAAGGCCTTCTCCTTTGCTTATATAAGCATTTTTACATTGGGGTTAAGCCATCCAGGACTTTTGTTTGCTTTTTTAAATTTATTTCCCAAAGGGATGCACTGGCTAATGCCCTTAACTAATATGCTCTTAACCACTTAAGCCCCGGACCAATATGCTGGCTAAAGACCAAAGGTGTTTTTACAGTTCGGGACTGCGTCGCTTTAACAGACAATTGCGCGGTCGTGCGACGTGGCTCCCAAACAAAATTGGCGTCCTTTTTTCCCCACAAATAGAGCTTTCTTTTGGTGGTATTTGATCACCTCGGCGGTTTTTATTTTTTGCGCTATAAACAAAAATAGAGCGACAATTTTGAAAAAAATTCAATATTTTTTACTTTTTGCTATAATAAATATCCCCAAAAACATATATAATATTTTTTTTCCTCAGTTTAGGCCGATACGTATTCTTCTACCTATTTTTGGTAAAAAAAATCGCAATAATCGTTTATCGGTTGGTTTGCGCAAAATTTCTAGCGTTTACAAAATAGGGGATAGTTTTATTGCATTTTTTTTTTTTTTTTTACTACTAATGGCGGCGATCAGCGATTTTTTTTCGTGACTGCGACATTATGGCGGACACTTCGGACAATTTTGACACATTTTTGGGACCATTGTCATTTTCACAGCAAAAAATGCATTTAAATTGCATTCTTTATTGTGAAAATGACAGTTGCAGTTTGGGAGTTAACCACAGGGGGCGCTGTAGGAGTTAGGGTTCACTGTGTGAGTGTTTACAACTGTAGGGGGGTGTGGCTGTAGGTGTGACGTCATCGATCGTGTCTTCCCTATAAAGGGAATGACGCGATCGATACGCCGCCACAGTGAAGCACGGGGAAGCCGTGTTTACACACGGCTCTCCCCGCTCTTCAGCTTCGGGGACCGATCGCCGCACTCGAGTGCCGATCGGGTCCGCGGGACCCGCGGTCCCGCTCCCGGAGCTTCGGACCGGGTCGCGGGAGCGCGCCCGCGACCCACGGCTGGGTACAAGTACAGGACGTATATATACGTGCTTGTGCCCAGCCGTGCCATTCTGCCGACGTATATGTGCAGGAGGCGGTCCTTAAGTGGTTAAAGCAAACCCATCTCTCCTCCGTGTTCTTTGTTCCTAAGGTTTTATCCCATCTTCTAGCAAGGTTCGTAGTTTAGGGAATTTTCCTCTTTTGAAGTTCAGTGTCTTTGTATTCCCCTTATGTTTCCTATTTATGTGATTTATACTGAAGCTAATTGACCAGTGGTCGCTGTTTCCTAAATTGCCCCTTATTTCCACACCTGTGATCAGCTCTGTATTGTTGGTAATCATTCGGTCTAGTAACGACCAGTCTATGTCTGATAATTAAAATCCACCATTATGATGACACTTCCCATCCTTGCTGCTAATCCAAATTGTGATAGGAGGTCTGTCTCCCCCTCCTCCCTCAGGTTAGGAGGCCTATAGCATACTCCCAGTATTATTTTCTCCTTAGTTTCATCCCTTTGGAGCTCTACCCATAAGGATTCCACCTCCTCCCTAGCTCCCTTAGTGATGTCATCTCTCATATTCACTTGTACATTATTCTTGATATAAAGGCATACTCCTCCCCCATTTTTACCCTCTCTATCCCTGCGATAAAAGGAATACTCTTGAATGGTTGCCAGCCAATCATGAGAGCTGAACCAAGTCTCTGAAAATCCCCTCTACACTTCCTGACTGTCATCCATCTACTCATTTTTATTGCCTGCACCTTTTTGCCTCCACCTGCCTCTGTGCTGGCCCCTGCCGGCACCTGCTGGGTACGTTCCCGGCTCTCCTTTAGTATAAAGGGTCTTCTCAGTGCTGACAGTTGCTTCCCTAGATTCAGAACCTGAGCTTCCAGGGAAACAATGTGCTTACATTTTGCACAACAGTATTCGCCCTCGATCAGATGATCAAGGCACGCAAACATGCCGCAAGATGTACACTGAGTCACATCTCCACACCCGTCAGGCGTTGTACATACTAATTTAATGAGGATTGGGGATTATACCCTGTCCCAATTAACTACCAACTAGCTTCCTGACACTAATACTCAACCATACAATACACAGGTACTCGCAGTCCACGTGCATTCGGAGCCCATGTGTAGTTGCAGTCCACGTGCATTCGCAGCCCAAGTGCACTCGGAGCCCACTTGCACTCACAGTCCATGTTCACTGGGAGCCCACATGCACTTACAGCCCACGTTTACATACAGTACTGTGCATTCACAGCCCATGTGTACAAACAGCCCACGTAAACTCGCAGAACTAGTGCACGCACTGCCCACATGCACTCACAATACACAGGTACACACAATACTCAGGTACTAACAATCCACACACAATACTCAGATACACACAACACTCAGGTACTCACAGCACTCAGGAACTCACAACACTCAGGTACACACAACACTCAGGCACACACAACACTCAGGTACACACAATACTCAGGTACACACAATACTCAGGTACACACAATAGTTAGGCACACACAATGCTCAGGTACTCACAGCACTAAGGTACACACCATACTCAGGTACTCACATACACTGTCAGTCAGGTTTTGTGTCTCTGTGTCACTCTGCACAGCCTTCCCTTGTAATGTGACACTAGCGGTCAATCAGTCACCTTCAGGGCCTCCACTTTACTGATCAGCCTCACACTTTCGCTCCGCCCTGCACTTTAACTACCCGCCGCCTCTCCCTGTCAGCCTTCCACCTCCTGCCGGATGTCCTCCCGCCTACTCTGTCCGCGTCTGTGGGGTGAGTACTGTCCTCAGTACACCCATTCCCACACCACGATGTCCCGCTCTGCTGCCGCTGTAGGTCTCCAGGTCACTCGCTGCCGTTCTCGGTCATGATGTCGGCCCATTCTGGTCGTGGGGGGGTCCGATTCGGTTGGGGGGTCCATCCGCCGTGCTGCCGCTCTCAGGGGGGTCCAGTCACTCTGCAACAGCACCTTAAGGCCCATTGCCTGATACAGGGGAACCAGATCACATGACTGGACTTCAGCACCTGAAAATAGGAAAGTATATACATTTTTCTTACACAAATAAGCTAGCATAGGTGTTAGGAGTGGAGGTTGGACAGTTTTTAGAGTAGTTAGGGTTAACCTGGTATTCCACTTTAACCACTTCTAGCCCAAGGACGTCATATGAGGTCTTTGACTTTGAGTGGGGATATCTCAATGATGCCTGCAGTTGCAGGCATCATTCAGATATCATCTTTTACAGCCAGCGATTCTGTGCACTGTAAGAACAATCATAGCAGCTGTTAAGCTGCTCGATCTTTCTTACAGGTGGCGGGAGGTGACATACCCCGTCCCCCTGCTCTGCAGTGCTTCTCCGGGCTCACCCTTGCCATCAGCGAGCCAGAGAAATAAATCACCGTCGCCAGACATTGATCATAGACCAGATGGTCCCCAGTCATCTCTATAACCTTCGTAGGGTCATAACGTCGCGCCCGGCGGAAGTAAACAAAGCCGAGAACTTGGCTGGAAGGAAAGAGATTGTTATTTTTTTTATCTCAATCTTTCCAGCCTGGAGGAGAGATGTGGGGTCTTATAGACCCCACATCTCTCCATAAAGAGGACCTGTCACACACCTTTCTTATTACAAGGGATATTTACATTCCTTGTAATAGGAATAAAAGTGTTCAAAAAATTATAATTTAAAAAGAAAGTGTAAAAATAAAAAAATGTAAGTAAAATAAACAATAAAACATTTTAATTTTAAAGCGCCCCATTTCCCATCTGCTCGCGCACAGAAGCGAACCCACACATAAGTCGCACCCGCATATGTAAGCAGCGTTCAAATCACACATGTGTGGTATTGCCACGTGTGTAAAGCCCTGTACACACTATCGGATATCTGATGGAATCTAATCCGATGGATTTTTTCGACGGATATCCGATGAAGCTGACTTTCATCAGTCTTGCATACACACTATTAGACTAAATTCCGACCCTGCCAAAACGTGGTGACGTAAAAAACACTACGAGGAGCAGAAAAAAATTAAGTTCAATGCTTCCGAGCATGCGTGGATTTTTCTCCAATGGAGTTCCACACAGACGATCAGATTTTTCTATGTTTTTTTTTATCTATAGGAAAAATGTAAAACATGTTCTATTTTTTTAACACTGATGGAAAAAAGACTGATGGGGCCCACACACAATCGTTTTGCCTGATGAAAACAATCCATTGGTCTGTTTTCATCGGACAAACGATCGTGTGTACACGGCTTTAGAGTGAGAGCAACAATTCTAGCACTACACCTTCTCTATAACTCTAAACTGGTAACCTGTACAAAAAAAAGTTAAAGCATTGCCTATGGAGATTTTTAAGTACCAAAGTTTGGCGCCATTCCACAAGTGTGCACAATTTAAAAGCATGACATGTTAGGTATCTATTTACTCGGTGTAACAACATCTTTCACATTATACAAAAAAATTGGGCTAACTCTACTGTTTTAGCGATAATGGCCGCTGAAAAAAAAAAACGCAGTAATTTTTCCGTCATTTTACCATGATTTTCATAGGTCATGTAACTCAAAACCTGCCTCATAAACACAACATGAGTGCATTGTTGATGCATTTTTGCAACAGCGTATTTAATGCATTTCAATGGGGAAGTGCGTTACACCGCAACAAAAGCGCAACAGACCAGTGTGAAGACATACGTAGAATTTAAAGAGATGCATTTTTCTTTAACTTTTCTTGTGCAAAGGTGCTTTAAAAACTATTATTTAAAAAGTAAAATATGTTTTCAATCCTGTCCAGAATTTTCATTTCAGTGTACCACTACATATTTGTATAAAGCAGTGAATCTAAGCTTGCCACTCCATTCATTGCAGTAGGACACCATAGATGTGTGACTTGCAGGGGTTACCATTCTTTTCTTGCAGTGAATCTGATATTCACAAAGCATTCACTACAGGTACATTTTAAATGACAGTGACATTTACCACTGGTGAAAAGTTACATTCACTGTGTTATAAATATGTCCTTAGTGTAATGCACTTTTGGTAGTTAAATAGTGCATTTTTTTTTAATAGAGGTCTATACATTAGACAAAAAAAAGGGACAACCAAGGAGGAAAGGGGACATAGAAATTTAGCTCCGAAAGGAGGACAGTCCCTCCTAACAATTGATAGGTTGAAACTATGCATTACTTATAACCTGATACATTTAATAAACTAAAAACTGTAGCTTTGGATTACTACACCCCAGTCTGACCACGTCTTTTGCTTTTGCAGAGGTTTCTATGCTTCCTTGCTTTTGCTGCAAAGAACCTTATAAGATACACAAAAACACCACCATTTTCATTGCACTGACATATTTAATAATAATAACTACGGTACATGAAAAGATGACAACAAACACATTTATAATATTGACCTTTCATACAAACATCATAGCATCATGGGTGTGTGCAGCCTATTACATTAGAGTGTACAACCCAAAGCTCAAACACACATGACTTTCTCTGCAGGGTCAGCTGCACTGGAAAGGGAATAAATGGGAAGCGCTCTGTGCTGAGTGAGCCGGGGGGGGGGGGGGGGGGGAGAGAAGAGGAGGGAAGCCAACAGCACTGCAGGGGGGGGGGCAACAAGGAGGGGACCAGGCGCACACTATAACATGTTGCTCATAAAACCAAAAACAGACATTTAAATTTAGTGCAGTTTTTATTTGTCAGTAAAATTCCTTTTATCATTTTAATTTGATCAGGAAAAAAAACATAATTTATAATTGTCCAAGAAGAAAAATATAATTTTTAAATGTTCACAAGGAAAAAATATTTTTTAATTGTCCAAAAAATAAATGCATATTTTATATATGTGGTCAGTATTATGAGATGTGGGATAAACATGGGCTCATGTGACAGTATTAAGTGCTTATTCTGCCCATCTCTGAAACCAGTTTAGTTCGTTTTGTGCACTCTATTGACTCACTGTTTCCACTGCTGCTCCAGTGAAGGCTGTTTTTTACCATTGTCCGGAAGTCCTCCGACATGTAATAGTATATGAAAGGATCGATACAACTGTTGAATGATGTCAAACATAATGCCACCATGTACCAGATGTACAGTTGGTTGTGACAATCCCACTCTGTTTCCAAGTAATGAAATAGAAGCATAATATTACTGGGGGTAAAGCAGAAGATGAACATGACAACCACCAAAATCATCAGCCTTATCACCTGACTGTGAGATTCCTTATTCTTTGACAAGGTGACCAAAATTGACACATAACAAAACAAAATAACAATCAAAGGAATGGCAAATCCCACGATGAAGAGCACAAGGAAATATTTGGTGTACCATTCATAACCATCACAAGTCGGCCAGACATCATGGCAGGTTGTCATATTTGGAATTTTAAATGTTTTTGACTGGGGGACTATAAAGAATATTGAGACACCAGCTATTACAACCAGCCAGATTGCAGTAGAGACAATTGCACAACTTCTCCAACCTCGTAGACTCCTGGCCAAAAAAGGATGGACCAGAGCAAAGTATCGATCAATGCTGATGGCCATGAGAAAGAACACAGAGCAGTACATGTTCCCATAGAACACCGCAGTGACTATCCGACACATGGTTTCCCCAAAAATCCAGTTGTTTCCCAGGAAGTGATAAACGAACTTTAAAGGCAACGGCAGCATAAACAACAAGTCTGCAGCTGCCAGGTTAATTAGTAGAACAGTAGATGGCATCTTCTTTGATTTAAAGAGAAGTACCCATAAAGCAATCCCGTTAGCTGGAAGACCCAACAGGAATATGACTACGTAGAAGGATGGCACAACAAGGACGGTGATGGGAAACTTAAGATAGTACTGAATGTCCGCATCAAGTACCGAAGAGTTACAATTATTTGGCCTTGGGCGAAGAACTCTTCCTGTTTTCTCAACTGTAGAATAAAAAAAGAACAAAAAGTTAATACTAGGCACTTTTCTTAAAGGTTAATTTCAGGTAAACATAAAAATTAACATGACAATACAATTATGGGGCATAGGCTGTCAATGGCTTTTTGCTTTCCACCCAGTAGGTTGAGAGTATCTGATCAAACCAAAGAGTAAAACCGTCTGCTTGTTACTAAACTTTTATTCTGGAAACACCTAAAGCCAAGCTTGTAATTCTACAGTACAGGATTTCTCAACTTTGCCCGTCATACAGCTTATGTCTCCTTAATATATACCTCTACCCAGGGCTTCTTTTAATGGGGAACTTGGTGAAACTCAGTTCCACCACCTCTGGCTCAGACCCAGAGGCCACCCTCCCCCCCTACAGTAAGAACACACCCAGGGAACATACTTAACCCCTTCCCCGCCCCCTAGTGTTAACCTCTTCACTGCCAATGGCATTTTTATAGTAATCCAATGCATTTTTATAGCACTGATCGCTATAAAAATGCCAATGGTCCCAAAAATTTGTCAAAAGTGTCCGAAGTGTCCGCCATAATATCGCAGTACCGAAAAAAAACTGATAGCCGCCATTACAAGTAAAAAAAAAATATTAATAAAAATGCCATAAAAATACCCCCTATTTTGTAAACGCTATAACTTTTGCGCAAACCAATCAATAATCGCTTATTGCGATTTTTTTTTACGAAAAATATGTAGAAGAATACGTATCGGCCTAAACTGAGGAAAAACAAGTTTTTTTTATATATTTTTGGGGGGTATTTATTACAGCAAAAATTAAAAAATAATTTTTTTTTTCAAAATTGTCGCTCTATTTTTGTTTATAGCGCAAAAAAAAAAAACGCAGAGGTGATCAAATACCACCAAAAGAAAGCTCTATTTGTGGGAAAAAAAGGATGCCAATTTTGTTTGGGAGCCACGTCGCACGACCGCGCAATTGTCAGTTAAATCAACGCAGTCCCGAATCGCAAAAAGTGCTCTGGTCTTTGGGCAGCAATATGGTCCGGGGGTTAAGTGGTTAAGACCCACCCTGAACACACCCACTATTTGATGTGATTTGGAGGGTGTGTGTAGAGGGAGGGGTTTTGTGGGGCCGTGGTTAAGCACCTATTGTTTGAGAAAAAAAGCCCTGTCTCTACCCACGATATCATAAGAAGATAATTATGTCCTTGCTCCACCCCAGTTTATCTTTTCTAAACCTAAAAATAATCATTTAATATACTACTGCAGTGTACCAGTCCTCAATTGAGGTAGCTGCATTACTTTTTTCCAGGCTTCTTTCCTGTGAATAACACATTTCCTGTCTCTGGGTGGCTACACTTGTATCTCCACTGTTTTTATGGAAAGAACCATGGTTGTCACCCATGTTGGACTTCAAATACATGTCTGAATACATGACCTGAATGCCCCTAGAAGACCTATTTTGAGATGCAATGTACGGGCGTACAATGCTCCTTGCTGTACATTAAAGTTTTGTGAATATTTATCCTTTTTTTTTTTTAATCTGTGGGGTCCACTAGTTTTGGCAAGCAGTTTGATGTGATGGCGGAGAAACACCTGGAGGATTATTCTCTAAATACAAGTCACAAGTTTTGAAGCATGGAGTATCAACAACTACTGTATGTATTTTATGTCACTGATGTAAGCACTTCATATGTTTGTGGGTTTTTTATGACACTGTAGTGTTGTGAGATTTTAAATTTTTTTTTTGCTTTTGTCAGTTTCTGTTTTTTCACGGGTAGCGCCTGGTTACTTCTAAGAACCGGTGCTAATTTAAATTTAGAGGGGGTCAGAGAGTTAGTTGGCTCTGACCCGGCTGATTTGTTTGAATTTGGGTCTCTGTCTCAGCTTGGCTGTGCTGTGGGCTCATTCTGTCGCTTCTGGGGTGCTGATCGCAACCCAGGACGACAGGTGGCAGCAGTGAAGTGGAGGTTTGGGTGCTTTTCCCCAGCAGCCTATCAGGAGGGGTTTTCCTCGCTGTGCATGGGAGGGGTATTTATGAGACAGACTGGGTCCATTAGTCTGGGTCTTCTTCCAGTGTGGTGCCCACCTTCAGGGTAAACATACCACGGCACCACCGCAAAATGGCCTTCCAGGCCGGGGTGCGCGTGCCACGTGGTGTTCCTGGTTCCGGGACCAAGTTGGTCCGGAACCTCTGAGCTGTGATGTGGGCCCCAGTGATCGACTGGGTACCTACTCCTAAGAAGATCCCAAGCATTGTTCCTTTGAGAGCAAGCTGTTCGGTGGGAAGCCCGCCTGAGGAGAGCCAAGAGAGGCTGGCAATCCAATAGGGCCTCGACCATCCACCCGGGAGCAAGGTAACCGGTTACTGATAGGCTGGATGTTGGTCACCTCTCAGTTGGTAACCTAATTGCAAACTAACTGAAGGAGATCCAGGTGTAAGGCCTATTAAGGAGGATTATCTCCGCTATCTCAATTTTAAGGAGATACTACGTTCCGAGTGATATGCTGGCTGCCAGGTCAGTGAGAGAGGCCTGTCCGGGTACGCTAAACCCACTCTGGCTGGAGTGGCGCAGAAGAAAGTGTTGTTGGGAGCAGGACTGTGTCCCTATTGCTACGCCTGAATCTGCCATTTCTCCTTCTGCTGAATCTCTACTCTTCACCACAAGTTTTATTGTTTTTTCCCGGCTGGGTAATAAAGAGCACAGAAAAAGACACCTGTCATGGACATTCTGTTACTACTACTTTTACCATACACCCCTAGATGGCGGAGGAGCCACGAGGTAACAAGCCACCCAAAACAAACCAGCAGCTCCTTTGAGGGTAGTGCTACACATGTGTTTTTTCATAATTAACAGTTTAAAGAGATAGTGCAACACAATTATTTGATTCATATGTCTTCCTTTGTTTATCTCCATTAAATGGGAGATGGGGGAGATTAGGAGTTTGCAGAAGAAGATAATGTTTGTTTTTTGCATCTGAGCTTACAGCAGTGTTTCTCAATTCCAGTCCTCAGGCCCCCCCAACAGGTCAGGTTTTCAGGATTTCCCTCAGATGAAAAGGCTTTGGTGATTACTAAGGCAGTGAAACTGATCAAATCACCTGTGCAAAATAATGGAAATCCTGAAAACCTGACCTGTTGGGGGGCCTGAGGACTGGAATTGAGAAACACTGGCTTACAGGAAGTGACATGGGACTGCATATCTGGCATAATCAACAGGATAAAGAGAAAAAGAAACAAGATGGACTTTTGAGGTGGCAACAAACAACTCATCAATATAATCAATATGGTTTATTTTATTATTTTAAAAAGTTCCATTCCAATATTCCAAATATGCAAACGGGTTTGTCTTGTATAACACTTTTTTCTAAAAATATACCACTTTTTTTTTACATTTTCACAGCCAGCTCGAAAGCTTCAGCAGCTTATAAAGGCCCTGCATGGCGTGGCAATATGTAAAGGATGTGAAACATTTCAAAAGTAAATTACCGGTAAGTCGAATTTCTGAGTTTTGCCACATTGCAACATTTCCTAAATTACACAAGTTGTTCACTGAATCACTTACTTGCAGTTACAATATTTCCCCTAGCTGGTGGATTTTTAAAAAATACAGCTGTTTTGGCTATAAACCATTTGCTAGGATGTTTACGTTTGAACATTCTGTATACAACATACACTAATGCTAATTCTCTGGCATCTCTGCAAACCAAATTGTTTTGGCCTCAGGTGATACACAGAGATGAAACAAATCCTCCTACACAAGTTGTACCTGCTTATCTGTGGTCTTCTCTTCTCTACATTCGGTCAAAGTCTAGAATTTATAAAGCTTTTCTGAGCTGTCAGAAAACAGGGGGAATAGAGGAGAAATTACACACTTCAGAGATCAGTAAGGAGAGCTCTAAGAGCTGATTGGAGGGAAGGGACACACCCTCATCCACACAGCACACAGGAACAGAGCTGAGGCTTTCAATTAGCTGGAGCTCCCTCCCCCGTCACGTTTTTTTCTACTGGTGTCATGAAAACTTGTCAGAAGTGATACATGCTGATAGCAGAGGAACGGCAGGTTACTTGTTACTAGTGATTACTTGACAACAGTGTTGCAAACATATTGTTCTATTCTGAAGATATCTTCTTCTCTCTTTTCCTTATTTTAACATGGTTACTAGTGATGAGTCGATTGGCCAGGGTTTGCATTTGGAGTAAGTTTTCAAACCCAATGCCAAATCTAAAACCCCACTGATGTCAATGAAACAGCAAGGCCTTTCTTGGCACAAGCGGCACCCCTTGCTACCCCTCTGAAAGTGATCCATGGTGGATTACTTTTCAGAGGGTGGTTTACAAGGACTTTTTTGGTAGAAAGGTCCCCTACCCTTGTTGAGGGCATGTGGCCTGGTATATTTCAAGACGGGTGCACAGGGGTCTGCTTTGGATTTTGGAGAGGACCAAACATTTTTTGTGAAGCAATCCTTCCTAAAATCCTAAAATCCATACCAGCTCTGAAAGGTCTGATATAGAATTTGGGGCGACACCCCCCTGTTTTTTTTTTAAATCCACACCTGAAAGACCTGGTATTCATTTTTGGGGGAACTCAATGTTGTTTTTTTGTCCCTGGCTCCCCAACTACCAGGAGCCTTGAGAAGTTATCTGCCATGTTTAGTGGTAAGTAATACTGCTGCTAAATGTTTCACTTATTGCTGCAGCTGGAGGTTCAGCTTGGCCGAACACAAATTTAGTTTAACTATTCACTGAATCTTCTGAACAGCTGAATTTCGGTCCAAACCCCAACCAGTAGCTCATTCCTAATGGTAAAGACAAATAGTCAAGTAGAAACTGTTGGAATACTTTGTGCATGTATTTTTTGCAACAACTACATCAGCCAGTAGATGGCAGTGTTTATAAGTTTATAGCTGTATCTATGGTACTATGGTAAAACTCTATGGCCCGGATTCACAAAGCACTTGCGCCGATGTATCTCGAGATACGCCGCGTAAGTGCAAATATGCGCCGTCGTATCTGTGCGCCGTGCCCACAAAACTAAGATACGCCTAAAAACAGGCTTCATTCCACCGACGTAACTTGCCTACGCCGGCGTAGAGTGGGCGCATATTTACGCTGGACGCATGTGGCGCTCTCCCATTGATTTTCTATTCAAATATGCAAATGAGGGAGATACGCCGATTCACGATCATACTGGCGTCCGACGCAGGCTACGACTGGTGCGCGTAAGTTGTACGTACGGCGTAAAGTTATGCCCCATAAAGGAGGTGTAACTCAGCAGCATCCATGCAAAGGGCTGCACCAGGGAACACAAGCCCGCGTATTTTACGTAGTTTACGCTGGACGTGAATATGACTAGGCCTAGGTTACGTTCACACCGTAGGCAGTGATCCGGCGTATCTTAGACAGTTGTTCCGACATGATTGTGAGCATGCGCACTGAGATACATCTACGGGACGGCGCATGCGCCGCTCATTATACGTATCTGTCTGGCGCTCGGCCCATCATTTGCATTGGGTCACGCCTCATTTGCATGGCTCACGCCCACTTCCACCTAAGCCGGCTTACGCCTAGGAAACCCAGCAGTTTTGGGATGAAGTGCTTTGTGAATTCCATGCTTGCCTCTCTGCGCTGCGTCGGCATAGCGTAAAGGAGATACACTGCGGCGGCATAAATGTGCACCGCTGTCTGTGAATCCGGGCCTATGTATTTTCTCTGTATAAAAAACGGTTCCTGTTTCCTGTCTGCAGTTAAAGTAATTGTAAAATCTTGTTTTTTTTTTAAGGTCAAAATATAAATAAACATGTTATACTTACTTGCTCTGTGCTGTGGATTTGCACAGAGCAGTTCAGATCCTCTTCTACTCGGGTCCCTCTTCGGCTCTCCTGGCCCCTCCCTCCTGTTGAGTGCCCCCACAGCTGTGGGGGCACCCGAGCCGAGACACAGTTATAGAGCTGCAACAAAGATTCATTTTCAAATCTGACAAACCAGAACTATAGTACCAGTCTTGGAAATTCAAGATGAAAATGTTGTTATTAAGAGAAGGTGCATGGAAATGTATAAATCAAGTCATGTCAGAATACCCTTCAGATGAGTGGATAGAGAAAGATCAAAAAGCTCAAAGCACAATCTCACTTAGCATGGAAGATGATGAAATCCGACATATATGTAATTGTGAAACTGCTTAAGAAATGTGGGAAGGATTAGAAAAGGTGCATGAAAGAGCTAATCTCAGTAAAAAACTATATTTGATTAGAAAGCTATTCCAAACCAAACTGATGAATGGCAAAGATATGCAGAATTACATAAGGCACACCCAGTGGCGTCTCCAGCTTTCATATTTAGGGGGGGCACATGGGGGGACAGGGACAAAAGTAGGGGGGCCAACTATAAAATGCAATTATATATATATCCTGGGGCCCTTTACTACGATCCCACTATGGGCCCTTTCACATGTTCTGCAGTGAGCTCCCTTCCTACTATACTGGGGCCCCCCAGGGTGGCAGAGAACAAGAGATATATGTCACCAGCACACCAAGAAAATATAAGGGTCCAAAGCAGTGGGAGAACTATCAGGGTTTATTTATTTATTTATTTAAAATGCTTATTGGGAGCGCAGTCATTACCAGCAGGCCTCGATGCGCTCATAGAACCAACATATAAAAATACAGAACACATTGCAAAGGTTGTCTTGCCACCGGGCCCTGGTGTTCTGCCACTCTAGGGTTCCCCAGCTGTCCTGTCCCTGCTATTTACAGAGCTGGTCTGGCATCTGTCTCCTTGGCAGCGGCGGCAGTCTATTAGGACCTAGTGCTGGTGACATTATGGGTGCATGCAGGGGAAGGCTGGCACTATTGGTTATAGAGAGCCGAGCCCCCAGCTGGTCACCTAGCAGCAGTAATGCTGTATAACTTTCTCTGTTGACATGCTGATCGGCATGTGATCCAGGTGATGCTCCCAATCAGATCTAATAAACACAGTATTTATTAGCAGTATTTATTAGCATCAAGAGTACAACCACATAAATATAATCACCCGTATGATCAGCAGCCATGTGGGCTCTATGCCTGTAAAGTGTGGGATTTTGACTAAAGTGTAGGATTTGACTAAGAGCATCACCTGGATTTCATCCCGATCAGCATGTCAGAGAAGGGTCCACTGCTGCTAAGCTACCTGCAGGGAGCTCAACTGTCTACAACCAATATAGATGGGCTCAGGTGTGTTTGAAATCCTACATGCCCAATCCCGCCAGGAAGCCGACACTCCACAGTGCTAATCAATGTATGGGCTGCCTAAGAGCTAAGACCAGCCATAGACAGTTTAAATCTCAGCTGGTTCAGCAGAAACTGGCTGAGATTTGAACCATTAATGAGCAGATTCTCTTATAATTATCACTAGTGGTTGCTGTATAGCCACTGGTGATAATCACTGTTTGTCGGGAGAATATAATTGCTGGGCAGGAGGGATATTCCCCTGTCACCACTGTCTGTGTTGATGGGGGAATCATGCAAGTTTCTTTCCTGCAATCTGTGGATGCAGGAAAGAAATTTGCACCGTATATTATCTGCCTAACTGAAAGTGAAAGTAAATTGTGAATGTTTTGAAAGAACAGGAGAGGGGGAGGGAGACAGATCGGGGGGACAGAAGGGATGGAGATAATGTAGTTCAGTGATTACAGTGTACTGCAGTCTGCAGAGCACACACTTAAACACGGCCCAGGCTAGAATATCTGGTTGTGTGAGCGCTCGCATTATGCAGTGTCGATGAGCACAGGGAGGGGGAGGAATTCCCCGCAGAGCTTACTGGGGACGCTCTCCCTCTCGGGGAGCAAAATACAAAAATTGCAAAAAAAAAAAAAAATTTTTTTTTTTTGGGGGGGCACATGGTGGGGCACAGCATGATGTTGGGGGGGTCAGGGCCCCCTCTGGCCCCCCCCTAGGGACGCCCCTGGGCACACCTTGGAAATGGTTGGATGCCCGAGAGATATAGGAGAAAAAATAAAAGATTTTCATGTCGCAGCACAATTACTTGTGTTTTAAGTGCATTACTAAGGACCAGATTCTCATAGAATCGGCGTTGGCATAGTGTAAGCCATTTACACTACGCCGCCGCAAATTAATGGAGCAAGTGCCGTATTCTCCAAGCACTTGCTCCGTAATTTGCGGCAGCGTAGTGTAAATGGCCCGGCGTAATGCCACGTAATTCAAAGGGGGCGGCTTGTATTTAATTTAAGCGCGCCTCCGCGCCGATCAAACTGCGCATGTGCCGGGCGGAAAAATAGCCCAGTGCGCATGCTCCAGCTCACGACGGAAAACGTCAATGACGCAGACGTGAGCGTCATTGACGTAAAGTCGTATTCGCGGACGACTTAGGAAAACGACGTAAACGACGGAAAAAGACTACGCTGACCCGACGCCATACTTAACATGGACCTACGTAAACTTACCCCTCATATAGCAGGGGTAAGTTTACGCTTACGTAAACGTCGTAAATTCACTGCGTCGTCCGCGCGTACGTTCGGGAATTCGCGTAAATAGCTAATTTGCATAGACGACGGGGAAAACGACGTCGGCGACACCTAGCGGCGGGAAAAAAAATTACATCTAAGATCTGACAGCGTAAGAGCCTTACGCCTGTCAGATCTAATGAATATCTATGCGTAACTGAGTCTAAGAATCAGTCGCATAGATACGCCGGGCCAGATTAGGACTAACAACGGCGCAAATGGCGTTGCGCCGTTGTAAGGCCTTTGAGAATCTGGCCCTTTGTGTTTTACCAGAAAGTTATGAAACGCTTGTCACAGCACTTGATGCATGTCCAGATGATGAACTGACATTGGAATATGAGAAGGGGCCTGTGGAATGGAAAAGCCAGAAATTTTAACCATCTAAAAAAAATTAAAGCACATCCCAAAAGAAAAAATAATACAAAATGGGAGTAGGTGTTGAGTTGGGGTGTTGGAATACATTGTTCATGTATTTTGTGCAACAACTACATGAGCCAGTAGATGGCAGTGTGTAGCTGCATCTATGGTTAAACTCTATGGCCCGGATTCAGAAAGACTTACGATGGGCTTATCAGTAGATACGCCGTCGTAAGTCTGAATCCGTGCCGTCGCAACTTTAAGAGTATGCTCAAACTGAGATACGCTTAAATGTTACTAAGATACGACCGCCGCTAGGGGCGTGTACGCTGATTTACGCCTAGAATATGTAAATCAGCTAGATACGCCTATTCACGAACGTACGCCCGGCCGTCGCAGTACAGATACGGCGTTTACGTAAGGCTTTTTCCGGCGTAAAGTTGCCCCTGCTATATGAGGCGCAGCCAATGTTAAGTATGGACGTCGGGCCAGTGCCAAATTTTTCGTCGATTACGTTGTTTGCGTAAATCGTTTGCGAATAGGGCTGTGCGTAATTTACGTTCACGTCGAAAGCATTGACTTTTTGCGGGTTAATTTGGAGCAGGCGCACTGGGATACTTTCACGGACGGCACATGCGCCGTTCGTAAAAAGCGTCATTTACGTGGGGTCACGATGATTTTACATAAAACACGCCCACATCTTCCACATTTGAATTAGGCGGGCTTATGCCGGCCAATTTACGCTACGCCGCCGCAACTTGCGGAGCAAGTGCTTTGTGAATACTGCACTTGCCTGTCAAAGTTGCGGAGGCGTAGCGTAAATAGGATACGCTCGCACACAAATACGCGCTCCCTACCTGAATCTAGCCCCATGTCTTTTCTCTGTATAATAAAAAGGTCCCTGTTTCCTGTCTGCAGTTAAGCAGCAAAGCCCATAAACTCAAGGTTTTGCCTTCAACTAAATCCACAACAGTAAAATCAGTCTGTATATGCAGTAAAGCATGCTTGCTATACTCACTGTGGAACCTAAAGGGTTAATCCTCTGCATTGTGTAAAAAGACTGTTTGATCCTGTCTTCTCTGATCCTCCCCTTCTTCCACTGTCTCCAGCCATCTGCTGATAAGACAGAGACTTTGGAGTCAGTTTGGTGTGTATTGCTTTTTTTAGGGGGGGGGGGGGAGGGCATGTGATCAGCACTGTCCTGTCCTGACAGAAAGTCAGGGGTCCTGCAGCCTTATCATTGACATTTGTTCCACCAGCCCCAGCAGACAACATTTAGGATCATAAGGAACATGAGTCTTAGTGACCCTAGAAATCACCTGAAGTATTTCTTTCCAATAATGTTCTATTGCTGGGCAAACCCCCAAAATTAGTAAAAAGTCACCAGTTGATGGGAGCAATGCCAGCACACCAGAAATCTGGTGCGGCCTGTGAGGCGTGTAGTGAGCTCTAAGCACAATTTTGTACCGGACCAATTTGTCCCTTGCAGAGACCAGAGGGGAGAAGGGAAAGTCCCAAATCTCCCTCCAGTCATCCTTGTCCAGCTCCGGTATGTCCCCCACCCATTTCCTGCGGAGACAGCCCGGGGCCGGCAGCAACCAGCAGGGACCCATAGAGCTGGGACCTGGGTTTCTCCAAGTCCTTCACCCGAATGGTGGATTTGAGCTCTGAGTATGCCAAATCAACTGGTTGGCCTAAAAACTGACACCTATAGGCATGAGCAATTTGAAGATACCTAAAATGGGCCCGTGCAGGCCCATTAAATTTGGTGCATAAGACGTGAAAGGGGGTGAGCTCTCTTTAAGTGACAATATGCTCAAAGGTCAGTATTTTGTATTTGGCCCATGCCTGTGGATCTGGGATGGTATTGAACTGCTATAGGTTAGGGTTCAGCCACCTGGGGTGTGAGGAGACCAGGAGTTCGGCGGGGGTGCCCTCAGCGCCTCACCCACCTTCCATGTCTGCAGAGAACCGAGGGGGGGGGGGGTGCTGCCGCCTGAAGTTGAGAAGCGGGGGGGGGGGCCCTTTACAAAAAAAAGAATAAATAAAGAAAAATATATATAAAAAGGGGGTAGCCATCCGGGGACCTCGGGGCCTTTAATAAAAAATAAATATATATATATATATATATATATATATATATATATATACACAAAATATTATTTTTTTTTATAAAAAGAAATTACAAAAAGGGGGGGGTTGCCATCCGGGACCTCTGGGCCCTTTAATAATAAAAAAAAACTTCTGGGCCCTTTAATAATTTTTTTTTTAAAAAAGATAAAAAATAAATAAAATAAACATTTATAAAAAATAAATATATATAAACAAAAGTAAAAAAAATAAACATTTATAACAAATAAAAATAAGGGGGTTTGCCACATGGGGCCCTGGGGACCTCTGAGCCCTTTAATAATAATAATAATAATAATAAATATATATACATATATGTGTATATATATATATATATATATATATATATATATAAAATAAATAAAAAAATATATAAGAAAAAATATTTTTTTTTTATAAAAAAAGGGGGGTTTATAGAAAATATAAAACAATAATAATAATATTATTATAATATAATATTTTTTTTTTTAAAAGGGGGGTTGCCATCCGGGGGCCCTGGGGACCTCTGGGCCCTTTAATAATAATAATAATAATAATAATAATAATAATAATAATAATAAATATATATACATATATGTGTATATATATAATAAATAAAAAAATATGTAAGAAAAAATATTTTTTTTTTAATAAAAAAAGGGGGGTTGTCATCCGGGGCCCTGGGGATCTCCAGGCCCCCCGTACCCCTAAAAAAAATTGGGGACCTCTAAAAAAAAAAAAATCGCCCCTTTAATAAAAAAATAAAATAAAAATATATTAAAAAAAATATATATATTTTTTATAAAAAATAAAATAAAAAAAGGGGAGTTGCCATATGGGGCCCTGTGGGCCTCCGGGTCCCTTACAGGTGTACTGCCTGTACCCCCCTGATGGCGGCCCTGCATGTCTGCATAGTGGTACGCATCAAAGGAGTGAGATGGTGAGGCACCTTTGGCCCCCTGAATAGCAACCCCTTCAATGCTTCCAGAGACTCCTCCAGCACCATCACAGAGTTGGTCAGGTCTGGCTGCAGCCACCAATGGGTGGTCACAAGCTGAGTGGCCAAGTAGTACTTGTGGCAATCAGGGAGAGCCAAGCCCCCACTGTCCACAGGCCTGGTCAAAGTGGTGTATTTGAATCTAGGCAGCCTGGGCCCCCAAATGAAGGAGAGGAAGAGTTGCCTGAGTGAATTAAAGAAGACTTTGGTCAGCCATTGTGGGGAGTTCCCGAAAAATGTATGTAAATGTAGGGAGGACATTCATCTTGAGGAGATTAATGCGCCCAATGAGAGAAAGGGGAAGATTGCTCCATGCTTTGAGTTTGGTTTAAATTACTAGCAAGACAGGGTCAAGATTGAGCCGCACAAAGTCCCTACTCTCTCTTGAGATGATAATACCTAAATAAATAAACTGGTCAACCCACTGGAGTGGGAGAGAGGGTTGAGGACGACCTGGCCCCCGCATCCACTGGGAACAACTGAGACTTGTGCCAGTTCACTCTCAACCCTGTGAAGGCGGAGAAGGCATCCGTAATACTGAGTGCACCCCGCAGAGAGTGACCAGCATCATTCAAAAAAGGCAGCAGATCGTCTGCATAGAGAGCCACGCTCTCCTCCAGCCATAGATAATAGTCTTAAGGTGAAGATACATTTATACACTTCCATATGGTACCATTTTCATTGTTCTACCATACTTTGTCGTGAAGTTACGAGGCATGTGTGTGGGAATGTGTGAATACATTATATATATATATATATATAAAAATAAATGACACTTTGCTACAATGTAAAGTAGTGAGTGTACAGCTTGTATAACAGTGTAAATTTGCTGTCCCTTCAAAATAACTCAACACACAGCCATTAATGTCTAAACCGCTGGCAACAAAAGTGAGTACAACCCTAAGTGAGAATGTCCAAATTGGGCCCAAAGTGTCAATATTTTGTGTGGCCACCATTATTTTCCAGCACTGCCTTAACCCTCTTGGGCATGGAGTTCACCAGAGCTTCACAGGTTGCCACTGGATTCCTCTTCCACTCCTCCATGGCGACATAATGGAGCTGGTTGATGTTAGAGACCTGGGGCCAGATTCAAGAAGCTATTGCGCCCGCGCAACCTAGCTGTTTTGCTCCCGCGTAGCGAATGCCCCTGATTCAGGAACATCGCTACGCGGACTGCAGCCTAGGATATGACAGGCATAAGCCTCCTTATGCCTTCATATCTCAGGCTGCATTCTTGCGTTGTCCGCTAGGGGGCGCGGCCATTGTGATCGGCGTATAGTATGCAAATTGCATACTACCACCGATTCACAAAAGTTGCGCGGGCCCTGCGCACGCAAGGTACGGAGTTTCCGTACGGCGACTTTAGCGCAAGGTTGCTCCTGCTAATAGCAGGGGCAGCCAATGCTAAAGTATAGCCGCCCTTCCCGCTGGACGCCATTAACGTTCACTTAGAAGCAAATGACGTCCTTGCGACGTCATTTGCCGCAATGCACGTCGGGAAAGTTTCCCGACGGAGCATGCGCTGTTCGCTCGGCGCGGGAGCGCGTCTAATTTAAATGATTCCCGCCCCCGGCGGGATCATTTACATTAGGCGCCCTTACGCCGGGCTATTTAGCATAGCGCCCGCGCAATTTACAGAGCTACTGCTCCGTGAATCGCGGGCAAATCAAAATATTTGCGTGGGCGCAGAGCAAAAATCGTTGCCCTTTGCCCACGCAAATCTACCTGAATCTGGCCCCTTGTTCTCCTCCACCTTCCATTTGAGGAAGCCCCACAGATGCTAAAAAGGTCTGGAGACATGCTTGGACAGTCCATCACCTTTACCCTCAGCTTCTTTAGCAAGGCAGTGGTCGTCTTGGAGGAGTGTTTGGGGTCGTTATCATGTTGGAATACTGCCCTGCAGCCCAGTCTCCAAAGGGAGGGGATCTGCTTCAGTGTATCACAATACATGCTGGCATTCATGGTTCCCTCAATGAACTGTAGCTCCCCTGTGACGGCAGCATTAATGCAGTCCCAGACCATGACACTTCCACCACCATGCTTGGCTGTAGGCAAGACACACTTGTCTTTGTACTCCTCACCTGGTTGCCGCCACACACGCTTGACACCATCTGAACCAAATAAGTTTATCTTGGTCTCATCAGACCTCAGGACATGGTTCTAGTAATCCATTTCCTTCGTCTGCTTGTCTTCAGCAAACAGTTTGCAGGCTTTCTTGTGCATCATCTTTAGAAAAGGCTTCCTTCTGGGACGACAGCCACGCAGACCAATTTGATGCAGTGTGCAGTGGTCTGAGCACTGACAGGCTGACCCCCACCCCTTCAACCTCTGCAACAATGATGGCAGCACTCATACATCTATTTCCCAAAGACAACCTCTAGATATGACGCTGAGCACGTGAACACAACTTCTTTGGTCGACCATGATGAGGCCTGTTCTGAGTGGAACCTGCCCTGTTAAACCGCTGTATGGTCTTGGCCACAATGCTGCAGCTCAGTTTCAGGGCTTTGGCAATCTTCTTATAGCCTAGGCCATCTTTATGTAGAGTGACAATTCTTTATTTTCAGATCCTCATAAAGTTTTTGGCCATGAGGTGCCATGTTAAACTTCCAGTGACCAGTATGAGAGAGTGAGAGTGATAACACCAAATTTAAAGGGGTTGTAAAGGGAAAAAAATGTTTCCCTAAATAGCTTCCTTTACCTTAGTGCAGTCCTCCTTCACTTACCTCATCCTTCCATTTTGCTTTTAAATGTCCTTATTTCTTCTGAGAAATCCTCACTTCCTGTTCTTCTGTCTGTAACTCCACACAGTAATGCAAGGCTTTCTCCCTGGTGTGGAGAAAGCCTCTTGAGGGGGGAGGGGGTGAGCAGGAGTATCAGGACGCCGACTAACACACAGCTCCTTTCTCTATCTGCAAAGTAGAGAGTATCCTGACTTGCCTGCTCGCCCCCTACCCCCTCAAGAAGCTTTCTCCACACCAGGGAGAAAGCCTTGCATTACTGTGTGGAGTTACAGACAGAAGAACAGGAATTGAGGGTTTCTCAGAAGAAATAAGGACATTTAAAAGCAAAATCGAAGGACGAGGTAAGTGAAGGAGGACTGCACTAAGGTAAAGGAAGCTATTTAGGGAAACATTTTTTTCCCTTTACAACCCCTTTAACATACCTGCTCCCCATTCAAAACTGAGACCTTGTAACACTAACGAGTCCCACCGGGAAGCAAAAATGGCTAATTGGGCCCAATTTGGTCATTTTCACTTAGGGGTGTACTCATTTTTGTTTCCAGCAGTTTAGACATTAATGGCTGTGTGTTAAATTATTTTGAGGGGACAGCAAATTTACACAGTTATACAAGCTGTACACTCACTGCTTTACATTGTAGCACAGTGTCATTTCTTCAGTGTTGTCACATGAAAAGATATAAAATATTTACAAAAATGTGAGGGGTGTACTCAAGTCTTAGTTCGTAGGGTTCTGTATTGAGTTGGCCCACCCTTTGCAGCTATAACAGCTTCAACTCTTCTGGGAAGGCTGCCCACAAGGTTTAGGAGTGTGTCTATGGGAATGTTTGAAAATTCTTCCAAAACCGCATTAGTGAGGTCAGACACTGATGTGGACGAGAAGGCCTGGCTCACAGACTCCAGTCTAATTCATCCCAAAGATGTTCTATTGGGTTAAGGTCTGGACTGTGCAGGCCAGTCAAGTTCCTCCACCCCAAACTCGCTCATCCATGTCTTTATGGACCTTGCTTTGTGCACTGGAGGGCAGTCATGTTGGAACAGGAAGGGGCCATAATTAAACTGTTCCCACAAAGTTGGGAGCATGAAATTGTCCAAAATGTCTTGGTATGCTGATGCCTTAAGAGTTCCCTTCACTGAAATTAAGGGGCCAAGCCCAACCCATGAAAAACAACCCCACACCATAATCCCCCCCCCCCCCCCCACACACACCATAATCTCCCTCCACCAAATGATTTGGACCAGTGCACAATGCAAGATCCAAAAAGACATGGATGAGAGAGTTTAGGGTGGGGGAACTTGAATGACCTGCACAGAGTCCTGACCTCAACCTCATAGAACATCTTTGGGTTGAATTAGAGCGAAGACTGAGAGCCAGCTTTTCTCGTCCACATCAGTGTCTGACCTATCAAATACACTTCTGGAAGAATGGTCAAACATTCCCATAGACACTCCTAAAGCTTATGGACAGCCTTCCCAAAAGAGTTAAAGCTGTTATAGCTGCAAAGGGTGAGCCAACTCAATATTGAACCCCACGGACTAAGTTCATGTGCGTGTAATGGCAAGCGTCTCAATACTTTTGGTAATATAGTGTGTGTGTATATATACAGTATCTCACAAAAGTGAGTACACCCCTGACATTTTTGTAAATATTTTATTAAATCTTTTCATGTGACAACACTGAAGAAATGCAGCAGGGTTTACTGGAGTTTTCTGGCATTCTGCAGTCACCTTGGTTGTGGTGTTGCTGGTTGAACGCTGTCTTATCATTTGATTGACTTGTTTTTCCAAGACAGCAGTCAAAGCTGCAGAGAAAAAAGCTGCATAGAAAACGAATTGCAACGAATGCTCCTCTGCATTGAATACAATGTGAACAAAGTCTACTAATGAAATATATGCTTCAGACATCTGCACTGTAAATTAGCAATTACTCCTCTACCTATTGGAAATGGAAATATTTATATAAATACAGATTTGGCCTGAGATCTCTGAAGAGTTCCAGGCTCAATAACATACTACAGCTTCATATACCATATAAAGGAATAAGACAACTCAAAAGGGTTGAGGCATTTGCACAAGAATAAAAAGTAATCTGCAATATACCTTATTTTATTATATCCTGAATAACTAGAAAATATAATTATGAAATCAGAAGATGAAATGTGCATAAGGGCCCCTTTCACACTGGGGCAGGAGCAGCGTTGGCGGCAAAGCGCCGATATTTTTAGCGACGCTTTACCGCCAATTTCGTGGCGCTATTCGGCCGCTAGCGGGGCGCTTTTACACCACGCTAGCGGCCGAGAGAGGGCTAAAAAAACGCAGCAAAGTGCCTCTGCAGAGGCACATCCCGGCGGTATAGCCGCGGTGTCCCATTTATTTGAATGGGCAAGAGCGATGGAGGAGCGGTATACACACCGCTCCTTCACCGCTCCAAAGATGCGGCTAGCAGGACTATTTTTTTTACCATCCTGGGCTTTTCCTCTGGGCTTTCACACTTGAGAGACAGCAGTAGCTGTTTAGGGTCGGTTTGCAGGTGCTATTTTTACCACGTTAGCACCTGCAAACCTCACCAGTGTGAAAGGGGTCTAAGGCTGGGTTTTTGGGCGGAAAGTTTTGATGGGAGTTTTTTGTTTCATGATCTTATAACATCCTCAAATTTATCCTCACAAATAACTGTATTCTAAATGTGATTAAATGTATATTTTCCACAAGACTTCACTAAAGGAATTTTTTTTTTTAGCTAAATAAAGGAAAATTTATATGAAATACTTACCGTAATTTTCCTTTCCTGATGGACTCCATGGCAGCCTACGTGTGGGTTAACCCCGCCTCTCATACCTCATAGGACCCTACTCCCATAAAGCTTTGCTTCCTGGCCATAGACAGTGTTCCGTAATATAGCCTACTCCAGCAAAGGGAGGGAACTCCGGCTGCCATGGAGTCCATCAGGAAAGGAAAATTACGGTAAGTATTTCATATAAATTTTCCTTTTTCCTGACAGACTCCATGGCAGCCTACGTGTGGGAAATGACTAGCCAAACACACCCGGGTGGGCAATTGCTGGTTAAAGAAACAAAATTTTAATTGACATTGTCAACAGATAATATATTCAAACCAAAATTAACCGACGACAAGGAGGCCGGTTCTACGCAATAGTGCGTCATAAATGTATTTAAAGACGACCAAGAGGCCGCTTTGCAAATAACTTCAGGGGAAACATGTCGGGCAGCCGCCCATGATGTAGAGACGCTCCGCGTGGAATGAGCGGTTACCGCTTCAGGAGGAGCCAACCCTTTAGCCTTGTAAGCCCTTTGGATAGCTTGGACGATCCATGCGGCGATGGTTCTGGAGGAAGCACGCATGCCTTTGTTTTTCCCATGGAATGACACAAACAAATGATCAGATTTACGGAAGGACGCTGTGGCTTCCAGATATTGTTTAAGGATTTTGCCGACATCCAGAGGATGAACCATAGAACCTTCAGAAGAATGAAACGTGGGAAGTACAATTTCCTGGTTTTCATGAAAGATTGACGTGACTTTAGGCTTGGAACCCAGCATTGGAATCAACACTACACGGTCCGGAAAAAAGGTGAGGAACGGTTCTTTGGAGCCTAGAGAGCCAATTTCGGAGACCCTTTTGGCAGATGTTATAGCCACAAGGAAGACAATCTTGAGGGACAGATCTTTGATAGATTGATTAGTTGAATCTTGATCTCCTGAAAAAAAGTCCAAGACTAAAGGAAGATCCCACTTAGAAAATCTCGGTTTTCTTAAAGGTCTTAACCTCATGGCTCCCTTGAAGAATTGACGGACAAGGGAATGTCTGGCCCACGAAATACCTGTGAAGGCAGAGATTGCTGATACTTGGACCCTCAAGGAGCTGACTGATAAGGGTAGGTCAAGCCCAGTTTGGAGGAAGCCCAAAATGTCTTGCACTCTGGGGACTTTGGCTGAACTGTTCATGGAGAAGGTGTAATCCGAGAACTTAGACCATATCCTCTGATAGACTTTATTGGTGCTCACTTTCCTGGCATTTAGTAATGTAGAGATTGCTTGGCTTGGGCAACCTAGCGCTTCCAATCTTTCCCTCTCAAAAACCAGGCCATCAGGTGCAGATGTGATGGACAAGGGTGAGGGGTCGACCCCTGGAGCAAGAGATCTGGTCTGGATGGGAGCTGAACTGGATCCCGGAAGCTCAACTGAAACAACAGTGGAAACCATGGTCTGTTGGGCCAGTAAGGAATTATTGCGACCACTTCGACATCCTCCCATCTGAGTCTCGACAGGAACCGGAGAATGACTGGAGTTGGGGGAAAAGCATAGGCTTTGTGGAACATCCACTGATCTGTTAGAGCATCCACCCCGAACGCTTGGGGGCAGCGATTTCTTGTGTAAAATTTCTCCAGTTTGTAGTTGCACGGGGATGCAAATAGGTCTACTTCCGGTGTGAATCCTAGTGACAGGATCCAGACGAAAACTTCGCTGTGGAGAGACCACTCGTTGTTGTCGAGTGTCGTCCTCGATAGGAAATCTGCTTGAATATTCTGAGTTCCGGGGAGATAAACTGCTGTTAGATCTGTCAGATGTGTCTGAGCCCATGACATAATCGGCTCCACCTCCCTCAGAAGGGACAGACTGCGTGTGCCTCCTTGTCTTTTTATGTAAGACACGGCTGTCGTATTGTCCATCCTCAGAAGGACTGACGACCCCTTTACCAGATGGGTGAAGGCTTGAAGGGCACAGAAGGCTGCACGGAGTTCCAGGATATTGGATACTACCTTTCGAGATGGGAAATCCCACTTCCCTTGGGCTACTTCTTTCAGGCAAAGAGCACCCCAGCCGCTGTTGCTGGCGTCGGATGTAACTGTGATCCAGGAGACAGGGGCTATTGAGAGACAATTGAGGAGATTTCTCCGCAGAAGCCACCAGAGGAGGCTGTCCCTCATTGGCTGAGTTATCCGGATTAAATGGTCCTGGGACTTCGGATCCCATTGTTGGAGAAAACCCCTCTGGAAAGGACGCATTCGCCATTGTGCCCATCTGACCATGGGAGTCGTGGACACCATAGTGCCTATAATTTTGAGGCAGAGTGAAGCTTTGAGAAAAGGGGACTCCAATGCAAGACGAACTCTTTCCCGGATGACTGGGATTTTTTCTAAGGGTAGAGAAATTGTACTCTGAATCGTATCGAACTGGGCACCGAGGAAGACTAGAGACTGTGTGGGTTCTAGATGACTCTTTTCCCTGTTCAAAAGCCAGCCGAACTCGGTCAAAGTGAGAATAACTTGAGCCCGATGTATCAATAGCTGTTCTCTGTTCTGTGAAAGTAACAGCAGGTCGTCTAGATAGTGGTGTAGACGGATGCCTTTCATTCTGATTAAGGCCACGACAGCCAGTAAGAGCTTTGAAAACACTCGCGGCGATGTTGTAAGCCCGAATGGGAGACACGTGAACTGAAGGTGAACACTGCCTACTGCGAACCGAAGGTATTTCTGAAATTCTGCCGCTATGGGCACGTGGAAGTAGGCATCTTTCAAGTCGATTGACACAAGCCAGTCGCCCGGTAGAATGGTCTGACGAATTGTGAGAAGTGACTCCATCTTGAATTTTTCCTTTTTTATAAAGGTGTTTAGATGCGTCAGGTCTATCACTGGCCTCCAAGAGCCGGACTTCTTCAAAATCATGAACAGAGGTGAGTACATTCCCTGAAATCTTTCTGCCGCTGGCACTTGTATAGCGGCGCCCTGGGACAAAAGAGTGTCTGTGTATGTTAGAAGGATATTTCTCTTTTCTTCTGAACGAGGCAGAGTTGTGGGGACAAACTGAAGTGTAGGAGGGTTGACAAAGGTCCAGGAGTGACCTAAGGATATTGTCTTGATCGTCCAAAAGTCTTTTATTGAGGCTGCCCACACGTGCCGGAATTGCAGAAGCCGAGCTCCAACCTGCTCCGTCTGAGCGATCCCAATATCAAAAAGATTTAGGGGTATCTCGGTTACCCGGAGTTGCCCCTTTTGTGGGTTTTTGACCCGAAGGTTGGTTTCTTCTCCAATTCTTCCTGAACTCTCTACCCGGCCTGTATCGACGGGCCTCTCTAGCACGATCTTGGTCTTGCCTGGGAAAAAATTTTCTTTGGTTGAAGGGACGACGGTCCTGGGGAAGGAACCCCGACTTACCCCCTGTGGCGCGGGAGATAGCGCTGTCAAGTTTGTTCCCGAACAGGGAGGATCCTTGAAAGGGAATACGGCACCATGCCTGTTTAGAGGCTGGGTCGGCTACCCAAGGACGGAGCCATAGGGCACGTTTGGCTGTAACAGACGAAAGCATGACCCGTGCCACCAGGCGGATAATGTCAAGGGAAGCCTCACCCAAGAAGGCAGCAGCCATTCTTAACTCATGAACCGGTAAGTCTCTGACCAGAAGACCAGACATATTGGATAGAGTAGAATCCACTTCATCCGTCCAAACTTCCATTGCCTTGGAGAGGGCCGCGAGGGCCAGAGCCGGCTTACATGTCATACCTGCTGTGACATATATGCGCTTTAGATCTGTATCAATCTTTCTGTCCAAAGCATCTTTAAAGGAAACTGTGTCTTCTAAAGGAAGGGTAACATGTTTGACCAGTCTCATTAAAGCGGCGTCCACCAAAGGAGCTGATTCTAGATGTTTCACGTCTTCGCGTTTAAATGGATACATCTTTGATATTTTAGAAATCAATGAATTTTTCCTTTCAGTGGAGGTCCACTCATCAGTGATCATTTCACCAAGTTCACCCAAGAGGGGAAAGCTGGGACGCTCCTTCTTGAGGTGTTTAAAATATTTTCTCTGTTTGTTAGGAGATTCCACCGGGTCTTCCCATTTTAAAGCGACTTTGACTGCCCTTACCAGATTTGGGACTAGAGAAAAATCAAATCCTGTGGAATTGACAACACTCTCCACCTCACTAAGGGAGGACATACTTGAGGAACGATTGCGCTGAGATGGACCCGGAACCTCAGAGTCATCCTGTATAAGGACAGGGGCTGGAATTACAGGAGAAAAAATGTCACCAGAGGAAACAGGTTTGTTCAGGGATTCCTGAACCACCTTCCTGACCAGAGCTTCAACTTGTTGGTCTCCATCCACTCTCTCTCTTGCCGCACGAGAATAGCAGGGATCACAGAGAGATTTCCCTTCCGGGACCTGGGCCTTGCACCCCCAGCAAGATCTTCTTCCAGAATAGCCCGAATGACGGTGGGAATGGCGATCAGAGGTGGATCTATATTTTTCCCCATGATGTCTGGAGGGTGACCTGCTCTTTGGACGTTTAGAGCTTGATCTGGAATGATGACGATGTGCATTAGCGACGTCAATGTCTTCCTGAACTAAGGGCTGATGATCAGACCTAGAAGGGCTGAAGAAGGAGAAAGAAACGATAAGAAAAAACAAAATACAGAAACCCAAACAGCAGGCAGAGGAAAAGAAAATTTTCCATCCTACCTGCGGCGTAAGGGTTGGCCACTGGGGGGCGGTGACACATCCATAGTGGTAAGATATATCCACTGAAAACAATTATAAGCAGAATTAAAAATATTAGCATGAGAGCAGAGCACGGGCAATAAGGTATAGGAGACAATCAATGCAGTATATGAACATAGTGCAGCCAAGCACCCTACCTTCTCCAGTGAGGATTGAGCCTGGAAGCAACAGTGATCCTAGGAGAAATCCCCAGAATCAGCTGTAGCAGACAGCTTTTTAAAACTGCCGCCCTCGATGACGTCACCGCGCCCGCCACGTACGCCGCGCACCTGCGCTGTGATTGGCGTGGCCCTGACTGCCGTGCGCGCATGCGCGAATCGGCGATAGACTCTACTGCGCACGCGCGAACCGCGCGCGCACACAAAGGAGACTGAAGGAGGAGAGAGTGGAACGCACAATGCGTTCCAGCAGCCATAGACCCGGAAGGTAAGGAAAGAAACGGCGCTGACAAACAACATACACAAACAGCTGCCATAAAGATACTGTAATCGATACATTACCAATACGATCCGGTCCAGCCTGGGAGTGGGAGCATAATAAATCACCTGGGCACCATCAGTGGGAAGAAGGTCTCCTGCTAATAGCCAGGACGATTGACCATAAATAGCATATTAGCCAATGGCTAAATAGTAAGCTTCTACCAGGATTTCTTTCTATAGTGTGCAATCCGCCCGGCTAATAGCTGGGACTTGTTGGACTCCAACCATTTAAATTCTCCCAAAACAAAACCCGCCAGGACTTGAACTTTAAAGTGTAAAAACGTTATAGGTCCTAGGAGGAGGACAAAAAAGGAACACTGTCTATGGCCAGGAAGCAAAGCTTTATGGGAGTAGGGTCCTATGAGGTATGAGAGGCGGGGTTAACCCACACGTAGGCTGCCATGGAGTCTGTCAGGAAAGCTTTCTTTACCTTACTGCAGTACTGGTTTCATGTCCTCATTGCTCGTTTTTGCTTTGAAGTTGCTGTGATTCTGCTGTGATCTCCACACTTCCTGGTTGCCTGTTTCCTTATAATCATCGTACTGGGAGCTTTTCACAGCTGGTCTAAGCTGTCATTACTGTGTGTCTAAAACTTAACAGAACCAATCAGATTCATTTTAAAAACAAAACACTGCCCTGGATTTGTTTGTTTTTTGTTCTGTGTGTCTCTCTAGTTCACAGGAACATGAAACCAGTTTAAAAGTGAAACTAACCTGCAGGCACATTATATGATTGTTTTTTATCTATTTGTAATAATTTTTAAAAGGAATCACTTAACTTTTATGTCTCTATACCCTGTAGACAGTCGTTTCAGCAAAAACATTGTTTCCTTTAGTGACCCTTTTAGCTCTTCCCGATTGGGGCAGGAAAAGTGGGCTTTAATGCCCAACCACTGCACATATGCGTCCATGGCAGTCTGAGGTTGTGCTGACTCTGCACTTCCAGTCACATCTATTGATCGGGAGCCAGCAGGCTAACCTCCTAATCATGCAACCATTGTCAGAGCCAATCACCGCAGTCATGTGGTCCAAAAAGGCTCTGCCTTCCTGCATTAAAGCCCATTTAAAGAGCTACCAGCAACCCCTTAGGAAGGGAATATACATGATATACAGTGTTTTTTCATTATATTATGTTCTATATTAGGGTCTAAAAAAATATAGCCAGGTAAAGGTGAAAAATTGCATGTAAATATCAATATTCTTTTGAGTCAGCAGGTAGAGCTTTGGGCTCCTTCTTATGTTTTCTTACCACTTGTAAAATTCCTGCTCTTTAAAGAGTTCAGTAGCGCAAGCTGAAATTTACACACACAAGGGAATGAGTCATATTTACTTAGTTACATTGGTCCAGCTTGGACCAACATAACTATGCATATACCATGCTTGTGGGATTTTTTTAGAAGGTGGGATACACTATAGTAGATACTGCTGCTACTCAAGCGGTCTCCACTAGCTTCAGGGTCCTGTTCCGAGCGACTGTCCTACTGCATTGTGATTATAGGAAGTCACCCAATCAGCATGGGCACCATTCAGAGAAAGCTTTGTATTTTCACAATCAATGCAAAGCAGTGGCGGCCCGTCCATAGGGGCGCCCGGGCGCCGCCCCCCATCACACAGTCAGTAAAAAAAAAAAAAAAAAAAAATTTTTTTTTAAATCTGTCCCTTTAAGAAATTTTTTTTTCCCAAAAAAGGGCCTAATGTCCGCGCGCCGGACGCCGGGAACAGTCCTTTAGGAGTAGCGCCACGTCTGTGCAATCACGGGATTGCAGACGTGGCGCTACATTGGCACAAAAAATACGCCTTTGTGGCGCTCTCCATCGCGCCACTTGCTTCTGGCGCGATGGAGTGTATTGTTATGGCCTGGCGGGTGCATACACTGTCTGTGTGCACCCGCCCGTCTCTGTGCTCGTTCCGACGTCACTGGAAAAACCGAAAGTGACGTCGGGTCAGCTCGAGCTCACTGCGCCCGACCGAGGAACAGGTAAGCCTGCCTGTCTCTACATCGGCGGCCGCTTCACAGCAGCATCCAACCCCTCCGGCGATTGCCACTATCGTATTTCAACAATCGTATTCGGCGGCCGCCCGGCCCCCACCCCCCCTCACTTGTTCAAAGTTTTTTTTCTATTGATTATTCCTCGGCGGCACCCCCCCCCCCCCCCCCCCCCGCTTATTCAAAGTTTTTTTTTCTATTGTTTATTCTTCGGTGGCACCCCCCCCCCCCCCCCGCTTATTCATAGTCTTTTTTTGCATTTAATATTCGTTTTTTTATCTAATATTCGGCGGCTGGCATCCAACCTCCACCCCCCCTGCTTAATCCAATTTCTTTTTTATATATTTTTTAATATTTTTTTAAAATATTTTTTAATATTTAATATTCAGCGAAAATAATGCCAGGCAACAACCCCCCCCCCCCCAATCAATGTTTTTTTTAATTTAATATTAGTTAAATATATTAAGATTATTAACAGTTTATTTTTTATATTTGATTCAATTTAGCATTAAGTATAAAAAAAGTTTTTTTTTTAATAACTGGGGGGGGGTGGGGTGGTCTGGTGGGGTAGTGTTACCGCCCGCTGTAGTGTTACTTGTGCTGTAATGAATTTTTACCTAGAAAATAAATGTTGTTAATAAATGGGTAAATGAATTATAAAAAAAAGATTTTTCCAATAACGGTTATTAAAAAAATCTTTTTTTTATAATTCATTTACCCATTTATTAACAACATTTCTTTTCTATGTAAAAATTCATTACAGCACAAATAGCGGGCGGTAACACTACCCCACCAGACCACCCCACCCCCCCCCCCCCCAGTTATTAAAAAAAAAACTTTTTTTATACTTAATGTGCAGGGAAAATATCGGCCGTCAACACCACCCCACCCCCGCGCTTGCAAATTGTCCTGCGACTTGGGACTGGAAAGTTGCAGGATAAGTTGGACCCGATGATTTCCAATGAGAACTGTTCATATCTGTGCAACTTTGAAGTAGTCCCTGCATTAGTTTTGTCCCACCTTGATGTGACTTGAGGTCCATAGACCTCCAGAATACATAGGCATTGCTTCAAGTCGCTGCAAAATCGCACCAAAAAATTGTGGCAGAATCTTGCGACTTTCAGGCTAATGCAGTCTGAAAGTTGCACAATTCTACTGCAATTCTGATGTGACTTAAAGCAATGCCTGTGTATTCTGGAGGTCTATGGACCTCAAGTTGCATCAATGTGGGACCAAAGTAATGCAGGGACTACTTTGAAGTCGCACAGATATGAACGGTTCTCATTGGAAATCATCGGGTCCAACTTATCCTGCAACTTTCCAGTCCCAAGTCGCAGGACAATTTGCAAGCGGGGGGTGGGGTGGTGTTGACGGCCGATATTTTCCCTGCACATTAAGTATAAAAAAAGTTTTTATGCAACATTTAAGTCCCAAGTCGCAGGACAAGTAATTCCTGCAGTCTCTGGTAATCCTGTGCAGTATGTCCGCAGTCTCTGGTAATCTTGTGTAGTATGTCCGCAGTCTCTGGTAATCTCCTGCAGTATATCCGCAGTCTCTGGTAATCTTGTGCAGTATGTCCGCAGTCTCTGGTAATCTTGTGTAGTATGTCCGCAGTCTCTGGTAATCTCCTGCAGTATGTCCGCAGTCTCTGGTAATCTTGTGCAGTATGTCTGCAGTCTCTGGTAATCTTGTGCAGTATGTCCGCAGTCTCTGGTAATCTTGTGCAGTATGTCCGCAGTCTCTGGTAATCTTGTGCAGTATGTCCGCAGTCTCTGGTAATCTCCTGCAGTATGTCCGCAGTCTCTTGCAATCTCCTGCTGTATGTCCGCAGTCTCTGGTAATCTTTTGCAGTATGTCCGCAGTCTCTGGTAATCTCCTGCAGTATGTCCGCAGTCTCTGGTAATCTCCTGCAGTATGTCCGCAGTCTCTGGTAATCTCCTGCAGTATGTCCGCAGTCTCTGGTACTCTTGTGCAGTATGTCCGCAGTCTCTGGTAATCCTGTGCAGTATGTCCGCAGTCGCTGGTAATCCTGTGCAGTATGTCCGCAGTCTCTGGTAATCTTGTGCAGTATGTCCGCAGTCTCTGGTAATCCTGTGCAGTATGTCCGCAGTCTCTGGTAATCCTGTGCAGTATGTCCGCAGTCTCTGGTAATCCTGTGCAGTATGTCCGCAGTCTCTGGTAATCCTGTGCAGTATGTCCGCAGTCTCTGGTAATCTTGTGCAGTATGTCCGCAGTCACTCTCTGGTAATCTCCTGCCCATTTCGAGTCCTTCATTACTAACAGTGTCATATTTTAGTTTGTTTGCACCGATCTGTAAGGCTGCGCTATATACCATGATTTGTGATGCTGGGGCTATATACTCTGTGCTGTGACGCTGAGCTGTATACTCCTGACATTGAGTGGAATACAGGGGACGGAGTGGTGGATTCTATAAGGGGTGTGGCTTATGAGAAGTGGGAGGGACCAAATGTGGAAGGGCGGGGTATTGCGCCCCCCCATCATAAAACTTCACCAGCCGCCACTGATGCAAAGTATTCTCAGATTAGACAAGGTGTAGAGCATGACGTCTCCACCCTGCCTTTCCACCTGGTGGAGAATTAAAGCAAGACTCTAAACAAACAGCTAATGCACATACTGAATACAATACACATATGGTTAATATTCTACCGGATATGGTACTAAAATAAAATGTAAAATTATAAAAATACTTTAAAAATACACATTTACAAAGGCATACAGCCTAGAAGTATATACAGGCATCTAGGAATATATTAAGGTATATGTTACCCCAATCACTAAAATATTGTATAACCTTTATGGAATTTTAAAACTCATTTATAATATTTTAAAATCTAAAGCTTTTAGCAAATTAAAACAAAATGATAAAAAAAATCTATATACTTTTGTATGTGTTGCTTTTGGAGAGTTTCCTTTCTGTCCTGTCTGGTTATACAGTTGTCCCAGAACAGTGAATAAGGAGAGAGGGTGCCAATTCTTCCCCATTCTATCCAAGTTAAGAAAAATAAAGTTTTGGCTATGGATATGTAGCAAGGTCCCAGGCCTCCTTTGATCTAATGAGAACCTCCAGAGCCAGGGATAGCTGACATTCTTCTGTATGTAGTGGGTTGTGAGGCATGGTGGGTGCAGAGTAGTTAAAGTGGATGTAATCCTGATTCATGAAATTTGAGCTGGGCACATATGCAGTATTTTGTTATCTCTTTTCAATAAGCTAAGTCTTATAGCTCTCTTCTGAACATTTCCTCTGTTATCAGCCTGAGAACTTCTGACATATTTTTTGACTTTTTAGACAAAAGAACTGTAGCGCCTGGTTACTTAAAAAGTACTGGTGCTAGTTAAATTTAGAGGGGGATCAGAGTGTTATCTGTCTCTGATTCAATTATTATGTTCAAAACTGGTCTCTGTCTCAGCTTGGCTGTGCTGTGGGCTGTCTATTGTTACTGGGGTGTAGTTCCTACCCCGGGACGATGGGTGGCAGCAGTGGAGTTGAGGTTTGGGTGCTTTTCCCCAGCAGCCTATCAGGAGGGTTGAGCTTTGCTGTGCATGCTGGGGGAGGGTATTTATGGGGCAGACGTCATTAGTCTGGGTTCTTCTTCGGAAGTGCGGCATCCACCTTTAGGGTGACTGTGCATCACGGCACCCCGGCGTAATGGCCTTCCAGGCCAGGGTTCGCGTGCAATGAGGTGTTCCTGGTTCCGGGACCATGTTGGTCCGGAACATTTGAGCTGTGGCAGGGAGCTCAGTAGTCGATTGGGTTCCCAATCCTGAAGATCCCAAGTGAGGTAGCTGTTCGGTGGGGAGTTCATCTGAGGAGAGCCAATGAGAGGCTGGCGATCCAATAGGATCTCGACAAACCACCGGGGATCAAGGTAGCCGGACACTGAGAGGCTGGTCACCTCTCAGTCGGTACCTGAAAATTATCTGAAGGAGATCCAGACACAATTCTATCAAGGAGGATCATCTCCGTAATCATAATCACAGAGAGGGCCTGTGGCAGAGGCTTTTCCCTGAGTCCATTTCAGGAGGGTCTCTGGCAGAGATTTTTCCCTGAGTCCATTTCAGGAGGGTCTGTGGCAGAGACTTTTCCTTCAAGTTCGAGCGATACCCTGGCTGCCCGGTCAGTGAGAGTGAGCCTGTCCAGGTATGCTATATCCATTCTGGCTGGAGTGGCGGAGAATACAAAGCATTGTTGGGAGCAGGACTGTTTCCCTATTGTTGCGCCTGAGTCTGCTATTCCTTCTTATACTTCACCTCTACTCTCCATCACAAGTTTTAATGTTTTTACTCGGCTGGGTAATAAAGAGCACAGAAAAAGACACCTCTCGTGGACATTCCGTTACTACTGCTATATGCACCATGCACACCTAGGAATTCGGAGAGCCACGAGGTAATGTGCCACCCAAAACAAACCAGCAGCTCCTCTGGGGGTAGTGCTACAGGAGGTTGCTAAAATAGATGAGCAGAGAGCAGCTCCTATTGCAAAACAGCTCTAAAAGTCTCTGCCTATGATGAGAGGGGGTGTGTGTCTTTCCTCCAATCAGCAATGTTAGCTATCTTGGCTGTATGCCCAGACATTACACTCTGCGTTAACCAGGAAGAGAAAATCTCCTAACAGGATCTCTACTTTCTAAACAGTATATAAACTTGAACACAGCAGATATACATATACAACCTATGTAGGGAGATTTGGTTAATCTCTGTGTATCATCTGAGGCTGTTCACTTCACTGGGTGTATGGGGGGTTTACATCTACTTTAAAGTTATTGGGCGCCGGACACTTCTTGAATGCAAAAGAAAGTTTATTTCTCTTAAACCCCCTGGCAGTGTTCCCGAGTCTGACTCGGGATTAGATTTCTGTGCTGCGATCGGTAACCCCGAGTCAGACTCGGGCTTGCCTTGCTAGATCCACAGGCATGGTTTACTTACCTTGTCCCTGGATCCAGCGATGCCACCGCGGGTGCTCGCTCGATTCACACAGCGTCCTCCTGTGCCGCCGATCTCTGTTCCCTGCGACGTTACGACGCACGGGAGCCGAGAACGGCGCCAAATTCAAAAACGTAAACAAACACAATACATACAGTATGCTGTAATCTTATAGATTACAGTACTGTATGTAAAAAATACACACACCCCTTGTCCCTAGTGGTCTGCCCAGTGTCCTGCATGCACTTTTATATAATAAAAACCTTTCTTTCTCCCTGCAAACTGTAGATTGTCCATAGCAACCAAAAGTGTCTTTTTATGTCAAAAATGGTTTTACAGCAGCTAGAAAACAGCGATAATAAATTATAATCACTTGCAGAATTGTGCGATAGTGATTTGTGGGGAAATTCGTCATAAAAAAATAAAAGTAATGACAGTGACAATTCTGCAACTGAGCAAATTTCAGTGATTTTGAGTTGATTACATTATTGAATAATTTTCATTATAATTATATTATTATTTGTTATAATTATTTATAGTTATTTATTAGATTATAATTTATAATTTTGTTTTTAAAAAAATGTCATACCCGGGATGCCTATTAGACTCTGGTTTGGTCAGATTTAAGTGAGTTATTCCTAAAAATTACAGGCCTAGAATATAAAACACCAAATTTCCTTGCAAATAATGGTACCGCTTTCAGCACCTTTTCTCTGAAAGAATCATACCGCCAGGGAGGTTAACAAACTTTTTTGGGTGAGAGCGGGTTAGGGCCCTTAAGTAGTTGCAAGATTATTTGGCAGACTCAGAGACTTCCGTAGGAGACAGCCATGCAGGAACAAGGCATCCAGCAAGACGCCACATCTGCATGTGCAGGAATGCTGCCTTCTATGGCAACAGTCTTTAACAGTTCCCAACCTTAAACATAACAGTTCCTTTCTCCTTCACTACAACCTTTCTTTGTATGCAAAATGAAGGAAAAACGTTCTGGACAGCCGCACTCCAAAAATAAATTGCTTTTATAGTAAAATCAAAAAACACACAAAAAGCATGCCACAGCAGACGGGGTAAAAAGCTGACGCGTTTCACACTTTAGTGCTTATTCATAGCTTACAACCTTTCCTTGTAGTTCTTCAGCCCACTGAGCTCCCGGTCTCTCACTAGACCCGCTTATTCACTGCAACTGAATCCCTTAACCTCCTTTTCGGTAATCCCGAGCGTGACTCGGGGTGGATTTTTTCTGCTATTATCGGTAATCCCGAGTCACGCTCAGGGTAGCTGTGCAGAGCCTGCAGCAGCGTTCCTTACCTTCTCCTGGCGATCCAGCGATGATCTCCCATTGCTGTGATCGCCAGCGAGATCCCCGCCGCGCTGTCCGTCCGTCTGACTTCCTGGTTCCGTTCCCTGCAGCAGCAATGGTGCATGGGAGCGGAACTGGGAGGGAAATTCAAATGTGAACACAACACAAACACATAAAAAGGAGGTGATACAATGTAATCTGAGAGGATTACACTGTATCACCTTGCAATCTGAAACAGTGCCCCTTGCCATTGTCATTTGTGCCCATAATGTGTGGAGATTTGTCATCTGACACTGACACTGATCCAGAAAGTGACAACGGCGATGATCCTGCACCTGACCTAAGCGATGTGCGCACTTGGTGCCCTATAGACAGCAGGTAGCGCCCCCGAGATTCCGATTCACTGGGTCACCTGGGATGAAGGTAGATGTTGAGAGTGACAACCTTCTGGCGTACCTGCAATTATTTCTCACTGAGGAGGTAATTTTAAAAATTGTCACAGAGACCAACCGCTACCAAGAGCAGCATGGAAAAGATGTGCTGAAGCCGCAAGTCGTGATCGACTATAATAACACAATGGGAGGTGTCGACAGAGCCTATCAGGCAATGACATTTTACCCGGCGATGCGGAAACAGCAAAATAAATATTACAAAAAGATTTTCAGGCATCTTCTGGAACAATGCCTTTAGAATTCTTATATCCTTTATAGAGCAAACACTGACATACCTCTTGTTCATTCTGACTTTATCTGGAAGGTGGCTGAGCAGATTTTTGTCAACCACCAGACACCATCAGTAGCTGCAAACAGACCCGGACGACGTGCTGTTGACGTTGTCAACCCAGAACGCCTGACAGGGTGTCATTTTATGGACTACATACCACCAACCGCAAGAAAGGCAACACCTACCAGGATGTGCGTGGTTTGCTGCTCAAAGAGAGATGGCAATGGAAAGAAAGTCAGAAAAGAAACAAGATTCCATTGTCCTGATTGCGATGTCAGACTTTGTCCAGTTCCATGCTTCAAAAAGTTTCACACTCAGGATGTTTATTGAATTTCTTTGTTTGACAAATTTCATTATTTTTCATTACATTTTTGAATAAAATTATATTATTTATTAGATTATAATTCATAAGTTTGTGTTTCAAATTTATCTGGGATTTCTACTAGAGTCTTGTTTGGTCAGGTTTAAGTAAGTAATTACTAAAAATTGCAGGCCTATAATACATATCACCAAATTTCCATGCAAAAAATTGTACCGCGTTTGGTACAAAATCCCAGACATAATAATACCGCCAGGGAGGTTAAGCTCCTCCAATCTTCACGTTGGTATCTTTCTCTTCTCTGCTGGGTCCCTAGCTTGGCACTCTAGATACCTCAAGCTTCACCCATGCTGGCCTGCTCAGTCTCTGGCTTGACACACAAGGCTTCTGTGCAAGCATCACCTCAGCTAGTTGGGTCCCTGGCTTGATACCCACTGAAGTTTCCAGATTGTTCACCGTCTGCTGCTGCTCCGGTACTTACTTCAGTTACTCACTGTGGTCCCTGGTAATTAGGCTGATAGTCCCTTACAGCTTTCCCTCTACCTCCAACCATGACAGGTTCTCCGACCAGCAGGACCGGCACTTCTGATTGGACTGCAAGCCGCAATCCCAGCCCTGCGCTGCTCTCTTGCCTCTGAATAGGCCCTCAGACAGCCTTTCAGCCAGATATGCCCGGGGTAGGCCCAATCTCTGGCCTAGCAACCTGGGCAATACAGACACGTCCAGGTAGCACAAACCATAGATCACCTGACTCCACCCGAATATATAGGCTCTCCCAGCAGGCCAAGGGATTCAAGAAAACCCCTGCCCATTGGCTGAGATACCCCATATACCCCTAACCTGACCTTGGTTTTCCCGTCTCATATCTAGTACCACCAAGTACCCGGCCACCTAGTGGTATAAGAGAAAAGTGCAACAAGGCCAAACTTAGGGAGAAATCAATAGATCTCTAATGCCACGTACACACGATCGGTTCATCCGATGAAAACAGACTGATGGATTTTTTCATCAGATATCCGATGAAGCTGACTTTCATCAGTCTTGCCTACACACCATCAGTTAAAAATCTGTTTGTGTCAGAACGCAGTGACGTAAAACACTACGACGTGCTGAGAAAAATTAAGTTCAATGCTTTCGAGCATGCGTCGACTTGATTCTGAGCATGCGTGGATTTTTAACCAATGGACTTGCCCACAGACGATCGTTTTTTTCTATCGTTTTTTTAACCATCAGATAATTTTAAAACAGGTTCTAAGTTTTTTCACCGATGGAAAAAAAAACCCGATGGGGCCGACCCACGATCAGTTCGTCCGATGAAAACGGTCCATCGGACCGTTTTCATCAGACGAACCGATCGCGTGTACGCGGCATAACAATCAACCAGGAAAATCATTCCTGGCAAGTAAATTTGTGAGGAGCAACCCTGCCTAAACTCCAGGGTGCTACATCTACAATTTATAAAATAGTTGAAAAAGCCTCAAGAAAGATTGGGATTTTGGAGGCAACAATAGAAACTTAAAAAATTTACAAAAATACAAATTTATTGGAGCGGAAAACCGCTGTTGGTTTTCAGCTCCAATTTGCCATCAAACATCTGGTGATGGTACTCTATGACGGACAGTATCTATATCACACAATTTTTCAATGCATTGTATACTTTTATATATATCATTTTGTATTCATTCAATTTAGTAACATTTGTATTTTGTAATAAATGTGTATTTTTGTAAATTTTTTAAGTTTCTATTGTTGCCTCCAAAATCCCAACCTTTCTTGAGGTTTTTTCAACTATTTAGCAATTAAGGGATGATGGCAACCACATGCCGCCCTACATGAGTTGATTTTTTCTACATCTACAATTTATTTCCTACTTGTTGAAAGACTCAAGCACCCCTACAGCCAGGAGTGGCTGCACAAAGTCAACAAAATATGTCTGCTTGAAGAAATATCTAATTAAAAACACAGATTACCAGATGTACTACAGCTGGGCTGGTTGGATCCACTTTATAATCACTACAAAGTATAGACCTTTAGTATCACATTTCAAAATGACTTGATCATTGCATACGCATAGTTCAGACTGGTGGTCTAATTGTTTCAGTGTGTTTGCAAGTCACGGCTCCAAGCTCAGATTCCCTTCATCTTTTCTTCCTGTCCTCTTTATTCCCCTTTGTATAAACATATAGGCCCGGATTCACAAAGCACTTACGCCGACGTATCTCCAAATACGCCGTCGTAAGTACAAATGTGCGCCATCGTATCTATGCGCCGAACCAGAAACCAAGATACGCCTAAAAATAGGCTTCATCCGACCGACATAACTTGCCTACGCCGGCGTATCGTGGGCGCATATTTACATCACAGTGTCTGTGGCTTTCAAAGTCCCACTCAAGGGGGAACAGTCCTTTGTTCTATTGCTTTAAGTATATTCTTGTTTTAAAAAAACATTTTTTTTTTTTAAATGGGGGGGGGGGGGGGGGCGCAGTTTACCATCTTCGCCCTGTATACACATGTATGTATATATATATATATATACTGTACACACACACACATGTGTGTGTATATATATATATATATATATATATATATATATATATATATATATATATACACATATATAAATACACTGTATTTAAATATGGCTATATAAAAAGGCTAGTAGAATTTTGTTTGAAATGTTTTGTTATAAAAACATTTATTCGATTTTCTAAATGTTTGTGTGGTAAAATCAACAAACAAATGCATTTCTGATAGTGTATATGGTTTGCGTTCTGTAAAAGTCCACTAGTCCCAAAATCCATTATTAATGTGCTGAGATTTTTCATATCACTCAACAATCTATTAGTGTATAGCCAGCTTTACTGTTCTCTATCTGGTAAATAAAACCATATTGAACCAACAAAAATGTGCAAGGGAGAAAATGCAAACCTCAAGGTAGACCCGCTGAGAGGGGGGTTAACTTGAAGCCTGATTGTAAAACTGGCCATACAAGGTATGATTTCTCTTGTTCAGTCTGGAAATTTGAGTCGTGTGGAAAGCCTAAAGCAGTTGATCCATTCAGCAGTTCTAAATGCAACTGTGTTAGAAGTTTTCCATGAACTCCGACTACTCCAACTCCACATCCAATATGTATTGTGACCACTATACAGTGTAAACAATTAGCCCCGTACCAGTAACACCTAGTAAGTAACCACCAATAGCAACAGCTACAATACCAACATTTAAACAAGTCACTAAACACAAAATAAAAATACTTTAGACTTACCATATCCAGCCACTGATGTTCAGAGTATGCACTTTTGACCTGATTCACTCACAACGGGGGTTATTTACGAAAGGCAAATCCACTTTGCACTACAAGTGCAAACTACAAGTGCAAAGCGCACTTGAAATTGCACTGAAAGTTCACTTGGAAGTGCAGTCGCTGTAAATCCGAGGGGGACATGCAAGAAAAAAACAGTATTCCCCTCATTTCAGATCTTCCCCTCAGATTTACAGCGACTGCACTTCCAAGTGCACTTTCAGTGCAATTTCAAGTGCGCTTTGCACTTGTAGTTTGCACTTGTAGTGCAAAGTGGATTTGCCTTTCGTAAATAACCCCCAATGAGTAAACTCCTCAGAGATCATCACCAACTCATTTAGGTTGTCCTAAAAGTATCTGCATTAAATCATATGCAGGCACTGTTTAGGTATTTTGACGGTTGGCAGGGCTGGCTGTCAAAATACAATAGACAAAAGATATCTGAAATAGGACTTTGTTGCAGCAATAGAAATCACACAATTACAAATTGGTGTATAAAAAGTAAAACAAATGGCTGTCAAAATACAATAGCCATAGCGGGAGATACATCCATCCACGTTGTGTTACATGAATGGGGGATTCTGTTGTAATATTTTCCCTTCAGACTTCCCCTCTATATCTTTACACAAAAATACACAACATTAAGATGAATACGGTAGTTACCTTTACGGCAGGAAGCGTTAGAGATGCTAAAAAGAGTGAAGAGGACGACAAAAGTGTATAACTCCCGTGAAGCCATTCTGCCTTGTGCTCCAGCACAGTTATCTGCATCTGCTTTTACTGAAATCCTCTTTTTCAAACAGGATACATCTATCACCAGAGCAGAAGTGTTGTAGCATGAAGTGTGTATTACACAAAACTGAAGCAAAAAAAAAAAGTACCTCCTCTCGCATCCATCTGGTCAGAAATTTGCAGCTGTGAGTAATCAAAATAAAGTTTAGGGGTTTTTGTTAACTGATGCACATCAAAAGTTGCTCAATAAAATTCATGGCAGAACTGTTTTCACACAAATATTGTTTCCCCAGAACACTTTAACCACTTGCTTATCACTTAAACCCCCTTCCTGCCCAGACCAACTGTCACACTTTGAATGACAATTGCGTGGGTGTGCTACACTGTACCCAAATGATTATTTTTTTCATACAAATAGAACTTTCTTTTGGTGGTATTTAATTGGTCCGGAGTTTTTTATTTTTTGCTAAATAAAACAAAAAAGGAAAATTGTGAAAAAAAAAAACGATTTCATAGTTATAAAATTTTGAAAACAGGTAATTTTTCTCCTTCACTGATGTGCGCTGATGAGGCTGCACTGATAGGTGGCACTGATCAGCAGCACTAATAGGCACTGATAAGGCGTAACTAATGGGCACTGGTAAGTGGCACTGATAATAACTGATGAGGCAGGCTGCACTGATAGGTGGCACTAAGAGTTTGCACTGATGGGTGACACTGAGAGTTTTCACTGGTAGGTGACACTGATAGGCATCACTGATCTGTGGCACTGATTATGAGACACTGGTGGACATTAAATGGGAGCACTGGTGGGCATTGACGGGTGGCACTGGTAGGTGGCACTTTGGGCACAGGTAGGCGGCACTGGTGGGTACTGATAGGAGGCACTGGTAGGTGGCACGGTGGGCGCTGGCGCTGGTGGGCAAAGAAATTGCAGCCACGGCCCTGTGTGAGGGATCTGCTTTTTCTTCCCCTCACGCTGACAGCGTGAGGGAAAAAAATACTGATTACCGATCTTCTGTTTACATCACGTGATCAGCCATCATGGGCTGACAGCTGATCACGTAGTAAGGGGCCGAGATCAACCCCTTACTCTGATCTGTGATCAGCCGAGTCTCAAAGACTGTGATCACAGAGCACGCCGCGCGCAACACGCAGGGACGCGCAGACAGCGTTAGCTTGGGAGGATGTCCATGGACGCCCTCCCGGCAAGTAAGGCCCGCGCTGTAGCCTTCTTTTGGCTATAGTGCACGCGGCAAGTAGTTAAAGTGGACCTTTCAGAAACTTTACAAGTCTGCATGAATAAATTGTTGACATGCAACTATATTTTTCGTATACTGCATGTGCCATCCGAAAGAGGGTCCGCTGGATTTTAGAACAGGTTCCTTCTCTAATAATTGCAGGGCAGACAGGCGCGCAGCAGTCATCCATCCACTCCGGATGAGTAAACAGTCTAGGGGTGTCTTTTTGTAGATTTATTGCTATTACAACTTGGGAGGGGATCTGGGAGTAATGCAGGATACACCTAAATTAAGCAGATTGCTAATGGAGAACACTATCTTAATAGTAGCACTAGGTAGTAATTCCCAGGGTAATGATTTTTAGCTAGGACAGTGTGCACAACTGAGAACGAGGGTTGCACTGAGACCACCTTTTTAAGACCGAGTATAAACTACCGGTATACTGATGCTTTTTTTCAAGTACTCTCCGATACAGATTACTGATACTTCTTTTAATATCATGTGACAATGGCACTAATATGCAGCACTGATGGGCACTGATAGGTGGCACTGATGAGGTGTGAGTGTACATATTCGCCAGCACACCATGGATCGACAACTTCCATCCAAAGGTTTCTTTAATGAAAGGGGCCCTGCGTGGTTCTGAAACGTTGCACTTTTCCTTTGTGATGTGATCTCTTTCATTAAAGAAACCTTTGGATGGAAGTTGTCGATCCATGGTGTGCTGACGAATATGTACGCTTGCTTGATGTTTCCAGGACCCAACTGGTAATCTCTGCAGCACCCACCATTTTATGAGCCATATTTGCCAGGAACACGTGCGATAGGAATATTGACCAGACTGATGAGGCGTGGACTGTGTTTTTTATTTTTATTTTATTTTTTACAATTTATTTTTATTATGTTTTACAATTTTTTTTGTTATTTTTTTTACAATGTATTATTTTTTTTGTTTTTGTTTTAACAATTGAACCTTTGAAATATTTTTTTATTACAATTCTTTCTTTTTTATCAGCCCTGTTGGGGGGGCTTTTAGTGAGATATCAGGGGTCTAAACAGACACAGGACACAGATTTCCCAGTCCCTTTATCTGTAGCCTCAGCTGCATTGAAGATGAATGGACAGGAGACAGGCTCCTCTCCTTTTCTAAACCGAGACATCTTAAACACAGTTTAATAAAAATCAGTTATGAATGCACAGGGTGAGTGATCACTCACTCTGTGCATTCGGAAAAGGAAGGAGCTGGCAAATTACAGATTTACCAGCTCCTTCCTCCGTTCTCCAGCCTAACAGATCCAGGAGGAGGGGGGACCAGAGCAGACCCAGTGAGATGGCAGGGGACCCAGAGGAGGACCCAGGGAGCGCCTGGAGGACACAGTGGGGACTAGAGGAGCACAGAGGGGGACCAGAGGAGATCCAAAGGAGCCAGCAAAGGACCCGGAGGAGGACCTGGGGAGCTGCAGGGACAGAGAGGAGGAGAAGCGGCTGTCAACTTTTTTTCAAAGTTATACAGAAGATTGGTGCTTGGAACTGCCTGCACCGATCATCTGTGAAGCTGCTTGGTCCGCCCCTGCAACACCGAGGACGCAGGTATCAGATCAAGTATAGGAGCATTTACAAGTATTTGTGCAAATGCTTGGTATCGGCACTGATACTAGTATCGGTATCGGTGCAACACTACTGAGAACCATGTACCAAATGGTGGCCGTCTGAGGTAGTCCACATTTCAATGCTCGGGGGCCAAAAAAACTGCAGCTTAAAGTGGTAGTAAACTCTGTACTACCACTTTTATCTACAGGTAAGCCTATAATAAGGCTTACATGTAGGTATAAAGAATATCTCCTAAACCTGTACGGTTTAGGAGATATTCCCCTCGCAATGCGCCGCTGACTGCAGCAGCGCATGCGCAGCGGGGATCCTCGGCTAAAGGGCCAGCAGCCGCTGGACCTTGCCGGAAAGAAGTCTCCGTGGAATGCGTGGAAGTGACGACATCGCCGCTCCAGCAACTCACAGCGCTGGAGCGGCGATACCCGGAAGACACGCCGATGCAAGATGACATCTCCCTCGGCGTGGACCAGGTAAATTCCCCACACCTCGTTCCAAGGTAAGTATTTCATAATGAGCTAGTATGCGGTGCATACTAGCTCATTATGGCTTTTGCTTTTCAGGTATGGAAAAAAAAAACAGCAGCTGGTTTACTACCGCTTTAAGAGAGAAGGCTTTACTCATTGGGGCCCAAAGCATACACAGTCCATAGGAATGGCCCTCAAAGAATAAGTCCAGTGTCCAACCCTGGAGTGCTCCTGGGCAAGTAGCCTCTGGAGCTCACAGATCCATTTCCTCACAGGGGAAACAAGCTTTACCTTTTGGACTCCAGCCTTTTTGACAGGAATCAAGTCATTATCTTGGCAAATCTCGCCACAGATTGGATAGGCCCTACTAAATATTCATGGCAGGTATTTGCATCCTCCCTCCCTAATTTTCAGAAGCTTCCCCTAGAGTCAGGGGGAGGCAATCAAACTCCTAGCCTGTGGAGTCCAGAGCAGACCAAACCAACAAATCTGTCTCCTGTGGCTGCAGCAAAAGCTTCATACTGTATTACATTTACATTACTGCAAGATCGCAATGCATTGATCGCTGCTGATTGGCCAAAGCATGCACGTGACTTGCATGCTTTGGCCAATCACAGCGCAATCTGCTGGGAGAGCCATAATTGTCCAAAGTAAACATTCCCATCTAGCTGTTATTTTACAGGTCAAGGGGGTCACCAGGGGGTGAAAAAAACAAGGCTTGGCTGTCTGTTTTTACCACTCCCAACTGCTAATCTGAAAGAGACCTATTTCATAAGTCAATCTATCTATTATTACTAGTGCCAGGTGTTTGCTTTCTATTAGCTGGATTCAGACAGACTGCCGCAACTTTAAGGCGGCGTAGCGTATCGTATTTACGCTACGCCGCCTTAAGTTAGATAGTACTGTATTCACAAAGTACTTGCCTCCTAACTTACGGCGGCGTAGCGTAAATGTGGCCGGCGTAAACACGCCTAATTCAAATGAGGATGTTTTATGTATATTAACTGTGACCCGACGTGATTGATGTTTTGTACGAACGGCGCATGCGCCGTCCATGTACATATCCCAGTGTGCATTGCGGCCTGTACGCCGCAAGGACGTATTGGTTTCGACGTGGACATAAATTACGTCCAGCCCTATTCACGGACGACTTACACAAACAACGTAAAATTTTCAAATTTTGACGCAGGAACGACGGCCATACTTAACATTACTGGGTTTGGGACTTTGAATGAGGCATGTGGATGGCACATGCCCCCATCACTGAAAATTGAAAGAAAGAAAGGGTTGGGACTTTAAAACAATTACACCGGAGCATCTTGGAGCGCAAAATACGCTAGACGCACCATTGATTTGCTAGTTAAATATGCAAATGAGGGAGATACGGCGATCCACAAAAGTACGATTGTGCAGCGCAGGCTACGCCGTGTGCGCATCTGCTTTTTTCCCGGCGGAAAGTTACACCTTATAAAAGCTGCCTTAACTTTACACCAGACGTGTGCAGGTCAGCTAAAGCAACACGATTAGGGACGAGCTGAGCACACACACTTGCAGGACAACAATCTGTATGCCAACATGCCAGGGGCATCCATGCTCATAGCTATACTAGTGACTTTAGAGGCATGCAGAAGGAGGAGGGAACGGAGGAGGAGGAGGAGGGCACAGGAGAGGATATACCGCAGACGCCTAGATGTCTTTGGCATGGCTGCTTCTGAGGTGTATCGCAACTTCAGATTCACCCTTGAAGCCATCATGGAATTAACCAGAACCCTGGAAGATGACATCACCAGCCCAACACACTGCTCACATGCACTGGAGCCACTGGTCAAGGTGATAGCAACACTCCATTTCCTTGCCACTGGCTCTTTTCAGCGTACAAGTGGAGTGGTGGCTGGGATGGCACAATCCTCCATTAGCAGATGTGTGCACCAGGTTGTCCCTGCAATCCTGAGACGCATGGCCAACCAAATCATCAAATCCACCCAGGAGGACCTGCGGCTGAAGACAATGACAGATTTCTATAGAATTGCCAGATTCCCACGCACCGTGGAGGCCATTGATTGCACACATGTGGCACTGCAGCCCCCCCGTGAGACAGAGCACATGTACCGCAATCGGAAGCATTGGCATTCAATCAATGTACATGTGATAGTCGATGCCCAATACCTCATATGGCACGTACGTGCCAAACACCCAGGATCCAGCAATGACAGCTACATATTCCGTCAAAGCAACATCCCAAGAGAATTTGAACAGAACGTGTACAAGGACAGCTGACTGGTTGGTGAGTGACATGGGTGTCAGGCATGACTGCCCCCCCCCCATGATGCAGACATCATGAGGGGCACATGCATGACTAACATCCTCCTGTCTTTTCCCTTCCAGGTGACTCTGCATATGCACGTGGACCCCATCTCATGACTCCATTCCGGAACCCCCAAACCCCAGGAGAGGAAAACTACAATGCTGCACACATACGTACCCGTGCAGTGGTGGAACGCACCTTTGGCCTCCTGAAGTCCCGTTTCCGATGCCTGGATAAGTCTGGGGGTACCCTGTTGTATTCCCCAAACTTTGTGTGCCAGATCTTTGGTGCATGATGCATGCTGCACAACTTCGCAGTGAGAAGGGGCCTGGAGATTGACCTGACCCCCGAACCAGACATTCCCCCCCTGACCAACTCTACCCGGTCTACTGAGGGAACAGCAGCCAGGAGACGCCTCGCAGAAGGCATCTTTGCACAGTAAACACACACATTAATCATGGCACAATGAGAATGCATGCATGCACACCCACTGTGGTCCCTAGCACACACTCCCCACATCCTCATCTAATTGGATTAGACCGAAGTACACCGCACGGTACTAGGGAGCAGCAACGCCCCGCCAAGGCTCCAATTATGTCACTATACATTCATACACCATTCACATGGACCTGGGATCACTTCTCCCTGGTCCTGGGGATCCCTACTCCACCAAAAATTAGGGTGACACCCCTTTTCTGGCAGGAATGTCACCCCCACATTCATACATCATTCACACACATAAAACAAATCATAATCACAGTACAAATCCCTAAAAAAAAAAAAAATCAAAAGAACATCCAAAATTACCGATGGCATGAGCTACGCCTGGGCCGGCCACGGCCATGGGCCCTCAGGGGAGACTCATGGGGGGGAAGCAGGGGAAGGAGGAGCCTCCCCTGGGCTCTGCCCACCTGCTGGCCTGCCCTTCAAGGCCACGGCTATTCTGTTCAGGCCCACAGTGAGGGCTGCCGTATTGGCCTGGACAGCCTGGGTATTGGCCTGGACAGCCTGGGTCAGGGCATTCACCTCCAGGGCCACGCCTGCTGTGGCGGTCTGCAGGTCGCAAAGGCAAGTTATGTACGCCAATGAGTTGGTGCCCACATCATTGACGGAGTCTTTTATGGAGACCAGGCTGTGCTCCATCTGGGCCAAAGTCCGGGTGACCTGACCCAGATGGTGGGTCTGACGGGCCTGGTCCCTCCTAAGATTTGCAGGCAGAAACTTGGCCACCCCCTGGTCTTCTGGGTGGCTTGCCTGCAGATGAGGCTTGGGGCCTGGGAGGAGGGGAGAGAGAGACCCTTGGGGGGAGCCCTGTTGGGGGAGGCGTGGGAGGGGCTACCCCTGATGGAGGCCTGACTGCTGCCAGCCACAGGGGGAGCATCATCCAAAAGCCGAAGTATCTCACTGGCAATGTCCATCTGATCCTCCTCAACCCCCCCCCTCATCCTCCTCCCCCTCAACCTCCTAATGAGGTGAGTTGTGGCCACTCCCCTGCCCTGAGGACTCCTGCCTTTCTTGGGGCTCTTCAGCAGCCTGATGTCCGGGGGATGGAGCAGACTGGCCAGATGGCCCAGCACTCTCCTGGCCATCTGTGGATGACACAAAACATACACAGGTTGGAGGATCCACACACTTGGCACATATTCCCCCCCCCCCCCACACATGCTACTTGCCAGATAGAAAATAAAAAAAATAACTTACCTGTCCTCACGGCCTCATCAGAGTCAAAGCCAGGCAGGCCCACCACTTGCTGGCTGTGGAAGCACTGGGCCACTGCACGCTCCTCATCAGTCCACCTGGCATGTGCAGTAATCTTGGCCAGCTTATCACGGACCAGGCTCCTCAGATCATTGATCTTCTTTGCGATCCCATTGGCGGACCTCGTTCCCCCCCCCGCATTGATCTCATCAGTAATCTGCTGGAGGATCGCCTTCTTACTGGCCGGGGTGATGTCCCGGCTCTCAGGGCCATGCAACAATCGCCCATGTTGGGTGATTGCCCTAGCAAGTATTTGCTTCTCACGAACCGAGAAGTTGAGCTTTCTCCTCTTTGGTGCCATATCACCACACAACACTCAGCACCAAACAGACACAAAAATCAGACAGAACAAACAGACACAAAAAGACACAGAACAAACAGACACAAAAATCAGACAGCAAAAACCAGACACCAAAATCAATCAGCACAAACAAGACTGCAAAATCAAACAGCACAAACAAGACTGCAAAATCAAACAGCACAAACAAACAGCTAATACAGACTCCAAAAATCACACAGAAAAAACAAACACAAAAATCACACAGAAAAAACAAACACAAAAAACACTCAGAAAAAACAAACAGCTAATACAATCTCCTACTCCTATAAATCTTTACTTTAACACTACTACACTAACCAACAAACAGCCACAAACAACAGAACAAAAGCACCTTGCTTCAGGAAGGGAAACACATGGATGTACTTTTGCAATGGAAGGGCGTTTGTCTGGGCCTATTTATACACAGGGCGTATCTCACTAAGTACGCCGGGCCTAGTTCCTATCTCACTGATTGCGCCAGGCCGAGTTCTGAGCATGCCCAGTGAGGTGCATAATCATGCGCGCATGCGCAGTACGGCCGGCCCTTCATTTCCATGGGGTCACGGCTCATTTCAATGGAGCACGCCCACTTCCTTCCCACTTTCAATTACCCCGCCTTATGCCTCGGAATTTGCGTTACGCTGGCGCAAATTTGGGCGCAAATACTCTGTGGATACGGGACTTACGTCACAAAATTGAGCCGCCGTAACGTAATAGACATGCGTTACGCCGATCTAAATATGCGCCGCTTTATGTGAATCTGGCCCAGTATGTATAAGTAAATAAATAAAGTTGTATAGCGTAATAACCAGGCTTGGTTAACCAAATTGCAAGCCGAATTCTAACTTAGTATGAAACTAGAAAGTTTAGTTAGGACCACAGGAATGCAGAGAGCCTTGTAAGCGGCCTGTGGCTTATCCATATATTTGCAAATGTGTGCAACCAATCCTCTGCTTTTAACATACCAAGTTAGACAGCTGAATTCGGCTTGCAATTTGGTTGGTAAGTTTGAGCCTGGTTATTACGCTATACAACTTTATTTATTTACTTATACATACTGTTTGCATCAACACGCATCTCATTTAAAGTCCCAATCCTTTCTTTCTTTCAATTTTCAGGGATGGAGGCATGTGCCATCCACATGCCTCATTCAATGTCCCAAACCCAGTTCCATGTTTATCAATAGGGATGGAGATGCGATTTTGATGCTTATACATTTATAGTGCTGTCAAACGATTAAAATTTTTAATCGCGATTAATCGCATTAATGTCATAGTTAACTCACGATTAATCGCTCTAATTTATGACGAATTTCCCCACAAATATCGCACAATTCTGCAAGTGATTATAATTTATTATCGCTGTTTTCTAGCTGATCTAAAACCATTTTTGACATAAAGGGACACTTTTGGACAATCTACAGTTTTTCAGGCAGAAAGAATAGTTTTTATTTTATAAAAGTACATGTAGGACACTGGGCAGACCACTAGGGACAAGGGGGGTGTGTATTTTTTACATACAGTACTGTAATCTATAAGATTACAGTATACTGTGTGTATTGTGTTTGTTTACTTTTTTAAATTTGGCGCCGTTCTCCGCTCCCGTGCGTCGTAACGTCGCAGGGAACGGAGCTCGGCGGCACACAGGCACTGTGAATCGAGCGAGGAGGACCTGCCAAGCGAGGAGGACCCGCCAAGCGAGGAGGACCCGCCAAGCAAGGAGGACCCGCCAAGCAAGGAGGACCCGCTCGATCACACAGCGGGGTGGCATCGCTGGATCCAGGGACAAGGTGAGTAACTTGCCTGTGAATCCAGCGAGAAGGTAAGCCGCGCCGCGCCGCTGCACACTCTGCATGTCCACCCCGAGGGCTCCTGCGTTAATCGCGCGATAAAAATATTGACGGCGTTAACATGGGTTTGCGTTAACGCCGTTAATATCGCGTTTAACGCACAGCCCTAACATTTACCCTTATGCGTTTTTTCCAGTGCTCTTTATTGCTACACCAATTTTAGATGGAGGCTGGCTGGTGACACACACCCCTAGTCACCTGCTCTCCATCTACTCATTAGCACTTGTATGCCTCTACTGAGGAAACTAGAAAAGTTTAGTTAGGACCACAGGAATGCAGAGAGCCTTGTAAGCAGCCTGTGGCTTATCCATATATTTGCAAATGTGTGCAACCAATCCATTGCTTTTAACATACTAAGTTAGACAGCTGAATTCGGCTTTCAATTTGGTTGGTAAGTTTGAGCCTGGTTATTACGCTATACAACTTTATTTATTTACTTATACATACTGTTTGCATCAACACGCATCTCATTTAAAGTCCCAATCCTTTCTTTCTTTCTACTTAAAGTGGAGTTCCACCCATAAATATAACATTACATCAGTAGTTTTAAAAAAATGTCATTAGTCCTTTACGAATTTTTTATTTTTTTTTAGATACCTTCAAGGTGTTGTTGCTAGGCAGAATAGTTAATCTTCCCACTTCCTGCGCCTAGGTGCTTAATGCTTCCTAACCTACACTGCACAGACTCCTGGGAATGTAGTGGGTGTAACTTTCCAGGAGTCTGTGCACTCCCCAGTCTCAAAGAATCATGTGACTTGGACAGCACAGGTGCTGAAACCTGATCTGACACTGCTTGTGCAGCACTGAGCATGTGTGAGATCTGCAAGGCTGAAATCCAGGAAGTCATACAGTCTGGCTTCATGATGCCCACACTTAAGGTGGCCCCAGTCAATTTCTATTTTATAAAGTGTCTAAATGCTGTAACAACCTAACAAAACGGACCTTAGTTTACAGACTAAAGGTTCGTACACACGGTCGGACAATTTCCCTTGGATTTTTGTCTTAATTGATTTGTCCGATCACACCCATAGCATACACACGCTCGGACTTTTCTGCAAACTTTTCTAACACTTTCCCAACATCACGTGGTTTTACTTGCTCTTTATCGCCACCCTTTGGTTAACTTCTGCTATTGTTGGTTGAGTTTAACATTGGTTATGAGCATGCGCATTTGTACTTTGTCTAAAAGTCCGATGGTTTGCTGTACACACGGTCGGACAAGGCACCATCGGACTTTTGTTGCCAGAAAGTTGGTCCGTTCGCAGACCCAACTTTTTGTCCGATGAAAGCCAAAAAAGTTGGTCAGATGGAACGTACACACGGTCGGACAAATACGAAAAGTGCCGGATTTTGAAGTTGGTTGGGCAAAAGTCCGACCGTGTGTACGGGGCTTTACTTTACTAGAATACATTAAGCTTGTGTATTACAGGGGTATTTATATTTAAAAAGTGAAATTGTGGCCGGAACTCCTCTTTAACCACTTCTCGACCTCCTCATGTACATATACGTTAGCAGAATGGCACGGACAGGCACATGTACGTACCTGTACGTCCTCTGCTAGACGTGGGTGGGGGGTCCGAACGGGACCCCCCCCGGTACATGCGGAGGTCGGGTCCGCTCGGGGAGCGATCCGGGACGACGGCGCGGCTATTTGTTTATAGCCGCTCCGTCGCGATCGCTCCCCGGAGCTGAAGAACGGGGAGAGCCGTGTGTAAACACGGCTTCCCCGTGCTTCACTGTCGGCGCATCGATCGCGTCATTCCCTTTATAGGGAAGACGCGATCGATGACGTCATTCCTACAGCCACACCCCCCTACACTAGTAAACACACACAAAGTAAACCCTAACTCCTACAGCGCCCCCTGTGGTTAACTCCCAAACTGCAACTGTCATTTTCACAATAAACAATGCAATTTAAATGCATTTTTTGCTGTGAAAATGACAATTGTCCCAAAAAGGTGTCAAAATTGTCCGAAGTGTCCGCCATAATGTCGCAGTCACGAAAAAAATCGCTGATCGCCGCCATTAGTAGTAAAAAAAATAAAAAAAATAAAAATGCAAAAAAACTATCCCCTATTTTGTAAACGCTATAAACGATTATTGCAATTTTTTTTACCAAAAATAGGTAGAAGAATACGTATCGGCCTAAACTGAGGAAAAAAAAAATGTTTATATATGTTTTTGGGGGATATTTATTACAGCAAAAAGTAAAAAATATTGCATTTTTTTCAAAATTGTCGCTCTATTTTTGTTTATAGCGCAAAAAATAAAAACCGCAGAGGTGATCAAATACCACCAAAAGAAAGCTCTATTTGTGGGGAAAAAAGGACGCCAATTTTGTTTGGGAGCCACGTCGCACGACCGCGCAATTGTCTGTTAAAGCAACGCAGTCCCGAACTGTAAAAACCCCTTGGGTCTTTAGGCAGCAATATGGTCCGGGGCTTAAGTGGTTAAAGGAACACTAAAGGTTCGTTTTTTATTAGATCAATTGATTGCTGTAAGCTAGAGCATTTAAATATCACTTACCTCGTTTTTCCTTTTGACCTCCAAAATACAGTAATCCAGGTTTGAAAATGCCATTTCCTGTCTCTCCTCTTCTTGCTTTTCACCAGCATTTGAGCCGTTTTGCATGGTGGAAAGCAGAATGTGCTCACCCCCTCCCTATGACTACAGCCCTGCGTAAAGATGCTCTCTTATCCCTCACAGGCATGGAGGCTAAGCCTAATGGGAACTGTAGTTCCTATTAGGCCGTGGTGTAGCAAGAATGAATGCGCACCGCAAACCAGGAAGTCAGTGAGAATAATGATTCAGGAGTGACAAAGGTGAATAAAACGGCTCGATTTCAACAGGTATCAAACTAGTTATAATGCAAAACATTACTTTTTACTTTATCAGCTACTGTCAGACTTTAATTTAAGAGGAAAATATTTTTGTCTTTACAACCCCTTTAACATTACTAGTCCAGCTATTTGATGGAATAACTTTACGCCTGAAAATGCCTTACGTAAACGGCGTATCTTTACTGCGATGGGCAAGCGTACGTTCGTGAATAGGCGTATCTATGCATTTTCATAATCTACGCCGAACTCAACGGAAGCGCCACCTAGCGGCCAGCCTAAATATTGCACCCTAAGATACGACGGCGCAAGCCGTCGTATCTTAGATAGGTTTAAGTGTATCTCTGTTTGAGAATACACTTAAAATTAAGACGGCGCAGATTCCGAGTTAGGTCGGCGTATCTACTGATACGCCGGCCTAACTCTTTATGAATCTAGCTATATATGTTTACTTACTTATGGACCTTCGTAGGTCCAAAATGAATATTGAGCAGAATTAAGTTAGGTCCTTTAAAACAGTCCTATTATCTCATGTAACCAAATGGAAAAATTAACTGCCTGCCCCAGCTTTTGAAATCCATGTAATTTTCCAAATGAAAACCACATACACTGTTAGAATTTGTTTGTACAAAAAATATTACCCATCTTGCTCTTTTTCTTGTCACTGCACTCAAAAATTAATATTGCTTTGACCCTACCAATGATTCGAAAATTGAACAAACATTCTTTAAACAAAAAATTTGAAACAAAATTCTACTAGTGTGACATGGCACTAGGTAGTAGACATGTGGACTGCCGAAAAAATTGTTCAATTTCGTTCTCGGATTGATGCGTTTTTTATTTTTTTTTGGAAATTCTAAAATTCTGAAATTCCAAAAATTTGCAAATTCGGAAATTCAAAAATTCTGAATTCGGAAATTCGAAAATTCATAAATTCGAAAATCCAAATTTTCAAATTTTTCTAATTTTTGGATTTTCAGATTTTCGTCTTTTTGAATTCTCAAATTCCGAGTTTTTAACCACTTGTTTACTGGGCACATATACCCCCTTCCTGCCCAGGCAAATTTCAGCTTTCAGCACTGCGTCACTTTAAATTAAAATTGTGCGGTCGTGTGACGTGCCTCCCAAACAAAATTTATGTCCTTTTTTTCCCACAAATAGAGCTTTGTTTTGGTGGTATTTGATCACCTCTGCGGTTTTTATTTTTTGCGCTATAAACAAAAAAAAATGGCGACAATTTTGAAAAAAAACACAATTTTTTACTTTTTGCTATAATAAATATCCCATTTTTTAAAAAATAACAATTTTTTTTCTCAGTTTAGGCCTATATGTATTCTACATATTATTGGTAAAAAAAAATCGTGATAAGCGTATAGTGATTGGTTTGCGCAAAAGTTATAGTGGCTACAAAATAGGGGATAGAATTCTGACATTTTTTTTTATTATTTTTTTTTTACTAGTAATGGCGGCGATCTGCAAATTTTGTCAGGACTGCGATATTGCGGCAGACACATCGGACACTTTTGACACATTTTTGGGACCATTCACATTAATACAGTGAACAGTGCTATAAAAATGCATTGATTACTGTATAAATGTGACTGGCAGGGCAGGAGTTAACACTAGGGGGTGAGGAAGGGGTTAAATGTGTATCCTGGGAGTGATTCTTACTGTGGGGGGAGGGGACTGACTGGGGGAGGTGACTGATGCTGTGTCCCTATGTACAATGGACACAGCATCTGTTTCCTCTCCCTGACAGGACATGGAGCTCTGTGTTTACACACAGAGCTCCACGTCCCTGCTCTGTCATTGCCGATCGCGGGTACCTGGCGGACATCGCGGCCGCCAGGCACGCGCATCGGCATCTTGTGGGAAGCGCCGGGTGCACGTGTGCCGGCGCGCGTGCGCCCCCCAGTGGCCGGAGGATGCAAGGACGTCAAAAGACGTCCTCCCGGATTTATAGGGCCACCTGGAGGCCATCTTTTGACTATGGCCCGGGTCTAAAGTAGTTAAATTCCAAATGTTTTAATTTTTGAAAATTCTGAATTCGAAAATGAGAAAATCCGAAAAAGAGAATTAGAAAATTCGGAAATTCGATAATTAAAAAATCTGAAAAAAAAATCTGTGAAATTCAAAAGAACGAAAATCTGAAAATTCCAAATAATGACTAACTATTATTAAATTATAGGTATTGGAATTTCCTTTCAAATTTGGCTGTTAGTGATTGCAACAAATACAAATTTATCTGAAAATATGAATTATCCGAAATAACGAATGCCACATCTAAACAATGGAACAAATTAATAATAATAACTAGGGTTGTCCAGATACCGATACCAGTATCGGTATCGGGACCGATACCGAGTATTTGCGGGAGTACTCGTACTCGTGCAAATACCCCCGATACCTAAATAGAATACTTTCCCCCCCCTTTCCCCCCGCCGCTGCCGCCGCATCGCGCCGCCGCATCGAGGGACATGGCTAGAGGGACATTGCTGCATATGTGAGGGACATGGCTAGAGGGACATTGCTGCATATGTGAGGGACATGGCTGCATATGTGAGGGACATGGCTAGAGGGACATGGCTGCATATGTGAGGGACATGGCTAGAGGGACATTGCTGCATATGTGAGGGACATGGCTAGAGAGACATGGCTGCATATGTGAGGGACATGGCTGCATATGTGAGGGACATGGCTGCATATGTGAGGGACATGGCTAGAGGGACATGGCTGCATATGTGAGGGACATGGCTAGAGGGACATGGCTGCATATGTGGGGGACATGGCTGCATATGGGGGGGACATGGCTGCATTTGGGGACACATTTAAAAAAAGTATCGGTATTCGGTATCGGCGACTACTTGAAAAAAAGTATCGGTACTTGTACTCGGTCCTAAAAAAGTGGTATCGGGACAACCCTAATAATAACACTATTTTTTAATATTATTATTGTTATTTATTATTATTAGATTGTTTCATTCCCTTCGTTTAGATGCGGCATTCGTTATTTTTGAATAATTTGTAATTTTGGACAAATTCGTATTCGTTATGTTCCCTAACAGCTTAATATGAAAGGGAATTCAAATACGGTACCTATAATAGTTAGTAATAGTTAAATTATTACTAGTTAGTTATTTCAGATTTTTGGGTTTTTGAACTTTCGGATTTTCGATCTTTTGAATTACGGTATCAGATTTTCATTTTTATTTTCGGATTTTATAATTGTCTAATTTCCAAATTTACTAAATTTTGAACTTCCGAATTTCAAATGTTCTAATCTCAGAGTTTCCGAACTTTCGAATTTCCGAATTTTGAATTTTGTTCTCGAATTTCTGAAATTTTGAATTTCCAAATTTCTGTGGAGAGGATGATAGCGATCGGTGAATTTAAATGGTACAGAGCTCTGTCCTGACAGCGGGGGATAAAAACCTGCACATCCCTTACTAAAAACAGCACACAGTGCCCCAAGCACTGTTAGGCACACATTTAACCCTTTGATTGCCCCTGATGTTAACCCCTTCCATCATTAGTACAGGGATAGCGTATATTTTTAGTACTGATCACTGTGTTAGTGTCACTGATTCCCAAAAAGTGTCAAAAGTGTCAGTTAGTTTCAAAATGACAGCCACACTATCACAGTCCCGTTATAAGTCACTAATGACCAACATTATCTGTATAAAAAAAAATAGAAACCTAGAAATTCCAGTATATATCATAGTTTGTAGACGCTATAACATTTACCAAAAATACAGTCAGGTCCATAAATATTGGGACATTGACGCAATTCTAATCTTTTTGGCTCTCTACACCACCACAATATATTTGAAATTAAACAAACAAAATGTGCTTTAACTGCAGACTGTAAGCTTTAATTTGAGGGTATTTACATCCAAATCAAGTGAACGGTGTAGGAATTACAACAGTTTGTATCTGTGCCTCCAACTTTTTAAGGGACCAAAAGTAATGGGACAGATTAACAATCATAAATCAAACTTTCACTTTTTAATACTTGGTTGCAAATCCTTTGCAGTCAATTACAGCCTGAAGTCTGGAACGCATAGACATCACCAGACGCCGGGTTCATCCCTGGTGATGCTCTGCCAGGCCTCTACTGCAACTGTCTTCAGTTCCTGCTTGTTCTTGGGGCATTTTCCCTTCAGTTTTGTTTTCAGCAAGTGAAATGCATGCTCAATCGGATTCAGGTCAGGTGATTGACTTGGCCATTGCATAACATTCCACTTCTTTCCCTTAAAAAACTCTTTGGTTGCTTTCGCAGTATGCTTCGGGTCATTGTCCATCTGCACTGTGAAGCGCCGTCCAATGAGTTCTGAAGCATTTGGCTGAATATGAGCCGATAATAATATTGCCTGAAACACTCCAGAATTCATCCTGCTGCTTTTGTCAGCAGTCACATCATCAATAAATACAAGAAAACCGGTTCCATTGGCAGCCATACATGCCCATGCCATGGCACTACCACCACCATGCTTCACTGATGAAGTGGTATGCTTTGGATCATGAGCAGTTCCTTTCCTTCTCCATACTCTTCCTTTCCCATCAATCTGGTACAAGTTGATCTTGGTCTCATTTGTCCATAGGATGTGGTTCCAGAACTGTGAAGACTTTTTTAAATGTTTGTCATGGACCTTGGAATGCTGAAGAGTATCTCTTTGAAATCTGTTACACAGTGGGGGGTCTTCTACCCTGTCTTATGGCTAACCCCCCCCCCCCTCCAGACGTCTCCATGGTCTGGAGGAAAAGCATTGTTCTGTGTCTGGCTGTTTGTGTACATTGATTACCCCATGGGGCTCATTACACATAGCAGTCCTTCTATTCAAGTTATCGGACCAATCCCTGCTGACACGGTTTCAAGTCCTCATTTGCATGGCTAAGAGGACCTAATTGAGAACTACAATGTATTTACAATTGACCAATAGGAAAGTGGTTGTTGGGGGGCGGGGTGTTCGAACTGCTGTATAAAAGTGTGTTATGTGCATCCATTAAAAGAGTTTCCTGTTTGAACTTACATACAGCCTGCCTGGTGTTTGTTCTGATGGATTTCGAGCGGTACATAGCTGTAGTTCGAGTCCCGGAGCCTTGGATGACCGAACCATCAGACGTTGCGATCTGCAATCTGATTCAATAGCAGCAGAGGAGTGTCGGGAGAGTGGAACCGAGCGAGCAAGGGTCTCGTTACATTGGTTGGCAGCAGTGGGATTTGCTCTCCAGTTACTGGGACACTCCAAACCACCACAATGAATGACCAGTTATGCAGCATGCAGGAGAACCACGCTGAAAGACTTACTTGAGAGCCGTGGAGGGACCGGTGGGACAAAGAACAAGACCACCCTGATCAGTGAGCTAGCCGAGATGGATCAGAGGGATGGTGATGCAGGACCCCGGCCAGTTGAAGACTTGTTTCAGCAATGAGTTCGAGAGCGGTTGGCATCATATGGTGCTAACCCATCAGAGACCACCATACAGAATGCCATTAGAGACATCCAGCTGCAGGATGAGCGACAAGAGAGAGAACGAGAGCGACAAGAGAGAGAACGAGAGCGGCAACATGAGCAGAGAATGGCAGAAATACGGCAATCTGAGAAAACGCCTAAAGATGCAGCACCTTTCCGTAAGTTGCCCTTTTCGGGCGTTCAAACTATTTAAGGAAGGAGAGGAGGTAATTGAAGCTTTCCTGCAGGACTTTGAGAGACTATGCCAGATACATGAAGTACTGTCCCAAGATTGGGTCGCCTTACTGGCGAGTAATTTAACTGGCAGAGCAGCAGATGCGTATCGGGCCATGGAGGACGAGGACACTAAAGACTATGACCGGGTAAAAGAAGCTCTGCTAGCCCGATTTGCCATTACACCCGAAGCCAGCCGGATTAGGTTTAGAGAATCCTGGAAACAAACCAACATAACATACGTGGAGTGGGCAAATCGTCTGCAGCGGAACCTTAAGGGCTGGTTCCAGGGAAGCCACGCTCATACCATGGAGGACATCACCCAGCTAGTACTCTTGGAACAGTTTTTTAACCACATTCCTCCAGTAGTACGGTATTATTTTTTTGTGGTTGAACTGGATGGACTTGTGTCTTTTTTCAACCTGACTAACTATGTAACTATGTAAAATTGGGTGCAAGATAAGCGACCACGAACTGTACAGCAAGCGGCTACTTTGACCAATGAATATCTGCACTCTTAAAGGTCAGGCGAAAGCGAGTGCTATCCCCTATCTCGGCCCAATTTACCAGCCCGACCCAATCCTTCTACCAGACCTAAGTGCTATACCTGTAACCAAACCGGTCATCTGCAGCGATATTGCCCTACCCGATCCATGAGGTACCGAGAGACTGCTCATCCATCCAGACCCTCAGTCCGACACAAACCTCCTACCAGACCTAAGTGCTATACCTGTAACCAAACCGGTCATCTGCAGCGATATTGCCCTACCCGATCCACAAGGTTCCCGAGAGACTGCTCATCCATTCAGACCAGCGGCTCATCGCTTCCAGAACAAGCCCAACCATTGAGATGTTCAGGAAGAGTGCGGCGAACTTTTTGAGGCTGATCCTGTCCAAGCTGCTGCCGGATATAATCGGCAGCACCATCGTCAGGCAGTATGGGTTAATGGGCAGCCGGCCCAGGGACTCCGCGATTCTGGAGCTACGATTACCCTCATCTAGCCTCACATGATTCCCCAGTCGGCCCGGACCGGCCAGACTGTTGCAGTCAGGGTAGCAGGGGGCAAGGTGCTATGCTTATCCGCTGCCCAAGTCCTCTTGGATTGGGGCTCAGGGGAGCGACAAGTGCGAGTGGCATTACTACATGAGTTACCCGCAGAAGTACTTTTGGAGAAAGATTTGGGGCATTTAACTTCCTCATATGCCCCAGAGGCATGGCCGTGACCACCCGATGCCAGAGCCAACTTCAAGGCAACTCCACTCCTATGGGGACCCAGACGCCTCCATGTTCGGGCTGGGAGCTGTACTCAAGTTGGTGATGACGGGGAAAGAGCAAACTGGTGGCGTATCTCAGCCACAAGTTGCTACCCTGTGAAGTTGGATATGCTGCCGTGGAAAAAGTGTTTGGCCTTAGTCTGGACTCTAAAGAAATTGCAGCCCTACGTGTATGGACGCTCTTTTACCGTCATGACGGACCACAATTCCTTGATATGGCGGGAGAGAATAGGCATTTACTACGGTGGAGCCTGGCTTTGCAACCGTACAATTTCACCATACAATATCGGCCAAGGTCTCAAAATGGGAATGCGGATGGGTTATCCTGGCAGACAGACCTGGAACCTTAAGACTGCTTTTCCAACATCCTCGAGTTGACCCTTTTGGGGTCCCACTGTGGCTGTTGGACTGTTTCCCAGGGGGGAGTATTGTCATGGACCTTGGAATGCTGAAGTGTATCTCTTTGAAATCTGTTACACAGTGGGGGGTCTTCTACCCTGTCTTAAGGCTAACCCCCCCTCCAGACGCCTCCATAGTCTGGAGCAAAAGCATTGTTCTGTGTCTGGCTGTTTGTGTACATTGATTACCCCCCTGGGGCTTCTGTCTCATTACACATAGCAGTCCTTCTATTAAAGTTATCGGACCAATCCCTGCTGACACGGTTTCAAGTCCTCATTTGCATGGCTAAGAGGACCTAATTGAGAACTACAATGTATTTACAATTGACCAATAGGAAAGTGGTTGTTGGGGGACGGGGTGTTCGAACTGCTGTATAAAAGTGTGTTATGTGCATCCATTAAAAGAGTTTTCTGTTTGAACTTACATACAGCCTGCCTGGTGTTTGTTCTGATGGATTTCGAACGGCACAGAGATGTAGTTCGAGTCCCGGAGCCTTGGATGACCGAACCATCAGACGTTGCGATCTGCAATCTGATTCAATAGCAGCAGAGGAGTGTCGGGAGAGTGGAACCGAGCGAGCAAGGGTCTCGTTACAATGTTGTTTGGCAAACTCTAATCTGGCCTTCCTGTTTTTGAGACTCACCAATGGTTTACATCTTGTGGTGAACCCTCTGTATTCACTCTGGTGAAGTCTTCTCTTGATTGTTGACTTTGACACACATACACCTACCACCTGGAGAGTGTTCTTGATCTGGTCAACTGTTGTGAAGGGTGTTTTCTTCACCAGGGAAATAATTTTTTGGTCATCCACCACAGTTGTTTTCCGTGGTCTTCAGGTCTTTTGGCATTGCTGAGCTCACCTGTGCGTTCTTTCTTTTTAGGGATGTTCCAAACAGTTGATTTGGCCACACCTAATGTTTTTGCTATCTCTCTGATGGGTTTGTTTTGTTTGTTCAGCCTAATGATGGCTTGCTTCACTGATAGTGACAGCTCTTTGGATCTCATATTCAGATGAGGCTCTTTTTTTTAAAATCCAAAATAAAGGTTTATTGAAGCACCAATAGAAATTTCCATACATCGAGAATACCTTCAGTCATAGATCATTGAACAGCAATCCATTACACATTTCAGCTTTGGTAAACCCTAGCCTTACATCATCAACCGATATGACAAAATCCAGTCCCATCCAGTCCCGGCCCCCCCCTCCCCACATAAATGATTCTCCCGTCCCTTAGCCCGATCACATTGACAATATAGAAATCAAGTTGGAGTGCTCAAACCGAGTAACCTACCCGTGACCAGGTCCACCGGTGCCAAGCCCAGTACATCCAGCCACCTGCCCCACAGCTTCTCGAACTTCTGGGAGCAACCTCTATGTTGGTATATCACTTTCTCTTTGCGCAGCATTTCCCCCATTAGATTGATCCATTCCCTCATACTGGGGGGCTCCTCCGCTATCCAGTGAGCCATTATGAGTTTGCGAGCCAGAAATAGGGACCTAATGACCGCCACTTTAGTGCCCTCCTCCCACTCCAGTTCATCCAATATAAGTAGCAAGCAATGTTTTGGATCAATAGGCAGCGTTATCTGGAACACCCTGTTAATGGTGTCCATTACTCCCACCCAGTACGGGTGAAGCTTCGGGCATCTCCACAGTAGGTGAATCAGGTCACCATGGTCTCTCTTACACCTGGTGCACAACGGGGTGGGTCGTAACCCCATAGCAAACAGTCTGTGGGGGGTGTAGTACACTCTCAGTAGTAGGTATAATTGCGATACCTTATGGGATACATTTAGGGAGCAGATTGGTACCGCCTGTAGAGCCTCATCCCACTGTTCACCATCCATCGGGCCCAGGTCCCCCTCCCACTTGGCTCTCACTCTCAGCAGGTGTTTGGTCATGAAACTGTGCAACAGCATGTTATAGCATTGCGATATGAAACCCTTGGTAGAGGTCGCCCCTGCAACCAGATTGAACAAAGGGGTAGGGGAGGGAAGCCACTCCGTAGCGTCACCCTGGGCCTGCACTGCGTGTCTAAGTTGCATGTAATAGAACTGCATTGATAGTGGTAGTTGAAAAAGCTCCCTCAGAGTCTCAAATGAAATTAGGTTCCCGTTGCGAAATATCTGCCCCAGACGGGTTATCCCATATCTCTTCCAAAGTGCCCCATGCTGTAGCTTGGCTAATTCAGGGTATGAGTCATTCGACCAGATGGGGCTATATTCCGTGTACCCTGTTACTCCCTGCAAATACCTAGCTTTGTTCCATACTTTTTGCATAAGGTTATAGGTAGGGTATTGTTTGTTTGGCTTTCCAAAGGCCAGCGCTTCCAGGGCAGGTGCTACCGACTCCCTCCCAACTGTATGGAGCATCACCATCTCAGAGAAACCTCCTCCCTCCCCCTCCCTCCTCTCCCCAGTGCGAACCACGCCTACCAGCTGTTGCAGCTGAGCGGCTATATAGTATAACCAGGGATTAGGGAGGGCAAGCCCTCCCTCATCCTTCGGGCACTGGAGATGTTCCAGCTTAATCCTGGGGGTACGGTTTTTCCAGATAAGTGAGCGAAACAGGGCATTAACAATCCGGAATACCTTCAAGGTCACCACTGTGGGGGTATTGTGAAGGACATAGAGCAGCTGGGGCATAAGGATAATTTTGATCAGATTTACCCTGCCGGCTACCGACAGGCCTAGAGAATTCCACGTTTTAATACGGTCACAAAATGTTTGCAACAGCGGGGACACATTCAGTCTTCCATACTCACATATCCTGGGCGTCACCTGGATACCCAGATATCTGAATGGGGCAGTCATGGGCACCGTGGAAGAGGACGGGGGGGCCCCCCCTCGTCGATGAGCATCAGCGAGGACTTGGTCCAATTTATCTGCAGCCCTGAAAATCTACCAAATTCCTTTATCACAGTCATAGCCCCCGTCAGTGAGCCCTCTACGTCTCCTAGCAAAATCATGGTATCGTCTGCATACAGCATTATTTTTTCCTGCCTGTCTCCGTACCTGAACCGCACTACCTCCTGGCTGGCTCTAATTTTAATTGCAAGTGGTTCTATCGCCAAGGCAAACAGCAGAGGTGACAGTGGGCACCCCTATTGCGTGCCTCTCCCCAAAGAAAAAGTGTGCGATACCGCCCCTGATGACCGGATAGCTGCCCTCGGGTTGAAGTACAACAAGCGGACCCAGGAAATGAAGGATTCCCCAAACCCAAACCTCTCAAGCACCTCCCATAGATACTCCCACTCAACGCTATCGAAGGCCTTCATAGCGTCCAGTGAGAGCAGGGCCCTCCCTCCCACATTATCTGCCGGGGATTGCATATTCAAGTATAGCCTACGCAAGTTGACGGCCGTCGACTTGTTAGGCATGAAGCCAGCCTGGTCTGAATGCACCAGACTAGTAATGACCCCATTCAGCCTGATCGCTAACATTTTGGCCAACAGCTTAATGTCACTCTGGAGTAACGATATCGGTCTGTAGGAGCCCGGATCCAACGGGTCCTTGCCAGGCTTTAGTATCAAGACAATGTTAGCCGTAGTCATAGAATCAGGTAAAATCTGTCTTTCCCTGGCCGCATTAAACACCGCTAAAAGTTTCGGTAGGAGAATACCCGTGTAGCGCTTGTATACTTCAATGGGCAATCCGTCTGCCCCCGGTGCCTTACAGTTAGGGAACTCAGCCAGGGCTGTCTGCAGCTCCTCCAAAGTAAAGGGGGCGTCCAAGGCCCTCCACTGCTCATTACCCAACCCGGGGAAGTCAATGCCCTCTAAGTAAGTCAAGAGTTCTGCTCGGGTAGATAGTTCCATCGGAAGGTACAAATTCTCGTAGAACCTGGCCAGTTCCGCCAAGACTAGGTCCGGGGAGTTCACTATTTTGCCCTCTTTGTTTTTAATAGCTCCGATGCTGGGGGACCTCCGCTGGGAGTTAGCTATTCTTGCTAGCATACGTCCTGTACTTTCACCCTCCTCAAAGTACGCCAGTCTAGAGAAGAATAATTTATTTTCTGCCTTGGAGGCGAGCAGCCACTCATAAGCTGATTGAGCTGACTGCCATACCTCTCTAGCAGTCTCCGTAGGGGTTTGCACGAAAGCCACCTCCAGGGCCGCTACCTGTTTTTCAAGGTCCTCTTGGAGCCCCGAAGACGCCTTCTTCACCCTGGTAATTTCCCTTATAAGCAACCCCCTCACATAAGATTTAAAGGCATCCCATTTCTCGGACTGGGATTCAACAAAGCTCTCCCTATCCAAAAATTCCCGCATGCTCCGTTCCACCTCCTCATGCGACAGGAACAATTCTAGCCAAAAGGCGTTACATTTCCATGGGGATCTTGGGAGTGTAGAGGGTGGAGAGACAATCAAGTTTGTCACCAAATGTGAGTGATCCAAGACACTACGTGGCTTGTAAGTCACTTCCGAGATGGACGGGAGCATAGCAGGGTTACACACTACCAGGTCTATCCTAGATAGTGTCCCATGAGTCTTGGAAAAGCATGAGAGCTGCCTGTCCAATGGGTTCCTTGACCTCCATACATCTATCCAACCTACCTCGGTGAGCAATCTCAGCAATGGGGAATCCCTCGGAGTGGACGAGGCCCGAGAAATAGGGTGTCTGTCCACCGAGGGATTCAGCCAGCAATTAAAGTCCCCCTCTATCAGCAGCGGAAGGTCCGGCCTGCCCTCCAAATAGGCCAGCAGCGACCGGAGCACCGCCACCGTGAACGGCGGGGGTATATAAACACATGCCAATATGCAGGTCAGCTTTCCCACCCGACAATGCAAAAAAATAAACCTTCCCTCTGCATCAATACACACATCCAGTTCCTGAAAGTCAATGGCGGCATGAATCATTACACTCACACCCCGGGAATACGAGGTGTGAGTAGAATGGTAGGCCTTACCCACCCAAGCATATTTCAGACAGCATTGCGTTTCAATAGTCAAGTGCGTTTCCTGCATACATAGAATCATAGGATGATATTTTTCAGACAGGTGGATACCATCATACGTTTCAGTGGGGAGCCTAGGCCCCTCACGTTCCATGATACTACTGGTAACTCAGCCATTAGGATAAAGCATGTATAAATGAAAGGGTAATAAAATTACAAAGAAAAACATCAATCCCAGGCTGGCATCTGGAGGCCCAGGAGTGGCTAGGAAAGGACAGTCACTATGCCACGGTGCAATCGTAAGCAAAAAGAGTTCTCGATGTAGGTGGTAAAAGTGCAAAAACCGAAAGGCCTGGGCCGTCAACTGACCGTTCCCGTATCCATGGCCTAGAATCCGAAAACAGAACTGTAATGTGACAAAAACAACAAAAAAAAAGTTATAGGCCCAGGTCGCCAACAGAGCTGACCTCAGCTCCAACAGGGAGCGAACATTATAAGGCACTTTTGTTCCACGTGTATTGTGGAGCGATGACATTTTCCTTGCAGCTTTACAAGGTGGCTCAAAGATCTCTTCCAAATGTAACGTCTCCCAGCAGAACATGGCAAAAACATAGTCACATAGCAACAGGATAAGAGCCTTTTTGTGCAGGTAGCAATAAATGTTGACAGCAGGCCAGCTATTTCCAACAGGGGAAGGGGAAAGAGGAGATGAAAATCCACCCCTCTGCTTACAGAACGTGTAGACAGTACATCAAAAAGTAACGAGCAAACATAATAACCTGCTACAGCTCCTGTAATGTCAGTCTCCTTCCTCCTCTCTCTCGCGTTCATTCCGGTCAAGCCATAATGCAGCATCTTGAGCCGATTCGAAAAATTGGGCCTGGCGGTTGGCAGTGACTCTCAGCTTAGCAGGGTACAGCATAGCATACGGTAGTTGTAGTGCGCGAGAACGCCTCTTCACATCCGAAAATTTGGCCCGGCGGCGCTGCACCTCAGCAGAGAAGTCCGGGTAGAAGGACACTCGGACCCCATTAACCTGTACGTTAGCTTTCTCTCTGGCATGCCTCAGCACCGCCTCCCTGTCCCTATAATGCAGTAATTTGGCCAGGATAGGCCTAGGGTGGGCCCCAGGCTGCGGCGGGCGGCCTGGTGTGCGGTGCGCTCGTTCCACCGTAAAAAATGGGGAGAAGGCCTCCTTTCCGAATATCTCCACTAGCCAACTTTCAATAAAGGTGGTGGGGTCCCGGCCCTCCGTTTTCTCCGGCAACCCCACTATGCGCACATTATTGCGGCGTAAACGATTTTCAATGTCATCAGCCCTGTTGTTAGTGTCCCTGGCCAACTGAATGGCTGCATGGGCCTCTCGGGCAACTGGGGGCAGCCTGTCTTCCACCTCACTCACCCTGCTCTCCACAGCCGTCGTGCGCTCCCTTATCTTTTGCATGTCTTGCCGTAACAGGGATACCTCCTCCCTGAGGCCCCCAAACTGTTCTTTCAATGTGTTCACTGATGCAGTACATACGTGGACCGCTCTTAGTATTTCAGCCAGTGTCGGTTGTTCTGTTTCCCCAGCCTCAGTATCCGGATCTGTATGTATGGAAGGGGGCTGTTCAGTACCATCAGCACGCTCCACACATCTCCAGGCCCCGCCATCCGTCTGTCCCTGCAAGGCCTGCCCTGAGTCCGGGGACCGCTTAGCTCCCCCCCTGCTCCTTGCTCCTGGGGGCCCCCAAGCTTCTGCGTAAAAAAGGTCATGTCTCTAGGGTACTCCTTACCCTGAGTCTTTGTTGCTTTTTTGCTGGGCTCCCCCCTGGGTTTGTCAGCGCCTCGTGGTGTGCGGGGCGGCGCCATCTTGGATCTCGAGTGGCGGCCAATCATCCTGTTTTTTAGCCATTCCACGGGTGCAGTGAGCCGGCGGATGGACCGGGAGGTTGACCGGGTGAGTAACCAGCTGAACAGCCGTTCAGAGCCTTCGGATCGCTGCTGGGAGAGGATCGTTAGCCGGTACTGCGGAGGAGCTGTGAGACATACGTCTTCTCACATGCCGGTCTTGGCCACGCCCTCAAAAACATTGAGGAGGCTCTTTAATTAGGCAAATTAGGCGGTCGCCTAAGGCCTCGTACTCACAGGGGCCTCGCAGCCGCCTAACTTACCCAATGCATTACCCCAGTTATAAGGGACAGGGGAGCTTAACGCTGCTTTGCTCAGGCAGCGTTAAGAGCCCTGACTCAAGATCGGGGCCGCCAGCGCCCCTAACAACCAGTGAATATCAGTGACACCACCCCTTGTGACGTCAACGACCCAGCATGCCCTCAGTCAATGATGTCACAAGGGGGCGGGTTCACCAGGTGACATCACTGGGTGGCTCCTGCCCTTTAGTTATTAACCACTTCCATACTGGGCACTTAAACACCCTCCTGACCAGACCAATTTTCAGCTTTCAGGGCTCTCACACTTTGAATGACAATTACTCAGTCATGCAACATTGTACCCAAATGATTTTTCTGTCCTTTTTTCATACAAATAGAGCTTTCTTTTGGTGGTATTTGATCACCTCTGGGTTTTTTATTTTTTGCGCTATTAATGAAAAAAGACCGAAAATTTTGAAAAAAAAATGTATTTTTCTTAGTTTCTGTGATAAAATTTTGCAAATTATTAATTTTTCTTCATAAATTTTGGCCACAATTTATACTGCTACAGGTCTTTGATAAAAATAACCCAACATTTTGGGAAATTATTTGGTCTGTGTGAAAGTTTTAGAGTCTAAAAGCTATAGTGCAAATCATAAAAAATGATCACATCTGATCACACCTGATGTACTAAAGGCCTATCTCATTTCTTGAGACCCTAACAAGCCAGGAAAGTACAAATGCCCCCCAAATAACCCCTTTTTGGAAAGTAGACATTCCAATGTATTTAGTAAGAGGCATGGTGAGTTATTTGAAGTTGTAATTTTTTTCCACAATACTTTGCAAAATTAAGATTTTTATTTTTTATTTAAAAAAAATCTCAAAATTGTCATTGTAATAGCTTATTTCTCTCACATGGCATGTGCATACCACAAATGACACCCCAAAATACATTCTGCTACTCCTCCTGAGTAAAACGATACCCCATGTGTGAGACTTTTTCACTGCCTGGCCACATACAGAGGCCCCAAGTGACCCCATTTTGGAAAGCTAACACCCCAACGTATAATCTATGAGGCATAATGAGTCTTTTGAAGGGTTCATTTTTTTCCAGCAGTTTTTGGAATATGTGGGAAAAAAAATAAAAACGCATATTTTTTACAAAAAGTTGTCCATTGATAAGATATTTCCAACACATAGCATGTACATAGCAAAAATGACACCCCAAAATACATTCTGCTACTCCTCCTGAGTAAAACGATACCCCATGTGTGAGACTTTTTCACTGCCTGGCCACATACAGAGGCCCAAAATTCAGGGGGCGCCATCGGGGGTTTTAGGAGCATAAATTGCACATCTAACTAGTTGACTACCTATTACACTTTTGAAGGCCCTGGAACACCAGGACAATGGAATTACCCACAAAGTGACCCCATTTTGGAAAGCTAACACCCCAACGTATAATCTATGTGGCATAATGAGTCTTTTGAACAGTTTATTTTTTTCCAGCAGTTTTTGGAATATGTGGAAAAAAAATGAAAACGCATTTTTTTTTACACAAAGTTGTACATTGATAAGATATTTCCAACACATAGCATGTACATAGCAAAAATGACACCCCAAAATACATTCTGCTACTCCTCCTGAGTAAAACGATACCCCAAGTGTGAGACTTTTTCACTGCCTGGCCACATACAGAGGCCCAACATGCAGGGAGCGCCATCAGGGGTTTTAGGAGCATAAATTGCACATCTAACTAGTTGACTACCTATTACACTTTTGAAGGCCCTGGAACACCAGGACAATGGAATTACCCACAAAGTGACCCCATTTTGGAAAGCTAACACCCCAACATATAATCTATGAGGCATAATGAGTCTTTTGAACGGTTCATTTTTTTCCAGAAGTTTTTGGAACATGTGAAAAAAAATGAAAACGCATTTTTTTTACACAAAGTTGTCCGTTTATAAGATATTTCCAACACATAGCATTTAGATAGCTTATTAGAACTAATTCCCCCCCTCCACTGTTACAGCAGTTAAGTTAGCAAGTGGAGAAACTTCCACCGATAAAACTGTGATATTAAACACCTTTAGAGAATTCTACGTATCCCTTTATAGCTCCAAGAGGAGGGAGGGGACCGAAGGACCGGGAAATTTTTTCCAGGGAATGTCTGTCCCGACCCTGTCGGAGGAAGATAACATTGATATGGAGGCGCCAATCACTCTAGGTGAATTAAAACAGGCAGTGGCGGGGATGTCAACTCAAAAGTCACCTGGCCCAGAGGGGTTGCCCTTAGAGATCTATAAAAGATATGGGGATATTCTGTTACCAGAACTCCTCAAGACATTAAATTGGGCATTGACTCATGGAACACTCCCCACCTCTATGATAGAAGCCACCATTATTGTCTTACATAAGGAGGGGAAGGATCCAACTGAGGCCTCATCGTATCGTCCCATCTCACTCCTATGTACTGACGCCAAGATCTTGGCTAAAGTATTAGCAACTCGTCTTAACCGGAATATCTAAGCGCTCATACATCCTGACCAATCTGGCTTCATCCCTAATAGGTCAACTAGTATTAATATCAGGAGACTGTTCCTGAATATGCAAATTCCAACAGAGAGGGTGGGTTCCAGAGCTGTTTTAGCCTTGGATGCTGCCAAGGCTTTTGACAGTCTGGAATGGGACTACCTATGGAAGGTCCTAGAGAAATTCGGGTTTGGCCCCAGGTTTATTAGTTGGGTGAAGCTGTTATATAACCAGCCAAGAGCAAAAATTAAAATCAACAATTTTTTTTTAGAAATTTTCCAACTAGAGAGAAGAACTCGACAAGGTTGTCCCCTTTCCCCCCTTCTGTTCGCGCTGGCGATGGAACCATTGGCATTTAAAATCAGAAAATCAGAAGATATACAGGGGTTCCGTAGACTAACCATAGAGGATAAGATCGCACTGTTTGCGGACGACGTCCTTTTTTCTCTGGGAGACACCGAAACCTCGTTAAAAAATGTGATCAAAACGGTGGGTGAGTTTGGGCTATGTTCTGGGCTGGTCATTAATTGGGAAAAGTCAGCACTACTGCCAATTGATCCCCTTGGTGTCCCGATACCCCACGGAATTCCTCAGTTAAAAGTAGTAGCTATGATGAAATACCTCGGGATATGGATCACGAGGGACATCAATAGCTTTGTTTCAAATAACTTAATTCCCCTCTTGTCCAAATGGGAACATAAAAGAGACATCTGGTGTAGACTACCATTATCCATAGCGGGGCGATGTAATTTAATAAAGATGCTATGGCTGCCCCAGCTACTCTATATTCTCCATAACTCCCCAGTCTGGATAGATCAAAAATGGTTCAAAAGGATAGAATCCATCTTTAGAGAGTTAATTTGGAAGAAGGGACAAGCCAGGATTTGTCTCCAGACCATGCAGTTACCAGCTAAAGAGGGGGGAATGGCAGTACCTCACCCGAAAACATACTTCTTAGCTTCGCAGCTACAACATCTTGCGAATTGCGGATTGGAGAGAGACGGGAATCCCGGTACATTGATGCTAATAGGGGCACCACATAGGACAATATTGGAGGCACTCGAGGCTGGTTCGTTTATTCATAAATGTCCAACTATAAAACTTATCCTTAAAGTATGGCAAACAACAAAAGCACTGATGGGCTATAAGGGAATAACAACGTTTGCCCCTCTCTGGTGCAATCAAAACTTAAGGGAATTAAAAGATATTGAGAGATGTAAGGAATGGGAGAGACAAGGGATAAACCGTTTAAATCAATTGTATGATGGAGAACATATGAAATCCTTTGCAGACTTGCGACAGGAATTCAATATAGCAAATAAAACATTTTACAGATACCTCCAGATCCGGCACGGCATCCAAGCCCAGTTTGGGTCACAACCCATTGTATGGTCCTCGGCCCCTACCCTCCTGAAAATAATCTCTTCAAAAACAACTAAAGGCCTGATCTCCGAATTGTATTCCAGAATAGGAGCTAAAACAATAAGTAGGGCAGGCCCCATTAAGAGCAGGATAGGGTGGGAGAGAGACTTAGGGCAAATGACCACGGAACAGTGGAGTGCGATCTTGAGGAGGGGGGTACTGGTTTCGATCTCTCCATCTCAGAAAGTATCAGACTTGTTCCTCTTGCATAGAGTATACTACACCCCCAGGAGAATGTTCAATCTTGGGTGGAGAAGTACTGACGAATGTCCAAGGTGCAGAGCGACAGGCAATCTTATCCACATGATGTGGAAATGCCCTAAGCTATTCAGATACTGGGAGGAGGTGATAGACATAATAAATAAAACTTTTAAAACTAATTTGGAAGCTGAGTCTAAGGCCTCGTACACACGACAGAGTTTCTCGGCAGAATTCGGCGAGAAACTCGGTCAGAGCCGGATTCTGCCGAGAAACTCTGTCGTCTGTACACTTTTGGCCCGATGGAGCCGCCGAGGAACTCGTCGAGAAAATAGAGAACATGTTCTCTATTTTCTCGTTGTTCTATGGGAGAAGGCGGCCCGCCGAGCTCCTCGGCGGCTTCATCCCTGAACTCGACGAGGAACTCGACGTGTTTGGTACGTCGAGTTCCTCGGCCGTGTGTACGAGGCCTAAGACATGCCTATTAGGCAGTATTGAGGAGGATAGAGTGCCTGCTGGTGCCCTTGAGGTGGTGCTGAGATGCCTCTTCCAGGCAAGGAAGTTAATTGCGTGGAGGTGGCAGGCCCAGACTCCACCCACTGTCAAATCTTGGGTTGAAACCATTAACACAATGATCTGGAGCGAGAGAGTGACACTCACTAGACAGGGCAATTATAGAAAGTTTGTGAGGATGTGGAAACCTTGGCTAGACATAACAGGATGTTCTATATAAGAAGATGTCGTCTTTCAAATTTAATATATACTTTAACCCGCTATCGGACATCCCTTTATGGGGAGGATTAATCTAATGAAGCAAATTAACTTAAAAAAAACGGTCCATGGTGTGATGGGAGGGTGGATGGGTGGGCGAGGGGTGGAGGGGTGGTGGGGGGGGGGGTGGACACAAGGGAAGACAATTTGGAATTTAAGAGGCTTTTTCACTCAATTATAATGATACAGGGGTAGGGGGAGGGGGAGGGGGAGGGGTAAAATGTATGCTTGTGTATGTATTATGTTAAGTCTATGCACGTTGGTGTACTACTTTTTGTACTTTATATATGCAAACAACAATAAAAAAATGTTATAATTAAAAATAAAAAAAAGATAGCAAAAATAACACCCCATAATACATTCTGCTACTCCACCTGAGTACAACGATACCACATGTGTGAGACTTCTACACAGCCTGACTACATACAGAGATCCAACATGCAAGGAACACCGTCAGGTGTTCCAGAGACACATAGCATGCACATACCAAGAATTACACCCCAAAATACATTGTGCTGAGCAAAGCGTAAAAACAAAAGATTACCTGTGGTAATAGTAGCGCAGTTCTACACAGCAGGATAGCACTGGTCCAGGCAACAGGCAGGGACTTGGTCAGCAACGTCCAGGCAGGGATACTGTCCCGTCAGGGTTAGTGCAGGTGGTCAGTTCATGCAACAGGCAGAGGCATGATGGCATAGGTCCTACAGGCAGCAGGCAGAAGTAGGGCATCATTCAGGACAGAATGGGGACAGGGGTAGAGGCTTCTCCCACCCAAATCTCTTTGAAGCCTCCGAGCAACCAGACCCTAATCTAGGATGAGAAAACAAAAAAAAATGTTTTCTTCATCCAGAAAAACTTTTCTGGAGCCCCTCACATATGTGAGACCCCTGTGTTGAATCCCACTAGTCCAGTAGCAGGGTACAAGATCAGTCCAAGAGGCAGGCAAAAGACATGGTCAAACAGTCCGAGGTCAGTTCCAGATCAGGCAGAGGCATTACAGAATCGTTAGGAAGAAGAGTGGTCGAAAAACAGTCCAGGGTCAATTCCAGATCAGGCAGAGGTATTACAAAATCGTTAGGCAGAAGCGTGGTCCAATAACAAGCCGGGGTCAGTTACAAAGCAGGCAGTGGCATAAGGGGTGTGAAGGTGTGTGAAGGCAGGATTACGTTTACCATACTAAACTAATACTTTACACAGAGGCCTGGTTGCGAAGGACACTCGGAACAATAATAAACTGTCTCTCGTCCAACTCCTTCACTGGCACACACTTTACATTTTTTTTTTACCTCATCGGCCTGTTGCTGTGGGGGGGACTTTATCTGGGAAATGTCGTTCGCAGAGTCGACTTAGAACATCTGATCGGATGTTTCGAGGTAGTTCGTTCTGGAATATCAGGGCAGTGGTGATTTCCTCCTGGTAGCCAAGGAAGGGTAGGGGGTTTTGGGTGGACTTGCGGTAAATAATATAGGAGTTGTAGATGGCCAAATGAAAAAAATAAATTGCTACTTTTTTATACCAATGGTACGTGCGTCTTGTGGCAAGGTATGGTTCCAACATTTGGTCGTTAAAATCGACCCCCCCCATGAATGAATTGTAGTCCCGGATACATGTTGGCTTTTGGATGGTGGTGCCACGCCTTCTGCCGGTTTCTACAAACGAATTGTTGTGGATGGAAGACAACATATATATACGTCTCTTCTGTCCTTCCACTTCACTGCAAGAACCTCCTTGTTGCGCAGACTTGCCGATTCCCCTTTCCTCAGCTTCTTATTCACAAGGCTTTGAGGAAAGCCTTTCCTGTTCTTTCTTGCCATGCCACAAGCCAGGGTCTGCTTCCGATGAAGGTTGTGGAACAGGGGAAGAGACGTATAAAAGTTGTCGACGTACAGGTGGTATCCTTTATCCAGGAGGGGGGTGATAAGTTGCCAAACCACTTTTCCACTTGTTCCCAAGTAGTCTGGGCAATCGGGGGGATTCAGCTGGGTGTCCGTCCCTTCGTAGACCAAGAAGGAATACATGTACCCTGTGGCTCGTTCACAAAGTTTATAAACCTTCACCCCATAGCGGGCTCTTTTGCTGGGAATAAACTGTTTTATTTTCAGTCGGCCACAAAATTTAACGAGGGACTCGGCTACACATATGTGTTGTTCCGGGGTATATATTTGGGGGAATAATTCAGAAAAATAATTTAATAAGGGGCGAATTTTGAAAAGTCTGTAAAAATTTGGGTGATTTCGGGGAAGGCACTGGGTGTTATCGTTGAAGTGGAGGAACCTCGTGATCGTGAAATATCGGGATCTGGGCATTGTTGCAGAAAAGATTGGCATATGATAAATGGGGCGTTTGGACCAAAAGGAATGCTTTTTGTTTTTTGGGTTGAGTCCCATGCAAAAGGTGAGGCCTAAAAAAATCCTGAACTCCTCCACTGTTAGGTCTTTCCAATTGAAGGGACGGGCATAAGACGATGTGGGGTTGTTGGAAATAAATTGTTGGGCATATAAGTTGCACTGGGCCACAATGCTAGATAGCAGTTCCTCAGTAAAAAATAAATCAAAAAAATGAATTGGGGAAAAATTTCCGTGTTCACCTGGACTCCTGGCTGGGCAGTGAAAGGGGGAATGTTGGCTTCTCCGGAATTTGGAGGAAGCCACAAAGGGGTACTAAAGGGCATAGGGAAGGCTGGCATGGGTCCTTGTGCTTTGTTGCCGAGGTACTGCGGTGCTGGTGGATGGCACTTCGGTATTGGTGGATGGCACTTCGGTGCTGGTGGATGGCATGACGGTGCTGGTGGATGGCATGACAGGGCTGGTGGATGGCATGACGGGGCTGGTGGATGGCATGACGGTGCTGGTGGATGCCACTGCCTCTTCACCAGAGCGCCTTCTTTTGGCGGGCTGATTATCTTCCCCCTCAGAGCCTGTCTCGGTTCCACTGCTGTAGACTGGCTCGTAGTCTACATCCGAATCAGAATCCAAATGGGAATCGGAAGAAGAGAGCTCCCCGTTGCTCTCGTCAGCCGCGGAAATTATTGCATATGCCTGCTCGGCGGAAAAGAGACGCTTTGACATTGTTGCTGGCGACTTCACAGGTGTGTGGTACAGATGTGCACTGAGGCGGCACAGATGGGCAGAGATGGGTACTGAGGTGGCAGAGATGGGTAATGAGGTGGCAGAGATGGGTACTGAGGTGGCAGAGATGAGGTGGAATAAATGTGCACTGATGAGGCGACACAGATGTGCACTGATTGATTGCACAGATGTGCACTGATGAGGCGGCACAGAGGGCACTGATGAGGCGGCACAGATGGTACTGAGGCGGCACAGATGTGCACCGATGAGGCGGCACAGGTGGGCACTGATGAGGTGGCAAAGGTGGGCACTGATGAGGTGGCACAGGTGGGCACTGATGAGGTGGCACAGGTGGGCACTGATACGCACTGAGGCGGCAGGTGGGCACTCGGCACAGGTGGGCACTGATCACAGGTGGGCACTCGGCACAGGTGGGCACTGGGCACAGGTGGGCACTGGTGGCACAGGTGGACACTGGTGGCACAGGTGGACACTGGTGGCACAGATGGACACTGGTGGCACAGGTATCACTGGGCACTGATTGGGTACTGGGCACTTTGTAACACTTTTTTTTACAGGTTGTAACACTTGCAATACTTTGTATCACTCACAGATTGTCTCTCCCTCCTCACACGCGCTGTCTGTGTGAGGAGGGAGAGCCGGCAATGAGAGATGATCTCATATGTTTACATTTTAGATCATCTCTCATTGGCCACAGAATCGCGCTGTAAATAGCCACTGTGATTGGCTATTTACCGCGATCTGTAATTGTCTGTGTCCAAGGGACACGGCCAGTACAGGAGTTCCCCGATGCGCGCTCGTATATATATATAAAGACGGCCTCCCAGAGATTCAGAGCCACCCTGCGGCCGTACAAAGTTGTACGGACGTCGGGAAGTGGTTAAAGAGTAGGATCTGGGGGCTTCCAGATTCCGATAAGCCCCCTGCCCACAAACCCCCATAACCACCGCCCAGGGTTGTGGGGAAGAGGCTCTTGTCCTTGAATTATTTTTCCTATAATGGGCGAGAGTGGGGCCCCATTTCAAGTTTTGCCTAAGGCCTCACAAAGCCTAGAGCCGCCTCTGCTCATATTGAGAGTAGACAACAACACATTCCAAATGCAAATAGCACACTTGAAATTGTACTCTGGACCTTTTATCTGCTCCTTGTAAATGGGATAATGAGGGAATAACACACACACACCTGGCCATGAACAGCTGAGCAGCCAATTGACCCATTACTTTTGGTCCCTTAAAAGGTGGGAGGCACATATACAAACTGTTGTAATTCCGACACCATTCACCTGATTTGGATGTAAATACCCTCAAATTAAAGCTGAAAGTCTGTAGTTAAAGCACATCTTGTTCGTTTCATTTCAAATCCATTGTGGTGGTGTATATAGCCAAAAAGATTAGAATTGTGTCGATGTCCCAATATTTATGGACCTGACTGTAAAAACCCTGGATGCAGCCGATGACCTCACTGATGTATGTGCTCTGAAGGTCCAACATACCGTGCCACTGCCGAGGGCTCCCACGTATGCGCAGGAGTGATGTCATCATGGCTCCGGCCACTCATACAGCTGGAGCTCACTAACCCGGAAGAAAGCCCTGGGGGAAAATGGAAGCCCTATCAGCGGTAACGGTATGCTGCTGGAGGGCTTTGTTCTAAGGTAAGTTTTTCATAATGTGCTAGTGTGCAATGCATACTAGCACATTATGCAATTTCTCTACATTTTTTTTTAAACTGCCGTTCTTTACTACCGCTTTAAGTTCTAAATTTAGGGGATATGCTAATTCTAAAATAGCATTATATTGAAAGCAAAGTGTTTGAATTTCCTGTTTGGTAGGGGTTAATCAACGTCTTCAAAGCTTTGGACACATCAACTAATGAAAAAAAGCTTCATAGCTGCCCTGTCCAGAAAAGCAAATTGCTTATTGTGTTTTTCCTTGCACTTCCCCTTAACATTATGTATGACTCGCAATAGGAACCAAATCATAAAAACTGAGGCGGAGCTGTTAAAACCATGTGCAAATGATAAAGAAATTGACTTCCTATGTGTGTTGCCAGTTATATAGTGTCAGTAATATAGTATATCAAGATCAGCTAATCATAAAACTATGCAGATTATAGATAAAAAAAAACTGTAACTGTAGTAAAGCCATCCCAGTTCTATCTTAAAGTGTATGTCAAGTAAAAAAATGTTTTTTTTTTTGTTTTGTTTTTAAAAGTGGAAAGGTTTAGAACTTTTGTTGAGTTTTATTAATATCCTTTCAGCTAGTCTTCGAGTGAACTGATTTCAAAAGACAGGAAGAGAGAGAAAATGTTCAACAGAATAAAAAAAAAAAAATGCTTTCATCAGTAAAGTAGGGGAAGGTTAGAATACTTGCCAGGTTTTTTTTTTTTGTTTTTGTTTTTTGCAGTTTATGACCCTGTTGCAGATTTTATCTAACTTCCAGTCTGGTGAAACTGTTGCCACAAAGACAGTGTGCATTAGAGCCTGGTACACATAGGATGTTTTTTTCCATTCAACCCAAGTGGGCAGAGCGGAAAAATGAACAAATAGAGGAGGTTAGTTGTACTAAGTATGTAATGTAGTACAAATATTTTTAGATTTTTATAAATTTTTCATTTATTTGTCATTATTCACTTCGGTGTTCAAACCATCCTATGGACTATTGTTTAATGATTTTTAAATATTATTTATTTAGCGCAATTTTTTAATTTGTATGTTTTTGCACAATTGGTTCTGTTGAGACATTGCAAGCAGCTTTTTTTTCACTTATTATTATTATTATTATTATTATCACCTTTTAAAAAAAAATTGTAGTACATAGTTTAACACATTTACTACTGTCTGGGCTCTAGCAAAGCCCACATAGTAGTAAAAACGAACATTTCTAACACTTTCTTAGTCCATCTAAGATTAAAAAACTATATGCGAGCGAGCCTTCATGTTAGCCTCGCTCTGTGGTCTCCCCTCTTTGCGCTCTCCAGCGCCCCCCTGCTGGATGCTCAGCGAATTGAGAGAAGGCCAAACAAAGCAAAAAAGCGTCTTCTCCTCCATCCAGTGCCTGATCCGCCCCTGGCAGGTGAAGGTGAAGACAGACAGTAAGGGAATAGGCTTCCTATTGTCCTTGTGTGGGAAACTAGGACAACGACCAAGAGCCAATTGGTAAAGGTTAATAAATCTCTGGTGAACGGGAACCCATGGAGCAGAACACAAGGGCATCTAGGAAGCTGGAGGCACCAAAACCTACCGCGGGAGCCCAAGAAGAGCAAAGCCAAGAAGGCAGCTATGAAGAAGCAGGTGAAGGAGGATGATGTGCTGAAGCTGGGCGCCGGATCAACTTTATCTGACAGCAGAGTGTCAGTCCAGAGGAGACTGCCAAACTTCTGCTGGACTCCTAGTGAGTATATATAGAAATATACAGAACTTGATGAGACTGTGCTGTGATGTCTGGAGGTGAACATGGGACATCAGAAATCATTGGGCTGTATCATGATGAGGAGCAGTGATCTGATTACAGATATGTATTATGACAATCCTCCAAACACCATATAAAAAGGGTAGACCCTCTAAAAAACATACTCAAGGGCCTAGGCACCATACACATGTCCACTGTCAAACACAAACACAACATAGTCAAAGATGGTTGCAAAACTGATTTCTAAACAAAAACCTCAGTATTCAGGTTTAATTGCAATGTTGGCACTTTGAAATAAATTAGTTGATATTGTGTTTGGGCACTCGGGCTCAAAAAGGTTTGCCATCACTGGTCTAATGTCACTTTAAACATGATAAAGAACATGCAAAGCTGTTACAGCACGCACTGCTATACGTTTCTAAACAAACAAACAAACCTCACAAATGCGCTTCTGGAGGAATGGTCAAACATTCCCATAGACACACTCCTAAACCTTGTGGACAGCCTTCTCAGAACAGTTGAAGCTGGTTAAGCTGCAAAGGGTGGGCCAACGCAATACTGAACCCTACAGACTGAAGCTGGGATCACACTATTGCTAATTGGATACGGGGTCCCCACATCCAATTTGCAATAGCAGGAGAATGTGAATGACTCTCTATGGAGCTGGTTCACATATCTCCGATGCGGCTCAGGTGAAAATTTGCACTGGAGCCCTGTGCTTCTATTGGCCCATTTTAGGTCCGAATTCAACCCAATTCAGGTTGTAAATAGGAACCAGGATGCATAGGACCCCTGCTGAGAGCCGCATTGGCATCCAGTGTGAACCGAGCCTCAGACTGGGATGCCAAGTTTATGTGTGTGAAAAGGCAGGTGTCCCAATACTTTTGAGAATATAGTTTAGATTGCAGCGCTTCCCCACACAGCCTATCAGCAGCACTCACAGTGTTCAGTTTCCAGAGGACAATTTTTTATTCTTTATTATGTAAGGAACATTGGGCCAGATTCATAGACAGCGGCATATGTTTGAGCGGGCGTAGCGCATCTCATATGTGCTACGCCGACGTAACATAGAGAGGCAAGACCAGTATTCACAAAGCACTTGCTCCCTAAGTTACGGCGGTGTAGCGTAAATGGGCCGGCGTAAGCCCGCCTAATTCAAATTTGGAAGGTAGTGGGCGTGTTGTATTAAAATTAACCGTGACCCCATGTAAATGAATGGCTGAACGAACGGCGCATGCTCAGAATCACGTCGCATATACTCCCTAACATACGACGGCTCAATGCGTACGACGTGAATGTAACCTACGCCCAGCCCCATTCACGTACGACTTACGCAAACAACGTAAAATCCGATGGCTGTTCCGACGTCCATACCCTAACATGACTTACCCCTGCTTTATGAGGGATAACTTTACGCCGGACGTACGCCTTACGTAAACGGCGTAGCTTACTGCAACGGGCGCAAGTACGTTCGTGAATCGGCGTATCTAGGTCATTTACATATTTGATGCGTAAATCAATGGAAGCGCCCCTAGCGGCCAGCTTAAATATGCACCCAAGATACGACGGCATAGGAGACTTACGTCGGTCGGATGGAGCCAGAATTCAGGCGTATCTGGTATTAAGAATACGGCGCATAGATACGACGGCGCATCCTAGAACTTATGTGGCGTATAAGAAGATACGTCGGCGTAAGTCGTTCGTGAATCTGGGCCATTATGGGCTAGATTCAGGTAGATTGGCGCATCTTTACACCGGCGTAGCGCATCTCATTTGCGCTACGCCGACGTAACTCAGAGAGGCAAGTACAGTATTCACAATGCACTTGCTCCTAACGTTGCTCCGGCGTAACTTAATTTTGACGGCGTAAGCCAGCGTAAGTGTAAGTGGGTGTGACCTTATGCAAATGATGGTCCAAACGTGGAGTAGTGATATACGCCCGGCTTATCCTGAACGGAGCATGCGCAGTGAAGTGGACGTATGAGCGCTCCCCTGTGTGCATGCTCACAACTACGCCGGCCCAACTTCCTGGGAAACGCCGGCCAACCGGTTCACGCTGAGCCTATAAATAGGCCCAGACATGCGCCTGTCCGGCGCAAAAGTACATCCTGTTTCCCCCCCCCTTAGGGAAAGTACTTTTGCAAAGCGATGGCGGCTGCTGCAACTACAGAAAAGAAAGAGAGGAGGAAGAAAAACTTTAGCCCCGGAGGAGAGGGCTATTATTGTTGCTGGGATCGTGGAACATGACAAATATCTCCATGGTGCCCTCAGTCACCAGACCAGCAAGGCGAGGAAGAAGGAGATCCTGAGGGAGCTCAGCCTGCATGTCAGTGCCGTGGGCAATGCGACCAGAAGCCCCCTGGATATCCAGAAAACGTAAGGTCCGTGAAAAGCTGGCTGAGATAGGGAAGCATGCCAGGGGCACTGGAGGAGGACCAGCCTGTACTGTGCAGTTGACCCCGGAGGATGAAATTATCGCACAATGCCTGCAGCGTGAGCAGGTGGAGGGCATGGAGGGTTTTGAGTCCGGTGCCCAGTCCTTGAGGTCAGGTAAGTGTGTTTTATCTCCTATCCGGTGTGTAGCATGTGTGGGGGTGGAAGGGAACATGTGACAAGTTTGTGGGTCCACCAACATGTGAATGGTTTGTGTCATCCACAGATGTGCTGTAGGGAGCTGGGCCGTCGTCGGCTGCAGGGTGACCCACACCATCCAGGGATGAGAGTGCCCATACCTCTCCTCTGGAGGAAGTAGTGGAGGAGCACGGGGAGCTGGAGGATGTGTTCTACATCGTGGAGGAAAATCCCAGCATCGTCAACCCTCCCAACCCTCCTCCCCCATCAGGGAACCCTCTCAACCCTCCTCCCCCATCAGGGAACCCTCTCAACCCTCCTCCCCCATCAGGGGACCATCCTCACCCTCCTTCTCCATCAGGGGCCCATCCTCACCCTCCTCCACCATCAGGGGAAGCTCCTCACGGGCCTCCCCATATGCACGGCCCCAAGCCTCTCCTGCCCCAAGGAAGGCCACCATAAAAACCAGGGGTGTTCCTGAGGCCATACAGGAAACCCTTGCGAGGGATCAGGCCCGCCAGACCCACCATGTGGGTGCTGTTGCCCGGGACATGCACCGTCTCGCAGACAGCCTGGCCTCCTCGGCAGAAATACCAGACTGTCTGCAGGATATCAGTGCCAATTGTGCAGCAGTTGTGACCTCTGTTGGCGAGCTGCAGGCCACGACATCCCGCCTGGTGACTGAGGTCAAGAGCTTCACAGTGGCTGTAAAGGCCAATACGGTGGAGGCGAGGCACAGGAGGCGCTAGCAACAGCAGACCACCACCCGCCAGCTGTGGATGCAGGCAGAGGCCAATGCGGTGCTCACCCGCATAACCGTAGCGTTAGAGGGCAGGCAGCCAGAACCTGCCAGGAGTGGCAGACTTGAGGAGGAGTCTCCTGCTGATGCCCCACCCCCACCTAAAGTTCCCCCCAGGCAAGTGAGGAGCCAGAGACGTGGGACCAGGCGGATCCCACGACAGGGCAATTGATTGCCTATTTTTGACTTTATTTGTGCTCCGGTGAGGAGCGTTTTTATTTTTTTGTGCTCCGGAGAGGAGCATTTTTATTTTTTTATGCTCCGGTGAGGAGCGTTTTTATTTTTTTGAATACTGCACACGGTCAGTAGTGCAGGCTACAGTGTGACTGGTGTGTGAATGTGGGGGTGACACTCCTGCCAGTAAGGTGTGTCACCCTGGGTCGTCGGGGAGAAGTTATCCCCACGACCGTGTGAATGTGGTATGAATGGTTAGCAATATAAATGGGGCCTTGGCGCGGCGTTGCTGCTCCCAAGTCCTGCATGGTGGACTTGGGCTAATCCAATGTGATGTGGATGTGGTGTGTGTGAGCTAGGGACCACAGTGGTGTGCATGCGTGCATTCTCCGTGTGCCATGATGAATGTGTGTGTTTAACGTGCAAAGATGCCTACCACGAGGCATCTCCTGACTGCTCTTCCCTCAGCAGATGGGGTAGCCTCGGTTGGGGGGGGACTGTGTGGCTCGGGGGTCAGGTCATCACCTATGTCAATTTCCAGGCCCTTTCTCATGGCGTAGTTGTGCAGAACGCAACATGCCCCGATGATCTGGCACACAAAGTTTGGGGAATGCAACAGGGTACCCCCGGAATTATCCAGGTATCGGAAACGGGACTTCAGGAGGCCAAATGTGCTTTCCACCACTGCACGGGTGCTTATGTGTGCATCATTGTATTTTCTCTCTCCTCTGGTTTCTGGATTCCGGAATGGAGTCAGGAGATGGGGCCCAAGTGCATATGCCGCGTCACCTGGAAGGGAAAAGACAGGAGGATGTTAGTCGTGCATGTGCCCCTCGTGATGTCTGCATCATGGGGTCGGACAGTCATGCCTGACTCCCATGTCACTCACCAACCAGCCAGCTGTTCCCGTACACATTGGGCCAGATTCACAGAAGAGATACGATGGAGTATCTCAGATACACCATCGTATCTCGGATTTTTACTGGTCCTATCTATGCACCTGATTCATAGAATCAGATACGCATAGATAGGGCTGAGATCCGACAGTGTCACACTGTGTAACACTGTCGGATTTTTTTTTTAATTTAAAAATGGCGCCGGGGGCGTTCCCGCTGATTTACACTGAATAATATGTAAATCAGCGAGATACGCGAAATTCACGAACGTACGCGGACCCGACGCTGTGTTCTTACGTAGTTTCCGTAGCGCGGTACCCGTCGTATACTTACCCCTGCTAAAAGCAGGGGTAAGTATTGTTAAGTATGGCCGTCGTTCCCGCGTCGATTTTGAAATTTCCTACGTTGTTTGCGTACGCCGATTCACGGACACGCGCGTCGCAAGTCCCGCTCACGTCGCAACCACTGACGTCCTATTGACGTCAGTGGGAGCAATGCACGCCGGGAAATTCCCCGGACGACGCATGCGTATTTAAATCGGCGCGGGAGCGCGCCTGATTTAAATATGACACTCCCCTAGCCGCGGAATTTGAATTCCGCTGGGGGAGTTAGGATCCGCCGACGCAAGTTTGGAGGTAAGTGTGTTGTGAATTTGACACTTTCCTCACAAACTTGCGAGGGCGGATCTTAAAACACATAGGTTACACGGATCTAAAGATCCGCTAACCTTTGTGAATCTGGCCCATTATGTTCGAATTCTGTTGGGATGGTGCTTTGACGGAATATGTAGCTGTCGTGGCTGGACCCGGGGTGTTTGGCACGAACGTGCCATATGAGGCATTGGGCATCAGCTATCACCTGTACGTTGATGGAATGCCACTGCTTCCGATTGCATTATATGTGCTCTGTGGCACGGGGGGGGGGGGCCGTAGTGCCACATGGGTGCAATCAATGGCCTCCCACGGTGCGTGGGAATCCTGCAATTTCGTAGAAATCCCGCATTGCCTTCTGCCGCAGGTGCTCCTGGGTGGGTTTGATGAAGTGGTGGGACATGCGTGTGAGGATTGCGGGGACAACCTAGTGCACCCATCTGCTCATGGTGGATTGTGACATCCTAGCCACTACTCCACTTGTACGCTGAAAAGATCCACTTGCAAGGAAATGCAGTGTTGCCAGTACCTTGACCAGCGGTGTGTCTTGCTGGTGATGTCATCATGCAGGGTTGTGGCTATTTTCAGGATGGCTTCAGGGCTGAATCTGAAAATGCGATACACCTCCAAATCACCCATGCCAAAGACGTTCATGCGCATGCAGTATATCCTCACCCGTGCCCTCCTACGTGGCGGTGGACCCATTAGTAGTGCTAGGACCACGGCTGCCATGTGTTGTCCTGCAAGTGTGGTTGCTCTGCTCGTCCGTAACAGTGCTGCTGAAGCTACTCTCCAGCTGACTTGTGCAGGTCTGGTGCAAAGTTACCCCTGCTTTATGAGGGGTAACTTTAGGCTGGGTGTACAGCTTACACCCCCCCCCCCCTTGGTTTCTTTTATCTGGTCACTTTAAAACAAGAAGAAGAATGTTGTCACCCACTCACTGGAGAAAGTGCAGAGAAGGGCAACCAAACTGATAAGAGGCATGGAGGAGCTCAGCTATGAGGAAAGATTAGAGGAACTGAATTTATTCACTCTTGAGAAGAGGAGAATAAGGGGGGATATGATCCAGTGGTGTAACCAGAGTTATGGGCGCCCGGGGCGAAAAAAAAAATTCGCCCCCCCCCCTTATATATAATTATCCACGTTTATATGTGCATAAACGTGGGAGACTTAAATATTTTGGAGCTTTTTTTTAAAACACCTACACTGACACTGACCTGACACCTACACTGACACTGACCCCTACACTGACACTGACCCCTACACTGACACTGACCCCTACACTGACCCCTGCACTGACACTGACCCCTGCACTGACACTGACCCCTGCACTGACCCCTACACTGACACTGACCCCTACACTGACACTGACCCCTGCACTGACCCCTACACTGACACTGACCCCTGCACTGACACCTGCACTGACCCCTACACTGACACTGACCCCTACACTGACCTGACCCCTACACTGACACTGACCCCTGCACTGACACTGACCCCTGCACTGACACTGACCCACCTAACTCCTACAGTAGAAGTCCATCCTCTGAGTCCTCCTTACCTGTGTCTCCAGAGACTCCTCCAGGACGGACAGGACCCCAGCACTGGATGTGCAGAACTGCTTCCGACGGAGTTCCGACTCTCTTCCCCGCCGGCCGCCAGCACTATCCACCCGCAGCCCGCTCCATGCTGCAACTCCCCTCCACACAGTGGCAGCGCCGTACCACAGAGCACTAGAGCGGAGGGGAAGACGGCGCCGGCGGCTTTCCGTGCCTGACGTCTCCCGCCGGCCGCCGCCATTTTCAGACTTTCCCGGCGCTCTGCGATTGGACGTATGGCGGTCATGTGCGGAGGCGGGACTTCCAGTCCCACTCCTCACATGACCCCCATATGCCCAATCACAGGGCGCTGGACATTACACATTGCACGCTGGCCGCTCGGAACATCCGGTGACACGGGAAATTAAAATTAGGAGGAGGCACGGAAAGTCGCCCCCCTAAATGGTTCGCCCGGGGCAACAGCACCCCCTGCCCCCCCCCCTTCCTACGCCAGTGATATGATCAACATGTACAAATATATAAGAGGTCCATACAGTGAACTTGGTGTTGAGTTATTCACTTTACGGTCAACACTGAGGACAAGGGGGCACTCTTTACGTCTAGAGGAAAAGAGATTTCAGCTCCAAATACGGAAAGGTTTTTTCACAGTAAGAGCTGTGAAAATGTGGAACAGACTCCCTCCAGAGGTGGTTCTGGCCAGCTCAGTAGATTGCTTTAAGAAAGGCCTGAATTATTTCCTAAATGTACAGAATATAACTAAGTACTAAGATTTGTAGGTAAAGTTGATCCAGGGTAAATCCGATTGCCTCTCGGGGGATCAGGAAGGAATTTTTTCCCCTGCTGTAGCAAATTGGATCATGCTCTGCTGGGGTTTTTTGCCTTCCTCTGGATCAACTGTGGGTATGGAGTTGGGTGTATAGGATTGTACTGTGTTTTTTATTTTGTTTTTTTATTTTTTGTGGTTGAACTGGATGGACTTGTGTCTTTTTTCAACCTGACTAACTATGTAACTATGTAACTATGTAACTATGTAACTCAGCCAACCAGGAACCACATCCAGAACTTGGACCCAAACCACTGTGTACTAGTTCCAATTATGGGTCTGTCATTTGTGACCACTTTATGCACATGCATCCTTCATAAAGTAGAGGCTGTTCCAGGAAATGTGTAGGATGAACTATCAGTTGTGCATATGTTTAAAATAATGATATACTGTTATCAAAACTGTGTCTCCAGTATTATCTGGGTGAATACCTTTCCACAGGGAGCTTTGCTCCACTTTTCCTATATTAGGGCTTTTCCCTATTTGCAGTACAACCACTGCTCTCTTGTTCATGAATTTATACTAGTTTGTGTTGAACTTTTCTACTGTATCCTCTAGGCACCTTTTGTTATACTGCTCCCCAGCGACCTATAGTCATGTTTAGTTTGCGATTACAAATGCACCCAAGTTCTGGGGGTGACGTGGGGGGGGGGGGGGGGGGGGGGTTGGGACAATGTGTTGGTAATGTTTTTTGTTGTTTTTTTTTGTTTATGACTTGTACATTGAGTTCATTGGACAGAACACTTGAAAATACATTATTACTGCTTGGTCTGGGTGGAGATCCGGACTTGGGGAATGGTCCATATCTGTGCACTTTTTCCCATGGCCCCCTTGAAACTGATCTCTTGGAGTGTGTGGGGGGTTAATTCCAAATTTAAGCGCTCCTAAGTGTTCTCTTTTCTTAAAAGATATCTCCCGCACATTTGTATTTTACAAGAGACACACCTCAATAGTGCCAGGGTGCTTTCTCTTAAGAAACCATGGGTATTACCATTCGACCTTCTCCACACACTCCCAGGGGGTTAGCATCTTGGTCCATAAAACCCTTCCCTTTACATTGATCTCTGCCTTGACCCGGATGGTCAATATGTGATTATACATGCTCTATGTGATAGTGTTGACATGGTTATAGTTGGCCTGGTACCTCCTCCAGCGAACCTGGCGGTTCTACATAAGCTCCAGGCAATTTTGGCTAAGCACCCTGCTACTAATATACTTATAGCTAGGAATTTCAATATGACTCCCAACCCAAATGTTGATAAGCTGTACCCTGATCTGGCAGTTGACTCGGCCCTGTCTCGCTGGGTGGAGCTATTTGGACTGCATGAAACATGGTGGTGGAAACACCCATATAGCAGACACTATACCTGCTACTCTGCTACGCATGCTACATTATCTTGCATTGATCTGATTTATGTGAGTGACTCCATATTACCTACAGTGACTGAAGTATCCATCTTACCACGTGGCATCTCAGACCATGCTCCGGTCCTAGTGAGTCTTAATACCGACTTGGCGGCCAGTTTGGGACTATGGAGACTTTCAAGGTATTGCATCACGGATGAAAAAAGGGAACCGCTAATGCTGTCTGAGCTCAGCTAATACTGGATCCATAATGACCGATCTGCTTCTCCTGATATGGTCTGGTATGCATTTAAAGCCTATGCCATTGGTAGATATAAATTTAATATAGCCAGGGTTAGGAAGGAGTCTCGCACCTTGCTCTCCGAGGCCGAAGCTCGGGCTCGGGTTAGGGTTGCCACCTCATCCCTTTAAAGCCGAACACATATTAATTACACAGGTTCTGAGGCTAATTTAATGCAGGTGAGGCACTAATTGAGTTTAATTATCAACTTAATCAGCCACAAACCCTAGCTGGGGCATTGGAGGCAAAATATTTGAACACCCCAGATCGAAGTACACATACTGATATTTTATCTGCCTATAGGCAGAGGCGTCCCTAGGGGGGGCCAGAGGGGGCCCTGACCCCCCCAACATCATGCTGTGCCCCACCATGTGCCCCCCCAAAAAAAACAAAAAAATGTTTTATTTTTTTTTGCAATTTTTGTATTTTGCTCCCCGAGAGGGAGAGCGTCCCCAGTAAGCTCTGCGGGGAATTCCTCCCCCTCCCTGTGCTCGCCGACACTGCATAATGCGAGCGCTCACACAACCAGATATTCTAGCCTGGGCCGTGTTTAAGTGTGTGCACTGCAGACTGCAGTACACTGTAATCACTGAACTACATTATCTCCATCCCTTCTCCCCCCCATCTGTCTCCCTCCCCCTCTCCTGTTCTTTCAAAACATTCACAATTTACTTTCACTTTCAGTTAGGCAGATAATATACGGTGCAATTTTCTTTCCTGCATCCACAGATTGCAGGAAAGAAACTTGCATGATTCCCCCATCAACAGACAGTGGTGACAGGGGAATATCCCTCCTGCCCAGCAATTATATTCTCCCGACAAACAGTGATTATCACCAGTGGCTATACAGCAACCACTAGTGATAATTATAAGAGAATCTGCTCATTAATGGTTCAAATCTCAGCCAGTTTCTGCTGAACCAGCTGAGATTTAAACTGTCTATGGCTGGTCTTAGCTCTTAGGCAGCCCATACATTGATTAGCACTGTGGAGTGTCGGCTTCCTGGCGGGATTGGGCATGTGGGATTTCAAACACACCCGAGCCCATCTCTATTGGTTGTAGACAGTTGAGCTCCCTGCAGGTTGCTTAGCAGCAGTGGACCCTTCTCTGACATGCTGATCGGGATGCAATCCAGGTGATGCTCTTAGTCAAATCCTAGTCATAAATATCAGTGATTTTATTGATGAAAGCTCACACTTTACAGGCATAGAGCCCACATGGCTGCTGATCATACGGTTGATTATATTTATGTGGTTGTACTCTTGATGCTAATAAATAATGTGTTTATTAGATCTGACTGGGAGCATCACCTGGATCACATGCCGATCAGCATGTCAACAGAGAAGGTTATACAGCATTACTGCTGCTAGGTGACCAGCTGGGGGCTCGGCTCTCTATAACCAATAGTGCCAGCCTTCCCTTGCATGCACCCATAATGTCACCAGCACTAGATCCTAATAGACTGCCGCCGCTGCCAAGGAGACAGACGCCAGACCAGCTCTGTAAATAGCAGGGACAGGACAGCTGGGGAACCCTAGAGTGGCAGAACACCAGGGCCCGGTGGCAAGACAACCTTTGCAACCCTGATAGTTCTCCCACTGCTTTGGACCCTTATATTTTCTTGGTGTGCTGGTGACATATCTCTTGTTTTCTGCCACCCTGGGGGGCCCCAGTATAGTAGGAAGGGAGCTCACTGCAGAACATGTGAAAGGGCCCATAGTGGGATCGTAGTAAAGGGCCCCAGGATATATATATATATATATATATATATATATATATATATATATAAAATTGCATTTTATAGTTGGCCCCCCTACTTTTGTCCCTGTCCCCCCATGTGCCCCCCCTAAATATGAAAGCTGGAGACGCCACTGCCTATAGGGAGCTGGTATTGTTCCGTGCAACCTCCTCCAGGCGTTTCCTCCTTGCCCAATCTCAGCACATATTTGAGCAGGGGGTGCAACCAGGTCAGCTTCTAGCTTGGCTGGCAGCAGAGCGGACGGGAAGCTCCTGTATTGCAAATATTCAGGCAGAGGATGGTACTTTGGTCTCGGATCCTATACAGATCAAAAGCACATTTGAGCAGTATTACACCCACCTTTATGCCTCTAGTGACCTACTCACCTGATGAGTTGTCTACTTACTTGGACCAGGGCCGTCTTTACCACAGGGCAAATGGGGAAGCTGCCCAGGGCCCTGTCACTGTTGGGGGCCCAAAGCAACCCCCTTTAAAAAAAAAAAAAAAAAAAAGATGGAAACCCCCCCTTTTTTTTATTTTTTTTAAAATAAAAAAATATATATATTTTTAATATATTTTTATTTTATTTTTTATTAAAGGGCCAATTTTTTTTTTTAGAGCTTTTTTTTTTAAAGGGACAATTTTTTTAGGGGTCCCCAGGGCTCCAGATGGCAACCCCCCTTTTTTTATTTATTTTTAAATAAAAAAAATATTTTTTTTTAATATATTTTTATTTTATTTTTTATTAAAGGGCCAATTTTTATTTAGAGGTCTGGGGGTCCCCAGGGGCCCGAAGTTCCCCAGGGCCCCTGATGACAACCCCCCTTTTTTTTTATAAAAAACATATTTTTTTATATATTTCTTTATTTCTTTTATTTTTTTATATATATATATATATATATATATATATATATATATATATATATATATATATATATATATATATATATATATATATATAATATTTTATTATTATTATTATTATTATTATTATTATTATTAAAGGACCCAGAGGTACCCAGGGCCCCGGATGGCAACCCCCCTTTTTTTATAATTTTTTTTTTCATATAATTTTATTTCTTTATTTTCTTTTATATATATATATATATATATATATATATATATATATATATATATATATATATATTTTATTAAAGGGCTCAGAGGTCCCCAGGGCCCCATGTGGCAAACAACCTTTTTTATTTTTTTTTATAAATGTTTATTTTTTTATTTTTGTTATATTTTTTTTTATTAAAAATGGCAATGGATGGCAACCCCCCCTTTTGTTTATAAATGTTTCTTTTTTATATATTTTTTTTTATTTTTTATTAAAGGGCCCAGAGGTCCCGGATGGCAACCCCCTTTTTTTGTAATTTATTTTTATAAAAAACAATTATTTAAGGGCCCAGAGGTCCCCAGGGCCCCAGATGGCAACCCCCTTTTTAAAAAAAAAATATATTTTTTTTTTATTTCTTTTTATTAAAGGGCTCAGAGGTCCCCAGGGCCCCGGATGGCTACACCCCTTTTTTTATATATATTTTTCTTTATTTTTTATTTCTTTTTTGTAAAGGGCCCCCCGCTTCTAAATTCACGGCAGCCCCCCCTGCTTTTCAATTTCAGGCGGCAGCACCCCCCCCCTCCCGGTTCTCTGCTCCAGGGGGCCCATGCCTGAAGCTGTGTAAGTGGCCCCATAATTCCTGATCCCTGCCGCCCGTTAAGCCCCTGTGCTGCCCAGAAATCAGGCTGAAAATCATCATCGGCACGCAGCCACTGACAGTACTGCTTCCCTTCCCAGTGTTTTAAAATGTACAGCACCCCTGGCTTCCCTTTAGACGTGCACTTCTCCCTTCCTGCCACTGGGTGCTGCTTGTATATAAAAGTGAATTAGAATGTGATTTTATAACATCCCCAGTTTGCTCTTCCTGAGGCTGACTTCTTCATGTCCTGCTCCTCAAGGTATGTCACTGTTTGCTAATCTTTATTGTAAATAGAAGTTTTCTGTAGAGTGTGCCCAAAGTCTTTATAATATTTGATGATTCACTGCAGGTCTGGTCAGTGTTTTAAAAAGTTCCTCTATTTTACACATGGCATGGCATGGGGGTCACAGCACCGTCTGTCCATTCTGCTTTAGCACCATGGGACCCCATGCCATGTGTAAAATAGAGGAACTCTTTAAATCACAGACCAGACCTGCAGTCCAGGCTGAGTAAGGCCTCAGAGCACATGGCATTACTGTCTGTATTTAACTGCTTGATGGGCTTATTTTGGGCCTGGCTGGTTCACATGTATGTGTTTTGGCGGCCCACATTCATTTGAATGGGCCGCCATGCCTGCGTTTCCTGCAAAGAAAAGCGCATGCCTCATGTAATAGGCTGCGCACACGGCACACCTATGCCCATCAAGCACTGAAATACAGCACTGTCTGTCAATTCTGCTGTCTGCTGTGACTTATCTGCAGTTCCCGCACTGTCAAACTTGCTGAATTTTTAGACGTTTAGGTCGCGCTTTTAAAAACACAGTGCGTTTGTGTGTGCAAGAACTGCAGGTAAGTAGCATGGTGCAAAAGCAGAATGGATTTCAAGGCAACTGTATTTTTAAAATGCTGAATGCACCTTTTTTCTGCAGGAAACGAAGGCATGGCAGCCAATTCAAATCAATGGGCTGCTGTACCTGCACAAATGAGGACCGCCAAAACATACATGTGAACCAGCCAGGCCCAAAATAAGCTGGAGGGGGGCCCAAAAAAAATGTTTGCCCAGGGCCCAAACCATATTAAAGACGGCCCTGACTTGGACGCTGTAGATTTCCCTACCTTGACCACAGAGACTGGATGGCTATCACCCTGAAGAAGTCTGCTTCGCTATGAAATCTTTACAGTGGGTAGAAGTTATAGGTCCCTATTATTTTTAAACGCTCTACAAACACTAGAGTTGCACTGCCTCTCGCCTTTAGCCCTGGTTCACACTGATGCTACTTTGAAATCGTGCTACTTTACTTGAAGTAGCGCGATTTCAAAGTAGCAAGGTCAGCGCGATTTCAGGTGCTACTTGATAGACATTTGTGTGGCTTCATACACAGATTTTCTATAGAAATCGCACCTGAAATCGGCAAAAGTAGTGCAGGAACTACTTTTGCAAATCGGTGCGGCGCCGCAAAATCGGTGTCGCACCGATTGGAACAGTGCCATTGCCGCCAATAGGCCGCGACTTGTCATGCGATTTGATCTCTCAAATCGCATGACAAATCACTCCAATGTGAACCTAGGCTTAATGTCAGAGGCTGTGGTTATACCTAAGCCAGGAAAAGACCCAGAGTTGTGCACATTGTATCGGTCCATATCACTACTTAATGTAGACGCCAAAATTTTAACCAAAATATTGGCAAACCCTACCCTAAATATCCCTACCCTTTCAGAGGAGGAATGGGACCAGGCAATACAACAATATATTCAGACGATAATCTCCTCCAGAGATAGGTTAATTCAACTAAAATCCATACATAGAGAATATTACACCCCCCAACGGCTGGCTTGGATTTATCCTACACACGTAGGTGTCCTAAATGTCAACAAGCGATAGGAACATATTTTCCCGCGCCGGACCTACTGCACATGCTCCGTTTCCTAACTCCCGCCGTGCTTTGCGCGCCGTGACGTAATTTTTTTGAACGGCGACGCACGTAGCGTACTTCCGTATTCCCGGACGGCTTACGCAAACAACGTTGATTTTTAAATTTCGAAGCGGGAACGACGGCCATACTTTAGACAGCAATACACTTGCTGACTAAAGTTAAGGCACCAAAAAAAAGTGTAACTTTGCGACGGGAAACTTGACTAGCGGCGACGTAGCGAACGCGAAAAGCCGTCGTGGATCCGCCGTAACTCCTAATTTGCATACCCGACGCTGGTTTACGACGCAAACTCCCCCCAGCAGCGGCCGCGGTACTGCATCCTAAGATCCGACAGTGTAAAACAATTACACCTGTCGGATCTTAGGGATATCTATGCGTAACTGATTCTATGAATCAGTCGCATAGATAGAAACAGAGATACGACGGCGTATCAGGAGAAACGCCGTCGTATCTCATTTGTGAATCTGGCCCATAGTTACTAATCTAATGATGAGAGTGGACCCCTATATGCTCCTTCTGGGAATTACTGATTCATTGACACAATCCACGCATACAAAACTGTTAGGGCTAGATTCAGGTAGGGGGACGTAAGTTTGTGCGGGCGTAGCGTATCCTATTTACGCTACACCTCCGCAACTTAGACGGGCAAGTGCAGTATTCACAAAGCACTTGCTCCGTAAGTTGCGGCGGCGTAGCGTAAATCTGCCGGCGTAAGCGCGCCGAATTCAAATTGTCAAGAGGTGGGCGTGTTTTAATGCAAATAAAACATGACCCCACGTAAATGACGTTTCTCACTAACGGCGCATGCGCCGGCCGTGAACGTATCCCAGTGCGCATGCTCCTAATCACGTCGCAAATAGTCAATGCTTTCGACGTGAACGTAATTTACGCAAAGCCCTATTCGTGAACGACTTACACAAACAACGCAAACATTTTAAAATTCAACGCGGGAACGATGTCCATACTTAATATTGGCTATGCCTCATATAGCAAGAGTTCACCAGAAAAAGCCTTACGCAAACAACGTAAAAAAATCCGGCGGGCGCACGTACGTTTCTGAATCGGTGTATCCAGCTCATTTGCATATTTTACGCACCCTAAGATACGGCGGCGTAAGAGACTTACGCCAGTCGGATCTTAGCCTAATTTCGGCGTATCTTGCTTTCTGAATACAGAAAGAAGATACGCCGGCGCAGATTTGATAGATACGCCGGTGTAAATTCTTTCTGAATCTAGTTCTTAGTGTTCTATCTGTGTTTCTATGGTAGAAAGGTACTCTTACAAAACTGGAAGTTGGCAGCTCCCCCTACGGTTGCCCAGTGGCGTCTGCTAGTGGATTTTGTGCTACCTTTGAACAAACTTATGTACATGGAATGCAATGGTTCACAGAAATTTGGAAAGGTATGGGACACGTATGTAGCGCTACCCCCTCAGTTAGATTGGGACGGCATGTTATGTTACCTCTGTGATGTGTCTAGGGATGATGATGATGAAGATGATGCAATAATGGAATGTCCAAACAGCAGGGTGTCGTTTTCTGTGCTTTTATTTCTTGCCCAACATGGCAAACAGTTAACTTGAGGTACAGTAGGTGACCGCGATATTGTGTCAATCTCGCTCCCTTTCTCGGTGAGATTGACCACCTATGAGCCCCATCGCGGGAGCCAGCGATTATCTGGCTTGCCGCGATGGAGACAAAGCCGTCATAGAAGCGACGGGAGATCCGACTTGGATTCCCGCCAATTCTAGCTGCGGCGTTTGGTATGAATCCTGAGAGGGAGAACTCCATGCCAAATTTTAAATAAAAAACCGACATGGGTTCCCCCCCCAGGAGCATACCAGGCCCTTGGGTCTGGTATGGGTTGCAAGGAGACCCCGCCTATGCCGAAAAACCGACGTGGGGGTCCCCCCACAATCCATACCAGACCCGTATCCAAAGCACGCTACCCGGCCGGCCAGGAAAGGAGTGGGGACGAGCAAGTGCCCCCCCCTCCTGAGCCGTACCAGGCTGCATGCCCTCAACATAGGGGGGTTGGGTGCTCTGGGGCAGGGGGGCGCACTGCAGGGCCCCCCCACCCCAGAGCACCCTGTCCCCATGTTGATAAGGACAGGGCCTCTTCCCGACAACCCTAGCCGTTGGTTGTTGGGGTCTGCGGGCGGGGGCTTATCGGAATCTGGGAGACCCCTTTAATAAGGGGGCCCCCAGATACCGGCCCCCCACCCTAGGTGAATGAATATGGGGTACATCGTACCCCTACCCATTCACCTGGAGGCAAAGTGTAAAAGAAAAAAAACACACAACACAGGGTTTTTAAAGTAATTTATTAGTCAGCTCTGGGGGCCCCCCTGTCTTCTTTAGCTCTTTTAGCAGGGGGGCCTTCTTCTTCCGCTCTCCGAGGGTCTTCTCCGCTCTCCGGGGGTCTTCTTCCGCTCTCCGGGGGTCTTCTTCCGCTCACCGGGGGTCTTTTTCTGCTCACCGGGGGTCTTCTCCCATCTTCTCCGCTGTCATCTCGGCCCCGGTTCTACTCCAGCTCGCTCTCCGGTGCCTTCTTCTTCAGGGCTGGCCGCCGCTATCTTTGTGTGTTAGCTCGATTACTAGCAGCGGCCAGCCCTGCTCTTCTTCTGTCTTCTTCTGCCTTCTTCTCTTCTTCCCATGTTGACACAACGCTTCTTCCCGCTGTTATGCCGGGTGTCCGGTGCGCAATGATTTATATAGGCCTCTCTTATGATGTCACAGTCCCATCATGCTCCGGTAGGTACCACATGGGTAGGTACCGGAGCATGAAGGGCCTGGTATGCTCCTGGGGAGGGAACCCAATGTCGTTTTTTTATTTAAAATTTGGAGTGGAGTTCTCCCTCTCAGGATTCATACCAAACGCCGCAGCTAGAATTGGCAGGAATCCAAGTCGGATCTCCCGTCGCTTCTATGACGCGCTCGCTGGAATGTGCTTTGTCTATTCCAGCGAGTGCGAGATGTCGGCACCCTGTTGCCGAGAATCAGCGCGATGCTGTCGTGCTGGAAACACATTCTCAGCAACAGGTACTGTAGATAGAAATAGGTTGGTGAAAGGAGAATTAGCAGATTCAGGCCTATGGATAACGGAAACAGTCCTGCCTCCAATGGGACTTTTACTCACGTCGCCACTCCAGCCGAAGTGGGTACCTGGACAGGCCTCTCACACGACCTGGCAGCCAGAGTATCACTCGGAACTTTTTGAGAAGGAACAAGTCTCTGCCACCGACTTGGCTCTGATAGAATTAAAATCAGGAGTGGAACCTCTGCCACAGACCCTCTACTCAGGAATGTAGACAATAGAGCGAATCCTCTCAATGACTATACTTTTGCCTGAATCTCCCTCAGGTAGACTTCTTGGTTTTGGGGTCACTGACTGACAAGTTGCGGCATACAACCTCTCAGTGTTCGGCCACCCAGATCCCCAATGGATTGTCTAAGCCCTATTGGATCACCTGCCTCCGGGCTCACCTCAGACCGACTCTCCACCGAACAGCATAACTCGCTTGGGATCTTCCTCATGGAATGTGGGGACCCAGTAAGTCACTGGGGCCCCTTTGCAGCTTCAGTTGCTCCGGGCCATGAGGGCCCAGAGTCAGGAACTCCGCGTAGCACGTGCGCCCCGGCCTGGTAGGCCATCTCGCCGGGGCCCGTGATTGTGTGCACACGCTAAAGGTGGGTGCCGCACCCGGAACCAGGAACGGGCGAAGACGAACCCTACAAAATGGCGTCTGCCTAAGAAATACCCTTCCCCAGCATGCCCCACGAGGGAAACACTCCTTTGATTGGCTGCTGGGGAAAGGCGCCTCCGCCTTGACCCCTCTGGCGCCACCTGCTATCCAAAGATGGAAATGTATCTTTGGAACACAGAATGAAACCACAGAACAGCCCAGCCTGGCAGAAACCTAATTTACCAAATCAACATGGATGAGAGAAAAGTAACTCTCTTATCCCCCTCTAAATTTAACATAGCACTTGTACTGAAAGTACACAGGCGCTACACGTAGGTTACTGCTAGATCGCTCGATCTCTAGCCACTTAACCCCCGGACCATATTGCTGGTCAAAGACCAGAGCACTTTTTGCGATTCGGCACTGCGTTGCTTTAACTGACAATTGCGCGGTCGTGCGACGTGGCTTACAAACAAAATTGGCGTCCTTTTTTCCCACAAATAGAGCTTTCTTTTGGTGGTATTTGATCACCTCTGCGGCTTTTAGTTTTTGCCCTATAAACAAAAATAGATCGACAATTTTGAAAAAAATATTTTTTTTTTACTTTTTGCTATAATAAATATCCCCCAAAAATATATAAAAAAAATATTTTTTTCCTCAGTTTAGGCCGATACGTATTCTTCTACATATTTTTCATAAGAAAAAATCGCAATAACCGTTTATTGATTGGTTTGCGCAAAAGTTATAGCGTTTACAAAATAGGGGGTAGTTTTATGGCATTTTTATTAATATTTTGTTTTTACTAATAATGGCGGCAATCAGCGATTTTTTTTCGGTACTGCGACATTATGGCGGACACTGTTGACACATTTTTGGGACCATTGGCATTTTTATAGTGATCAGTGCTATAAAAATGCATTGGATTACTATAAAAATGCCACTGGCAGGGAAGGGGTTAACACTAGGGGTTAAGTATGATCCCTGGGTGTGTTCTAACTGAAGGGGGGGTGGACTCACTAGGGGAAATGACTGATCGCTGTTCATACATTGTATGAACAGACGGTCAGGCCTTTATCCCCCTAAAAAGGACCCGGAGCTGTGTGTTTACACGCACAGCTCCCGGTCCTCACTCTGTAACGAGCGATCACGGGTGCCCGGCGGTGATCGCACCCGCCGGGCACACGCATCGGGATCAGGGACAAGCGGGGGGCGCGCGCGCCCCTAGTGGCTGCTTCGCGAGGTGACGTTATACTACGTGCTCTCGCGCAGGGGAGCCGACCTGCCACTGTATAACTGCTGCGGCTGGTCGGCAAGTAGCTATACCCCTACGCTCTATTACGTGGGAAGGCAGAGCACCAACTGAGGTTAAAATAGGTTACAGATCTCGAGATCTAGTTTACATATGTAGCGCTACCCCCGCAGGAGCCGCTGATTGTTTTGGGATCGGCGTATTAGGTTACCCTACAGTGTGAGCGAATGTCCAGACAGTGAATAAAGGTTTTTCCAATGCTTTATTTCCAGGCCAACACGGCCAACATCAACATTAAGTGGGAAGAGCAGGTTGATGAAGAAAAGAGAGAACCTTGCAGTATCAGGCCTGGATATTAATTGAGCATTCCTTGCTCAATAGAGTGTCAAATTATAACTCGTCGCCACTCTTAGCTGGAGTGGGTGAAGTGCCCCCGGAAAGACCTCTCTCACAAGCCTGGCAGCCGAAGTGTCACTTAGGATTTGCTGGGAGGAACAGGTCTCTCTCACAGACCTGGCTCTAGGGCCTCTGCCACAGGTCAATTACTTTAAGTGAGCTAAATGGATGTACCCTTCCCCAGCATGCCTTGCGAGGAAGAAACATCTCTAATTGGCTGTTGGGGAAAACTTGCTCTGCCAGAACCCCTCTAGCGCCAACTGCCGGCCAGGGATGGTACTGCATCCCTGGAGTACAGATTGACCCAGTGGACATTTCTGGAATGACAGAAGTCCCAATTTAAATAAATTGCGAATGGGAGCGAAGTAACTCTCCCATTCCCCACTAACTTTAGCGTAGTGCCCATACTGAAAGTAAGGGGGCGCTACATACTCCCCCCACTTGAATTGACACTGTCCCCAGTGTCCTAAAGCATTCGAGCCCGAATGCTGGCCTGATACCTACTAACCAGACAGAAAAGAAAGAAAGGACAGAGTTCACACAATGTATTACAGTATTTTTTTTTTCAAATAGCATAAGACATACAACATACACAACCCTATCTACCTAGCTGCCCATTCTCCGCAGTGTTTGATAGTTGGGTCCAAAAAACCTGTATAGAAAAACAAAAGAGTATACAAAATATACAATATATACTCTAGTATCAAAATAGTTCCTTATGTATTTACAACCTCCAGGTTCAGGATTGAGGCTGTGTACTCGAGCCTGAGCACAAAACCTCCTTCCCTCCAAGGGGTCCTTAGGTGTTAGTGCTGGGAGAGAAATACTCATTCCTATGCAAGAAATTCAAAGCAATAAGACTTAACATTTCTTTTTCCTTTCTTTCTGCAAAATAACTGTTCAGAACACTGCCCCTAGCGGTCAGTGCACTGGTACTGCGGCAGTTCAAAACTCAAAGGTGAAGAAGTAGCAGCAAAAGGAAGTGAACACAAAAAAATGGAAAAATAGTTATTTTTCCTGGCTGGATTTCCCAAAGCTGCAATGAAGAAGTTGGCAAAGGTCCCTCTCTAACTGACTGAACCCAAACCTCTCCCAAAAGTCCTTCATGTGAATGTCTATGTGGGTCTGGAGGAGCAGGGGGGAAAAGGGAAACCGGGAAAACAGTTCAAACCGAAGTGGGGGCAAAGTCCTTGTCCAGAACTTCTGCAAAGTTAACAGGCCATGCAAAGTCCACATGTTTCTCACTTATAATAACAAGGGTCAGGCAACCAAAACGTGTCTCCTCTTGGAGTAGTGGATTGCACTGTGAAGGTCTGGTCTTCTTTCCCGGGGCACTTTAACACAACCCGATCCCGGTAAATGTGTCGGCCCCAGCTCCAATCTCGATGGCAGTGTTCAGACCTCATATTTAAATAGGGCACCCGTGGATCAGCACCCTCCAGGATGCGGGGTACCTTCAAATGTACCCAAATGGCCTCTTGGCACCAAGCTTCCCTCTCCTGATCAATCTGGTAAAGGAGAGGGGGTGGCACATATGGGTATTCATACCCATAGTCAGCGGCAACCTTCTGGACTACCACACGCTGTAAACGAGCCAGCCTAGGCAGGATGCTTGGATCTCAACGTCCCGGCAACATCAGAGCGTCCGGTGCCCTTTTCAAAACAGGAGCAACAAAGGGCACGGGAATAGTGAGTGCAGTAACAGACACAAAACTTGACTCACCGACTCCCCAGGTCAGGCGCGGGACATCCATGGGCGGCTGTTGGGACACACTCGGTGCGCTCCGGTCGGAGCGTTTCTTCCTCCCCTGAGTATCATCAGAGGTACTGGATTCCTTGGAGCCTTGCAACTCCGGGAGACGGTCACAGTCATCAATCATGGAATCATCGGGCAATAGATTAAAGTCCATCAGACGCCACTCCTCTGCTGACAGGGGACCGCAGGGTTTGGCCGTTGCGGCGTCCCCCGGCCAGGCTGAGGGACACTGGGCAAGTAGGCCTCGACCGCAGCTGCGGGAGGCTGGAGTGGATCCTTCTCTGGTAGGGGCACGCTGCACGGAGACCGCTGTGGAAGTTGCAGCCGTCTCCGAAATGGTCTTGCCCTGAGTGCTTGTTACGTCCGATAAGCTTGTCACACTTGGGGAAAACCCAGACACTTTCTAAGTCTGGGTTTTCCCCAAGGATTACCTCCAATGAGGAAGGTGGCAAGGTAGCCGAAGGTAGGGTCAGGGTGGACGATACTGAAATCACTTTGGGGTCCCGGACTTCTGGTTCCACGATTACCACCGACGGGGAGGGATCCGGCCATACTGCTTCCTCCTCCGCGGTAAGGGTGGCGGTGATGAAGTTCACCCGATACTCCTTCGGAGCCTGCGTGGGTGAAATGGCCACGAACAAGTAGGCCCGGCATCGCTGGCATCGGGCAAAGGGCTGGATCTTCACAGACAGATCCCTGCAACGGGGACAGGTTAGGCCCAGCATCTCCGTTCCTCCACTAGACAGGAGGACGAACTGTCCCTGGGTAGACAGGCAGACGCCCATATCCGTCACCGGGACCCCAGATGGTACAAATGCGCTGAAAACCCCTGGTGAAGTGGTTGGGGGCCTCAACCTCTGGGCGGCAATGCCCGGTTGTCGGAAGGCAGACATCACCTTGCGGTTCTCCTTCTCTTTGGCAGATGGGAGGTGCTTTGCTGTTTGGCGCGAATTCCCACTGCACGTCTCATGCAGGGGAGGGTGGCTCCTCCCACTTGGAAGAACTTGTCCGGACACGTAGGCACGTGCTAGGCCACACGTACGCCCAAGCTTAGCGATGTGAGGTTAACTCCCTTGTTGCCGGACAGTTCAAGTACACAACATCGGACACTCTTAGCTCTTTAGTAAATGACCACTCACTTTCTGGTTGCCAATGGTAACAGCCGAATCCCGGACGAGCCCCCACGTGTAGCGATACCCCCGCAGGAGCCGCTGATTGTTTTGGGATCGGCGTATTAAGTTACCCTGCAGTGTGTCCAGGGGTGATAGCAGTGAGCCAAAACAGTGAGCGAATGTCCAGACAGTGAATAAAGGTTTTTCCAATGCTTTATTTCCAGGCCAACATCAACATTAAATGGGAAGAGCAGGTTGATGAAGAAAAGAGAGAACCTTGCAGTATCAGGCCTGGACATTAATTGAGCATTCCTTGCTCAATAGAGTGTCAAATTATAACTCGTCGCCACTCTTAGCTGGAGTGGGTGAAGTGCCCCCGGACAGACCCCTCTCACAAGCCTGGCAGCCGAAGTGTCACTTAGGATTTGCTGGGAGGAACAGGTCTCTCTCACAGACCTGGCTCTAGGGCCTCTGCCACAGGCCAATTACTTTAAGTGAGCTAAATGGATGAACAGAGTGAATCCTCCCAGTGGATTTTTAGCATAGGTCACCGGGTGACAGCAAAGCATACCTGTCAGCATTCCGGTCACCAGATCCCCGATTGGTTCGTTCAAGCCCTGTTGGACAACCTGCGTCCGGGTTCTCCTCAAGCCGACCCCCCCAATCGAATGGCACCCAGCCTGGGATCCTCTCAATAGAACCGGGAACCCAGTAAGTCACTGGGGTCCCATTTTACCTCCGGATGAGGTTCTGTGTAGCCTGCAATTTTGGCCAGGTGGGCCGCGCCGGCGGGGTCCATGGATGCGCACACCCTGAAGGTGGATGCCGCACCTGGAACCGGGACCCCGCGAAGATTTTAGAACACATGACACCTGTCACAGATATACCCTTCCCCAGCATGCCTTGCGAGGAAGAAACTTCTCTCATTGGCTGCTGGGGAAAACTTGCTCTGCTAGAACCCCTCTAGCGCCAACTGCCGGCCAGGGATGGTACTGCATCCCTGGAGTACAGATTGACCCAGTGGACATTTCTGGAATGACAGAAGTCCCAATTTAAATAAATTGCGAATGGGAGCGAAGTAACTCTCCCATTCCCCACTAACTTTAGCGTCGTGCCCATACTGAAAGTAAGGGGGCGCTACACATAGATCTGAATATTCCTTTTTAGAATGGCTCCTTGCCAGTTCCAGTCCTCCCAGTATCTCATTTACATTTTAAATGTTGTTTTATTTTTATCTTCCTCTTATTGACCTATGTCTTCCTCCCTCCCATCCCTCTCATATGTTTTATTCTTCCTTCAATTGATAATGGTCCCCCGAAACAGGTGATAACAGTGAGCAGCATCTAGAGAGTTGGACGATTTTGGGATACCTCATAACTTCCTGAAGGAAAACTCCTGGTACAAGACATACTTTGTACTCACTGACTAACCCTCCCCCCTCTTCTTTTTTTGCTTTTTGATCTGCTGTTGTCCAGAAATGTGCCGGTGAATATGCCTACTTTTGTTCCTTCAATGTATAATATGCCTCATTGTTCTGTGTAAGACTTTTGTAAATCTGCTTTGTTCACTAATAAAAAGATTCTGTTTAAAAAATAAAATGATGTACATTATGAATATTTATTGCTGTGGTGCATTGTGATAAAAAATTATGAGTGTAGTATAATCTTCAGTGGCGCCCAGTCCATACTGTATTATTCGCTATTGTCGTCCTGACTTTCCCCCTGGCCAATCAGGAAGCAGATCCTGAGATCCTATTGGCTGCCGAGGAGGAGGAGGGAGGAGACGCAGGGGAAGCCACCGTGAAGCTCAGAAGGAGGAGACGCAGGGGTAAGCCACCTCCCGTCGCCTGTAGGAAGTGCTGCCGTGACCTAAATGGGGTAAGTGCAGGGCTGGGGCCCAACCAACCGGGGAGGGGGCTTGCCTGTGGCTCGACCGGGGGGGTGTGGATTGCTTGCCGCCCCCCAAACAAATATGCCGATACTGATAATCTTTTTTTTTATTATTATTATTATTATTATTATTATTATTAATATTATTATTATTATTATAATTCTTTTTTTTCTTTTTTTCTTTTTTATGTATTGCTGAGTTTGCTGTTATACTCATTAATTTCTCCCAAGGGCTGTTGTAGAGCTGAAGGCAATATTTTTCTGTTTCCTTTTTAATAGAGTAAGGGAAAGTAATAACCCCTGTTCTTTGGCATCTGTGTTCCATTGGGGAGATTTCCCTTCACTTTCTGCCCCATAGCCAAAACAGGAAGTTGAAGAAAAACTCTCCATTGTGAGGAATCCCCTGGTAGTCACCAGAACTAGTGTCCTCATTGGAAGATTTACTCTCTATTCCTGTTCTGATGACAACCCAAAATTTGGGATTCTCTTTCCCTTTCAGTGAAAACAGTAAATCAGACAAATAAAGAGGTTAAATCTCCACGCGCACAAACAGCAATAACAATTTGACAGATGTTCTAATCCCTCGCTACTCTATCTGAAACAAAAAATGCCTCAAGTTATGCTTTAATCTTATTTTAAATGTTTTTAATTGTAAGGCTGCATTCACATCTAGGCGGACGAAATCGCGGCGTTTTGTCGCCGCAAATCGCGGTAAAAATAGCGGCGTTTTGTACCGCGATTTGCGGCGACAAAACGCCAGTATTGTCCGCCTAGATGTGCCCCAAGATGACCCCCTCTATGGAGATGATTGCCATCTCCTAGCCGAACGCTCAAAGACGGGCGTCCGGCGTTCGGCGTGGAGATGTGAACCATCTCCATAGAGGGACATCTGTTTTCAGCCCTCTGGCGGCAGCGGCGTAGCGCTACAGGCGTAAAAACGCCTAGGTGTGAATGGGGTCTAAGTTAGGGTACAATCATGGGAATACAGCTTTTTTTTGTACATTATTGTTTTTTTGGTTTTGTGTTGATGAGTTTTTGTGGTACACCTGAAGTTCTTATATATTGTTACATTCATCGTTGCATAAGTTGTAATGTAAAAAAAAATTAAATGTAGAAAATTTAAAGTGGAGTTAAAATGTAATATCAGCAATAATCACAAGATGTCACTAGAGGCCCCATAATGTCAAACATAATAGCGTGTACTGCTGTATATAATGCACACATTTTGCTGAATTTTCAAGGGTAGAAAATAAGAGTTACAAGGAGGCAAACAAACACAGTAAGAAACAATATAATGAAAAATAGATTGCAGAGCAATTAAGTAGTGGATGTGCATGGGTTATTTTATTTTATACTTTAAGTCATTTTCTAAATTTTGGACAATGCCATATATGGCTAATGACATCATCTGTACTCTTGTTTACATAGGGCTTTTGGCCGGGGAATCTCCAGGCTGACAGTAAAATGGGTCTGGGGAGACAGCTCTGTGCAGGAAGCTGTCACACCTCTCGATGCCAGCTCAGAGCTGGTCTTCGTTATCACCAGATTCTTAAATAGATAACTAGTGGTAATTCTTTAAAGTAACTGTAAAGACTGGATACTTTATTAACTCCAAGGCGCCGACAGTACACAAATATGCAGCCTCCTAGCGGTGGGCCATGGCACTGAGAGGCCACATATGTGCGTACCAATTTGTAGACACAGCCATGCCGAGAGTGTGCACCCTGCGTGCTCCCGACACAGTTACCGGCGGCTAACGGAAAGCTCCCGATTTCTTTTTGCGATCAGGCGCTTTCCGATCACATGACCGATGTGACAGCCAATCACGATGGTCACATGATCATAAACCCTGCTTCCCGGCATCTGAAACCCCTTAAAGGGCAGGGAGGGACCAGTGCCAAGGGGTTAAAATAACAAACATGTTATACTTACCTGTCAGTGCAATAGTTTTGCACAGAGCAGCTCAAAACCTCCTCTTTAGAGGTCTTCTGGTGGCACTCCTGGCTCCTCCTTTTCTCTGTGTGCCCCCATAGCAAGCCGATTTGCTATAGGGAAAGCCTGTGGGTTCACTCACAAGATAAGCTTTGTGCATCTATAGCCACACACAGAGAGCCAGATTCACGTACAGCAGCGTATATTTAAGCGGGCGTAGCGCAGCTCATATGCGCTACACCAACGTAAAATAGAGAGGCAAGTACAGTATTCACAAAGCACTTGCTCCCTAAGTTACGTCGGCGTAGCGTCAATGGGCCGGCGTAAGCCTGCCTAATTCAAAGTAGGCAGGTAGTGGACGTGTTGTATTTAAATGAATCGTGACCCCATGTAAATGAAGCGCCGAACGAACGGCACAGGCGCACGCATGCTCAGAATCACGTCGAATTTACGCCCTAAGATACGACGGCTCAATGGCAACGACGTGATCGTAACCTACGCCCAGCCCCATTCACGTACGACTTGCGTAAACAACGTAAAATACGACGGCTGTTCCGACGTCCATACCTTTGTATGGGTTGCGCCACCTATAGAGGTGGTTTATCTTTACGCCGGACGTACGCCTTATGTAAACGGCGTAGCTTACTGCGACGGGCACAAGTACGTTTGTGAATCGGCGTATCTCGCTCATTTACATATTTGACGCATAAATCACTGGAAGCGCCCCTAGCGGCCAGCGTAAATATGCACCCAAGATACGAAGGAGACTTACGTCGGTAGTAGGAAGCCAGATACGACGGCACATCCATGGACTTACGTGCCTTTAATTAGATACGCCAGCGTAAGTCTTTCTGAATCCGGCCCAGAGCGTGGAAGTGCAGTCGCTGTAGATCTGAGGGGGATATGCAAGGAAAATAAAAAAACAAAATTTTTGCATGCACATGATTGGATGATAAAATCAGCAGAGCTTCCCCTCAGATCTACAGGTGGTGCACTTCCAAGTGCACTTGCAGTGCACTCAGTGGCGGTTCGTCCATAGAAGGCGCTGGAGCGCCGCCCCCTCTGGCTCTCACCGTCACTGAGTCTAATAACATAGATTCATGCATTGCACGAATCTATGTTAATGTCACTGCTGCGCTGTTCTATTCAGATGGCCGGACATGAGGCGCCGACCATCTGAATAACGGCAGCTGGTTGGCTGTACGGGAAGTGCCTATCAGAGCCAGCGGCTTTCCGAGTACAGCCCTCGGGTCCCTGGAAGCTTATCCTCGGAACGCACGGGGTGTGCGTTCCTTGGATAAGACTGACAGGCGTCTCAGCCAATCAGGTTGGCCGGTTCTGGCTACCGGTAACCTGATTGGCTGAAACGTCATCGAGGGCGGGAGAAGACATAGAGGACGTGGATGGCTGACTCCAGTGAAGGTAAGTGCCGGGCGGGGGGGATGGCATGGAACAGTGGTGCCAATTGATGGCACAGTGGCTGCGTTTGATGGCATGGCATAGTGACTGCATTTGATGGCATGGAACAGTGGTGACAATTTATGGCACAGTGGCTGCATTTGATGGGATGGCATAGTGACTGCATTTGATGGCATGGAACAGTGGTGACAATTCATGGCACAGTGGCTGCGTTTGATGGCATGGCAGAGTGACTGCATTTGATGGCATGGCACAGTGGTGCAAATTGATGGAACAGTGGCTGCGTTTGATGGCATGGCACAGTGGTGACAATTGATGGCACAGTGGCTGCATTTGATGGGCACAGTGAGGCTGCAATTTTTTTTTCGTTTGCGCCCCCCCAAAAATGTTGAGCACCAGCCGCCACTGAGTGCACTTGTAGTGCAAAGTGGATTTGCCTTTAGTAAATCAACCCCATTGTTTCATACACTGTTCCATTCTATTTCTGTATGTGGATGATGTCACAGTAATTATTTTAATGGGGAAAAAAACATCTACATACCTTTTTCCTAATTGATATACAGCTGTCACATGACCCAGATTTTTCCCAGCCTGTCTGCAGGGAAACATAAGCAGGAGGAGATTCTAGTCCTCTGCTGCTGGTCACATGTTCCAAATACAAAAATAGCCTTTGGAATATAGAGTATAAATAAATAAATAAATAAATAACATCAATCAAACTGTTTTAAATTGGCATACAAACATATATTTGAAATCAAATCTTTATTTTTATTTTTTGTAGAAATAACATTGTGGGTGGATTTCTGCCAGTCACAGGCTGTGTCTTGCCCCTACAGCCTGTGTCTTAGATTAAGAGGGATGTGAAGCCTCCATTAATATGCATATAATATACCACCCCCCCATTGTGGTTAGTGAAAATGGAGGAGAAGGGAGGGAGTTGGCTGCCATTTGCGACTGTGTATATGCCCACATATGTGACTCTATACTCACATGGGCTGCTCAGATGTGATAGGGAAGAAATGCTCAGCACTCACTGAAAACTGAGCATGTGCAGAGTTGCCACCATAGCTGAAAAATCTGTAGGTGAATTGGTGATATAGAGCAGAAGGTTCAACCAGTTTTTTTCAGAATACAGAAAACAAATCCCATTGTGACTAAGTGAGTATGAACAGTGTGTAACACAGCATTTATTGATGTTTTTTTATGGTGTGGTTTTAGTGACACCTCCAAACTGCATAGTGACTTGTACAGTAACACTTAATACTATGGTCAAAGATATGTTAATAAAGTGACAGACTGATAGATCTAGGAGTTGGTTCCTTATATGACAAACCAAATTCTCTGGGGAACTGAAAGCCCTTTGTGTGGCTTGTGGTATTTCTTGAGAAGATGAATATGTAAGGATATCAAGTTCAGTGATATCAGTAAATATACTTACACCCTCATCTTCTTAGGAAATGCCACAATCTGGGCGATAACATTTTGATCCCATAGGAGCTGGCAGTACATCACAAAGAGTGAACTGTAGATCTATGATGCTGTTTTAGCAAAACTACAGTATAAGTGACTGAAGCAGGGTTTTTCCACAGTCAGAAGGTCAGAGAAGGGGACAGGCATATAAGCCATCCTACTGCTGTGCATTTGTTCTACTAGCAATGCTAGGTACACACTGTAATGAAGGTCAGAAAGATTGGATTTTTTTTTTTAATGTTATTTGTTTTATAAAATTGACAATCTCTAAGGGCTCTTTCACACGGAGCGGATCCGTATTGATCCGCCTTGTTAGCCCGTTTGGCTCAGCGGGGATTCCTCCGTAAATCCCTGCTGAGCTGTCGGCGGACAGGGCGGTCCCCGCACACAGTGCAGAGACCGCCCTGTCTCTCCTCCGCTCTCCCCTATGGGAAATCGGATGAATGCGGACCGTGTGTCCGTATTCATCCGAACCGTTCCGCCGGACGGAAGAAAAATAGTGTTTTCTTCCGTCCGCAAAAGCGGATCTTTGCGGAGGCGGATGGTTGCGGACGTTAGCGGATGCATCATCCGCTAACATCTGCAATCCCATAGGGATACATTACAAGTCCGTAAACGGACTTGTAATAAACGGACCGTTTGTCCGTATGTGTGAAAGGGCCCTAACTCAGTTCAGTGTGTGACAGTCAACTTATCTACATAATTTGGTTTGTGAGTTCCTGTGTCCCCCCACACGGTGTAGGATATGTAGCTGCGTTCACTAAGAAGCACATACATGATTGTATCCTGCTTGAGGATAGAGCCAGACACCTCAGCACCAGCAGGGCCGGATTAACAGGGGGGCTGATGGAGCTGCAGCTCCAGGCCCCTTTCTCAAGATAGGCCCATTTGCCAAAAAAAAGATCGACTTTGGGGGGTTGTAGCTCGACGACCAGAGGTCACAGAAACCCCACATTTGGGGGGGGAGGCATGGGAAGACCTACCCCACAACTGGTTAAAATATGGGACGGCTATCATTTATGGTTCCGGAGATACGGGCCTGCTTGCACAGCCTGTCAGAAGCTACATTCAGAGCGGCCAATATAAATACAAGCTGACACACTGCAGCAAACTGATAGGATCACAGGGCCAAATCCACAAAGCAGATGCGCCGACTTAACTCGAGATTTCTAATTTTACACGGCGCGTATCTTTGTGCCTGATCCTCAAAACGAGATACGCATGAAATTCCGGGGAGGGGTGAGCAGGGGAGGGAGGAGCCTCCTGGGGGGGGTGAGCAGGGGAAGGAGGAGCCTCCTGGGGGGGGTGAGCAGGGGAAGGAGGAGCCTCCTGGGGGGGGGGTGAGCAGGGGAAGGAGGAGCCTCCCCTGCTGGCCTGCCCTCCAAGGCCACTGCAATTCTACTGAGACAGGCAGTGAGGGCAGCCGCATTGGCCTGGCCAGACCTAGTATTGTCCTGCACAGCCTGGGTCAGGGCAGTCACCTCCCGGGCCACGCCTGTTGTGGCGGTCTGTAGGTCGTTCATGCATGTAATGACCTCCACTGAGTTGGTGGCCACATCACCGACTGCCTCCATCATTACACCCAGGCTGTTCTCCATCTGGGTCATTTTTTGTAGCATTTTAGCCAGAGTGCGGGTCTGCCGGGCATTGTCCCTCAGCAGACTGACCGGCAGACGCTCGGCCACCTCCATGGTGTCCTGGGTCGCCATCCTGCCTGCCCCTGAGGCTTGTGGCCTGGGAGGAGGGGATAGAGTGACCCTTGTGGGTGGAGGCCTGTTGGGGGAGAAGTGGGAGGGGCTACCCCTGATGGTGGCCTGACTGGTGCGAGCCTCTGGGGTAGCCTCAGGGGAAGACTCAAAGGTCATCATATCAGACGCCAACAGGACTTCCCGGCCAATCTGAATATTTTCTTCCTCCTCCCCCTCATCCTCCTCCCCCTCAACCTCCTCCCCCTCAACCTCCTCATGAGGGGAGGTTTGGCCACTCCCCTCCCCTGGGGAATCCTGCCCTTCTTGGGAGTCATCAGCAGCCTGTCTTGGGGGTGGTGCAGCAGCCTGGCCTGATGGGCCAGCAACCTCCTGGCCTGATGGGCCTGCAACCTCCTGGCCTGATGGGCCTGCAACCTCCTGGCCATCTGTGGAGGACACAAAACAATCACAGGTTTGAGGATCCACACACTTGGCACATCTTCCCTTCCCCCACCCACACATGCTAATCACCAGAGAGAAAAACAAAAAACTTACCTGTCCTCACAGGAACATCTGACTGATAGCCAGGCAGGCCCACCACCTGCTGTGGGTGGAAACACTGGGCCACTGCCCATTCCTCCTCCGTCAGTCCGACTGGGCAGGGTCCCCCTCCTCCAGTGCCCCTGGTATGGGCGTCCATCTTTGCCATCTTATTGCCATCTTATTGCGGACGACGCTCCTAAGGTCGTTAATCTTTTTCTGTATGCCAGCGGGGGTCTCCCCCCCTCCCCGCCGCATTGACCTGATCCGTTATCCGTTTAAGGAGCTCCTTCCTCCTGGCCGGGGGGGTGTTCCGGCTCTCAGGGCCATGCAGATATCGCCCATATCGCACGATGCCCCGAGCAAGAATTCGCTTCTCTCCCAGGGTGAAATTAAGCTTCCTGCGCTTGGGGGCCATCACAGACACCACCCAGCACCAAGAAACTCACCCAAAAAACAATCACCAATACACACCCAACAAACAGACAAAAATACACACCCAACAAACAGACAAAAATACACACCCAACAAACAGACAAAAATATACACCCAAAAAACAGACAAAAATATACACCCAAAAAACAGACAAAAATATAAACACACAAGCAGACAGCTACTATAAATTCTAAATAAAACACGAACAAAAAACAAACAAAAAACAAGCACAAAAAAAAAATCAGCAAAAACAATAACAAACAAATTAACAAAATACACTTATCAAAAACAAACACCAACTAGACTCTCCAACTCCTCAAACACTTTTCTCACAAACACAACTTAACAACACACCAACAAACGTTAAGAGCAGAAGCAAATTGCTCATGGAAGGGAAACACTGGGATATACTTTTGCAAGGGAAGTGTGTTTGACTGGGGCTTTTTATACACAGGGCGATCCTCAAACTAAGTATGCTTGGCCTTTTACCTATCTCACTGATTGCGCCGAGCAAAGTTCTGCACATGCGCAGTGAGCAGCAGATTCGTGCGCGCATGCGCAGTACGGCCGGCCCTTCATTTGCATGGGGTCACGGCTCATTACAATGAAGCACGCCCACTTCCTTCCCACTTGCAATAACCTCGCCTTACGCCTCGGAATTTAAGTTACGCTGGCGCAATTTTGTGCGCAAATGCGCTGTGGATACGGCACTTACGACACCAACTTAGGGCGCCGTAATTTAAATGACATAAGTTTTGAGTAACTTAATTTGCGCCGCTGGCTGTGGATTTGGCCCACAGGGCTTATAATAATTATTTGTATATTATTTATGGTAATTAACCCCTTGCCACCCAGGCCAATTCTGACACTTGTAAACATGTAAAAATCATCATTTGTTTTTTGCTAGAAAATTACTCTATGGTGGTCTTTGCACTTTTTATGTTGCACGGTAGAGAGCGCAACAATTTTGGCTAAAATGAGAATTGCACGATTCTTTCACGATTCTTGCAGCGTAACATCATCTTTCACATTAAAACAAAAAAAAAAAAAATGGGCTAACTTCACTGTTTTGTTTTTATGGTTTTTATTATTCATTGAAGTGGGCAAATGCAGTGGGACATAAAATATTGCAGCAATTGCCATTTTATTCCCTAGAGAGTCTCTGCTAAAATATATATAATGTTTGTCGTTTCCAAGTAATTTTCTAGCAAATAATATTGCTTTTTAACTTAAGAAACAAGTGTTGGACTTTAAGTGGTTACATTTAGTTACAATGTTAGTTACAATGTTTCATTTTGTTTACAAACTTTGCAGACTGCCCAGATTTTTTCTTTACACATAAGTGTATGCCTTTGATCTAAGAAGGAAGTGTTAGTTACAATGGCCCAGATTCAAAGAGATTTGCTCTTTTTTTTGCGGAGGCACAGGGCAACGATTTTGCCCTGCGCCCCCGCAAATTTGCGCCGCTGCCCTCGATTCAAGGAGCTCCGTAAATTGTGAGGGCGCGCCGGCAAAATTGCCCGGCGTAAGCACGCGCAATGTAAATGATCCCGCCTGGGGCGGGAATCATTTAAATTAGGCACGCTCCCGCGCCGAGCGTAGAGCGCATGCTCCGTCGGGAAACTTTCCCGACGTGCATTGCGGCAAATGACGTCGCAAGGACGTCATTTGCTTCAAAGTGAACGTGAATGGCGTCCAGCGCCATTCGCGAATCACTTACGCAAACGACGTAAAATTTGAACGTCGCAACGCGGGAAGGGCGGGTATACTTTAGCATTAGCTGCCCCTACTATTAGAAGGGGCAGCCTTACGCTAAAGACTCCATACGGAAACTCCGTACCTTGCGTACGCAGGGCCCGCGCAACTTTGTGAATCGGTGTTAGTATGCAATTTGCAAACTATACGCTGATCACAATGGGAGCGCCCCCTAGCGGTCAACGCAAGAATGCAGCCTAAAATCAGCGTGGCATAAGAGCCTTATGCCACGCAGATTTTAGGCTGCAGTCGGCGTTACGATGTTCCTGAATCAGGAGCATTCGTAACGCCGGAGCAAGTAAGCAATTGCGCTGCGTAACCTATGGTTACGCAGGTGCAATTGCTTACTGAATCTGGGCCAATGTTTCCTTTTAAAAACTTGGCAGACTGCCCAGATATTTTCTTTTGATAGCTGAATGTCTCTCCACTTGTTATATGAAAGAATCAGCAAACTCTGCATTGGAGATCGTCAGGGGGGTTGAATCGAGATCACAATTTTTTTAACGATTAATTGTGCAGCTCTAGCACGGTATTTGCGCAGCAATTCTTCAAACATGTTTTTTTTTTTATTATTAAAAAAAACACTAGTTAGTTAAGTAAGCACAATTTTTTTTTGGTATCCTAAGCGATGCTTTACATTTTTTTTAGGTTACATGTTTAGAGTTACAGAGGAGGTCTGGTACTAGAATTATTGTTCTCGCTCTAACGATCGTGGCGTATGTAACCTGTGTGTATCTGGCTCTGATACTACCAGTGCCTACCCAGCCACTGACTAGTATCTCTCCCCAGCCTGTCCCCACACACCCTCTCACCTGCTGACCTGTGGATGGGGGAATCACTCCTGCAGTGTTATTGTGTTCTGCCAGTGCGTACAATGATCAGTGTTGCTAACTATAGCTGGCAGCACTGATTGTTTTGGGAAAAACCTAACAGGCTAGTTGTACTCAAGTCGATTAATAGATTGACTTGTGTAAAACCAGCTAGCCCATACATAGATTGACTATGGCTGGTCTCTGCATAATTGGCGTAATTTCAATCCATGTATGACCCGCTTAACCACTACGCAGTCCCTAAATATCCTTCTACTCCTGTACATAGTGCTCACTGTCATACTCTCCACACTCCTCTCCTGTACATAGTGCCCACTGTCATACTCTCCACACTTCTCTCCTATACATAGTGCCCACTGTCATACCCTACACACTCCTCTCCTGTACATAGTGCCCACTGTCATACCCTCCACACTCCTCTCCTATACAGAGCGCCCACTGTCATACCCTTCACACTCCTCTCCTGTACATAGTGCCTGCTGTCGTACACTTCTCTCCTGTACATAGTGCCCACTGTCGCACCCTCCACACTCCTCTCCTGTACATACTGCTCACTGTCATACCCTCCACACTCCTCTCCTATACATAGTGCCCACTGTCATACCCTCCACACTCCTCTCCTATACATAGTGTTCACTGTCATACCCTCCACACTCCTCTCCTATACATAGTGCCCACTATCATACCGTCTACATTCCTCTCCTGTACATACTGCCCACTGTCATACCCTCCACACTCCTCTCCTGTACATACTGCCCCATCATACCTTCCACACTTCTCTCTGGTACGTACTACCCTCTGTCATACCCCCACACTCTTCCTGTACATACTGCCCATTGTCATACCCTTCACACTCCTCTCCTGTACATAGTGCCTTTTGCCGTACCCTTTGCACTCCTCTCCTGTACATAGTGCCCACTGTTAGACCCTCCACATTCCTCTCCCTCACCTGCACATACTTCCCACTTATATACCGTCCATACTCCTCCCCTATGTCGCTTACCCACAAAAACAGTTCTTTAAAATTATACTGAATATCCTCAATGTTACCAGCTCTAGAATAGACACACTTTTGTTAGTTCAACTAAAGGAAATCTCAGTTCTCATATTTGTTCTGCCCCATTATTAGTACTCCTTTAATTTTGTGATTACTACTGTGATGTATAGAGGAACATCAGGGATCTCAGCTACTCTAAATATAGCATATATAAAAAAGTGTCACTGAAAATATTTTTTAAATGTTGGCAACTGTGCACTTAGGCACTGCCCAAGGAACACTGGGTCAGTAGGGGCCCCATGAGAGGCTCCTGGGATCCTGTGATATTAAAGTGGTAGTAAACTTTCCTGACAATACTACTTTTTAGAGGCCCTGCGGTAGGTTATGCCACAACGTACAAGTATGCACAGCATATTAGCACATTAGTGTACACTTCAATTTTCAGACTGAGCCCTCCAGTGCTGTGATGAATCCGGCGGGGCCCGGGCGCTTACATCTTCACCCGGTCTTCCTTCTGGGTTCTGTGCCTTTGGTCACTTGCCTTGGCCGGGCTGCATTCATGTCATTCCCACGCATTTATTTATTATTTATAAAAGGCCCCACCAAAATCCTCAGCACCAAGCCCATGATGTTCTTAATCTGGCCCTGAATGCAAAAGTTAAACCAACTTAAAATGTATAACCAATATAACAGTCAAGATAGCTGCTTCCACTAGTATCCACAAAGAGATATTTCAAACATGTATATATACTGTAAATATATAAATACTGTAAATGTGTAGTGTTGCTCCTGCCTCCTGTGCTCTTCATGCTCTCCATTCTACCTGCTTCTCCACTGAGATTATGGGATCTTCACTACCTTGCAGCAACTTCCCTGTTCTGCTTAATGACATGTCAGAGATTTTCTGTTCCCAGTGATCGGGAACAGTGATCTCTGTCATGTCCCAGTGAACCCCCCCCCCCCACAGTTAGAACACATTCAACCCCTTGATCGCCCCCTAGTGTTAACCCCCTTTCTGACAGTGTCATTTACACATTGATCAGTGCATTTTTATAGCACTGATCAATGTAATAATGTCACTGGTCCTCAAAAAGTGTAATTTGGGGTCAGATTTGTCCGCGGCAATGTGGCAGTCCCGCTAAAAATCGCAGATCACCGTCATTACTAGTAAAAACAATAAAAAAAAACTCCCTAAATCTATCCCACAGTTTGTAGATGTGATAACTTTTGTGCAAACCAATCAGTATACACCTATTGCGATTTTTTTTTTTTACCAAAAATATGTAAAAGAATATATATCGGCTTAAACTGATGAATACATTTTTTTTTGATACGTATTATAGCAGAATGGTAAAAAAATATATATATTTTTAAATTGTCGCTCTTTGTTATAGCGCAAAAAATAAAACCTGCAGGGGTGATCAAATACCACCAAAAGAAAGGTCTATTTGTGGTGGAAAAAAGGACGTCAATTTTTTTTGGGTACAGCATGGCATGACCGCGCAATTGTCAGTTAAAGAGACGCAGTGCCGTGTCACAAAAAATGGCCATTAAGTGAGTAAATCCTTCCGGGGCTGAAGTGGTTAAACAAATGACATTTTGAAGAAGTGTCCAAAAGCATTCGGCAAAGTCTGATGGCTTTCTTGCATCATTACTTAGACGTCAGCTCCAGTAACTTGTGCCCGGCACCTCTGCTCTCCCAACAAGCCTCTATCCTCACAGGAAACCAGTGTCATTATCTTGGACAGCGAGAGGAGCCTGGTGTTGTAAAAAAAGTTCGGACCTATGCAGGATCTCGACCCTCATCACTTCCGGTGCTGCTCCGTCATAACTACAGCTGATCGCAGGTCCACTGCGCATGCACTGCTTCACCGCACTATACCGAGCATGCCCAGACGCCATTTCAGTCCGGGAAAATCTTAGACGCCGGCGGGCGGAGGCGGAGCAAGATGCTTAATTACATAATCGGCAGCACCGCCTCCAGCCCCGTCCCTAACACACACTAGCCTGCTCTGGAGAAGGGGGGCGTGCGCCTTGAAACTTAGCACTGCAAATCAATGGACCTGAGGTCGAGAAAAAATATAGAGCTGCACCGCCTCCAGCCCCGCCCCTAGCCTGCTCTGCTGAAGGGGGCGGGAGGCCCTGCATAGCACTGTGTATATCAATGGCAGGTCCAGGAAAAATGTAGAGCTTTGCCTGTGGGAGCCCTGCAAAATACATATACGGGAGGTCAAGGAAAATTCTATAGCAGTGTCTGTAACAGTGGCAGCTGCTCAAAATTTTTTTTGGGGGGGGGGGGCAAGCAATTGCAACCTCACTGTGCCTGTCAAATGCAGCCATTGTGCCCGTCATACGCAGCCATTGTGCCCACCATATGCAGCCACTTGTGCCCGTCATACGCAGCCAGTGTGCCCACCATATGCAACCACTTGTGCCCATAATACGCAGCCAGTGTGCCCACCATTTGCAGCCACTTGTGCCCGTCATACGCAGCCAGTGTGCCCACCATATGCAGGCACTTGTGCCCATCATACGCAGTCATTGTGCCCACCATATGCAGCCACTTGTGCCCGTCTTACGCAGCCATTGTGCCCACCATATGCAGCCACTTGTGCCCATGGTACGCAGCCACTTGTGCCCATGGTACGCAGCCACTTGTGCCCGTCATATGCAGCCACTTGTGCCAATCAAATGGAACCACTTGTGCCCATCATATGCAGCCACTTGTGCCCATCAGGCGCATCCCCCGGCTGTCATTTCACTAATCCCCCACTCCCCGCGCGTGCAGCCGGTCTGGCGACACTTACCGAATGAAGGGACTTCCTCCTCTTCTGTAGCGGCGGCTGTAGCTACTGTGTCCGCTCGGCTTCTCAGGCTTCCTTCGCCATGTGTCCTCTTCCGCCAAAGCATTAGGCATCCAATAGGATCGCCTAAAGCTTTGGCCAATTGGGAAACAGGTTTTACTGACCTGCCTGCTGATTGGCAAGGAGGAACGTTAGTGTGAAAATAGCCTCTGGCTCTAATTTTGTGCTTCAAAATATACACCCCGCCTATCCCCGCCACAGTATTTCATGTGTCCGGCGTCCTAAAAAGGGTCGGGCACATGAATAGGGAGGGCAGCAGAGGTGATGGGGGGGGGGGGTGGCACCCGTGCATTGTGGGCCCACCATGCAGGGCCCAGGGCCACCACTCGTCTTTGATCTCTGTCAAGTGCTGGGGTCTGGATCGCCTCTGCTGCTTTTCCTCCAATCGGGCCAAAGAAGCTGAGTGCGAGTTTACCTATAGCCCTCACACTGGAGACTTGTACATTATCATCATGGCATCCCAGGACAGTGGGTACGAGGTCACGGGAGGGCAGAGCACATGTGTGACCCGCTTTGGGGTCACTGGTGTCTTATGGAGAAGGAGAGGGCCCCTGGGTGGACTTGGGAGAAGGAGATTGCTTTTGGGTGGATGTGGGAGAAGGAGAGGGCTCCTGGGTGGATGTGGGAGAAGGAGAGGGCTCCTGGGTGGCCAGGGGAGAAGGAGAGGGCTCCTGGGTGGCCAGGGGAGAAGGATAGAGCTCCTGGTGTTTGGAGGAGTAGAGGGCCCCTGGGTGGCAATTTAGTGAAGAAGAGGGCCCCTGGGTGCCCGGGTGACACCCTTCTCTCCCCCGGAGAACGGGGACACCCTTCTCTCCCCCGGAGGACGGGGACACCCCCTGGCTGCATTTGATAGGCACAAGTGGCTCCAATTGATTGGCACAAGTGGCTGCATATGAAAAAAGTGGCTGCAAATAGTGGGCACAATGGATGCGTATGACGGGCACAATGGCTGCAAATAGTGGGCACAATAGCTGCGTATGATGGGCACAAGTGGCTGCATATGGTGGGCACACTGGCTGTGTATGACGAACACAAGTGGCTGCAAATAGTGGGCACACTGGCTGCGTATGACGGGCACAAGTGGCTGCATATGGTGGGCACAATGGCTGTGCATGACGGGCACAATGGCTGCATTTGACGGGCACAGTGAGGTTGCAATTGCTTGCCCCCCCCAAAATTTTTGAGCACCAGCCGCCACTGTTACAGACACTGCTATAGAATTTTCCTTGACCTCCCGTATATGTATTTTGCAGGGCTCCCACAGGCAAAGCTCTACATTTTTCCTGGACCTGCCATTGATATACACAGTGCTATGCAGGGCCTCCCGCCCCCTTCAGCAGAGCAGGCTAGGGGAGGGGCTGGAGGCGGTGCAGCTCTATATTTTTTCTCAACCTCGGGTCCATTGATTTACAGTGCTAAGTTGCAAAGGGCACGCCCCCCTTCTCCAGAGCAGGCTAGTTTGTGTTAGGGACGGCGGTGCTGCCGATGATGTAATTAGGCATCTTGCTTCGTTTCCGCCCGCTCGAGTCTAAGATTTTCCCGGACTGAAACGGCGCCTGTGCATGCGTGGTATAGTGCGGTGAAGCGGCGCATGCACAGTGGACCTGCGATCAGCTATAGTTATGACGGAGCAGCACCGGAAGTGACGAGGGTCGAGATCCAGCATAGGTCTGAATTTTTTTTACAACACCGGTGATCTGCCGATATGGTTCCTCCTATTGATATGGTTCCCTCCTTGACTGCACAGGTGCAATCCGAGCCAACGCAAATCACCGAACCTGATCAGCTGTAGCAACAGGTCCAGGGCGACGTGGAATTCGCTGAAAGTGGCCAGTCGGCAGCCTCACGACCTTGCTTCGCTCTGACGGCTCGCTCGGCCTCCTGGCTCTTTTTTTAACTAGTTGCCGACCAGCTGCCGCAGTTCTACGGCGGCAGGTCGGCTCTCCTGCGCGAGAGCCCGTAGCTCTACGTCGCCTCGCGACTTCAAAAGTGTCCGAAGTGTCTGCCATAATGTCGCAGTACCGAAACAAAACGCCGCCATTACTAGTAAAAAAAAATATTAATAAAATCCCTTTTTGTAAACGCTATAACTTTTGCGCAAACCAATCAATAAATGCTTATTGCGATTTTTTTTTTACTAAAAATAGGTAGAAGAATACGTTTCGGCCTAAACTGAGGAAAATATTTTTTTTTTATATATTTTTGGGGGATATTTATTATGGTAAAAAGTAAAAAATATAATTTTTTTTCAAAATTGTCGCTCTATTTTTGTTTATAGTACAAAAACTAAGAGGTAATCAAATACCACCAAAAGAAAGCTCTATTTGTGGGGGGAAAAAGGACGCCAATTTTGTTTGGGAGCCACGTTGCACGACCTCGCAATTGTCAGTTAAAGCGACGCAGTGCCGAATCGCAAAAAGGGCTCTGGTCTTTGACCAGCAAAATGGTCCGGGGCTTAAGTGGTTAACATCCTCCAATCCACGGGGATGGTAAGGAATGAGCCTGGATGCCGCCCGAGGTTCGGAGATTTCCGTGGGCTTCGTCTGCGACTGCTCAGTCAAGCAGGGAACCATATCGATAGGGGAACTAGATCGACAAGACACCGTGTACAGGTACCACTACAAGGGGCGGGGCCGTCTGCGAGGAAACACATACAGAACCTCAGGGCTGGGCGGTCCGTGAGACTGAACACGGTGGGCGTGGTTTGTAATAAAGCGTGTTCTGTCAAACATGTGGGCGGGCATTAATGGTAATCCACAAGGGTTGACGGGTGGGGCTAGCACATGTGTGGGCGTGTTGCTATGTATTTAGAGGCGGAGTTCGGCGGTGTGGCTCGCCAGCTGGGCGGGGCTGGGAGCGATGGGGCGGAGAGCTGGCAGAGGTGATGCGAGTTCCGGACTGCTGCTAATACCTTGTGCTGTCAGCGCAGGACAGAGCGGAGAAGCCGCCGGGATGCAGCCTCCTCCACGGAAAGTGAGTGACACCTGTCTGGGGGGACAATTACCTGCGCTCTGTACTGGGGGTTATAGGAAGTACCTGGGGGGTCACAGGGGACCTGACTGGTGGAAGAAGTCACATGACTGTCTGTTGTCACTGTCCCATATGGAACTGTGTGTGTCTATTGTTATTATCTGTGGAATCGGAGCCTCACCACAAGAAAATACTCTGATCACCATAGGGGAAGGCATTCCAAATACAGAGGTGATTACAGTCTAATTGTTAGACAGGGGGTCACAAGTGTTCTACAACACTGTATGTATAGGTTTATTAGGATGTTATTCTTATTCTCCCTGACATGTTTGTGGATTTCATGTACTATCTGTTATGTACTTTTGCTGGTATGCTTCCCTAAACTATTATGCTTGTATTTATAAGTGTATGTACCCCGGGGACACATGTACTGCATATTGCCCTCCTGTACCCTGAATTTTGCATGCTTTAAAGTGGCATTAGAAGATTGTCTCTAAAAAATAAACAAACACGTTGTTCTTTCTTTGCTCTGTGCAGTGGTTTTGCACAGAGCTGCTGTGTTTCTTTTTTTGGGTCTTTCCTGACTCCTCCCTCTTGACCAGTGCCCCCAATAGAAAGCCACTTGCTCTGGGAGCACGTGTTTTTGCTCTGAGCCCTGCACCGTGCGTCCATAAGGCACATAGAGCTGCAGCTCAGCTCTGCCCACACTCTCCCCTGATTGGCTCACTGGCTGTGATTGACAACAGTGGGAGTCAACGGCTCCTGCTTCTGGCACAGCCAATGAGGGGAGAGCATCCTGGGACAGCTGAGGCTCTGACGCATATCACTGGGTTGAGAGGGAGCTCAGGTGGGGGGGGGGGGTTACTTTCATCCATAGAATTCAGCTTTTACAACCACTTTAAAGTGGAGTTCTACCCAAAAATAGCACGTTTTCAGGGGGGATGGGCAGGCCCGGATTTACTCCCTTTGCCGCCCCAAGGCCGGGTCCTTCAATGCCGCCCCCGCCTGCGCAGTACAGGGGGGACATTATCCGCCGGGGGATTTTTTCGGCAGGACACTGGGAAGCAGGGGGGATGCTGCTGCTGAAAATGACATTGAGAACTGGGGGGGGTGCTGCTGCCGGAAATGACATTGATCATTGGGGGGGGGGGGTGCTGCTGCCGCCGCCGCCGCCGAAAATTACATTGAAAACCATCTCACCTCCTCTTCCCTCTGTTTTCTCTCCTCTCACCATCCGTGAAATGAAAGTGTCCTCTCCTCTCAGCTGCAGTGCCGCCCCTGCACCCACTGCTGCCCCGAGGCCTGGCCTTGTTGGCCTTGTCTGGAATCTGGCCCTGGGGATGGGTACCTGTGTTTGACAGGTACACTTCACTTTCAGGAGACTGCGCCACAGCACCATCCCTCAGTTCACCCCCCTTCCTCCGCCGGGCCAATTAGAAAACGCTTTGTGCATGCGCAGACTAACTTCAGCTTTGGATGTAGAGAGAAGGCTGTAGATAGACAGGTACAACTTATGTAGGTGACATTGGCCTCAGGTGATACACAGCTGAAAGTCACTTCACCGGGTATATGTAAGGGTTTACAACTACTTTAATGCATGCTTTGCAATAAGGTAAAACAACCTTTTATGTGCAGCTCTCTCTCCTCACTGGACTCGGTGAAGGCACAAAGAGTCATTGGCTTCTGCTACTGTCAATCAAATCCAGTGAGGGGGCAGGTCTGAGCAATACTCTGTGTATCAATAGATGCACACATTGCGGCTCGAGAGGAAGACCACACCCCTAGCAAGCGGCTTGCCAGGAAGGGTAACAGTTTGCGCTTTTCATCACAAGGGCAAACGGTACAATTACTATGCGTGTCAATACAGGAGGAATCGGAGGGCCCGGCTCGTTCGCGCTTACAATCTAAGATCACTTTAACTTGCCTTTCTTGTGTCCTTGTTCCCCTGAAAGCACCAGTGATGTAGCCCTGGCTGCACTGATGCCCCCTGGAAAGGTAACCTCACTAATGCCTATACAGTAGGTGGATCACCTACCTAAGCTGAGGGATCATGCAGTATTGTCATACTGTCCCACGCTTCTTGTGCATGCACAACACACACCATTAAACGCCATTTTATATACCGTATTTGCCGGCGTATAAGACGACCCCCTATTTTTCCAGGAACATTTTTGGTTTTGGGATATACTCTCTATAAAAGATGACCCCCTTCCTACTAGTCTGTCTGGAAGCTGAGGGGTAGCCAGAACAATCGCTGACAGGAACAACCGCTGAGAGAAATGGCTTTTTTCTAATCTCACTGTGCCATTGCATTGCATGCCCCCACTGTGCCATTGCATTGCATGCCCCCACTGTGCCATTGCATTGCATGCCCCCACTGTGCCATTGCATTGCATGCCCCCACTGTGCCATTGCATTGCATGCCCCCACTGTGCCATTGCATGCCCCCACTGTGCCATTGCATGCCCCCACTGTGCCATTGCATGCCCCCACTGTGCCATTGCATGCCTCCACTGTGCCATTGCATGCCTCCACTGTGCCATTGCATGCCTCCACTGTGCCATTGCATGCCTCCACTGTGCCATTACATTACATGCCTCCACTGTGCCATTGCCGGCCTCGACGATCTCTCTACCTTATTTTGTTTGCAGTGTTTGGGTTTCAGGCTGCGGGTATCCATTATTCAAAAGCCACGCCTCCTCCTCGTGCTGTTCCGTGATAGGCGGAACACTCATTTTCCCAGCAGAGCCTCTGTTCAGTGTTCCGCCTATCACGGATGTCCTTTCGTCCGAGGCCAAGGATAAGGCATCCGTGATAGGTGGAACACTGAACAGAGGCTCTGCTGGGAAAATGAGTGTTCCGCCTATCACGGAACAGTCTGAGGAGGAGGCGCAGCTTTTGAATAATGGATGCCCGCAGCCTGACTGAGACCGGTACCGGCGTATAAGACGACCCCCCGAGTTTTGAGGCATTTTTTTACATCCAAAAGGTCGTCTTATACGCTGGAAAATACGGTATTTTTTTTTTTCTAATAGAAAACAAAATATTGTTCAGCAAATGCGAGAGATAAGGTGCCTGACATTGGGCGTTCATCTTGCCCATGTGACCTGTGAGTTGGCACATGCATTTTCAAAATAACAGTAGCACCCATATTGCAATAAGAAAATGCATACGTTTTTGCATTAGAGCCTGCAAAGAATTGCAGTTGTAATCGGCGGATTGAGGGTGCAATGCACAACTTCCTGTGGACTTTCTCCAGCCCCAAGCTGTACAGACCTTCAGTTATGGGGCTGGAGGACGTAAACTGAACGACTAGTGTGGTGTCAGATGGGACTTGTAGTTTTACATTCACAGATCGCTGTGAATGATCACTTGACTGTGAGCCATCCACAACTGCGCCATATTAAAATATATGTATTGCGCACAGAAAGTTGCGGGTAGTAGAATGCTGCAGGTAGAACCCTTATTGGTTGGGATGAGGCGCGGGAAGAAAATTAGGGAATGTGACCAAGTTTTTATATGCACAGGTAATCTGGAAGGTGGAATAGGTCTGCAGGGCAGCAATACTAAAGGAGCCTAGAGGCTTATGTAGGTGGGTGCCGGTTTCCTGCATTTGAAGCACATGTCAAAACCAAGGCTCCAGATTCCCATTTACTTCAATGGTGTAGTATGGATGACTATTCTCAGGCTGTTTGACCTGTTTTGTGCTGTTTCTTTAGGACACAAAAGGTTGTGTTGAAGATGTGCTCACAATTGCAGTAGGCAAGCAGGACATACTCATACTTGCACTGTTTTTGTTTTAACACACATTTGAGCAGCACTGCATTGAAATGCAAAAGCCAGTGTTCTACATTTTTAACCACTTCAGCCCCGGACCATTTTGCTGGTCAATGACCGGGCCACTTTTTGCGATTCGGCACTGCGTCACTTTAACTGACAATTGCGCGGTCGTGCGACGTGGCTCCCAAACAAAACTGACCTTTTTTTTCCACCACAAATATAGCTTTCTTTTGGTGGTATTTTATCACCTCTGCGGTTTTAATTTTTTGTGCTATAAACAAAAATAGTGACAATTTTGAGAAAAAAACACAATATTTACTTTTTGCTCTAATAAATATCCCAATTTTTTTTACATTTTTTTTTTTTCTCAGTTTAGGCTGATACGTATTCTACATATTTTTGGTAAAAAAAAAAAAAATCGCAATAAGCGTATAGTGACTGGTTTGTGCAAAAATTATAGCGCCTACAAAATAGGGGACATAATTATGATTTTTTTATTTATTTTTTGTACTAGTAATGGCGGCGATCTGCGATTTTTTTTTTTATTTTTTTTTTATTGGGACTGCAACATTATGGCGGACACTTGACACATTTTTGGGACCATTCTCATTTATACAGAGATCGGTGCTATAAATATGCACTGATTACTGTATAAATGTGACTGGCAGGGAAGGGGTTAACACTAGGGGTGAGAAAGGGGTTAAATGTGTTCCCTGCTAGTGATTCTAACTGTGGGGAAAGGAGACTGACTAGGGGAGGTGACCGATCTGTGTCCCTATGTACAAGGGACACAGCATCAGTCTCCTCTCCCTGACAGGATGTGGATCTCTGTGTTTACACACAGAGATCCACGGTCCTGCTCAGTTACTGGGTAATCGCGGGTGCCTGGCGGCCGCTGGGCACACACATGGGGTTCCCAGTAACGCGGCGGGAGCACGTGCGCCCCCTAGTGGCTCTGCAAGACGAGGATGTCGTATGACGTCCTCTCAGAACAGAGCTATCGTGCCGCTGTCAATTGACGGTGGCCGGTAGTAAAGTGGTTAAAGGGGAACGCCACTTTTGTGTACATGGGTGATCTATGTACATTGCAAGGATTTTAACCTTTTTGTTCTGAATAAATCCCTTTGTGTTTGTATCCATGTGGGAAAGTGAGAATAAATTCAATCAGCTGCTGCACCTGCAAGGCTCTGAGGAAAGCTATTGGGCCTGCATCCCTTTAGACATGATTTCCTATTGGGAGCATCTCACCAAAATACATTTTGTTGTAGAGGATGCCTGAAATCTGACTTGTGTCGGCTGCATTCACACTACAACGCGGCGTATTTTACCGTGAATTGCCGCGTTTTGTCCCGCGATTTGCCGCGGTAACATACACAGGAGGGGTGATCAACATTGTCGGCTATGGCCGAATGCCGAAAGCCGCCTGAAAAAGGTCCGGGACTTGTTTTGGGCTTCAGGCGTTTCGGCGTTCGGCGTGGAGATGTGAACCATCTCCATAGCCGACAATGTAAACTCACCCCTCCAGCGTATCAGGGGCTGCTGCGGCGTCGCGCTTCAGGCGTATATACGCCTAGGTGTGAATGGGCACTTAGTGCAGACTTCTAGCAAAATCGGTGAGCCAATGACACAAGCGGAAAATGTTTCTGGGGAGTATTCTGTGTACAGAACACCTCCAGGTAGCCATATTGCATTTTACAGAAAATTACAGAGCTGCAGATTGAAAAGAAAAGGTCACTTTTAATCGGTTACAAAATGACTTGTCACAATTGTATACACTATTTTTCCTTTTTTTTTTTTTCTTTGCTATATTTTTCCCCACAAAAGTGGAATTGCCCTTTAACTGATTCAACCAGTAGACGTTGGTGGACAAAGACGCTGATCAACCATGTTGTGAAATATCCCCACAACCAGACTTTTCCGCTCGCTAGAATAGTCTCTTATTACTTGCTGAAGTGTCTAACGTAACCAGCAGGGAGACTGGGATTTCTTGTAAAGGATGCATTGGTGGGTGGAATTGGCCATTGATTCTGTTGCTGTACTTGCCAGAGAAGTAAGACCTCAATAGAGTATTGGGTCCATCAGCACCTCCCTAAAATGTGATTGACCTTCTAAATGACAGTGGTAGAGGTTATCCTTTAATGAATTTAGCCATCTCATATGTGCAGCCCACCTGGTCAGATGCTCACAATCTTCAATATGTGTGTTTGCACAGCCTTCCTTTTGAAATTGCCTCAAGGGTACAGCTTTCCAAGTGGGAATTAAAGTGGAGGTCCACCCATCCCATGAAAAATTAAGTCAGCACCTACAAATAATGCAGCTGCTGACTTTTAATATATGGACACTTGCCTGTCCAGGGAGCCTGTGTTGTCGGCACCCTAGCTGATCTTCATTCGGCATTTGGGTGCAGTTGCTGCCATTGCCAGTAAGGGAACCAAGCAGAGAAGCCTTTTTGGCTTCACAGCCTGTTCCCTACGTGCTGCGCTTTCTGATTGGCCTGGTGGAGTATGTAGGAGGGAAGAGCCAAGCTTTGCCACGGCGCAGTCTCCGAAAGTGGGGTGGAGTACCGGTCAAAAACGGGTCCGTGCACCCCCCTCCCCTCTAAAAGGTGCCAAATGTGGCATTTTTGGATGGAACTCTGCTTTGAGACTGCAAGTGCACATGCACAAGCTGAAGAGGCCCTGGCAAGGATTTCTTTAAAAGCAAGGCTTCCAGGGGGGAGATTGGTGAAATGCATTGACTGGCTTATATGGAGCAAGGCAACCTGCCAACATCCCTGCCACATAAATTCTGTATGGAAGTATGGGTATCTAGTTCGTTTTTTTTTTTGTGACTGAAGCTGGTTGAAACTAAGACCCCTTTCACACTGAGGAGTTTTTTAGGCGGTACAGCGCTAAAAATAGCGCCTAAATACCGCCTGAAAAACTCCTGCCCAGCCTTCTCAATGTGAAAGCTCAGTGGGAAATCCCTCCCACTGATACAAGACACTATTCTGCCATCTGACACGGACAGTGGAGCACCATTTTTCCCACTGACACAACTAATGGAGCACTATGGCGGGAATTACCCTTAACACTATAATAAATAAATAAATAAATAAGACAACAGACCACTGTTGGATGTTAAAGGCCGCGGTTATTTAATATTGGTTTAAAAAAATTGTGATAAATATGATCAACAAAATATAAATAAATAAGCATAAACGTAAAGCATTAAAGCTAACCTAGCCACTACGGCTCAGGCTGCCAACACAATTACCCAGCTAGCACTCTAGTACCCAACTTCACAACAGATATTTTTCATAATAAATAATCAAATAAATATGAGCATAGCTAGTCCCCCTTTGCTGTTAAAAAAAAACTTCTTTCTCTTTTTTTTTTTATATAAAGCAAAGGTGACACTACCACATAAGAAATAACCATGACAAGGTATCTTCTGAAAATAGGGGGGGGGAGGGGAAAAACACCACAGCTCCAAAGTCTTCTGAGGAGATTGAGCCTGGGCTGGACGGAACCCGCTTTAAATAGCCCAAAACGGGCTAAAACCCCACTGGTTCTGACTGGTTTGAACTGACCCTTCCCGGGCTTTCTGTCCAGAAGCCCAGGAAGGGTCACCCAAAGTTCAAAGAGCCCGCCAAAATTCCCCCAGAAAGGTCACCTGGGGGACAATTGACCAAATTTAAACTGACTTTTCCCGGGCATTCTATTCAGGCCCAGGAAAGGTCACCCAAAGGCTAACTAATCTATTTTCTTCACAGGGGGGGGGGGGGGAAAAACCCCCTCCCAGGAGCAAAATACTGTCCCCCGTCGCTCTCCCATGAGGAAAAGGGGGCTATAATTGCCCCTTTTCCTGTCATTCCTCCCTATGATACCAGCAATTGAGAACTATTCCTCCCCCTAATACCAGATGTTTACAAACAATGATGCCAGGAAAATTTCTACTCCCGCTGGCTAAAGTCTGGCCCTCCAAAAGTCTGAAGGACATGTACACTGTGCAGACACCGCCCTGTGGGATCTCTGCTCTCCCCTATGGGAGGATCGGATGAACACGAACCGTCTGTCTGTGTTCACCCGATCCGCTCTGCAAACGGATGGAAAAATAGGATTTTCCTCCATCTGCAGAATTGAACCATAGCGGGCACCGATGAGATCGGATGTCAGCGGACACCCGCAATCACATAGGGATTAATGTATGTCCGTATTTCATCCAAAAACGGATGAATGAAATACGGACATACTGTCCGCATGTGTGAAAGGGCCCTAATTTTTCACTTGCTTTCATGTTTCTCCACATATAATTTACATGCAGATCAAGATGTACACAGGGGGGGGGGGGGGGGGGACGGGGGTTAAATGGTTATGTTGCAAATGTTCAAACATCCCTCCTGACACAAGCTTCTCAAATCACTTGTGCTGCATGTATGCATGAGGGAAAATATAGAGCCATGTCTACTGTTGTAGTAATCACATCGGTTATCAGAAAAAAATATTTTGTGAAATGGCTTTTGCTCACAGCTAAGCTTCATGGGTGATTTTTACTGAGATTTTAAACTTCCTGTCAGTCCCTTTTATTAGTCTTGAGTTACACAGGAGATTTTTAGTACAAGCGTGCTTTGCAGATGTCTACAATTTGCTGGCTTTTCATTCTCGGACACTAAAAGATGAACCAAATGACTCCCTATGGAATAAGCTACATAAGTTTTTTGCAGTAACATCTTGTAGTTATCATACATGATTGGAGCCAGGGCCATGGATAATCTTTCCACGCTGTTGAACATTGTGGGTGTCAAAATTGCACCGGCAGGGGCTTAAACATGAACCTACTCGCTGTGTACATTGTAATGTGCCGGTCTTGTACCTAAAAAATATGCTTTACCACCTTAGCTCCTGAAGATTTTACCCCCTTCATGACCCAGGCCATTTTTTGCTATTTAGCACTGTGCTACTTTAACTGGTAACTGAGAAAACTGTACCCAAATAAAATGTATATTCTTTTTGACACAAATGGAGCTTTATTTTGGTATTTGATCACCACTGGGTTTTTTATTATACAGGGTTTATATAATGCCAACAGTTTATGCAGCGTTTTACAACATAAGGCATATATAAAAAAAAAAAAAATTACAACAAAGACCAGAAATTTTGAAAAAAACAATGCTTTTTACTTTGTTATAACACATAGCCAATAAATTCAAAATGCTTCATAAATTTAGGCCAAAATCCATTCTAGTACATATCTTTTGGTAGGAATATTTTTAAATAAATAAAAAACTCCAATAAGTGTATATTGGCTTGTGTGAAAGTTGCGCTGGGGGAAGGGGGGACTGACACTGACATCACCAGTGACACTAATACAGTGATCAGTGCTAATATGCCCCTTCACTGTACTGATGACACTGGTTGGGAAAGGGTTGACTGTGCCTAACAATGTGTGCTAGAGAGAAAAAAAAGGGGGGGACCCAAAAGTGAACCCTGTTTGGACTTTAACGGTACAGTAAACAATTGGGATACATTAAAAAAAAATTGAAAAGACATACATGAAATGTAAGGACAGTGTAAATGTTAAAAATCATACATATTATATGATGAGAACCAAAGTGCATCAACGCGTTTCACCGTTGGGCTCTTCAGGACGCAGTTCAGGATGCAATGATTGCAAAAAAAGGAACTCGCTTACAAATAATTGGAGTCTTGAACCGCACAGTGGCTACCGCAAATATCCAATATAGGAAAGAAATAAGCTAATGCAGAGAGAGCGCAATGCTGGCAAAGCAAAGTCAGGGGAAACAGTGATTCCTGAATAAGTCTTCAAACTTCATACAGGGGAAAGTAGATACAGAAAAAAGAAAACTTATGTTTTATGTATGTGTCGTTTTTCTAATTTTTTTTTTTTTCATGTATCCCTATTGTTTACTGTGCTGTTAAAGTCCGAACAGGGTTCACTTTTGGGTTCCCTCTTTTCCCCCCTTTTTTTCTCTAATATAATATTTACGGATGTTGGCAATGTGAGTGCTGTTCTTCTATTTCTTGAACAATGTGTGCTGTTGCTTATGTTCAAAGCGATGTACTGGTTTTCAAAAACAGTGCGTCATTGCTGGCTCTCTTCTGTCATTCGCCCAGCCGATCAGCAGGTTCTGGCCATAAATCATTGGCCAGGACTTGCCTATTGGCTTTTGCTGTAGTGAATGACAGCACAGCTGAGGTGGCGAATGTGCATGCCCCTACCCAGAAATACAAAATCGTATACTGTGGCAGGGCAGCCCTTCTGCGCTGATTCACACACATGTAAGTGTGGTGGGTAATCCTGGAGAGGTGAATTACTGTGCTACAAGCATGAGTCTAACAGACACATATAAACCTCGGTACATTGACTTATAAAATATGAAATGCTACCACTACTTATACCTCTTTGCACACAGCCTATTTTGAGGAAGAACTTTATTAACATAGTGACTATTGAAGCAACCAGCATGTATTATTCAATATAGAAGGGGTGTGAGGGTCAGGCGTATATAGCCTTGCGTATGCAGTCTATTTTTGACAGAACTCTACTAGCAGGAACAAATCCCTGAGATCACATTGAGACGAGTTGGATACATAAGGCGGCCAAAGGCCTGCCACTAGACCCTGGGCCGGCCTTAGGTGTTCAGGCGCCCTGTGCGAGCTAATCCTGTGGTGCCCCCGCATCTTCACCCCTCGCCCCCTAGTCACCTAAACATACACAAAGAGGAAAAAAATATTTATAACAAATAATTGTATTTTACTTCTTTTTTAAGTCCCTTATATCCTCCTCCCCTTCTGTGTGTAGGCTGGCTATAAAAAGTAAATATTTTTTATTTTATCTGAAAAAGTACGGTAGATGCATGCAGGGCCAGGGGCTCAGTGTGACTTACCTTTCGGTGGACGGTGCGGCTTTGCATTTAAAAATGGTGCTGCCCGGCGCTTAGACGCCACTGCGCATGCGCCCTCTGCCCGAGAATAGCCAAGCGTTTTCGGGCTTTCCCGAGCAGCGGCGGCTCATGCGCAGTGTGCCTATCGGGGGCAGCAGCAGCCATTTTTTTCAGGTGCCGATGCGTTGCTCTTCACCCTGTCCCAGGGCAGGGGGACCTGGCAGCGCCTGCTGCTGTGATTCGTAGGAGTCAGACTCCTGTGATGATCATGTGAGTAACTGACTGCTACTCACATTCTGCGAGGCCCTGACTAGACCGGTGCTGTGGATGTCATCCTGATGGCAATTGGCCGCATGTACTTTTCCCATCCAAGCATAGGGTAGCTTTCAATGATCCGGGCCTCCTCTCTTAAGCATGTATCCAGAGGCCATGTGGTGCTCTGGCTCAGCAGTCCATCGCCTCATGGCCAATCCTATAGGCTGGATGGAAGAGGAAGAGCAGGCAACACTATCCCTTGAACACAGTGAAGGTGGTCACTGTCCGGCTTCGACACTCCTTATGCCTCTCCCTGCTTTGCACCTGGTGCTCTCTGCAGCAGTTCTCTCAGGGGGTGGACAACTTATGTGGCTCAAAGGCTACACTAGCCTAGCTGCTGAGCTGTGGACAAACACTTTGGGGGTAGGGGTCTAGCTCCATTCCCCCCCCCCCATTATCTACATCCTGGACCGACGCATAGTGTGAGATTAATAGGCGCTGCTGTATGAATAAATGCAGCGTTAACCCGCTGTGCAGTTGATGCTTAAACAGCAAACATGAGCATATTGCAGGCCGTTCATGCCACTTATATGGTCAGTGGCAGGGGTCAGGATTTCTTTGCTGGTGGTCAGTCATCGGTCATCAATGGCCACCCTGAATTGTGCATGGACTGTTGATCAGCAGGTATCGTGCCTTTGTATTTTGGAAAAGAGGAGTTCAGTTTATGCACACACGCTTTCTGGCTTACTGTAATTACCTTTATAGTTTTGATGTTTTTTTTTTTTTCTTTTTTTTCTTCTAGCATTTAGAAAGCCCTAACTAAGGTGTTTTATGCATACCTCCATTATGCATACCAGACACAAGTCCAGTATGAGGTGACAAGCTGATGTATTGAAATGTGTACTTGTCATTAAAGTGTTTTATTTCACATGACTCAATATGACACGTCAACATGTCAGCATTACCAAATCCTATAAAAAATAAAATTTCTATCCATGAATCTAAAATAATCTTTTGGCCATAGACACAAAACATATGATCTCTGCTTACCAGATCATTTTTAGTGTTTCAGATTGCAGTTTGACCTGTTCTACCGGACCCAAGGTGCTAAGACTAGACCAGATAGCCACAAAGGCACATCCAGGGCAAAACCTGTATATTGTATGTTACCAATGCACACATATTGGCACACTGGTGGAATCATTTTACATGTGTTTTGTGAATATCTAAAAAAGGGGGCAGAAAAGCCAATGGCTTCCCTGTAATGAATATTCTACCATCAGTTTTTGATGACTAGATTTCACAATCTTCCGTTTTGTTTACTCTATAGCTTCAGTTGCATGCTGTTGTGTTTTTTTTTTTTTTTTTTTGATAAATTGTGTTGACATGTTGTTCGTTTCAGCACAGGATGCTGCTTTTTTTTTTTGTACATGTGCATGACCTAATTCATACATGCAGCGGAGACCATGGGAGCCACATGGCAAGTTTTTTTTTTTTTCTTACACCTCAATTTTGAAGAAAAGGAAATTTACCCCTAGGGGCTTTGTGTTGCAGCACGATATAAATAATGTACAAGTTGGTAAAGTATACATTTATTGGAATAAATAAGGTATAAAAAAAAGAGCCCCTGGACAAAAAGGGAACTCGGATATGAGCTTTAATAAAAATAAATCCATAAACAAATAAGCAAAGAAATTAATCACAACATGGTAACAATAACAATTCAAATTTGAACAGTACTATGTGCATATAAGCACTATGTGCGAAAAAGCCCCTACGCGTTTCGACCTTCAGGGAGCAAATGTTTTTACGCAAACATAGGTTCTATGGAGAAAATGTATACAAATCACTAAAAATGTAAACATAAAGAGGACCTGCAGCTGAGACCATGGGAGCCACATTGCAATTTTGTCTACATGGATGAAGCACCAGGTCCAGTTTAGCATGTCCTCTCTAGCTCCCTCATTGTTCCTACTGCTGGAAGTAGATGGCGTTGGCTTTGCAAATTCAGAGCTTCTACATGGTTTATATGAATGTGTTAAACTCATCAAATTTCATTTTGTCAGCACCAACAACCCAAAAATGAATTCAGTAAAATGAATTCTGATTAGTGTGAGTGACTGTGTGAAGGTGTACTTGTGTATTGCTGTATTATGAAATGTGAAGGCTTGAAAGGAATATATGAATAGGTATGTAATGATTCATAAGAAAATCAATAGCATGATTGATGTTAGTTGAGGAAAGTGATAGTCAACATAAAAGCCTTTGGTCAACAGTTTATAGCTGATGGATAGGAATACATTGATCACATGCAGGTTTCATTTTATATTGTGGTTTTCAGAGAAGACATCAGATTCAGAAACCAGCACATGCTGTAGAATTGGTTTTAAGCCCTGGTTCACACTGGGTACGATTTGGAACGATTTGAGATGCGATTTGACATGTCAAATCGCATCTCAAATCGGCGGCAATTGTCGGCAATGGCACTGTCCTAATCAGTGTGACGCCGCATCTGCGATTTCAAAAAGTAGTTCCTGTACTACTTTTTGCGATTTCGGGCCGCGATTTACATTAAATTGCGGCCGAAATCGCGGCAAAATCGCAGCCGCGAAATCGCGGTAAAAACGTGCATTTTACAGCGATTTTTGAATTCGCAGCAGTGTGAACCTAGGCTCCAGGAGCAATCCAGACGGAAATTTTATTAACTTCTTTTAACGTCATGTATTTTGTCTGCAAGCAATCTACATATGGTGCAACACACTTTATGCTGAAGTCATACCAATGACCCTTGCCCATCTAAGGAGAAGAGGCAGTTAGAATAAAAAATGGCTGCTGAGTTTGTGCTCCCCTAGCCGCTCCTTCTGATTGGACAGTAAATGGCAGTGGCGTATTGATGATGTGATCGCTGTTCCTCCTCTCCTTTGAGCATGTTCCCAACCAGCCCTTTCTTAGTCTGTTGTACATGTTCTATAGGAATTTAATTTACATTGTATTTATAGCCAAACCTTTTAATAATTTTGGATATGAGTAGCAAACCTTGCCTTGTAACTCTCTTCACATCCATGTCCCAGAGACCCAACCGGAAGGGAGAGGAAGTTTCTACACAGAATTACTTTTAGACCGTTGTCTTCAGCACAGGTATCCTCCATGTCCCCATGCCACCTGCTCTGGTGACAACTTTAAGATATTGGTTTTCCTATTACTTTCTGTTCTGTTAATGGTCACTAGGACAAACTGAGGTTAAATATACCCAGCTGGGCAGACTACAATAAAAACTTGAATACTAACCATTCCTATTGCATCTAAAACTAAAGTAAAAAAGTTGACTATGCAAACATTTTAAATTGTTTCTAACAAATAGTTTTTGCAATCAAAATAAACATGTTTTACTTGCCTGACGGCGATCTTTGTGTCTCCTCACATTGCAAGCCGCTGGCTATGGGGGCATATTTGTAGGCCTACCGGGGAAGACTATCGGTAGACACTAAGGATGAGCTCCGGCGTTTTTGCACAGTCCACGTGCAGAGCCCGCCAGGAAGTTGGCGCTGCGCTAATCACGGGCAGGGAGACATTGCCCCGATGCTTGGCTGCAGAGATCGGGAAATGTCTCCCTGCCCGGGATTAGCGCAGCGCGGTGCCGACTTCCTGGTGGGCTCTGCACGTGGACTCTACGAACACGCCGGAGCTCATCCTTAGTAGACACAAAACACAGCTTGACCCCGCCCCTATACATGGCATAGTATTTTGACAGGTGAGAGAACTTTTCAGCCAGAGGTAGACTGGTGGGTGGGAGTGAGTGGATTGGTGGGGTGGTCATATTTTGCTTGTGGTGAGGCTTTCACTTTTGGTGCTAGGTCCTCAGATCTGAACTCTGTTTTTCTCCTTACAGGTAAAAGTCACTCAGGAAGTAAAGGTTCGATTTGGGGAACAGATTTCAAGTCTCCAGAACAAGCAACAGCAAGATGCCGAACTCTTGGAAGACATCAGGTAACAGAAAATGTGAGGATGTTTAAATACGAATGTGGATCATTAGTGGCATTGTTGGCCTCTTGTGTAGCTGCTTTTTAGTTAGTGTAGACTTTGGCTTGAATACAATAGGTGGAGTGTGCCTTGTGTTTCTGAGCACAGTGGCCTGATATTTGAAGTTTTGTTGTGATGCTTATAGAAAACCCTGTTTATTTGCATTGCTCCTGGGTCCCCAGCCTCACCTTGGAAAGCTTGCTTGCTAAGGTCAGTGTGCCAAAATGGCAGGCTTTTCTGCAGATGTGTGCTTCTGCATCCACCTTCCTTTGCATGCCACTTCTTCTAGCCTCTTTGGACAATATAGGATGTTCAGATCTATGCAGTTTATATATACTCCAGTTGGGGTACCCAGGCTTCATTGTTGCTCGTACCGTATGGAGCAACAATGACTTGCACCACAAGGCCAGGCTTGTTAAATCTGGTTTAGGGTGTCAAGATCCATTAAATAGTCATTCAGTAGGTGTCACTATGTCTGAAAGATTCCAAAGTACTATTTGGACGCATCTTTGCAGTGCTCAGATTAAATCTAAAATCGCATATAAGCTGCCTCTTGAATATCTTAAAACAGGCTTGAACAACCACACATTCCAGTTCCTACAGCATAGGCCAACATCTAGGCAGTGTGACTTCAACATAGAGTTGCAGACTAACGCCTCAGTTTTCTTAGATAGTGTTTTAGAGTGCTGGTAAATCTTTAATTTGGATTTATACAATGTCTCCTATAGCCACACACTCCTCTATACTGACTGTGGTTGACAGTGTGGGACAGGATGTTGGTTTACAAAAATGAACATGGTTGCAGTAGAGAAGAGCAGAGGCATTGATCAATGCTGTTGTCCATTCACTGGCTCTGCTTGCAGGGAGTTCAGAGGGAGGGATAGCATCTGGCTGTATTTTCTGGGGGGGGGGGGGGGGGGGTTAGGGGGGCTGGACCTAAATACAGGTTGAGCAGAACTGTACACTCATATACATCTCATTCCTCATCCATTTTCGTAATTACCTTGCCCATTCTGCCTATATCCTCCAGTAATGGTAGGCTATGATCTATGCCCTCCTTATTGAGACTCTAAATGTCCCCCTAATTCTTATTGATCATATTCTTTAAATATTGTATTGCTACTTACTCATCCTTTTTTCTTTATACCCCCCCCCCAAGCCTCCTCTTTCCCACAAACCAAAAAAAAACAAAAAATATATATTTAATTTCCCCCCTCTCCCTCCTCCTCCCTCCTCCACCCGCTCCTCTCCATGTCTCCATATATCCCCCTCCTTTCAAAGGACCAGGCCTTCAGTTTAGTAATATAAGACAGAGTAACTTATTCCCCAACAGTCTCTTCCCTTCTGAATATACAAATGTATTCCATGCCCTCCAAGTTTCATTATATTCTTTTCTATCTTGGGCCGAGAGCACCAAGTCCTCTATGGCCCCCACATTTCTAACCCTATTGAGCCATTCTACAATCGAGGGTGGCCTAGGATTTTTCCAATTTCGAGCAATACCTGCCTTGGCTTCATTGATCAGATGGCTGATGACCGAGTTTTTATGTCTTGGAATCTGTGAAAGATGTAACAGGAATAAAGCGGGATCATCCAATACTGGGTAGGGTGTACATTTTTGGGAGACCCTTTGTACTTCTAACCAATAATTCCTGATCTTAGGGCATGTCCAAAATATATGGAACAATGTTCCCTGTTCCTTATTACATCGCCAACACTTATCTGACATTTCAGGGAAATACCTGCCTAGTCTCGCCGGTGTATAATACCACCTATTTAAAAGTTTGTAGTTTAGTTCCTGAGTTCTGGTACAGGTTGATGTTTTCATAGAAAGATAAATTATCTTCTGTTGGGCCTGGGTGAAATTTTGATCGAGGTCCCTCGCCCAATTTCTCATTGCTAATATCTCGTAGTTATCTGGGGGTGCTATTAATAACCTATAGAGCTTAGATATTATTCTAGTGAGAGGTTCCCTCTCTTCAGTATTTTTCAAACTGTGTCAAAATTATCAGACTCACTGAAAAAACATCCTATTATAGGCTTGACATTAGCTATAAGTTTTAAACTCTGTCAGAATGGCAAACACTCATCAGTGTACTCTCCACTATACCCAATATTGGGGAACCCAAGCTTCCAGACAGGAATGGAGGGAGGGGCCTATAAAACTTGGAGAGAGGGGACTTATGCAGGTCTCACACTTTTTGCATTCCGAATCTTGGCCTACAGTTGCCTCGCTGATACAACTGGGAGGCCAATTTGAAGTAAAATACTGGCAAGCTTTACAACTCTGCCACTTTATGACTTCATTAGGCCCAGCGAGAAGGTATAGGAGGCGGGGGGTATTTTCTATACCCACTGTAACTGCTAAGAGAAAGTTAAGATTTCAGATCAGCTGAGAGCTCTACTGAATAGACCAGGGACACATGCACTTGTTTTTGACTGGACTCCATGGGTTCCAAATGAGTTTCTACTGATGGGTAGTCACATTCATGGTGGTTCCAATGTTTTGGACCCTAGATTGATTTTTTTAATTTGCTGCTTTTATGGCATGCAGCTTAGAGTGACATCATTTCCATATAAGACTGCTCTGTTATAATGTCCCATTGCTATAAATGACCTGCACTGACCACTTTCTGGCAGACAGGTGAGGCTTGCATTCCTCTAACCGTAATGCTGACATGAGACTATTTAAATAGAATTGAAGGAAGCGCTGGAGGAACTGCTGCACAATCCTCACACTGTGGCTGTTTGAGGCATATTTTAGCAATGTATTCACTTCCTTTCAGTGGGAAGCTAAGTAAACTGTCTCAGACTGAGTGGGAGGAGAGCAGAAAATTTAAGCAATAGCCCGCTTATCAACTTCACTGAAATCGCCCTGGTTGGTAACTTTTTTTTTTTCTTTTTCTAAAAGCAAAGAGTGTGCAGAACCATTTTTTTCACGGTTTGCCTAGGTAAAGGTAACCATTACATTTTCATCCATGACCTGGTATTAAACTGTGGCACTGCTGATTCTTTTACATCTATTTAGGCTCATTTCACTCAGGCGGTCCTTATGCCAATTTTTGACCCATGCTTACATGGATAAGACTACAGTGCATCTCTAAAGGTGGCCAAATTGTAGGTGGACGTGCGTCTGTCTATATCCACCCACATCTGGGTTCATTCAGGTTTTTCAGAACGAACAGCACTGACTTTACTGCATATATAAAGTCCATATACACCTTGCCACCCATAGGGTTACATTCTTTCCCAGAATCACAAGTTGGAGGAAATATGAGAATGGATACAGATGTAATGGAGGAAAATGTATACATGTAAATCCAGTAGGTGACTGTATATTAGCAGTTGCGCATCCACCATTCGGTCAAGTCAGGAGAAGTGAGCTTGGGCCTCGTTCACATGAGGCTGCTCCCATGGAGAGCGTGTTTACCTGAACAGTTCAGGGCTGTGCATCCACATGGATGCTAGAGTGGGAGCAACATCTGTCTGCAGGCCTGGATTTACTCCCTGTGCCGCCCCAAGGCCGGGTAGCCGCCGACTGTATCAAGGGAGCGCGACCGCAAGAACTAACCCATATGCAAGAGAGCTCGCATGAAGGGGGTTATTTCTTGCGAGGAGGAGCCATGACAGCTGCCGATCCCCCATCACAGACCCCCCCCATCAAATATCCCAGCAGGCAGCAGCAGTGTCTCCGCCGCCATTACTGAAGGCTGAGAGGGAACAAATTAGAGTCAACCATTTTCCAGAAGACCACAGACGACTTATAAACAAGAAGGAAGCCTGCCGAGTGGCTACAATAGAAATTGAGCGGCGGCACCGCCTACCCGCCACCCCTTTCCACAACAGGTCACAGATGACCGACCAGGGGTGGGCGGTGCCACCGTTCAATTTCTATTGTAGCCACTCGGCAGGCTTCCTTCCAGGGGAGGGCTGGCAGCCTTAGGCCTGGGGGGCAAGTCCAGTCAAGTGGTCCTTTGAACCACCGAATAAGCTCACCATCCCCAGTGCCTGGGGATTAGAGAGGAGAGCAGCCGGATTACAGAGCGGAGATCTCCCATTTACCCAGCGTGGCCGCTTCCATTATGGACATCATCAGTGTGCTGTCTATCATAGGAGCCAGTCCAAGAGGCGGGACTTCGTATGACAGTGGCCGCCAGGTAAGTGGGAGATCCCAGCTCTGTGAAATCTGGTGGCGCTCCCCCTCCGAGGCAGCCCAATGGGAACAAACCCTGGGCGCCCTCCCACTGCTCCATCTCGCATTGCACCCGCTCCCAATTGGCCCTGCAAAGCAGGAACAAATTGGGGACAGACTTGGTCCAGGGACAGTGTCCTCTGGTCACCCTAGGTCAGTGGCCAGCAGGACTCATAGGTCAGTGGCCAGCAGGATCCACAGGTCAGTGACCAGCTCCCAGCAGGACCCACACATGTGGGTCCTGCTGGGAGCTGCCTGTGCACCTGGGGGTCCTGCTGGCTATGGACTGTGGGTCCTGCTGGCCGCTGGCCATGGCCTGTGGGTCAGTGGGTGGGTCGGTGGCTGGCTGACATGGTGCAGCCTGCTGTGGGTGACTGGCCTGGCTCCCTGCTGTGGGTCAGTGGGTGGGTCAGTGGCTGGCTTGCACGGTGCACCCTGCTGTGGGTGGCTGGCCTGGCTCCCTGCTGTGGGTCAGTGGGTGGGTCAGTGGCTGGTTTGCACGGTGCACCCTGCTGTGGGTGGCTGGCCTGGCTCCCTGCTGTGGGTCAGTGTCTGGCTTGCACGGTGCACCCTGCTGTGGGTGGGTGGCTGGCCTTGCTCCCTGCTGTGGGTGGGTGGCTGGTTGGCACAATGCACCCTGCTGCAGGTTGCTGGCCTAGCTCCCTGCTGTGGCTGACAGAGAGGGGGGGTGTGGGCTGACAGAGAGGGGGGGTGTGGGCTGACAGAGAGGGGGGGTGTGGGCTGACAGAGAGGGGGGGTGTGGGCTGACAGAGAGGGGGGGTGTGGGCTGACAGAGAGGGGGGGTGTGGGCTGACAGAGAGGGGGGGTGTGGGCTGACAGAAGAGGGGGGGTGTGGGCTGACAGAAGAGGGGGGGTGTGGGCTGACAGAAGAGGGGGGGGTGTGGGCTGACAGAAGAGGGGGGGGTGTGGGCTGACAGAAGAGGGGGGGTGTGGGCTGACAGAAGAGGGGGGGTGTGGGCTGACAGAAGAGGGGGGGTGTGGGCTGACAGAAGAGGGGGGGTGTGGGCTGACAGAAGAGGGGGGGTGTGGGCTGACAGAAGAGGGGGGGTGTGGGCTGACAGAGAGGGGGGGTGTGGGCTGACAGAGAGGGGGGGTGTGGGCTGACAGAGAGGGGGGGGGGGTGTGGGCTGACAGAGAGGGGGGGGGGGGTGTGGGCTGACAGAAGAGGGGGGGTGTGGGCTGACAGAGAGGGGGGGGGGGGGTGTGGGCTGACAGAGAGGGGGGGGTGTGGGCTGACAGTGAGGGGGGGGTGTGGGCTGACAGAGAGGGGGGGGGTGTGGGCTGACAGTGAGGGGGGGGGGGGGTGGGCTGACAGTGAGGGGGGGGGGGTGTGGGCTGACAGCGGGGGGGGGGGGTGGGCTGACAGAGGGGGGGGGGTGTGGGCTGACAGAGGGGGGGGGGGTGTGGGCTGACAGAGGGGGGGGGGGGGGGCTGACAGAGGGGGGGGGGGCTGACAGAGGGGGGGGGGTGTGGGCTGACAGAGGGGGGGGGTGTGGGCTGACAGAGGGGGGGGTGTGGGCTGACAGAGGGGGGGGTGTGGGCTGACAGAGGGGGGCTGTGGGCTGACAGAGGGGGGGGTGGGGGCTGACAGAGGGGGGGGTGGGGGCTGACAGAGAAGCATGGCTGAAACAGGGGGGGGGTAGATGAGACGGAGACCTCAGAAATACACAGCGCCCTAGGCAGAGAGGCGGGACTCCAGCAAGTGGTCACGACCAGCCGAGCTTGGCCGCATCAACGCGTGACCAGCTCTGCCTCCGTCGATGATGATCCATTTGCATGGCGCTCGCAACACAAATGCCCTGTGATTGGCCGAACAGGGTAATGTGCGGCCGTATGCTGTGGAATTCTGGGACATGTAGTCATGATGCGAGCCTCACATCATGACTACATGTCCCAGAATTCCACAGCGTGCGGCCGCACATGACACTGTTCGGCCAATCACAGGGCTTTTGTGTGGCCTGCCGCCTACTGTTGTGTTCAAACGCGGCCGTTTACACTGCCTAAGTAGCAAGTGCCATTGCCCGCGGGGGGCTATGTTAGTGCGCCGCCCCTTCACCCACTGCCGCCCTGAGGCCTGGCCTCGTTGGCCTTGTGGGAAATCCGGCCCTGTCAGTCTGCAGCCACTGCATCCCGATTGACATCAATGGGACTCCCAGCATGGGGATGCACGGGTCACCTGTTCATTCCTGTGCAGGTAAACGTGGCCCTCCACAGTGTATGCTTTAGTGGGCCCTGTGTAAACAAGGCCTTTTTCCTTCAGTCGAAACATGAATTGACCCAGATGTGGGAAGATATAGGTGGACGAGCGACTATAAAATTAAAAAGTAAATATTAATGATTAGAGAAATAGAAATATAAATTTTAAATGGTTCAAGATGCCTTCGGGTTTGTGTGCATGGACATTTTGACTTAATTTAAATGATGTAACTGCTGAAAAGGTTAATGGCAATATGGAAAGACCAATAACCCACCGCAAAAAGTGCAAATAGTTTAGTGAAGCCAAATTGGTTGGGTATTTGGAGTGGATATTGTATGAATGTACTTTGCACCTTGCTGTGCATTTTAGTATGCCTGTACTAATGTTGTCTTTTTATAGTCATGCGTTTCTAGAAGGGTGATCTTTGCTGAATTTCCTTCCTCAAAATTATGACACATGATTTGATGAGATTTAAAGTAAACCTGACTCGATGTGTGCTGCGCCACCTTGTCTGGATCAACTGTGGGTATGGAGTTGGGTGTATGGGATTGTACTATTTTTTTTTTTTTGTTTTTGTGGTTGAACTGGATGGACTTGTGTCTTTTTTCAACCTGACTGAAAAACGGCATGGGGGTCCCCCCAAATCCATACCAGACTCTTATCCGAGCACGCAGACCGGCCAGTCAGAAAAGGGGGTGGGGACGAGCCAGCGTGCCCCCCCCCTCCTGAACCGTACCAGGCGGCATGCCTTCAATGTGGGGGGGTGGGTGCTTTGGGGCAGGGGGTGCCCTGCCCCCCCCACCCCAAAGCACCTTGTCCCCATGTTGATGGGGACAAGGGCCCCTTCCCGACAACCCTGGCTGTTGGTTATCGGTCTGCGGGCGGGGGGCTTATCGGAATCTGGGAGCCCCTTTAATAAGGGGGCCTCCAGATCCCAGCCCCCACCCTATGTGAATGAGTATAGGGGAACATCGTACCATGTTAATAAAAAAACACTACACTTTTTTAAAGTAGTTTATTAGGCAGCTCCGGGGGTCTTCCGACTTTTCCCTTCTGCCGGGCACCACAGCTGTCTTCTTCCTTTTTCCGACTTTGGGGGGGGGTGGTCTTCCGACTTCGGGGTGTGTTCTGACTTCTCCACTCTCTTCTCCCACTCTCTGGTTCTTTTTCCCTTCTGCCGGGCACCACCCCTGTCTTTCAGCTCTTTTACCAGCGGGGGCCCGGTCTTCGTCGCCTTCTTGCCTTCTTGCCTTCTTCTCTTCTTCGATGTTGACTGTAATGTCGGGTGTGCAGTGCGCAACAACTTATATTGGCCTCTTATGGTAAAAGGGCTAAAGACAGCAGACTAATAAATTATTTTAAAAAACCCTGTGTCGTGTGTTTATTTACTTTTACACTTTGCCTCCAGGTGAATGGGTATGGGTACGATGTACCCCATATTCATTCACTTAGGGTGGGGGGGCCGGTATCTGGGGGCCCCCTTATTTGAGGGGGCTCCCAGATTCCGATAAGCCCCCCGCCCGCAGACCCCGACAACCAATGGGCAGGGTTGTCGGGAAGAGGCCCTGTCCTTATCAACATGGGGACAGGGTGCTCTGGGGTGGGGGGTGCGCCCCCTGCCCCAGAGCACCCAACCCCCCATGTTGAGGGCATGCGGCCTGGTACGGCTCAGGAGGGGGGGCGCTCGCTCATCCCCACTTCTTTCCTGGCCGGCCGGGTAGCGTGCATTGGATACAGGTCTGGTATGGATTGTGGGGGACCCCCCACGTCGGTCTTTCGGCGTAGGGGGGGGGGTCTCCTTACAACCCATACCAGACCTAAGGGCCTGGTATGCTCCTGGGGGGGGGAAACCCATGTCGGTTTTTTTATTTAAAATTTGGCGTGGAGTTCTCCCTCTCAGGATGCATACCAAACGCCGCAGCTAGAATTGGCGAGAATCCAAGTCGGATCTCCCGTCGCTTCTATGACGGCTTTGTCTCCATCGCGGCAAGCCAGCTCGGCGCTGGCTCCCGCGATGGGGCTCGTAGGTGGTCAATCTCGCTGAGAAAGGGAGCGAGATTGACACAATATCGCAGTCACCTACTGTAGTTGGCCGATTTATTGTTTTGATCGGATAATGGCCTTAAAAAAAAAATTTGCATTTTTACTTTTTTTTTTGGGCCAATTTGTTGTTGGGCAGATTACAAAACACAAATTGCCGCAAAAACACATTACATGCTTTTCTGCAGCTTCTCCATTGAAGTATATTGAACCAAAAAAAAACAAAATGACACCGTTTTGCGTTAAAAAGTCCTTGCACTTTGCGAATACGGAGCAGCCGGAAAAAAATAATGGATGTGAAAGTGTCCCATAGGAAAACATGTAAATTAACTGTAGTGTGTTTCTGCAAAAAGCACCAAAAAACAGGTGTGAACCCAGGCCCGAGATGTTTAGTAACATAATGGGGTTAAAAAGAGCAAATAATCGCTACTGTAAGGGGTTCATTTTTTTTACTGTGGAACAGTGAAAGTAATATTTACAGTAGCGATTTGCTTTTTTTGTACTATAAAGGGCTAATTTTTTTTAACCCCATTATGTTACTGCCCGATTAATCGATTATGAAAATTGTAATCGATTATTTTCTTCGATTAGTTGTCGATTAATCGATTAGTTGTTTCGGCCCTAATGACCACACTTCAGTTAGAGCTTCAGGGTTTATGTATTGTTCCAAGTATGCTTGCCTGGTGTGATTGCGCCATCTCCCACTTTAAAGAGGTGGTCTGGGGCATGGTTTAGTTGGACTTGGGCACAGTATGCATATGCTTTGCTAACCAAGCAAATTGGATCTATTTGTGGGCACTTGGGTAGAAGGTGTACACATTGCATAATCTTAGGCCCAGCAGAATGTGAGTGCAGGCCTTGTATCAATCTTCAGATCTTAACCCAAGAACAAAATGCTTAAATGTTGCAGCTTACCAGCCTTTTTAGATCAATGTCTTTGGCAGATAAAGAAAAATTGCTGTTGCTACAGGTAAATGTGTTTTTGTAATTTTGTACTGAACTGAGATTTCAAATGGGGTTATCGGCTTTCCCAGCTATCTTCTGGGAACTGCAGAACATCTTCCCCAATGGAGATGAAAGGGCTATACTCCAAATAAGAACAGCCTGGGGTGACAATATTATGCCTCCATAGATCAGTACGATGAGTGTTGTCACCCTGGAAAAACGATTTTACTGGCAAGATCACCAGGTGAAAATCCCAAGAGGAACACCTGAAGAGAACCAACACGACTACTACATCAACGCACTATTAAGCTGCAAATTTCAATCCATCTATGGCTGTTGCTGCTCAACAGAAGTCAATCTAGCAATCAACTTTAAGTGAACAGGACTGTTGGAAAATGATCAGAGGAGTATTCTGACAGTAGTCCTGCTGGCTGTCTAAAATGGCTCAGTGGGGAGGGTTCTTCTGTCCACCTCACATGTGTGGATGGGGAATCCATTCACCCCCCCCCCCCCAATTAGCCCAGTGGCTGATCGAAAAAATATGAGGCATTCGTGGCCAGCCTTAAAGGAGTTGTAAAGGAAACATTTTTTTTTGCTGAAATGACTGTTTACAGGGTATAGAGACATAATAGTTAACTGATTCCTTTTAAAAATGATTAAAAATAGATAAAAATCAATCATATAATGTACCTACAGTTTCAGTTTGTTTTTGCATGCTGTTTCCTGCTCTGTGATGTACAGAGACTCAGAGCCAATACAGGGCAGTGATGGTTTGTAAAACAAAACTGATTGGTGTTGAGGGGTTTTAGACACACAGTAATCACACCTCCTTGATTAGTGACCACAGAGAGAAAGCTCTCATGACTTTTTTCATCAAGAAACAGACAACCAGGAAGTGTTCAGAACAGAGAAGGATTAGAGCAAAAACGAACAATGAGGACATGAAACCAGGACTGCAGTAAGGTAAAGGAAGCTATTTAGCTAAAAAAAAAATATTCCTTTAGTGACCCTTTAAGTTGCAATATATTTTTCAGTTTAGGTACGCTTTATTCAGTTTGAGTATGCAAAGATGACAGGTTGCAATGTCCCCTTGTCATGCTTTTCCACAGAACTGTATTACATTTGCCAATGATCATAATTAACACCTGAAATTGGTGGAGAGGATTGCATAGCAGACGCTACAGCTGCTTTGTGCACTAAAAGCATGCCGTCTTGTTTGTGGCATATGCATTGTCTTCAGTTCGTACATAATGGACGCAATTACTGAAGCTATAAAAGCACTTTAAAAATAGTACAATGCCAGGTAAGGTAGATTTCTCAGATGCCAGTTCTATTTATATGGATGTGCAGTCCTTGTAGGACAGTAGAGTCAGCGGATCATTAATCTTATCTAGAGGTTTAGTTGCTTTTTTCTCAGACAGGTCTGGGATAGAAATATAAAATAAAGAGCTGACCCAAGTAAGAATTCTAATACAGTGGCTGATAAATTTCCCTGAACATCCAACCCCTACAGCCCACAGCCCAAACCTCCAATGTTTTCTGCTTAGCCTGTAGTTTGGTAAAGGAAGATGTAACTTGTAGGGTTAGTCTACCTAAAAGAAAATTAGATATGCAATTTATGCTCTTAAAACACTTGAAGGTTCTCCTTTGGGTCCCTCCGAGTGACTAGGCTGTGAAAATCTCACATTGGGTATCCCAATACCCGGAAGGCATAGCAGCATGTGTTTTGGGTGTAAGTATGCCTATGCTGTGTGTGACAACTTACTAAAATGACAACTTTGTGGGAAAGAAATGTATGTAATTTCATAATTTTCCAAAAATTGTGACATTACAACTTAAAAAAAATACCCTTTGGACTGTCTACTTTCTAAAAAGGGGGTCATTTTGGGGGCGGTTTGTACTGTCCTGCCATTTTAGGGCCTCAAATGGCTTTGAGGCAGTGAGTACATCTGTATTCATCCATTTTCAAATGTGTATATTGGTTTGTAACTCCTACAACTTTCACACAGGATACATTTTTACCAAAGATGACGATTGGTGGTGTGCTATATGGCTTTTTTAATAGTCATAAAGTAATTGTATGGTTATCTTTGAAAAAGAGTACTTTAACCTCTTGCTGCCCAGTGTACATATATAAAAAAAGTCCTGGGCAGCAAGTGGTTATACTAGGATCATGGCTTGAGATCAAAAAAATAATCAGCTGGCAATCAGCTTTACAGCGCTTGGGGCTTCCACATTGCCGTTGCAAGCAGTCGGGTTGGCTGCCCATAGAGGAGACAGAAGAACATCTATTCCCTAATCTCCCTTGTGACTAATGAAGCTGGAATGAGCAAAAATGTTGTTGCTTCTGGTTTACCGCCAGAGAAGCATTTGTATTTGATCAGGTGCGTTGATGGACAAGGGATATTGGGGGTCTAAAATACCCCTGTTGCCACCAAAAAGAGTATATGCCTCTGCCCAAAGCTATCACAAGGGATCTTGTTCACCCAAAAGTTAAATGGGGGAGAGGAAAGTGGGGGGGGGAGTAAGTCACTGTAAATGCGCATGTTGGTCCACAATGCACATGTAACCGGTAATTGCACCACACGTGAGGTATCCCAGTGAATGTCGGAGTGAGATTATTCATGCCAAAGCTGTTTAACTTTAAATTTATATCCTGTAAAGGATCCTAAAATGTCGCCCATTGACAATTTTGGGTACACAATTTCACAGGTGTGCGCAATTTTAAATCTTGACTTGTTGGTATCTATTTGACACAACATCTTTTCTATGTAACCCAAAAAAATCAGGTATTATGTTTGTGCTCTAAAACACATCTGTTTTTCCTTGGAAATGTGCATTTCATAAACTGCTGCACAAATATTGTAGGACATAAAATATTTCAACAGCCATCATTTTATTCTCCAGGGCCTCCACGTTGGGAACATGTTTGGGGGTTGTCGTATCCCCCCCCCCCCTAATAATTTGGAACATAATCAGGTAGTGGCCATTATAAGATCACATTTTATGGCTCATAAGCTAATGGCTTCCCGCTGGGTCTCCCTCAATCCTCCTACCCTTGGGGACTGGTTTTCTGGAACTGAACAAACATGTAATGTTTGAAAAATATACTTCTGTCCAAATAAATACTTCCTGGAAGTTTGAAAAATGTCAAATGGAAAGAAGTCTCATGTTCTAGCTTAAAGGGTCGCTAAAGGATTTTTTTTTTTAGCTAAATAGCTTCCTTTACCTTACTGCAATCCTGGTTTCATGTCCTCATTGTTTTTGCTTTGATGTTGCTGTAATTCCTCTTTGTTCTGGACACTTCCTGGTTGTCTGTTTCCTGATCAACACAGTACTGGGAGATTTCCCACTGTGGTGACTAATCAAGGAGGTGTGATTACTGTGTGTAAAACGAAACTGGATTGGTGCTGAGGAGTTTTAGCAAAGTATCACTGCCCTCTATTGGCTCACTGCCCTCTATTGGTTCTCTGTACATCAGAGAACCAGGAAACAACAGCAAAAACGAAACGAAACTGCAGGCACATTATATGATTGATTTTTATCTATTTTTAATCATTTTTAAAAGGAATCAGTTAACTATTATGTCTCTATACCCTGTACACAGTCATTTCAGCTAAAAAAAATGTTTTCTTTTAGTGACCCTTTACATTTACAATAAAGAGATGGTGTCTGAAGAGCAGGCTAGCCTGTCCTATACAGCCCTATACAGGACTTTTTTTAAACACTGGATAATGAACTAAACGTGGTGCTAATGTTAATGGCTTATTGTCCCAATTGAGTAGGTAAGGGAGATTGTTTTTTTTTTTTTATATGAAAGAAAAAAGCAAAAATCTGAATTTAAGTGTTTTTCCTGGAAAATAAACATGAAAAATGTCAATATTGCCATGGTAGGCAAGCGGTTAAAGTCATTTTTTTTTTTTTTTTTTTTTTTAAGGATAATGTAAGGACTCTTGTCAAGCTTGTCTGGGTCACAGAATGGAAAATCTCCCCAGGTTCCATTTCTTTGCTGCACTATTCAGAACAAAGAAAAGGCTTGGCTTAATCTCTGCTTTAATTATTTAATAGCTTTATATTCACGTTTTGAACAGCATTTGTTCTTCAAAATAAAACATGCCAAAAATGTTTGTTTAAATTGATTGCAGTATAGGGTCTACTTCACAACCCTATTAAGAAAGCTGTTGGCTAGATTTTAGGAATTGTAAATATATTGATCTAGATTATTGTAAAATGTATGTTGGCTTTGAGCTGTTAAAGCCACATCAGACTTTGCATAGTGTAAAGCCTTTCAGATATCTTGTATTCTAATGTTCTTTCCATATTTGCAGTATGCTTACATGTGTCGGGAGTAATTTAAGGCGCTATTGTTTGAGGTAATCTGCTTTGTATGCTTTGGAAACGGTTCTGTAGAAGCTGTCACCTTTGCCACCAGATATGAACAGTACTTGTAGCAAACACTGGCAAAATCAACTGGCAGAGGGTGGGCCATTATTTCAGGGGCTGAGAGTGTATTTCAAGTCTTGGCTTGGTTGATGCTTATACAGTGCGTCAAAGTATTCACAGCGCTTCACTTTTCACACATTTTATTATGTTGCAGCCTTATTTCAAAATGGATTAAATTAATTATTTTCCTCTAAATACTACAAACCATACCCCATAAAGAATAGTTAAATCTTTTCAAATGTATTAGTAATAAAAAACAAAATCACATGTACATACAGTAGGGAAAATAAATATTTAATCCCCCTGCAGATTTTGTACATTTCCTAGCTTACAAAGAAATGAATGGTCTATAATTTTTATCATAGATGTATCTTAAATTATAGACAGATTTCAGCCAAAAATCCATACACGATACAAAAGTTCTAAATTGAGTTGCAGTGAGTAAAATAAGTAAATGATCCCCACGCAAAACATGACTTCGTACTTGGTGGAGAAACTCTTGTTGGCAAGCAGAGAGGTAAGGCCTTTCTTGTAGTTGGCCAAGTTTGCACACATCTCAGGAGAGATTTTGGTCCACTCTTTACAGATCTTCTCTAAATCCTTAAGGTTTCTTGACTGTTTCTTGGCAAATTCAGTTTCATCTCCCTTCATCTCCCTTCATAAATTTTCTATAGGATTAAGGTCTGGAGACTGACGAGGCCACTCCATGACCTTAATGTGCTGCTTCTTGAGCCACTCCTTTGTTGCCTTGGTGTTATGTTTTGGGTCATTGTCATGCTCTAAGATTCATTCATGACCCATCTTCAGTGTTCTGGCTGAGGGAAGAAGGTTCTCATCCAAGATTTTGCAATACATGGCCCCTCAATGCGGCAAAGTTGTTGTGTACCTTTTTAGCAGAGAAACAGACTGTAGAAATGGTATTCTTAGGGTCATAGTCGGCATTTCTTTTTTCAAACACGGCGAGTCCCTCAAGAAGGCACATGTACAGTCATGTCAAGGAACATCTAAATGATTCAGAAAAGTATTGAACGAGCTGTGGTCAGATGAAACTATTGAGCTCTTTGGCATTTATTGGAGTCCACCTGTGGTAAATTCAGTTGATTGGACATGATTTGGTAAGGCACACACCTGTCTAAGGTCCCACAGTTGACAGTGCATTTCGGGGCACAAACCAAGCCATGAAGTCCATAGAATTGTCTGTAGACCTCCGTCAGGATTGTATTGAGGCACAGATCTGGGGAAGGGTACGGAAAAACTTCTGCAGCATTGAAGGTCTCAATGACCACAGTGGCCTCCATACGTAAATGGAATATGTTTGGAACCACCAGGACTACTAGAGTGTGCTGCCTGGCCAAACTGAGCAATCGGAGAAAGGCCTTAGTCAGGGAGGTGACCAAGAACCCAATGCTCACTCTGACCGAACCCCAGCATTTCTCTGGAAAACCTTCCAAAAGAATCATCTCTGCAGCACTCCACCAATTGGGCTTGTGGCCAGACAGAAGCCACTCCTCCGTAACAGCATGCCTGGAGTTTGCCAAAAGGCACCTAAAGGACACATGGATCATAAGAAACAAGATTCTCTGGTCTGATGAAACAAAGATTGAACTCTTTGGCCTGAATGGCAAGTGTCAGGTCTGGAGGAAACCAGGCACCGCTCTTCCTCTGACCCATACCATCCCTACAATGAATCATGGCAGTGGCAGCATCATACTGTTGGGATGTTTTTTCAGCGGTATGAACTGGAAGACTAGTCAGGTTCGAGGGAAAGATGAAAACCTGCTCTGGACCTCAGACTGGCATGAAGGTTAGGGACAACGACCCTAAGCACACAGCCAAGATAAATGAGTGGCTACAGGACAACTCTGTGAATGTCCTCGAGTTGCCTAGCCAGAGCCCAGACATGAACCCAATTGAACAAATCTGAAGAGATCTGAAAATGTCTGTGCGCCATTGGTCCCCATCCAACCTGATGGAGCTTGGGAGATCCTGCAAAGAATGGGGAAAAACTGCCCAAAAATGGGCGTGCCGAGCTTGTAGCATCATACTCGGACTTGAGGCTGGAATTGGTGCTTTCACAAAGTATTATGTACATGCGATTTTTTTTTTTTTTTTTATATTATAAATTTGCAAAGATTTCAAACTACTTTTCACGTTGTCATTATAGGGCATTTGTAGATTTTGAGGAAAATTTGTATTCAATTTTGGATTAAGGCTGTAACATAAAACATGGAAAAAGTGAAGCGCTGTAAATACTTTCCAGATGCACTGTAAATCTTTTGCCTGCGCTAAAATATCAGCCTGAAATTGTAATTAATACAGTAGGTTCCCTTTAATAAATATCCTCTTACTGCCAACTATGAACCAAGCATGTTCTAGGACAGCCTGTCTCAGGTTCCTGTTTCAGGTTCTCAGGAAATCCCTGCTTAAAAAAAAAAAAAAAGCTCATGGTAGATTGACAGGCTTATTGGGTTGAAGAAAGTGGGTATTTTTATACATTTAGAGAAAATAAACAATTTTTTTACAAGAAATAAGTAGTGACATACCTAGCATATTTGCAACCCAGTGCAGATCATTTTTGTTCCTAACCAAAAGTATCTTTAGTAATCTTGAAAGAAGTAATAAGTGCAGAAAAGAGACAATAACCATTGTGGTGTCCTTGATATTTTGAGGTTTGTGTAGAAGTGACAAATGCTAGTGAAAAATTCCCCCTGATCGGTGTAGTTGGGAGAACAATCCTCCCGTGCTCACTGTTCAAGAACCTCTAGCAACCCCACACAACCCCGATTGAGAAACCTGGTTCTAGAGCAAGGGTCTTAAACTGACGGCCCTACAGCTGTTGTGAAACTACAAGTCCCATGAGGCATTGCAAGGCTGACCGTCACAAGCATGTTTCCCACACGTAGAGGCATGATGGCACTTGTAGTTTCGCAACAGCTGGAGGGCCGCCAGTTTGAGACCCCTGTTCTAGAGCATTTAGTCTGTTCAGTAGTGTCTAACAGATTGTAGTGTGACCTCTGCAGAGTTGCAACAGACCACATAATCTGGAATTTGCCAGTGCATTAGGCAGAACGTGCCGTTGGCTCTGATTCAGAGTTTAGTACTGACTGTATGCTGAAACGATATCCCTCCTTGCGTTTGCGGAGTGCCACTGAAATCCTCCAGTGACTTTGATCACACTACTTTTTTTTTTTTAAATATACAACGATCAATAACTCTTCCCGGCCTCAAGGTGAACACTAAGCAAGCAATATTGTAGTACTGTAGCAATATTGGATGGTTAGAATCTTGCCTGAACTTTCACTTGAAATAGGTCTCTTGGATACAGTGCAAAATATATTCAGAAATGTCTGTAAGGGCATGGTCATTTAAAACTGAGGTTTCTTATAGAAGTTTATGGTTTCTTAAATGCTCAGGGGCTCAAAACTGAGTTAGGTTTTAGGTTGTCTTAACACCTATCCATTTGTTCCTGATGCAATTTAGGTGCACTTTAAAGGGGTTGTAAAGGTAAAAAAAATCCCTAAATAGCTTCCTTTACCTTAGTGCAGTCCTCTTTCACTTACCTCATCCTTCGATTTTGCTTTTAAATGTCCTTATTTCATCTGAGAAATCCTCACTTCCTGTTCTGTCTGTAACTACACACAGTAATGCAAGGCTTTCTCCCTGGTGTAGAGAAAGCCTCTTGAGGGGGCGAGCAGGAGTGTCAAGACGCCCACTAACACACAGCTCCTTTCTCCATCTGCAAAGTAGTGTCCTGACTTGCCTGCTTGCCCCCCCCCCCCCCCAAGAGGCTTTCTTCACACCAGGAGAGAAAGCCTCGCAATACGGTGTGTAGTTAGACAGAAGAACAGGAAGTGAGGATTTCTCAGAAATAAGGACATTTAAAAGCAAAATCGAAGGGTGAGTTAAGTGGAGAACTGCACTAAGGTAAAGGAAGCTATTTAGGGAAAATAAATTTACCTTTACAACCCCTTTAAAGTGCACCTAAATTGCATCAGGAACAAATGGATAGGTGTTGGGACAACCTAAAAGCTAACTCAGTTTTGAGCCCCTGAGCATTTAAGAAACAACTTCTATAAGAAACCTCAGTTTTAAATGACCATGCCCTTACAGACATTATTGGGGACAGTGCAAAATATATTCAATACATATTTAAAGTGAAAGTTCAGGCAAGGTTCTAACCATCCAGTATTGAACGAAAGCTATTTACGGAATTTTTTACCTTTACAACCCCTTTAAGTTTGCAGTGCATTGCTGTATTTACTGCACATTAAGAGCATTTAACACGAGTCCTCTGGACATCTTGACCCATGTGGGTGGGGGTTGTTGCAAACAATGACTAATCTGTGTATATGCTTTAATAACACATGGCTGTGATTTGTCCCTGGGGGAAAAAAACCCATCCTTGCCTTGTATCCCCTCCCCTTCTGTTGATCTCTGCAGTTCAAGTGGAAAATTGAGAGATTTCATAATGGACATGGCCAATGGAACACTGATCTCACACCAATTTAGCATATATATATATATATATATATATATATATATATATATATATATATATATATATATATATATATATAAACCATTGATATGGAGGTCTGGTCTTGATGGTATAAGTTGCTCTTACGGTCCAGGACAGTACATGCAGATATAAGGAACATACAGCAGGATGGTGTAATACTGATAAGACCAAAGAGCCTTGCACATCACACACTGATGCACTCACATGAACTATAAAATATGAGGCTTATCTCCACGAGCAGCGAGCTTGTCAGTGTCCTGCTTCTCCAAAAGAAGCACCCCCCTTCCCACCCAGACCAATTTTCAGCTTTCAGTGCTGATGCATTTTGAATGACAATTGCGCGGTCATGCAACACTGGAGCCAAATTATATTATCATTTTTTTCCCACAAATAGAGCTTTCTTTTAGTGGTATTTGATCATCTCTGCGTTTTTGTTTATAGCGCCAAAAAAAAAGACAGAAAATTTTGAAAAAACTTTTGGTATAATATCCCATTTTTTTTTTTTTAACCTCTTGACCACCGCCCCATGTCCAAAAGATGTCCTGTTTTTAAAGATGGATATCTCGGTAACGGCAGCAGCTGCCACAACCGAGGTATCCATCTTTTCAGTGGGCGGTGGTGTACACGATAACGGCGGTCTCCGCGGTGGATTCGCCGCGAGATCGCCGTTATCGGTGGCGGGAGAGGGCCCCCCCCCTCCCGCCGCTCTCCCGCGCCCTCCGCCGCTTACCGGAGCCGTCGGTATCGGCGGAGGCGATCGGGACTGTTCGGCAGCTGACTGGGGTTGCGAGTGAAGGAAAAATTTCCTTCACCCGTCCCCATAGCTCTGCTGGGCGGAAGTGACGTCAAAACGTCAGTCCCGCCCAGCGTCTTAAAGCAACATTTTTTTTTTTTTTTGTCATTTGAAAAAATGACAGTTTCAATTTTTTTTTTTTTTTTTTTTTGCACTTAAGTCTAAATATGACATGTGAGGTCTTTTTGACCCCAGATCTCATATTTAAGAGGACCTGTCATGCTTTTTTCTATTACAAGGGATGTTTACATTCCTTGTAATAGGAATAAAAGTGATAATTTTAATTTAATTTCAGTGTAAAATATTAACTAAATAAAAATAAATTAGAAAACAAAAAAAAATTTTTTTAAAGCGCCCCGTCCCGACGAGCTCGCGCACAGAAGCGAACGCATACGCGAGTAGCGCCCGCATATGAAAACGGTGGTCAAACCACACAAGTGAGGTATCGCCACGATCGTTAGAGCGAGAGCAATAACTCTAGCCCTAGACCTACTCTGTAACTCAAAAAATGCAACCTGTAGAATTTTTTAAACGTTGCCTATCGAGATTTTTAAGGGTAAAAGTTTGACGTCATGCCACGAGCGGGCGCAATTTTTAAGCGTGACATGTTGGGTATCATTTTACTCGGCGTAACATTATCTTTCACAATATGTAAAAAAATTGGGCCAAATTTATTGTTGTCTTATTTTTTAATTCAAAAAAGTGATTTTTTTTTTCCAAAAAAAGTGTGCTTGTAAGACCGCTGCACAAATACGGTGTGACAAAAATGATTGCAATGACTGCCATTTTATTCTCTAGGGTGTTAGAAAAAAAAATATATAATGTTTGGGGGTTTTAAGTAATTTTCTAGCAAAAAAAACTGTTTTAGTCTCGTAAACACCGAATCTGAAAAACAAGCCCAGTGGTAAAGAGGTTAAACAATTGTTTTCCTCAGTTTAGGCCGATACGTATTCTTCTACATATTTTTGGTAAAAAAATCACAATAAGCGTATATTGATTGGTTTGCACCTACAAAATAGGGGATAGATTTATGTTTTTTTTTTTTACTAGTAATGGCGGCGATCTGCGATTTTTGTCAGGCCTGCGATATTGCGGCCGACATTTCGGACACTTTTGACACTATTTGGGGACCATTCATATTTATACAGCGAACAGTGCTATAAATATGCACTGATTACTGTATAAATGTGACTGGCAGGGAAGGGGTTAAATGTATTCCCTGGGAGTGATTCTTACTGTGGGGGGAGGGGACTGACTGGGGGAGGTGACCGGACTGTGTCCCTATGTACAAGGGACACAGCATCGGTTTCTCCTCTCTCCCTGACAGGACGTGGAGCTCTGTGTTTACACACAGAGCTCCACGTCCTTGCTCTGTCACTGCCGATCGTGGGTACCTGGCGGACATCGCGGCCGCCAGGCACGCGCATCGGCATCACGTGACGCGCTGGGCACAGTTTTTCCCCACTGCGCGCCCTCGGCGGCACGCGCAGGGAATGTAAATAAATAAAACGTCCAGGGACGTCCTTTTTTCCATGCAGGTGAGAGCCGCGCTGTGGACGTCTTTCGTCTACAGCGCGGGTCTCAAGTGGTTAAACTATGCAGAGCCCTCAAACGCCCCATAGACGCAATTTGTAATTGGAAAGATCAATTTGTGAAGTTGTGCTGCCGATTCCTCCATATATTGGATGGGGGTAGGTTCTGTGATTTACTCTCATTGTGAGGAGATGTCCCATGCCTTAAAAACCCTACCTACCCTGCCAGTAAAGAAAAAAAAACACGAGACCCTTTTGTGCCTTGAAAATGGATTCTGAGATTATGAAAAACCTTTTTTTCTGGAATGTTATAAGAGGACCAAGCCATTGCTCCTGATTATCCTTTCCCTAGGTTTTATGTCCCAGGTCAGTGCCCAAGCTGTAATATAGTAGGGCACAGTATGGTATGTGTTGAGTATTTTTATTTTTTTACCACTTACCAGGGACACTTGTTATGCAGGACGTGGAAGGGTAGAAAAAAACTAACAGGTCCATCACTATGCAGAATGAGGAAAAGCAGAGAAATACAAAGTTTCTACAGGTCGCTTTCTTGCTGGGCTGATATGCTCACTCATAACAAGTCAATCCCTTGGTGTTTGAGTGAGGTGCTGCCCCATCACTGGTGTGACATTGTAGAGGAGTGTTTCCTTTAGCAAGGAGGAAAATATTTGACAGCCATCGATAAAGCGACCTGTGGAAACGGGTGAGAACTTTACCTGTACTTTTGGTGCTCAATCACAACTGTGAAATGGGCCTAAGTGGCATACAGCAGGGCTCAAAATTTCAAGTCCTGAGCTACTAGCCAGGCCTCAAGAGTTACTCGCCACCAGTTGCCCCACCTAATTCATACACTGCCCTGCGCCTAATTGCCCTCGTAAACACGCCCTCGTAGATTATCTCATGGAATGACAATGTTTTATGCAGAATCAAGTTACAAAATTAAATATTACCAACAACAACTTCAACAAAATGGGACAGGGCACTGGGGGCAGACCAGACGGACAGGGCACTGGGGGCAGACCAGACCTTTTATTCAGGCTGGCAGAGAGGAGAGGAGCTGCAGCACAGCGGGAGGGAGTACAATCCAGCGCTGAGATCCACACAACTGCACAGCCATTGACACCATAGCACAGCGCACACTGACAGCGCACAGCACACAGCACACATTGAGACCAGTCTGTTCATAGTGCTCAGGCTAAACTGTTGGACACTTACATAGAGCACAAGGAGAAGAAAACTGCACAAACTGGAAGGCTGCCGCTCTCATGTCAGGGCAACTTTCAGTGAGCGCTGCACCGGAGTGGTAATTTTTGCAATCCTCCACCTCACTCATTACTTTCTGCTCTCCAGCTACATTGGTCGGGGCCCGGGGGAGGGGGGCAGGCTCAGAGAGGTCATACTGTTAGGTCCCATGGCTTAATGGGAATTGTAAGGAGAGCACCTGTGTACTGCTCTGCCTGTGCGCGGCTCACCAGACTACTTTCTCCGGAGCATGCACCTTTCCTCTTCGGCCGCCAATCTCATCGGGACTCTAAGTATAGGCACAGATTGGAGGGAGATTGGTCATGCAGCCCTGTCATCACTCGCCCCCAGCTTAAATCCACTCGCCAAATGCTAGTAGGCGAGTGGAAATTTTGAGGGCTGGCATACAGTATGTTGTATTGAAGTAGAAAATGATATAAGCTGAAATGCATAGTCGGTGAATAAATATCAAATTGTTACCGCCGTCCATTTGTTTTATGCTTTATATTTTTTCTGTAGTGTTTCTGTATTCTTCCCTTTTTTTTCCAATTTAGAACATTTCTTAATGGTTTTTCAATCTTGGATCAACTGTTTTGAGCCTTGTGCTCCTGTGTTCAGCCATCCTGTGAGCACAGCATGCTTCAGTAATGAGCCAAATAAACATTTTGCCTTTTTTCTTTTGCCAGGTCATTCTGCAAACAGCGAGCAGCCATCGAAAAGGAGTACGGTCAGGTAAGAAGAAGTAATGTCCTGCTTTTAGGATTGTTAGAGATGTTTATGAAAAATAACCAAAAACCCTGTATAGCAAGAGTAGTCTAAAGCTGGTGGACAGCATAGGTTTTCTAAATGACGCTAAGCAGCAAATTCACTGAACTTTCAATTCAGGCGGACAAGGATTTTGTCATTTGGGAAAGGGGCGCATGCACACTGCAGGAGCTTCATAAGTACTCTGCTAGTAATAGGAGCTACTGCAAACCAGGGGTCCCAAATGGGATAAACTCTTACCCTGTGTTTAGGTGACAAATACAACATTTTGGATTTTCTTTCATTTTCTGTTCATGTGATTGTCAACAGAATTGAAAGTGAGAGGAGATTAAGTCTCCCCAATGTGGGCACAGACTGTTCTCAGAGGGTTCTAGCCTGTCCCCTCTATCTGAAACCCCAATCTTTTGGCTGCAATTGACTAAGGGAACATTTGTCTTAAGAGGTTTAGATGCAAGCATTTCTGGCCTTCTAAAAGCTAGTTACATGACATTCATGCTGACACACTGGCTTCAATGCTTTGAGTGAACGACCACATATGTAAAGAGGAAAATATATGCGCTACCCAGAAAGGAAAACTAAAAATATAAATATATCAAAGAAACCCAAGAAGGGAGTGAAGCAGCTACACAGGAATATGACAAAATTCAGATAAAGATAATTATGTAGCGCTACATGTGAGCCAAATGGCAATAAACTGTGTATACCCAATAGGGTGTGACCATATAATGTGACAGTGTTGGGCAATAATTACCCAACAAGATGTGAAAATAAGTCTGCAAAGTGTACAATATGAACAAAAATATAATATTGTGTCCATGGAAAATATAACAGTGAAGATGACATGAGATGGGGAAACTTCTCAACGGAAATCTTCGAGTAAGTGATGGAATACATATGCGCTTACCGCAACCGTTGGACCCGAATGTCGTATGACAGCTTAGGGTGTCCCACAAAGATATCAACAGAAATCCAGAAGAAAGTGGAGTCTACCTCATAGGCAATCAGATGTCGTCAACCCAGCAAGGGGCGGATAAGCCCGATGTCAGCCACCGACTACTCCAATGCTGGAGATTCTAGAAGACCGTGGGTATGGCAATCGTAAGATCCTCCAAACATCCAAATACGATCCGGTTCAGGTAAGTGAAGACCCCTGCATGGGTACTAAAAACCAACTGGAGAGGGCTCAAAAAAGCTCATCTTCCACAAATTCATGGAAAGAGAAGAAAAAAATAGGGGGCTCCAATGGTGTAGGTCATAAAGAGGTTTTAATAATAAAAACCAACATACATGATAAATATATAAAAGTGATCACAATTCATGGGTCATAAAGGCAATATGGGGAGCAAAATGCACGGCCATGCATTTTGCTCCCCATATTGCTTTTATGACCCATGAATTGTGATCACTTTTATGTTGTACCTTTTGCAGCTATCACAGATCCAAGTTGCTTTGGATAAGTCTGAGTTTGCCACATCTTACCAATTGGATTTTTGCCTATCCCTCCTTGCACAACTGCTCCAGCTCCTTTAAAGAGGAGGTTCAACCTAAAAAACATCTATATACCATTACATCCAGCATACTTCCGACATCTACAGTATGCTGTTTTTTTTTTTTTTGTCGTACATACCGTTTTATTGTTTTCCCCCCGGCTTCCGGGTTCTGGCTCCGGCGGGAGTAGGCGTTCCTATTCGGAGGTTAGATAATTGACGTCTGGTGAAAAACTTCCCCTGGCGCATAAGGCGCCTCACCAGTTTTCCATAACTAGCCGACCTGCGAGTCAGCTCTATACGGTGCTATACGGCGCCTGCGGCCGCCGTGTAGAGCTGACTGTGCAGGCGCCATATAGAGCCAATTTGCAGGATGGCTAGTTACGGAAAACTGGTGACGCGCCTTATGCGCCAGGGGAAGTTTTTCACCAGACGTCAATCATCTAACCTCTGAATAGGAACGCCCACTCCCGCGGGAGCCAGAACCCGGGAGCCGGGGGGGAAAATAACAATAAAACGGTATGTACGGCAAAAAAAAAAACGGCATACTGTAGATGTCGGAAGTATGCTGGATGTAATGGTATATAATTGTTTTAGGGTGAACCTCCGCTTTAAGTTAGATGGTTTGCCCTTGTGAACAGCAATCTAAGTCTGACCACAGATTTTCTATTGGATTGAGGTCTGGCCTTTGACTAGGCCATTCCAACATATTTTCATGTTTCCCCTTAAACCACACAAGTGTTGTTTTAGCAGTGTGTTTGGGGTGATTCGCCTGCTGGAAGGTGAACCTCTGTCCTAGCCTCAAATAACAGAGTGGTACAGGTTTTGCTCAAAAATGTCCCTGTATTTAGCACCATCCATCTCTCCCTCAATCCTGACCAGTTTCTCAGTCCAACTGCAGAAAAACACCCCCACAGCATGATGCTGCCACCACCATGTTTCTCTGGAGTGATGGTTTTCTTTGGGTGAAGTGTTGGGCTTGCGCCAGACATAGCATTTTCTTTGGCCAAAAAGTAAAATTTTAGTCTCCTCATACCAGGGCACCTTCCTCCATACATTTTAGGAGTCCCCCACGTCTCTTTTCGCAAACTCAAAATGTGCCATTTTGTTTGCTGAAAGTAATGGCTTTCTTCTGGCCACTCTGCCATAAAGCCCAACTCTATGGAGTGTACGGCTTATTATTCTATGTACAGATACTCCAGTCTCTGCTGTTTAACTCTGCAGCTCCTCCAGGGTTACCGTAGGTCTCTGTGCTGCCTCTCTGATTAATGCCCTCCTTGCCCGGCCTGAGTTTTGGTGTCTGGCAGTCTCTTGGCAGGTTTGCTGTTGTGCCATGTTCTTTCCATTTGGTTATGATGGATTTGATGGTACTCCTAGGGATCATCAAAGATTTGGATATTTATTTATTTTTTATAACCCAACCCTGAATTGTCCCTTACTTGTTTGGAGAGTTCCTTGGTCTTCATGGCAGCGTTTGGTTAGTGCCTCTTGCTTAGGTGGTGCCAATTTTCAGTTTATTTCTGAAAAATAAAAATGTTACTTCAACTTAGACTATTGTGTTCTGATCATCATATATAATTCAAATTAAAAAACCATTGAACAAAAGGTTATAATGTAACAAAATGGGTAAAAAGCCAGGGGGGGGGGGATTATTTTGCAAGGCACTGTATGCTCTTATAAGGGAAGCAAGATGATAGGCCGTGACTTTAGTCATGATCTTTAAATCCTTATTGATCAGGGACATTTGCCTGTAATTGCTCACCTCACCTGGGTCTTTTTCTGGTTTTGGGATGACTGGTATAAACACGGAGTTCAACTGTGTCAAGAGGGTCACCTTTGATTTTGGCGTTACATTTTTTTACCCATATAGGGCGCTATAGTGGACACAAACTTTGCAGTAGGGAATTGAGAGCCTGTCTGGTCCTGGTGTTGAGTTTTCTTTTTACATTTTTAATCACCTCTAACACCTCATGTAGAGCAGGGGGCTTTGAGTCTCTCTGTTCTGCCAAAGTGGGGATGGAGAGGTTATCAAGAAAGCTAGATAAATCTGAAAAGTTTTCAGTTTGCTTGTATGCTGTATTGGTTCTTGTAGAACTTGTGAAAAGCCTGCATAATGCTCAAGGGGCCCACCTGCAATCTTACGTTTAGGGAAGGAGTAAGTGCGGGCCCAAGGTGTAAGCCTGGCAGGGAGCTTGTCTTGTCTCTCTATCTCACCCCACTCCATCTATTGCTTTTTTCTGCATTGGCTGTCAATGCCAAGTTCAAGATATGTAATTCTTGACACTTATTTTTTGTGATAGATGGCATACTTGTTCCAGATTCAACTATTAAAGCTAGCCTTAAAGGGTTTGTTAACCCACATGCACTTTATATAATCCGCTCTGCCTTATAACAATATGTCCCTGTGTATATTGTATAAAAAAAGCTGTATATACGTTATCTGTGAACGTTGATCAGCAGTCACATGATGTCCAAAATTATGTCAAAGTACTAATACCGAACATTAGCAGCGCTAGTGCAAAAACAATAGCAAGACATTGAAATATGGTAAACCACTTAGATATTGCACATTTATGTGAGTCCATTAAAATGCAGAAGGTGAGAGTAAAATAATCCATCAAAGAAATTAGGATAAAAAAGAAAAAAATGCGCTAACCAAAAATTGTGATTTAAGAATATAGAAGGCAGCAATCACGTGACCTAACACAAGCATATATAGAAAAAGAAAAAATCGCGCCAGCAAAAAATAAAAAACAATCAAGTCCTTAGTAAATGAAACATAAGTGATAATATGGAATGTCCAAAAAATTAATTCCGGAACAGACAACACCCAGTGCACTGGTAAATGTGTGAGCTAGGTACTCCGTATAGTTTTTATACCACTCGGCGGGCAAGCCGTCTAACCCAGGGGCTTTATTAGGAGGGAGTGAATAAATGGCCTCAGTGACCTCCTCCACAGTAAGGGGCTTGTCCAAGATCGTAACATGTGTTTCTTCCAAGGCAGGGAATTGGAGAGATTCAAGGAATCCCAACGTCTCCGCCTCGTCCGGAGGGGGCGGGGCGGCATAAAGGTTCTCATAGAAGGCCCTAAAGGTCTGGTTTATAACTAAGGGATCTGATGTGACAGAGCCGTCCAACAGCCGAATGAGGTATCGTCCGATCCACATATTCCGTGCGGGAGAGATATGCCAACATCTTGCCATTTTTACCACTGTGTTCCAGCAACCTGGCTGACAGATACAGCTGCTGCTTTCGCGTCATCTCGATGTCACCGCGTTTACACGAGGAGGAAGGGCTCCTGTTCATGCCGGCCGGCATTTGTTTTTATCGCTCGATTGCACTTTTCTTGTGTAAGTAGCTTTTTACTTTTTAAATAAAATAGTCTATACATACTACACCATGTTGCGGTCTCCTTCCCTATATATGATATATCGCTGGGCTGTATGACACGGTCAAGGAAGAGTATCCCACGCTGAATCTGGTTTTATCCTGCTGTGGATTTCGTTATCAGCTGCAGTCTGTCTGGCAATACTGATCCATCCTGTGCTGTGACCCCATATCCCGGATTATCCCGCTGTAGATTTTAAATAACGCTGTTATTTAACCATTTTCTGGTAAGCCTCAGTCCATGTGGTGGCGGCTCACACATTTAGCCTAGGTTCACACTGCTGCGAATTCAAACACGCAGTGAAATGCGCGATTTTACCGCGATTTTGCGGCTGCGATTTTGCCGCGATTTCGGCCGCAATTTAATGTAAATCGCGGCCCGAAATCGCAAAAAGTAGTACAGGAACTACTTTTTGAAATCGCAGATGCGGCGTCGCACTGATTAGGACAGTGCCATTGCCGACAATTGCCGCCGATTTGAGATGCGATTTGACATGTCAAATCGCATCTCAAATCGTTCCAAATCGTACCCAGTGTGAACCAGGGCTTACCAGTGCAAAGAAATTAGGATAATTTGATTAACTCCAACACTGGATAAGATCTCTGTCACCACACCGCTTGTGTCACTCCCTCCAGGTAATACACTTACCAGATAATACTGGATAGTACGCTTATTACTCCACCGATGCTGTCAGAAGACCAAACTCATGCCATCTAGGTTATTGCTCATCACATGCAAATAAAGAAAAAGTATGATGTGCCACATCTTTCCTCTCCCCCGTCTACAACCCACACACATGGGGAAATATTGTTATAAGGCGAGTGGATGATATAGCATCAGGGGGGGTGGGGCAGACCTTAACAGTAGCAGAGGCGAGACAGAAGGGCTGTGGATGACAAAGGCACATAAACTGACCACGGTGTAAGGGCTCAGAAGCCCAGCAGGTCTACCTGTAGAAGCGCCATATTAACGGATTTAAAGTTCTGTAGCTTTTCAACCTTCAGTATAGTTGGCCCAACAACTAGGTCTTAAGACTTTCTAAAACAAGTAACTCATGTGGCTGTCTGACACGTTTGACTTGACTCTATTTGCATCTTTATCCCAAGCCATCTGCTTATTGCTTAGTTGGGAACCATGACTGATGGCCTTGTCTCTGCTGCTGTGCTCCATGCTGATAACCTCACCTGTTGTGGTTTGTTCTTTTATTGCAGTGTTAACAAACCCTTTCATTTTTGCATGAGTTTGTTAGGGTTGTCATCAGGCTGCAAACGGTGTTAATGAGCAACTCCAGGTAGCAAACAGTCAGTCAGTACATACAGAGGTCTTATTGATACTGTTTACATTTAAATTGGTCTTACACATACTCCATTTCAACCACTTTTCATCCAGTGGTAATTCCAGCTTGATTGACCACCAGAATTCAAGTTGATTGAAGTTGAACCTGAGCATTACTTGATGGCTTATAGAATGATTGAATCGGAAAAAAAAAAAAAATACTTAGTATCATCAAAAAAAAAAAAATTCTGATGAGTGCAATTAGGATAATTTTGGTTCACACTCCTTGCCGTTCATCAGTACCACCATTTTTTATTTTTTTTAGATCTTCTATTGCGTTGCAATTTTTATAATAAAGAAATGTATAAAAAAGTTTGATTACTTTTAAATTGCCACATTCACCTTCCACTTTATTGGGTACACCTGTTAAATTGCTTGGTAACAAAAAAATGATAATCCGCCATTCACATGGCAGCATTTTGATGTGGTGAAGCCAACTTGCTGAAGTTCAAACTGAATATCCGAATTTCGGAAGAAAGGGGGTTTAAGATTTTGAACGTGGCGCGGTTGTTGGTGCCAGACGGGCTGGTCTGAGTATTTCAAAAACAGCTGATATACTGGGCTTTTCACACAACCATCTCTAGGGCTTAGAGATGTGTCCGAAAAATTTAATATCCAATGAGCTGCAGTTGTGTGAACGATAATGCCTTGTCAGAGAATAGGCAGATTAATTTGAGATGATAGAAAGGCAACAGTAACTCAAATAACCACTTGTTACAACCAAGGTATGCAGGATACCATCTCAGAACACGCATAGCACATCAAACCTTGAAGCAGATGGGAAACAGCAGCAGAAGCACACCCTGTTTTACTCCTGTCAGAGCAGAACAGGAAACGGACTTGAATTTGCAATGGCTCACCAAAAATTGGACAAGTGTGGAAAAATGTTGCTTGGTCTGAGTCTCAATTTCAGCTGCAAAATTTCCGATGGTCGGGTCAGAATTTTGGCATAAACATAAAAGCATGGATCCCTCATGGCTTGTATCAACGGCTCAGGCTAGTAGTGTAATAGTGTGGGAGATATTTTCTTCGCACACTTTGGACCCCTTAGTACCAATTGAGCATCATTTAAATGCCACAGCCTACCTTGGTATTGGTGCGGACTGTGTCCATCCCTTTATGACTACAGTGTACCCATCTTCTGATGGCTAATTCCAGCAGGATAATGCACCATGTCACAACGCTCAAATCTCAAACTGGTTTCTTGAACATGACAATGAATTCACTATACTCCAATGGCCTCCACAGTCACCAGAGCTCAATCCAACAGAGCACATTTGGGATGTGGTGGGTCGGGAGATTTGCATTTTGGCTATGCAGCTGACAAATCTGCAGCAACTGCGTGATGCTATCATGTCACCATGGACTAAAATCTGAGGAATGTTTCTAACACCTTGTTGAATTTATGCCACAAAGTAGTAAAGCAGTTCTGAAGGCAAAAGGGGGCCAGACCCGATACTAGCAAGGTGTAGCTATATAGCCAGCTATATCATGTAAAGTCTGGCTGCAATTTATTTAAAACTCAGTGGGACTGAAGCTTCATGTTAAATGACCTGTGCTGTACAATCCACTTTTTTTTTTTTTTTTTTTTTAAGACCGTAGTGGGTTAGACTGTAGTGCTCAGAATGGCATGTCTTTGCGGGGCCAGACCAGAGCAACCAGATTTAAAAATGATTGCCAATATGCAAGTTACTCTGCAAGAAGGCCATGTTCCTCAAGGCTCTTAAGACATTCTTTGACTGAGGTATATTTTTAAAACATATCTTCTGTAGTGTGTATTAAAAAGTATGACATGGCAATATAAGGAGAAACGTGTTAAAGTTTAATTCTAGAACAATATAAAACACCAATAATCACATAGTTCAGAATGATGGCACACTATTCAAAAAGATTGCTCTAACTGCTGAGAATTAATTTAGCAGTTTATATTTACTAAAATAATTGACTTTTCGCGTTCTGTGTATTCTGGAAGACCACATATAGTGAATGCAGGGTCCTGGATTTAGTAACACTTTAGGTTGGGTGCCTGAAGTTTTCACGCTCATGAGGAACTTTGGGAAACCCAATAAAACCCCCAAAGACATGCTGGTAGGTTAATTGGCTTCTGCCTAAAATTGGCCCTAGTATATGAATGTGAGTTAGGGACCTTGGATTGTAAGCTCCTTGAGGCTAGGGACTGATGTGAATGTACATTGTATATGTAAAGCGATGCGTAAATTGATGGCGCTATATTAGTACCTAAATAATAATAAACCTGGTGCTTACATTATATGAATATTGACTTGTAAGTAGCTACATCTCCCTACCCCTTTCCCTCCTTCTTTGTTTTGTTTAGCAAGTCTGTTTTTCATTGAAGGACGTATAAGCAGTGTTCATTTAGTATACAATTTTTTTTGTAGTTTTCATCAGCGGCATGTTTCCACTGATGAAAACGAAATGAATGTCTCATTGACAAACTGACGAAAATAATTTCCAATTTTCATCAAACAATGAAAATGTGTGGAGCAAAAAGTACCCCCCAATACTATGTATGGTACTTTAAGGGCAGACTCCAATTGACGCTTGTTTTGATAATACTTAAACTTTACTTGATTTTTAAGAGAGCTCTCTGTGCTGAACACCACTGTAGAAATACAAAAATGCATATTAACATTTGATATACCAGGCTCATAAAGAGCTTAATAGAAGGCATGAAATTGTTCCTCATGAAGCCCAACGCATTTTGGGAATGTGGTAACATATGCCTCCTTTTGGGTGCATAGAGGGAGCCATGAGGTTGAATACTCTATAATAAAACAGAGCACACATCGGGAGCATCTCAACAGCGGTAGAAGTGCATACATACCAATGCCGTATCATACAGAAATAAAATCAAAGGAATTAATGGTGTGGCTGCATCGATTGAAAGCTCTTCCCTATATATGTATCACCCAAGTGGGTGGTAACCCCTGAGGCCTGTGATGTCCCACACAAGGATCCATAAAAGGTAGTGACCATCCCAAAAAAGCATAAAATGGAGGCTTCTCAACCAAGGCCAAAGATTTGCCCAGATTAAGGCCTGGTAATCTGTGAACAGATGAAGAGGATGGTTAAGCCTGAAAAAAGAATAAATACTTGAAGGTAGACTAGAGACAGTGAGATTCCATGACTATAGCGTTAAATATATATATATATATATTGCTGCCATGAAGGAGTTTTATATCAGGATTGGTGAGGGAATATATTTAGAGTAAGCTTTTTTAGAAAGAAAACCAAACCAACCTGTATCTAAATGTATATGAAATGCGTTTGGAGAACAAATGCTAGTCACGCTATTCTAATAAATTAGGCATATCATAGACCTAACATACTGAGCAAGTTAGGGGCCGGTGGAGTAGAGGGCTGATGAAACTGCAAACAATAGTTTGCCTTAAACACAATTGCATGTGTGCGTGCCTCCGGATGAGCTGCAGCTGCATCTGTCAGGGGCACTTCTGACGATCATATAGAGGAACGGCCGTGAATGTGTCCTCTCATGAACGTGTAGTCTTGATGCGTCATTGCTTACTTGATGACTTAGGGGGAGGGTATAGCTGAATGTGGGGAGGGATGGTAGAGAGGGTCGCGCAAAAGTCACCTGACATATCGCACCGTTTCAGCGATGTTGCAGCAGTATACCATGGGGGGGGGGGGGGTGAGGTGGTTGAGGCAGAGAATGTGATGCCCTACATCGATATCACTACATGTATTAGCCAGGTTAAGCACAAAATTGCCCCATAGCTGTCATGGGAGGCCACAAATAGATCCCCAGGATCTGAAGTGCACAGCGCCCCCCAAGCCAGGAGTGGCAGGATGTCATGCATTAACAATTAACCGACACAAATCTGCATCAGATGCATTGGCACAGTGCAACACTATGAAGTGGAAATGTCTGGCATCCCGCAGTGTCGCGTAGTTAAGCCGACCTTTGCGCACCGGGTGGGGACATGACGGATCCAAGGGGAAGGGGTCAGGTCAAAGCCTGAGCATGAATGAAAAAATTTAGTGTTGGAATAGAAACGGCTAAATTATACGTAAAGGAAATGGGGACAGCAGTCACCATTCTATGAATGTAAATAAATTGTATATAAATTTGAGTGTTAAAATCATATATTGGCAGGCATACACAAAGGAATGGCTGTTGCGATGCACAGAAAGTGCAGGAAGAATGGTAAAGCAGGTAATGAGAGCAGAGAGACATCGCCTGTAGATGGATAACAGGGTAGTCAAAGCTTTTGGCATGGTAATGACAAACATGGAGAAAAAATACAATAGAAAACACATTGGCAGACATCGTAGACAGTACATTTCTATCTGGAATAAAACAAAGGCAGCAAAACTCTTTACTTGACCCAATATGTCAGTGTGTGATCATTTATCTCAGGAGGATAGTTGGCACAAAGGTCTTGTTAAAATAAAGATTATGCAGCGCACATTCCATCTGATATGTGACTGGTCAGAATAGCATTCTTTTTTACATCCTCCGGAGATAAATCCCTCCTAAGAAGGGACGATGGCTCAGTTGGGTGTTCATGCCTGGTGGTGTGATGGCATTTAGCGCTGCAATCAGTGGTGTATTTAGGTTTTGTGCTGCCCTAGGCCTGACTAAACTTGTGCACCCCCTAATTTAAATGTAACACCCCCTTCCTGTCAAGGCCACACTTTTTCTGTTTAAGACCCACCCTGAAATTTTCGAGTGAGGACACTTGTTCTCAATGCCTGGGTGGGGGGGAATGGATTCCCTTAACCACTTCAAAACCGCACACCGTCATATGACGTCCAAAAAGGGGATCTCTTATCCCGGGTGGACGTCATATGACGTCCTGTACTTTGTGCGGTGATATCTGAATGATGCCTGCACCTAGAGACATCATTCAGATATCATTTTGCCAAAAAGGTGATGGCTGTGTCACTAAAATCCATGGTGAAATGTAAATTTGAGATTTTTATTCATGGCTGTGATGAAAATGTAGTGCTTTTGGAGGAACCCTGCCATATCAGAATGTCATCGGAACCATGACATAGAGACTGGTGAGGGAGGACAGTTCTTCCCTGGTTTGCAGAGAACGTTCACACTCCCCCAGGTACAGGGTGGCAGACGATGGGGCACAGCAAGTCCCCATCGCAACCCCCTGCCCCTGGAGGTAGTGAGACCCATCGAAGGAAACTGTGTGTGTCAAGACGAATTCCAATGCTTCCATTATGAACTCATTGGATTTGTGATAGTCTGTGAGATTGTGAAATGAGGTGCTTGACTGCTGATCAACCTAAATCATGGGGGATGGAGCTGTACAAGGCCTCGACATCAATGGCCACCAATACTGAGCCAGATGGGAGATGCATCCCCTCCAAGTTCTGTAGAAGATTAATTGCATCTTTAATATACGATTGGAGATTGGTGACATAGGGTCTTAAATGATTATCAACAAATCTGCCTAAATGTTCAGTGATGCAGCCATTGCCAGAGAAAATCGGCCGCCCAGGTGAAACTTTCTGGTCCTTGTGTATTGTTGAAATGCTAGGATGTTGGATCCAAATGTATTCCCATGTCTGTCTATGACCCCATGTGAGAACGCACCATCAATGAGATCATAGAACCTACGATCGAAAATGTGAGGGAGGGATGTTTGGTTTTATCTAGAGGACATTGTAGAACGGCTTAATCTGTGTCTTTAGTTCAAACCGTAATACTCCAGGAGTTTATAAAGAGTTTGGAAATTCGAGAGAAATGTATTTTAATTGAACTAAACCCATTCGATTTTAGTCAACTAAAATGTACTGGCGATTGTAGTTGACTAAAATGGCATTTTAAAAGACGGACTAAAATTAAATTTAAATTTGACATCAAATTAACACTGTATGAAGCTATTTAGGGAACTCAACGATCTACTTTTTTTTTTTTTTTTCCTGCAGGTGTACTTTAAATCATTTGCATAACTTACTAACATATCATCATGCTGGAATTCTAAAATTCTTTTTAGCTATTTGTTTCTGCTGGCAAGCAAAATGCTGGTCAGAGAAACTACATCTGGCAAACTTTAGCTTTGTGAAATGGCAAATAAACATCAGGGGTTTGGATAGAACAAGGAAGCCATGCAGGGAATATCGCACCAGAGTCTTGTTTACTCATCAGTCAGCATACAGACTGCTAGGAAGCATGGGGCGGGGAACAAATACAAAGCTGGCGGTGACATTAGCAAACTGCTTACCGTGCACTTCATCTGATCCATAATAGACACAGTAAAACTGCTTTTTAAAGCTCAATAAAATGACTAATTTTATATCGGCAGTCTGTGGTGGATCGTTTCCACAGGAAATATAAAACTGCCTTTATTTACTAATAAATATTTTTATCCTAAAAGTCATCCATTTAAACATTGTGGTTTTTCTGCTTATAGCCTGGCAATAAACGGTCATTTTTAAAAATGATTTCAAAGGAAGTTGAGCTCTGAGCCTGTCTTTTTGTCTTTCCATATGCCATAAAAACCGAATGATTCTAGGTTTTAATAGAGTGGGAAATGCTGTCTGTGTTAACATTAGGGACCGCTAATATCCCTATTTGTTTTGGGGATCATGTCAGCAGAAGACAATTGGGAGTCTAAAACATTACAGCTGGAATAAGGGTTGAGGGGATATCTGCCCATAGCAATACAGGTTAAAATGAGAGCAGTCCGATGTGAGACTTCCCCCTCATTTCTACCTACTTCCTGTTGTGTTTGTAGGAACAAAATGAGTAGAGAAATCTCCCTAATGGGTACACAGATGGCAATTTAGCATGACCCAAGCTTCTAACCCATACCTAACATGTCTGAAAAAGGAAATGTGATGCATATTGTGAAAGCTGAGAATAAACAATTCGATCCAGCGCCAACAGCTTTAGAGTCCAGCTCCTGCCTGCCAAAACATTAATATCCGTTGGATAGAGCGAGAGAGTTGGAGCTTCTGTCAGGTTTTTATTTGGATGGGGAAGTAGGGGAAAAATGTACCTTGTGTGTACTGGTAATCTCGTGTGCCCTGTATGGTCTACACCAGGGGTAGGCAACTCACGGCACTGGTACCGCAAGCAGCACGCAAAGCCTCTTTTGCCGGCACTCGACTCCCTCCCCATCAGCAGAGCAGTGCAGGGAAGTGTTAGTGAGACACTAATGCGTTCCATTTTCACATTTCCCCATGCCACACACCGGCACTGAGGGGGAGGCACTATGCCCCCACACATTGTAAAGGATGGGAAAAATTGTTTGGTTCTTTAACTTTGTTGCTGCGATCATTGGCTTTTGTGATGGGGAAGAGATTGGGTGCAGCTCTGCTGCCAGGGGGGGGGGGGGGGGGGGTTGGTCTCGGCTTCCAGGAGGAGGGCTGTCATTGGCCACTGCTAAAGCCAATCAGTCCTGCTAGCCCCACCCACCATCTGGAGGAAGATGACTCGCTCGGTTGCCACTACCAATCTCAAAGAAGGGGTTTCACTGTGATAAAACCACAATCAGGTGACAGTTTGTGGAATTACTGTCAAGCTTCTGGAAACTTTGTTGAAATTATTCCTGAACCTTTGCGTCACTTACTACTGAACCCCTGCACTCTGTGTCCCTTTAAGACAGACAGAATTTGGTGCAATGTAAATCATACCCAGCTTTTCCTGTGCAGAGCATCGCAATTTTTCTCAGCTGCTGGGGCCTAACTTATGATCCTGCACAGAGGCCCACTGCTTTCAGAAAATGCCCCTTACCTGAGCCCATTGCGCATCCATTCCGGATGCTTTTATGTAACATCACATGCATTGCATGCAGGCTTAATGCAAGAGGTGGATCAGCAGGATGAGTGTGCCAGGACAGATGTATCTCATCTGCTTCCTTTCACCACTCTGCATATCAAGCATATCATAGATGAGCAGGAGGGTGGAGCAGGAGGGTGCGGTGTTGGAGCAGGAGGGTGCAGCAGTGTTTCGGTGTTGGGCCAGACGAGCAGCGGTGTTTCGGTGTTGGGCCAGACGAGCAGCGGGGGTTCGGTGTTGGGCCAGATGAGAAAGGAGGTACATCGGTGGAACACATGAGCAGGGGGGGTACAGCAGTGGGGAAAATGAGCAAGGAAGGTACAGTGGTGGAAGAGATGAGCAGGAGGTTCAGTGTTGGGTCAGGTGAGCAGGGGGGTACATCAGTGGAACACATGAGCAGGGGGGGTTAAAGTGGGCGGGGCAGATATGTGGGGGAGAACAGTGGTCTGAGGTGTGAAGGTGCATGAATTGGGGCTGATTGGAGGCATGAGAGTGCATGATGTTAATTTCTCACTACTAAAGTAGTTTACAACATTTACTTTATAAAAAAAAGCCTTTTTGTGATTGGGAGTGTGAAGTTTACGGTTTTTATTTTTTGGTCTAAAAAAAAAAAATCAGCACATTGTGCTCAAAATGTTTCCTACCCCCTGGTCTACACTGTCCATTATTTTTTTTATAGTGAACCTAGACTTAAGTGATTCTAAAGGTAAAATTAAACGCTTCAGCCCTGGAAAGATTTACCCACCTTAAAGCGGTTGTAAACCGCATAAACTTTTTTTTTTTTCCCCAAACCTGCAATGCAAAAGGCATAATAGGCTAGTATGCACCGCATACTAGCCTATTATGAAATACTTACCTCGGAACGAGGTGTGTACCACTTACCTGGTCCACGCCGAGCAGGATGTCATCTTGCTCCGGCGTGTCTTCCGGGTATCGCCGCTCCAGCGCTGTGATTCGCTGGAGCGGCGATGACGTCACTCCCGCGCGTGCGCGCGGGAGATTTAAAATCGGCAGGGTCCGGCGGGTGCCGGTCCTTCAGCCGTGGATTCCCCCCTGCGCATGCGCCGCCCGCATTGCGGGGGGAATATCTCCTAAACCGTGCAGGTTTAGGAGATATTCTCCTTACCTACAGGTAAGCCTTATTATAGGCTTACCTGTAGGTAAAAGTCCAAATAGTGGGTTTACAACCACTTTAATGACGGGCCATTTTTTGCGATACGGCACTGCGCCATTTTAACTGACCATTACGCAGTCGTGCACGTTGTCCCCAAACAAAATTTGTATCCCCCACCCCCCCTACAAATAGAGCTTTCTTTTGATGGTATTTGATCACCTCTGCAGTTTTTAATATTTTGCGCTACAAAGACTGACAATTTTGTAAACAATATTGTTTTTTACTTTTGGCTATACCTATCCAAAAAAAAAACCAAATGTATTCATCAGTTTAGGCCAATATGTATTCTACTACAAATTTTTGTTAAAAAAATTGCAATAGGCGTATATTGGCTTGCGCAAAAGTTATAGCTTCTCCAAAATAGGGGAAAGATTTATACTTTTTATTTTTTACTAGTAATGGGCAGCTCTTAAGTGTTCCCTAGGGGGGTGCTTTTTAACTGGGGGGAAAGAATCTTTCTCTCTTGACCCACGAGAGCGCTCTCGTGGTGGGCGCCCACAATACCACAGGTACATTGGTTTGCGCCGTATGAGGGCGGTCAGCAAGTGTTAAAACAAAACATGTCTATTTTTGCACAGAGCTGCCGCGAACCTCTTTGCAGGTCTCTCACCAGCACTCCTGGCCTATCCACTGTCAATCACAATGCCCGCCACCACCGCTGACTTGAAAGAAAAAAACCTCTGTTCCCGCCATTTGCCTGCTCTGCTGCCTGACAGTTATTGGCTAAGGTGTAGGATCACCGATGTCACCGGGTGGCGCCGCTCCTTGTAACGTCACCGACCCAGCATGCACTGGCATTGTGATATTGGATCCACACCAGAGGACTTTTTTTTTTTTTTTTTAGGTGGCTCCGGGATCTTGTTAAAGGAGGCTTCCAGATTCCGGTAAGCCCCTCCCCCGTTGAGGACATGGGGTCTTTTGTGGTTCAGGGGATGGGGCACCCTGCTCGTCGTGTTCATGCGCAGTTCAGACCACCTGCCTTTTCACAAATTGTGTTTAGTGTGACCTTTTTTTGCCAAGAGCTTGTCATTTGGTTAAATGCACCCTTTTCTGCTGTAAATTATGGAATTTCGCATATCTGGTACATTCATCTGTTTTGCACATCATTAAATACAAATTGTACTGGCTTAATCCAAATTGTGCTAGCTAAGCCGCAGAGTATATTCATACTGTTCTGCTCACAAGTTTACATACCCCTGGTCAAGTTTTTGGAATGTTAACCATTTATTGCTGCACCAACGCCCTGAAAAGGTCCACTGCATATGCCAAGCCACCTAGACATGCCTCAAAACTTGCTATGTTTGGGGAGTTGACAGCCTATGAAGAAAAGGGCACTATCCCCACTGAAGCATGGAGGTTGCTCACTGCTGTTATGGGGTGTTTGGACTACAGGGTCACATGGATTTTTAATCAAAATAGATGGCAAGATGAATGAAGCATATTAGAATATTGCCCAAAATTTGCATCTATCAACCCAGAAGCTGCATATAGTATGCTCTTGGACTTTTCAAATTGAAAATCATCCAAATGTAAGGCCAAATCCACCCCAGGCGTCTCTGATCTACACATTTTTGAGCCACTTTAGAAAGATTTTAATGATTTTTAAATGTAGTTCCCCTGCTAGACCACAAGACCTGGAATTTTGCCAAAAAGTGTAGCTTTACCACATGAGAAATTAAAATGCTCATCCACAACTACCACAAGACTGCAAGCTTTGTACTATTCTCCAATTCAAAAATTAACAACTTGAATCAAATTAAACACTAAAGAGATGATTTTGTCTGATCACTCAAAAAAGGCTTCATCGTAAATATTCTGCCAGGGATATGTTAACTCATGAGCAAACTATAAAATGTCTAGAAGAGAAGTAAACCTTTCACAAACCTGGGCAATGGCCACTGGTCATTATGGAAAAAGGATAGGCAGAGGTTGGCATCAGTGATCCTTGGGTTAATACTCCGGTGAAATGAAAGTTCTCCACTCACAAGCCTTTATTGGCCATTAAAGCCACAATTACATAAAAGGGCTAATAGGGATGCTTCGAATCTGGGGTTAATGCTTTTCGAGTAAAGTTTGGATTCTGTCTCTAAATGTTTTCAATTGCTTTGTGGCTTTAACCAACAGTAACCTTTACTAATGTTTGCTTTATGGGAGTAGAGCTGTTCTCTAACATTTTAAATGCTTTACACCTGTATGATGGAACCATAGACTTTAATTTCTCTGTCCTTTCATGGAAAGGTCTTTAATACTGGGGTATAGAGGCACATGCTAATCAATTTATCTGGCGTGGCTTACAGAAACAAGTAACTTCCAAAGCAAATGCATCATGGTTTTTCTTTTCGGTAGATTAATATATACATGTATGTTTAAAAAAACAAAGCTCTCCAGATGTTCCAGAATATTCAATGCAGCTGGCCATTGGCAGGTCTGGTGTTTTTCCTTTCAAAAAAGTTATGCCCCTTTCACACGAGCTGTCCGATCAGGTCCACCTGTCAGTTTTTCAGGCAGACCTATTCGCACCCTCTGGTCTCTTCTATGCTGACACCCTCTGCCATCTGATCCTGTCTGCCAAAAAGACAAGTGGTGGTTCTATTCCCCATCTGTTTGGGGGATTGAATGTAAACTGTCCATTTTTGTCTGATTGCCCCGTAGAGGAGAGCTGTCTGCTTTAAGGGACCTGTCATCTGCCTGCTCTGCGGGGATCAGCAGAGATCCCCCACTGAGCAAAAGGATTCTGCTTCCTGAGGTGCCCGTGTGAAAGGGGCCCAACATGGCATATTGCTGGTCTTACTGAAGTGGAATACTCTGGTTAGAGCTTTTTGCTGCAACAGTGATTTCAAATGATTGAGCTTATTTTCATGTACTATAGATTCAGCCATTCTAGTATTCTTGAAATGCATAGACTTGTTTCTGCAGGTCATGGGTGACTTGTGTTCTTGTGTGAACTGTTAGACAGTCGACACATCCCGTTTGGATTGAACCAATATTTGTATGACCAGTGCTGACCCCTGAGGCCGCTGGCACACATGGGATGTGTAGTGGAATGTGTGTACCTTGTGTCTGAGTGCAGAATGTGGCAGACCAATGTTGGGACAGAGTGTTCCAGTAAATATCAGGAGTAGACAGAGGCCATCTGTAAACATATTATTTTTCTGACTTTCAGGCTCTACAGAGACTTGCAAGTCAATATCTTAAGAGAGACTGTCATCGTGGGAAGAATGAGACTCGGGAATGCAGGTATACAGGCTGGCTATAAATGATCGGTTTAGCCTTTGACTCTGGCCCAACAGTGTTGTCCAAGAAATTATCATCCAACACCATTTAGAAGTACAGAACAGTAGGTCATTTTCAACACACTTTAGTTCCTTTAGGCTAAAGAACCTGAAATTTCAGTGTAATTAAATAACAAGTGTTGGCGCCAAAGAATAATACTAATAGTAAATTAAAAAGGGGCAGCTGCACTAATTTTTTTAAGTTGAAAAACCACCTTGCAAATGGATATAAAATAAGACATTTCCATAAATTATGACAAGGCAAGTCCTCACAGACTATTTCAGTCACCGCGGTAAGGGAAATGGGTGCAGTAATTGACATTTCGCCCGTGCTCCACCATCAACCGTGTGTGAAATGCAAACTCATTCAGAAACCTAAATTGCATAAGCCTTGTATCAATTATACTCCTTTGGTCAACCGTATCTAAAGGGGATGGTTCTCGGCTCCAGAGGTGTCTCCTTACATATACATATATCCTTACCATAAAAGCTCAGGAGAAGCATATTGTCATAGTGCAGTACGTTTTATTAAAACAACTGTTCCAACAGGTAGATGGCAAATGCGCACTTACATTTAGCGGTGCTGTAAGTCAGCACCAACATATACAGCCAACCAAGTGCACTCGTCTCTCCAGGTTGCGGCGTGTGTTCCAAAACACAAGAGGTCGTGATCAACACGTCATCAGGTTTTGAAGCTTCCTGATGAGGTGTTGGTCTTTTTCAGTGTTGGCTGCTCCTGTGTAGTAACTCCCATGGAATTTGTTTACATGTACAGCTCAATTAAAGTCTACAGGGAGTTGTGCAGGAGCAGCCAATGCTGGAGAAGACTTCAGGTCAGTGTGATGGTGGCGATGGTTAAGGTTCTAAGGTTGGAGGCCTAGGCTTTTTGTGAATTTGTTCTTTGAGGTGATTAAATATATAATGTAATATTTTGCAGTTTACCAATTTTTAAATGTGGTGGCTGCTTTAGTTTTTTCTTTTTGTTCCCTTTATTTTCACTTGGTGATCTGGCCAGTAACACTTATGTACTACTGGAGAACCAATGGAGCTACACTTGGGCAGCAGCATTGTCAACCTGGAAAGAGGGTAGTGTTTAGACTAGCAGTTTTATGCTGGCCTTGACTTGGATGGACTTGACTAATAGGTTAAAGTTGATTTCTACTAACACTTTTATCAGCAGTTCCAGCAGTAGTTTTTTGTTGTTTTTTTTTGTAGTTCGACATAGTTTGTAGTTTGAAATAGTTTTTGGTAAAATATTTCTTTTGGCTGTCTTGCTTGTAAGATGTATGCACTTGGCAGCAGACAGTGGCATAATCAAGCAGTAAATGGATGCTTTGTACTTTGGCCGACAGATAAATCTGGCAAACGCTGATCTTGTAATGACAATTCATCATAACACTAGTGAAAGCAGCAGAGGATATTTTTATTGTGTAAAGAGAAGGCAGAAGAATAGAGTGTTGCTTTCAATTAAAGTGGAGTTCCACCCAAAAGTGGAACTTCCACTTTAAGCACTCCTCACCCCCTTACATGCCACATTTGGCATGTAATTTTTTTTCTGGGGGGGGTCATTGGGCTTCGGTAGAAGTGGGACTTCCTGTCCCACTTCTACTTCCACCTACGGCCCGCCTAGTTGGCAACTCCTCTCGCCTTAGGCGGCCCCTCCCAGGCGATCTCCTGGGACATGTGACGGGTCCCAGGAGATCGCCTGTCCACTCCTAGAGCGCAGCGTGACTTGCCCATGCGCAGTGCTTGCCCGGCTGTGAAGCCGAAAGCTGTCATGGCTGGGTGCCCACAGTGTGAATGAGGGGGAGAGGAGCGACGCTCCAGGCGGCCGCATCGCTGGACCGTGGAGCAGGTAAATGTCTGTTTATTAAAAGTTAGCAGCTACACTTTTTGTAGCTGCTGACTTTTAATAGACAAAAAAAGGCTGAAACTCTGTTTTAAAGTTTCGCAAGAGTGATCATGCATCATTAACTTGTGCTTCTGTACTTATCTTGGTAATAATTCTTTATACTGTATATGGCAATATACTGAGGTTAAATGTAAAACTCAGGGTTTTAAGTTGTGCAATTTTTGACCATTCCTGATGAAAATCACTGTTGGGGGTTCGTCTGCCAACTCCCACCCAAAATCCTTTAATGGGAATATTGAAGGAACTTGGTAGAGATTAAGGTAACAGCAATACATCCAATCAGATAGTAAGGTGTATCAGTGGGTAAAATGGTAACGTGACATCCCTGTTAAAAATATTTATTTTTGCCCGTTATAAATATGTTTAAGGTGGTATGATCGTGAATAGGGCAGCAAAATATCGCAAGTATTGGTGAGGCCAATTTTTTCAGCGGTATGGGTACACATACTGCTGGGCACTGCATTAAACACCGTGGCAGTGCAGAGATTACAGGAGAAAGACAGGAGAGAGTGATGCTGGGCTTATTCATATAGTCACTACAGTTTGACTATTGTATTCGGATTATGTCAAAACTGATTAGGATAATCTAGCGATGGATGGACCAAGGTTGTGCTGCTGAGGATCCCATGGAGGAAACTGCAGCTGAGCCACACATTGGAGTCTGCTGTCATCTATGAAATGTGCTCTTCCGCTGTGGTTTCTTTTTTTATATAAGCTGCCAGAACTGACTGATTTGAAAAGCGAAGACATGATATCATTAAATTGGGGCTAGAACAAACGAAGAAGCAGTAACGTTTTTTTTTTTTTTTTTTGTTGGCAGCACCAGGATCCCTAGAGGATACAGTTGTAATAGAACACATTATAGATTTTGAAGATTGAGGGAAAAGTCAATTTATAAACTGTAATTAAAGCGGAACTTCAGTAATTTTTTCATCTATTTATTAAATCTGCTGTTTTAACTTTGGATAGTAAGATTTTTTTTCTGCCAGTAAATACCTTATACAGCCCACTTCCTGTTTCTAGGCTTATGACATCATGCACAACTCCGTTGCGCACTCTCATGAGAGTTTACCAGGAAGGGAGGGGGGATGAGTCATAAGAGGGCCAATCAGAACTGGAGATGTGCCTCTGTGTGTCTGTAAATCCAGGTGTGAACAGGTAGCGGCTTCAGCTGCCCACAGTTAAAATAGTTGCAGCCAGACTCGGTGGAGGGAGATTTCTGCAGCATATTTGGCAAGCACAGAATTGGTGTATATATGAAATATGCAAAGTGGTTGGAAAGAAGCTTCAGAATGGCAAAGCTGTTATTACAAATTATGTGAGCAGACTGCAGTTCCTCTTTAACCACTTAAAGACCAGCCGCTGCATTTGTACTGTGGCAGCTTGGCACTCCCGGATGAATCGCCGTTGTAAGTCAGCCGCTTAAAGACCACTAGGGGGCGCGTGCGACATTATACCAGTGGCTGAGATGTCCATGTCCGTTCTGTCTCTCAGGATTGCTCCAGAGACAGAACGTGGAACTCTGTAAACAGACCCCCGTTCTGTCAGGGGAGGATAGACAGATCTGTGATTAGGAACAGCGATCTGTCTCCTCCCCCAGTCACTACACCTCCCCCACAGCTAAAAAACACCTCCCTAGGGAACACTTGACCCCTTGATTACCCCATAGTGTTGGCCGCTTTCCTTCCAGTGACATTTACACAGTAATCAGTTCATTTTTATAGCACTGATCGCTGTATAAATGTCAATGGTCCCAAAAACGTATCAGACCGTGTAAAATCACAGATCACGATTACTATAAAAAAAGAAGCCATAAATCTATCCCCCGTTTTTTAGACGCTATAACTTGTGTAAACCAATCAATGTACTTATTGCGATATTTTTGGTAAAAAAAAAGGAAAACTATTATAAACTGATGTAATCTCTATTTTGTTTTTTGGCTTATAGCAAAAAAAAAATGTGTTCAAAATTTTCTGGTTCAGAAAAGCAACCCATGTGAAAGAACACAACAGAAATGACAATTAGAGCTGCCCCGTGTCCTCTTGTATCAGCTCAATAGGCTGCCCTGCTAAAGTAGAAGCTTCAATGTAAGATGAGCTATTGGCACAATGTAGTGAAGAGTTCACTCAGGAATAAGCCCAAGATATTTTATTGGTTATATGTTCATATTAATAAAAGTAAACTTAGGGGAAATATATTGACTGGCATTGCTCCCATTCCCATAAACTGCTAGTTGCTTGGCTGTCATTCTGATGAACCAGTGCTTTTTATATCCTTGACCTGGAACAAGCAGACAAGGAATTTCAACACACATTGACAGCATGCATTTTCTGTATCGCAGCCAGGCAACAAGCAATTTTTAAAGGCAGTTACTGCACTTCTCGTGGCGGGGTCACTTTAATAGTTTTTTTAACCTAAAAAGCAGTATGGTAATTTCAGTACTTTATTTTATGCATCTCAGTTCTTGAAGCATGTTTCCTTGTTATCTAGTTTATACTTGTGTGTGTTCTCTCTCTCCTGTGTAGGAGTGTTTTCTCTGTGTGGAAGTCTATGATGGAGGGGACTGTTTTTATTGGACAGACACGAGTCACTGCAGCTGACAATTATAAAAATGTCACTGCTGAAGCGGCTAAAACTGTTCGAACGGCAAAAGAACAGCTCCTGAAGAAGGTAAACTAAATATTGCTTCTTTTTCTCAAAGTGATTAACTACTTCAAAGCAAAATAAGGTCGTATATTGAATGGTAATCAGATTTTCATTTTTTGTTTTTGGGACATACCATATAATGTAAAAAGATATAGGATAATTGCTCAATAGTCCTGGGTCTTGTATTTTTCCTTTCAATATGTGCCATGTACACTATATTGAGTTGGCCCACTCTTTGCAGCTATAACAGCTTCAACTCTTCTGGGAAGTCTGTCCATGAGGTTTAGGAGTGTCTATGGGAATGTTTGACCATTCTTCCAGAAGCGAGGACAGACACTGATGTAGACAAGAAGGCCTGGCTCGCCCGTATCCACTCTAATTCATTCCAAAGGTGTTTTATCGGGTTGAGGTTAGGACTCTGTGCAGGTCAGTCAAGTTCCTCCACCCCAAACTCTTTCACCAATGTCTTTATTGACCTCGCTTTGTGCACTGGTGCGCAGTCATGTTGGAACAGGAAGGGGCTGTTTCCACAAAGTTGGGAGCATGAAATTGTCCAAATTGTCTTGATATGCCGGAGCCTTAAGTGTTCTTTTCACTGGAACTAAGAGGCCCAACCCCTGAAAAACCACCACACACCATAATTCCCCCGTGGACGAGTGTGCTTCTGGAAGAATGATCAATCATTCCCATACACTCCTAAACCTTGTGGACAGCCTTCCCAGAAGAGTTGAAGCTGTTATAGCTGCAAAGGGTAGGCCAACTCAATATTGAACCCTTGCGCACTGAGACTGGGATGCCGGTAAAGTACAATGTGCATGTAAAGGAGGGTGTCGCAATACTTTTGGTAATATAGTGCATTTTCAATTGGTGAAAGGTCTGTACTGCAGGCAGGCCAGTTAGGAACCCAGATTTGTCTACTACATTGATGTTACAGATGCAGTATGTAGTTTTGCATTGTTCTGCTGAAATATGCAATGACTCCCCTGAGAAAATATGCCATCTAGATGTGAGCATATGCTGCTCTAAAACCTGGTTACATCTTTTAGCATTGACAGGGCCTTTCCAGATGTGCAAGCTGCCCATTTCATACCCACTGACGAACTCCAATGTAAGCTTTTGAACTGAGCGCTGATAACTAGCCAGAAGGTCCCTCTCTTCTTTAGTCTGGAGGATGTGGCGCCCGTGGTTGCTAATTTTAGATTTTATTCCTCTGACCACAGAACTATTTTGTCACTTTGCAACACACCATATTAAATGAAATTTGGCCCAAAGAAAATGGCAGCATTTCCAAACCATGTTCAGATCTGGCTTCTTTGCAGGGTAGAGCTTTACTGTGATTTTTAAACTGACACTACAGGCAAGTATTCCTGAGTCCATGCAGTGATGTCCATCACAGAATCATTCCTGTTAGGGCAACGCCATCCTGAAGGCTCAAAGATCACAGGTATCCAGTATTGCATTTCGGCCTTGTCCCTTGACAAGGTTTCTCCACTTCTTGAAATCTTTGGCTATTCTGTACTGTAGATTGTAAGTCCTCTCTTTATGTTGAGGAACATTATTCTGAAATTCAACAATTTTTAGATGTTGCTTTTCAGATTGGTTAACCTCTGATCATCACTTCTGAGCCATTCTGACTCTCAGGTGCCCTTTTTATACCTAGTCATGTTCGCATGTTGCCTTTTAACCTAATTAGTTGCAAAAAGTTCTTTAGCTCTTCCGTGTTGGTACCACGCTGCAAGATTTTTGTTGCCCTGTCTGTTAAATTTAAGTTTAAAATTGATTTGTTTTCTATTTCCGATTGTGAATAAAACATGGGTATGGGATTTGCAAATCATTGCATTCTATTTTGTAGATTTTATAGTTTAACTTTTGGATTTTTTTTTTTCTACATTTGACTGAAAAGCTTAAAACCTGGTATATTTGAACTTCAGCAAGTAGGAAACAGCTAGGTTTCTTGTACATGGCTTCTAATATGTATTGTGGTGATTGCAGAGTATTGAGCAGCTTGTGAAAGTACAGAATGAATTACTGGAAACTGTGAAAGAAGTCAGCAAAACCAAGAAACGCTATGTCCAAATGGAGCGTGTCAGCGAGGTGGCTAAAGAGAAGGCAGCTGACACTGAGACCAGGTGAGACCTTTTAGACATTGGATGGAAGGGCATATTGGGGAGTAGAATTCTTTATAGGGCTGCAAACTGGCCAAATTGGGTAGCAAGGTCCAGCCAAACACTCTTTACCATATTTGTAAGTAATGCCGGGGTCTTTAGATCTTAGTTGTGTTTATTTGATAATGTAGTAGATAATGTCTAATGGCTTTGGTGGATAACAAAGTGTAATTTTAGTCAAACCTGAAGTCAGCCTTAATCTATGCCCACCCCTATTTCAGCCTATTCTATTGACACTGTAAAAGGAAAGATGCCTATACTTGCCTATTCTAAAGCCGCTTCAGTCTGGTCACATGTTCAGGCTCTGTAGAGGATGGTTGCCCCATAGTAAACCTCTGGGTGACATTGCATAGGTTCTGCAGCCATGGTCTCTGCTCTCTCCTCTACAATGAAGCTGCTGGAGAGATCATGTGACCGGACCAGAGTGACTTAAGAATAGTAAGTGTAGGCGTTTTCTTGTAGAGGGTAAATGGAATAGGCTTAGAATGGGTGTGGGAGTAGATTTAGGCTTGGGTTTTGACTGGAATTAAGTACTAGATCTTCAGCCTGTTTTTGTATCCTTTCCTTTTACATAGAAATGTATAAGCCATATCCTGAGGCTTCAGAGATAAGGAGGGAAGTTGCTGTTGGTGTCGGATATCTAAGAAAGCAGAGGCAGCCCTCAGACATTTATGAGGGGGATCTTTGCATATTTAAAGTGCCCCCATCATTATCATTCTCACTTCTCTTGAAGCAATCTTTGGACTTGCAGAAGCCAAGTCACAGTACTCGAAATTGCATAAAAACATAAATAAAAAAAACTGCCTGAAATTAAAAGTGAAAGCTGCTGCTCCCATTCTGGGCAGTCTATAATGCATAATTTCTGTACCAATCATTAGTGGTTGCAGAGTCTATTGTTTAATCCCTATCTCGCAGACTTTCTCTGAAAAGTGGAGCAATATACCAAAAGAAGCCTGTATATGTAATATATAGATCTTGCAACTATATACCGTACATATAAACAAGGTTTACCAAATTCAGACCAGTGCATTTTTATTCTGCATAAAAAAAATACATTGACTGTGTTTAACATGGATTACAGGCCCTAGTACATACCAGTACAGGCAACACAAGTAGAACATGCTGCTTTTTTTTCCGTATGCAACACATCTGGAACATGGCAAAATGCATGAAAACGCACCGGAATGCACATGTCTAATTGTAATGAAGAAACATAAGGGGAAAGTGCATTGGAGCACATCAAAAATGCGCATGCAGAAATGTACTAGGAGTGCAGAAATTGTAGTATGAACTTGCGCTTATATACATGAATACATTCATATTAAGATCTTATTGCATAGAAGCTCAACACAAAAATTCAACTCCTCTTCTACCCAAATACTAAAAAGCATTGCCTCTTGATGAGAGGATCTACGGCAGGAGCTGAGGGCGGACTATGACGCATCTTAAAAGACTGAAAATGTCATTCTATTCACAACAGGGCAGGAAAACTAGCATCCTAGCTCAAAAAGCCACAAGCACGTTCAAACCTTACTCGGATAATACACTATCAAACTAACGCCACTCAAGCCAAAAGACACAGCCAACGCATTTAAAGATTACTATTGCTCCTTCTACAATCTTAACAAAGACCCATTTCCTCCAGGAAATCCAACTGCCCTCGATGACACCACACTCCAGAAACAGAATTCCCCCATTACCAATGCAGAAGTAGCAGTTCTAAAAACACTCCCTATACACAAATCACCCGGAGCGGATTGATTTTCTGCTGAATACTTTAAGGCTTTTACTATACTCCTTACCCCTAAACTAGTTGAAGTCTTCAATACAGCAGCTGTGTCTGGCTCCTTCCCAAGTGAAATGCTCCAAGCAGTCAGTATCTCTGCCCAAACCAGGCAAAGACCCGAAACTTCCCCAGAATTTCAGGCCCATTTCACTATTGAGTGCGGATCTTAAAATATACACCAAAATTCTAGCCAACAGATCAATGGAAATTACACCATCTCTCATAGGTCTGATCCAAGTTGGCTTTGTAAATGGCAGACGGGCGCCTGACAGGACTAGAATGCTAAACCTACTGTGATTCGCAGAAGTGACCAAAGGAACCTAGTCTTCCTAGCCCTAGATGCAGAAAAGGTCTTCAACAAAAATTTGGTATATCTGGTCTCATCCATGTCACTATATTTCAACCCTACTGCCCGAGTCAATACCCTCAGCTTACTCTGACCCATTTGTGCTTTCAAATGGGACCCGTCAAGGATGCCCATTGTCCCCAATAATTTTCTCCCTGGTTATAGAATAACTAGCAGAATACATAAAATCCAGTGAGGCAGTACAAGGTATCAAAATGGGACTATTCACAGATATCGTTCTAACCATACCCAAACCAGAATCTTATATTCCTGCAGTACAATCCTTACTTAACAAATTTGGAGAGGTCTCCTTCAATAAAGTCAACACAACTAAATGCTATGCCCTTACTCTAAACATAAGAGGAAATGGTCAGCAAACTAGAAGTTCCCCTGCAATTGGGAGTCCCTGTTCGATTACCTACCTTGTTATACAGCTAACCTCATCTTCCTCTAGAATATACCCCCAATAACTACCCTCTTCTGCTTACTAAAGTGGAAGAGACACTACACCAGATCAGCCAACTTCACCTGACATGGCTTGGAAAAATTTCTGCATACCAAATGCAAGTTTTGCCCTAATAGTATTTTAGGACTCTGCACATTCCTATCTCAGATGTTTTTCACACAGTTAAGGATATGCCTGCGGAAATACATATGGGCAGGGGTAAAAACAGAATTGCACTAACAAATCTGTATAAATTTAAACAACTTGGGGGTGTGGGTCTTCCTAATGCGCAAGAATTCTACAAAGACGCAGTACTCGATCAAGTGAAGTACTGGTTCTCTTGCCAAGCAGACAATAGGTGGGCTGAACTGGAAAGCGGTTACACCAGGTCATAACCTCCCTGCACTAGCAATGGTGGCCAGTCTGCACCATAGCCCATCAATCCCTCCTTTCCCGACCATTCAAGTGACTATGGCAGTGTGGTCTTCACTGATGAGACACAAATTTGCTGACACACCAGTTTGCAGACCAACAATACCCTTAGCATCATATGAATACCTAATCCCGGGACTATGCACTCAACCCTGGGAAAAAATGGGGCACATTTCTCCACAGCTGATATAACAGAACTGGATGCACTGGACAGGTACAACATTCACCAAATAAAGCACTACAAAGCTTTGAATCAAGTCCATCCCATAGAATTTCCTCTAGCATTATGGAACAATTTAAGGAACAAATACCAATATAAAGGGATTCATTTATTTTACAAGTCTGCTTCTTCTTACATGCAAACTAAAACTAGCTAACATGGTTAAATGGGAACAAAAACTACAAACAGAATTGACACTACGCCAATGGCAGATGGCAATACAATATAGTAGTAAATCCTCAGCTTGTGTAGATCACTGGGACAATGCAGAAAAAATATTTCACAGGTGCCATCTCACACCTTTTACGCATAAACAAAATGGACCCAAATAGCTCACCATTGTGCTGGCGGGATTGCTATTGTACTGGCAATCTGTCATATGCTCTGGAGCTGTGCAGAGATACGTCCTCTCTGGAAAGAGGTCTCGTCTTCTCCAAGAAATTACAGGGCACAAGTGCGCCTTAACCCCATCTTTAGCCCTACTGAGTCTAGTTATTGAGCAGTTCCCTCCTCTAATGAGGAAAGTGGTCATTCATATCCTATTTGCCACACGTATCACTCTAGAAAAAGAATGGTGCTCTAAGACATCCCCAAAAATTGAGGACGTAGTAGACAAAAAAAATGTATACAAGGAGGGGAGAGTCATGGTATTCCATAAATATTGGGATATCTAGAGAAACTCATCAAAAGCCTCTTCACATATGATTGATTTGTACATCCTGAGAATGTTGATAACTTATATAAATATATAAAATGTTCTCCCTCTAGTGGTAGTACTGATTAATATCCCTGACTTCTAGAAGCTTTGGTATAATTATGACCTAAGAATTGCTAGAATATGTGTATAGCTCTACACCCATAGCAAAAGTTTGTGTTTATCAATAAGTACTATCAAGCAGCAACAAAGTGACAGAGCTCCAAAGACCTTCATCAGGGGTCAGGGCGGGCCTCTTACTAATACATAACCTAAAGCCTGCTCAGTGTGAACCCAGACGGGGTGACAGGTTTCATCTCCTAGCGAAGCCATATTCTATTGTATTATAGGAGGTCTGCATGTAGGTAGCTATGCTTAAACCTTGAAATCCTTTCTTGTGATAACATTTTTGTATAATTAATATAATGTAAGAAAGGCAACCTACATTGTAATGTAAACAGTGAAAATCAATAAAAATCTATGGTTAAAAAAGATCTTCTTGCATAGATAAAAAATGTAAATACTTCATTTCTCAAAGCAGGTTTAAGGTTTACATAGGTTGGAATTGTCAAATGATACAAACATTTTTACACTGCTCTGCAGCGGTCTCCAAGGTGTATACTGTAGAGCAGTGGTCATCAACCCTGTCCTGCAGGGCCCACTAACAGGCCAGGTTTAATGTATTACCTTGGGGAGATGCAGACTAGAATACTACAATCACTGAGGAGCAAATGATATCCGCTGTGATGTATTTCAGTTATCTTGCAAACCTGGCCTGTTAGTGGGCCCTGCAGGACAGGGTTGATGACCACTGCTGTAGAGTACTGGCTGTTGTATAGGGGCAAGGGGCACCCGTGTTGCATCAGTCTTGCATGTTGACTTTTTGTTTTGTATTTGATTGCTGTTCACTGTGTCTATGGTAAGACAGAGCAATTACTCTGCATCCCCATTGCCTTGTTTGCAGTGACTGGGAAACCACCTAGAATGTGGTGTATCTTGGGTGAACAAATGCACATCCCAAGGTTTGTTTTTTTACTGGATAACCATTTTCTTGTGCCCTGTATCTACCTTCAGACCAGATATGTTGACTCATTTTGGTAATCAAATGGATCCAGTGACCATTAATTGGGAAGGATAGAAAAATTTTAATTTTAATTCTTGTTTTATCTTTAGGTTAAAGAAGAGTGATCACAGCATCTTTCATTCCAAGGCCAACCTGCAAAAGCTCCGTGCCAAGGTATGAATATTATCACATCGAGAAATGGTTTCCTGGCAGTAGACTAGAGTTGAATGTATTGGCTTCTCTAACAACTTTCATCTTAAAGACCTGAGTGAACTACCAGACAAATTAAGGTCTGGAGTTGTGCCAAAGTCCTCAAATGTACAATAAACCGTTGGTAAATGTTTTCATCCGGTACTGATATCTGTTTAACAACTTGTTATGCTTAAAACCTATTGTCCAATTGTTTTTGGCTCGAATAAGGATTTGTTTCCCCAAAAAAGTTTTTCACAATTCCATTAAATTATAATCTAACTGGGTTGGTTGATAAACATGGAAAGTTTTTCTTAAACTTTTCTAAAATTCAAGCTACAAAAATCCAAATACAAGATGCATGTGTATTTCTTTATCGTTACATCACGGGACACAGAGCGGCATTCATTACTATATGGGTTATATGGAGTACCTTCAGGTGATAGACACTGGCAATCTCAAACAGGAAGTGCCCCTCCCTATATAACCCCCTCCCATAGGAGGAGTACCTCAGTTTTTACGCCAGTGTCTTAGGTGTTAGTCATGGTTTAGCTTGCCTCCGCATCCTTGGGATTAGGTGAGCTAACCGGTTCTGTCCAAAAAAGCCTCAGCGCTAAAGTGGTCAGTAACCGGACCCCAAACCCTTGGGGTATAGCCCATAATGCTTTTCTTTTTAGAGAGCTGGACCCTGGGCCCAGAACTTAGAAATCCTTTGGGTGCCTAATGTTTTCTGTTGCCAGGGTGCTATATGGGCCCAGGACAGTGGATCCTTCATAGGAACCCAGGACCTGAAGGTCTAGACATCCCCACAGAGATGGGGGAAGATTGGGCCTCTTGCTTGGCAAAGTCCTGCGGCATGGAGCAGGTAAGTGAGGGGAAAACTTGCGGAACTTGGTTCTTAGCAGGTTTTTTCTGGGGGGTCACAGGGGACATGCCTAAAGTTATGCACTGCATCTGGCAAACTAGTCACATATCATAAAGATAGGATGGCTCTATATGTATTATTCCCCATAAGATGTGACCTCCCTTGTAGTGTTGGAAAAGCATTGAGTGGGGCCTGTGTATAAAGTGTATGTGTGTGTCAGAGAGCTGTGCTGACCTGCAAGCCTCCAGGCGATGCTCCATTCAGTCTTCCTCCTCAGAGCCTGCAAAACGCTGACCTCCTCGTGTGTTTCAGGCTGCAGGCTGCAGTTTGCTGGAGCAGAGAGGTCCCTTCCTCCCACCCCCCCCCCCCTGTCGGCGGGCGCGCGCACGGCGCGCGTTCACGTATTATAGGCGCAATTGGCGCCGTTTAGCTGGGGGGGAAGGGCGGGCCAGTGGCTTAAGGAAGGGGCGGCCCTTCCTTATGTGTTCCAGACAGCTCATTCATTCATTACTTTGGAACTGGGGAGGAAAGACCAGAGCGGCAGCACGGGGCGCCAAGGACACACAGTGGCCAGAAAGAATATTACAGTCTTCAGAAGACTGTTTTCAAGCCTAGGAATAGGCTGTTTCTTTTCCATCTCATAGTTTTTCTTGCAATACTACTCAGGGGGACAGAATGTTTTTTCTTTCCTAGATTTGAAAAAAAAAAAAAAGATGCCGCTGCTTTCCCCACAGGGAGCCTTGGGGCCATCGGGATCTGGGGCTGGAGCTGACGCGGGTCAGTCCAACCCTAAGATGGTCACGGAGGAGGTATTACTCACCTCTTTAAAAGAGATGCAGAAAAGCATGGGTAAAATGATAGCCGCAGCTATGCGGGGCAGTAAGCGGAATAGATCTCCGTCGCCCGAGCGCGGACCCTCAGAAGAGGAGGTCCTTTCCTCAGGGGAATTGGACGACCTCTTGGACAAGGACCAAGTAGGTTCAGGGATCGAAGATCCGGATACAGAGGAGTCTGGGGCAGTCTCCCTGAGGGAGAGCTGGTGGATTCAAGGATTGTCGGACTTGGTCCATAGGGCATTCAACTTGCCAGTACCAGATCTCCAGGTATCGACGGTTTCAGCTTTGGGCTCACTGAGGGCGCCTCAAAGCAATGCTGTGTTTCCGATCCATCCTCTATTAGAGGGAGTTTTGTTCCAAGATTGGAACAAGCCAGATAAGATCTTCTTACCACCTAAAAGATTCTCTGTCCTATATCCTATGGAAGATAAATTTTCCAAAAAATGGGCTACTCCTGCAGTGGACGCAGCCATCTCATGTGTTAACAAATCGTTAACATGCCCTGTAGAAAACATACAGGTGTTCAAGGATCCAGTTGATAAGCGCTTGGAAGCACTACTTAAGAACTCCTTCACTACTGCAGGGGCAGTAGTACAGCCAGCTGTGGCTGCGATTGGGGTCGCTCAAGCATTATCGGATCAATTTAAGCAGATGCTTAAACTTATTCCTGCCCAGCAGGCAGAAGAATTTTCGGATGTCCCTAAGGCCATATGTTTTACGGTAGACGCAATCAAGGATTCTATCCAGCAAGCGTCACGTTTATCGTTATCCCTTATCCATATGAGAAGACTCTTATGGTTAAAAAGCTGGGAGGCTGAGCCCCCATGCAAGAAGCTCCTGGTAGGGTTCCCCTTCCATGGAGGACGACTCTTCGGAGAAGACCTAGATAAATACATTCAGACCATTTCAAACGGCAAGAGTACTCTCTTGCCAACTAAGAAGAAGGTTCAGGGGCCTGCGTTTAAACGACAGTATTCCCCTGGGCAGGGGCCCTCTAATGCCAAGCAGTATCGACGGCCTCCTGCAAAAGCAAACTTCGGCTTCAACAGCAAATCACAAGGACAGGCTGTTAGAGGCAAAAGGCAGTGGTTTCGCAAACCAGCAAAACCAGCCCCCAAGCCAACCTTATGAAGGGGCGCCCCCACCCACGAAGGTGGGGGGAAGGCTGCGACTCTTTTCAGAGATTTGGGAAGCCAGCATTCCCGACGAGTGGGTACGGTCTTCCGTGGCCACAGGCTACAAATTAGATTTCCTAAGGTTTCCTCCTCCTCATTTCCAGGAGTCGAGGATTCCAAACGATCCGGAAAAGGGAGCCGCATTAAGATCGGCATTAGATCATCTACTTTCCCAGGAAGTAATAGTAGAGGTACCAGTCCTGGAACAGGGGCTGGGTTTCTACTCCAACCTATTCATCATCCCAAAGTCCAATGGAGATGTCAGGCCAATTTTGGACCTAAAGATGGTAAATGCATATCTAAAGATCCGCTCATTTCGGATGGAATCCGTGCGGTCAGCAGCTGCCACACTCCAAAAGGACGACTTCATGGCGTCCATAGACATAAAGGATGCCTACCTTCATGTTCCAATTTATCAGCCACATCAAAGATATCTACGCTTCATGGTGGCTTCGCGTCACTTCCAATTCGTGGCGCTTCCCTTCGGGTTGGCTACGGCCCCCCGGGTGTTCACGAAGGTCCTAGCTCCGATCCTAGCCAAGCTAAGGATCCAAGGGGTCACGATCCTAGCATACCTGGACGACCTCCTAGTCATAGACCACTCGTCTCCCGGCTTGGAGCGAGCAGTGGCCCTCACGGTCCAATACCTCGAGAGGTTCGGCTGGGTCCTAAATCGAGAGAAGTCAGCTTTCCAGCCCACAAGGCAGTTGGAATATCTCGGCATGAGATTAGACACAGAACAACAAAGAGTGTTCCTACCTCTGAGGAAGGTAAAAGCCATCAAGGAATTAATCCTACTGGTTCTAAGCAAGAAAGAACCGACTATTCGCCTATGTATGAGGTTACTAGGCAAGATGGTGGCCACATTCGAGGCGGTACCATACGCCCAGAGCCACACTCGCATCCTACAGGCAGCCATCCTGTCAGCATGGAGCAGGAGGCCACAGGCCTTGGATATCCCGTTGCCGCTCTCATCAAGAGTCCGACAAAGTCTGTGTTGGTGGTTAGACCCTCAGAATCTACTGAAGGGGAAGTCTTTCAGCCCAGTGGCTTGGAAGATAGTGACCACAGACGCCAGCCTGACGGGCTGGGGAGCAATTTTGGATGGTTGCACTCGCCAAGGTACTTGGGCAAAGCCAGAGAAGCAGTTGCCCATCAACATCTTGGAGCTCAGAGCTGCTCGACTAGCCCTCAGGGCTTGGACGTCAAAATTGCAGGGGTTCCCGGTGAGAATTCAATCAGACAATGCCACGGCCGTGGCATACATAAATCACCAAGGGGGAACCAGGAGTCAAGCCGCTCAGAGAGAGGTGAGCTTGATTCTCCTATGGGCAGAGGCTCATGTGCCCTGCATATCGGCAATATTTATTCCAGGAGTGGACAACTTTCAGGCGGACTTCTTAAGCCGCCAGACTCTATGGCCGGGGGAATGGTCTCTGCATCCACAAGTCTTTCAAGCACTCTGCCAAAGATGGGGAGTACCGGACGTGGATATCATGGCATCGAGACTCAACAAGAAACTAGACAGGTTCATATCCCGCTCAAGGGATCCGATGGCCTGCGGAACCGATGCGCTGGTTTGCCCTTGGCATCAGTTCAGACTTCTTTATGCGTTTCCCCCGCTCCAGTTACTACCCCGCCTGCTGCGCAGGATCAGGGTGGAGCACATACCAGTCATCCTGGTAGCTCCAGCATGGCCCAGAAGGGCATGGTATTCACTAATCCTGAAGATGGTAGTGGGAGACCCTTGGACTCTTCCTCTACGGCCAGACCTGCTATCGCAAGGTCCGATCCTCCACCCTGCCTTACGGCATCTAAATTTGACGGCCTGGAGGCTGAATCCCTGATTCTCAGGGGTAGAGGTCTGTCTCAGAAAGTAATCTCTACCCTAATCAGAGCCAGGAAACCGGTCTCTAGGGTAATTTATTACAGGGTCTGGAAGGCCTATGTAGGCTGGTGTGAGTCCAAGCGATGGCTTTCTCGCAAATATACCATCGATAGAGTATTACGTTTTCTCCAGCTGGGAGTGGATAAGGGATTGGCATTAAGCACAATCAAAGGACAGATTTCTGCCCTGTCAGTGTGGTTTCAGCGGCCGCTGGCCACCCACTCGCTGGTTAAGACCTTCCTTCAAGGGGTCTTGCGTATTAAACCTCCAGTTAAATCCCCGCTTTGTCCGTGGGATTTAAATCTTGTTCTGTCAAGTTTACAGAAACAACCGTTTGAGCCGTTGGCTGAAATTCCTTTGGTTCTACTGACAAGGAAGTTAGTATTTTTGGTTGCCATAGTTTCCGCAAGAAGAGTTTCGGAGCTAGCGGCCTTATCCTGTAAGGAACCATATCTTATTTTTCATAAGGACAGGGTCGTTCTCCGCCCTCATCCTTCCTTCCTACCGAAGGTCATATCCAGTTTTCATTTGAACCAGGATTTGGTATTACCATCCTTCTTCCCTAAACCTACTTCCAGAAAGGAAGGGTTGCTGCATACCTTGGATATTGTCAGGGCCATGAAGGCCTATCTTAAAGCTACAAAGAAGATCCGGAAAACAGATGTGCTGTTCATTCTACCGGATGGGCCCAAGAAGGGGCAGGCAGCTGCAAAGTCCACCATTTCTAGGTGGATTAAGCAATTAATCACTCAGGCCTACGGCTTAAAAGGGTTGCCTCCTCCAGTATCATTAAAGGCTCATTCTACTAGAGCCATGGGCGCCTCCTGGGCAGCACACCACCAGATCTCTATGGCTCAAGTTTGCAAGGCGGCAACCTGGTCTTCTGTCCACACGTTTACAAAATTCTACAAGTTGGACGTAAGAAGGAATACTGATACTGCCTTCGGGCAGGCAGTGCTGCAGGCTGCAGTTTGAGACCCTCGGATTCCGGGGGCTCCTCTTTTTTGAGTTAAATTTAAAATTTAAGATTATTTTTCTCAACTAAGTTGGATTTATTATGATTTGAATATATCTCTAAATTAAATCCTTTTGTCTTGAAGATGTTCTCCCTCCCCTCATTGTAAGCATTGCTTTGGGACATCCCATATAGTAATGAATGCCGCTCTGTGTCCCGTGATGTAACGATAAAGAAAAAGAGATTTTTAATACAGCTTACCTATAAAATCTTTTTCTTGGAGTACATCACGGGACACAGAGCTCCCACCCCTCTTTTTTGAGGACCATTTTGGGAGGCATACTGCTTGCTACAAAACTGAGGTACTCCTCCTATGGGAGGGGGTTATATAGGGAGGGGCACTTCCTGTTTGAGATTGCCAGTGTCTATCACCTGAAGGTACTCCATATAACCCATATAGTAATGAATGCCGCTCTGTGTCCCGTGATGTACTCCAAGAAAAAGATTTTACAGGTAAGCTGTATTAAAAATCTCTTTTTTTTCTTGCATCTTGATGCCTTTTTTGTGTATTTTTGTTCTAGTTCTGTGCAATAATCCAGCATGAAACAGTTACCATACTTTGCCTCTGTGCAGCAGTTTCCTATTGAGATGGGTCACTGCTCCTCTCTTGTGCAGGGCGACTGGTCTTAGATCTGCCCACCCTACCCTCCTTAGTTTTTCTCAGAGCTTGGGGTGGGTTGGTGGATGTCTGCACAGCACATAAATTTATGCCACTACGATTTTTAAGACCACATCTCTGGGTCTGAAAAGGCATTTGGTGCCCACAAAGTACATATTGTTTGTGACTTTTAAAGAACGATTACGTTTTTTAACTTTTTTTTTTTTGCCCAACATTTAGCTTTTAATGAAGTTGTTTTCAAACTAGGTTAAGTGTATTTTTCTATAATCTATTTACTTGCAGAAATAGTCTTTGACTTGGAGGGAAGCTGCCGGGTCCTGAAAAAATCTAGCATTGCAGGTTACACACCTTGGCCTGCATTTTATGAATGAGCCACAAATCTATGTGGATCTTGGAGAGTGGATTGAAATATCTACTCTTCATTCTAAATGAGCTCTTAGTATGTGCCAAACACTGTATCTGCCTTTGAATCAAGTTTGTGACTGATATCTTATGTAGACACAGCCAAAACTCCAAAGTGTGCAGAAATTTTACCAGTGACCCCTCTAGGGATACTAACTGGATTCTCAAGTATTATTCAAAAACATTCCCATGCTCCTGTTGGGTAAATGAGGATATATTTCCAATAGGGTGGAACCAGCTTTTACCACAAATTGTTTCCCTTAACTATACCAGTAATTCAGGATTAGAAGGATCTGGGTTCGACTGCTGCCGGGATTATGTTCATTATAATCTTCTGTAAAGCATACTGTCTGCACTACCATACATTGTTTGAATTCATGTTTATTGCCCCTTGAGAACATTACATTTTTCTCTGCTGTAGTTTTCTACACAGCTGGTGGTCTGTACACAGCAATTATCAGACGCACGGAATGAATACCTCCTGGCTCTGGCTGCCGCTAATGCCCATCTAGATCTTTACTACTTGACACACTTACCTGAAACCATGAAGGTGAGTTCTGTGGCCAGCTTGACCGTTTTCACTTTCCCCATATTAGGAAAGTGGTATAAATTGTGGTCATTGTGTGGTTTGGAAATGTATTTGGCAATGCTTTGGAATGTCTGGCATGAATGTAGAACATTTTTACTTAAAGTAATCCTGTTGGACATTGCAGATGTTTTTAATATCCAGTTCCACACTGTACATGCTATTACATTTGTAAATTGTCAACTTTTCTCACATACTTCCTATATATTCCTTTGACTTATGGGTTATTCTTTAATTGGGGCTAGATTATACCCACAGAAAAACCAGTCATCCACTATCCTCCTGTCTTGTGATTGCACCTTAATGACGAGTAAAGCCTTGGCGTTGGGAGTTGCGTAAACCAGGAGGAGATGGGCACAGACAATATTGGCTTACTCTTAGGCTAGGTTTTTACTTTTTAAATGTAATATGTATTTTTATTAGATAGTGTAATTACTCAAATGCCATGTGGGCTAGATGATACAATGATATTGGAGGTAATGCTCACCGGTAAACCTTAAGGTACTTGTAAAATTTTCTCTCCTGTAAGTCCATTCAGGGTGGATTCAGGTAAAAGTGTGCCGTTAGTCCAAAGAGGAGGTGACATTTGCAGTTGTGTGGGTTATCTATATATTTTGTTTGGAGTTCCCTTTATACTAAACAAATGGTAGATTAAAGGAAGCTTATCCTTTATGCCCCACCTTATTTACATTTTTTTTCTTTTTTAAATCTTCCATATGGTTAGTGTGTGTATATGTATGGGCATATATAATCTATCAATTTTTTTTTTTCCTTTTACATGGAAGCTCCAGCCAAGGAGTTCCTGTCTCCAAAACAGCTATATCTTATATTTGTAAAGTGGATTATATGTTTTGGTACTTAAAAAAATTAGCTTAAAGTGGTTTTGAAGGCAGAAGGTTTTATTCTTAATGCAGTCTATAAATTAAGAAAAAAAAACTGTGCAGCAGCCCCCCAATACTTTCCTGAGCCCATCTCGATCCAGCGATGTTGCACGAGAGTCTTGGCTGTCTAGGACTCCCTCCTGATTATCTGAGACACAGCAGCAGGCACCATTGTCTCCCACTACTGTCAGTCAGTGAGCCAATGAGGAGAGAGAGAACGGGTGGGGCCAAGCTGAATGCACACAGAGCATCGGCTTGGGTGTCCCCATAAGCTGCTTGCTGTGGAGGCACTTGGCAGGAGGGAGGGACCAGGTGCGCTGGTGAGGAATCTGCAAAGAGTAATCTCTGGGCTGCTCTGTGCAAAACCACTGCACAGAGCAGGTAAGTATAAGGTTTTTAAACAAAAAATAATTTAATATCACTTTAACCCCTCAGGACATACAGCAGGTGTATGCATAGATAACACTTGCACAGTTCATGAACCTTGTGCCACCTGAAGGTATCTTTTTGAGGCCCAAATGATTTTCTGTGTCCCTAGGATCCTAGCATAGGAGCATTCTATTCAGCAGGAACTAAGCTGTGTCCTTCAAATTTCATTTAGACCCCTATCACACTGAGGCGCTATAGCACTGAAAATAGCGCCTGCAAAGAGCCCTGAAAGAGCCACTCTATTCACTCCAGTGTGAAAGCCCGAGCACTTTCACACTAGAGTGGCGCACTGGCAGAGTGAGTGACTAACTTATATAGCGCTTTTTTTGTTCAATCATTTTTGAGTTTAATACTATGTACACTGTTATTGACCTGATTGAATTTAGCAAGAAGACTCCCCTGAATATGTTGCAATTCTCTGAAGATTTCTGTGCATTAGTGTGACTACATGGCTGACAGTTGCAATCAGTGCAGTGTGATTTTGGCAGCTATTTTGTTGTGTACATATAGGCATTCCTTGTGTTCTCAGATCATCATAGGTGATGGCTGGAGTCCAGCTGCTGTGAAAATGCCATTCCAGTGTGAGTGTCGGCTCCTAAGCCGGCCTTGAATAGCTAGACCTGAGCAAGCCCTACCAGGAAAACCAAGCACACCTAAAGAACTACAGATTTGTGTTTGTTTTTTGGGGGTGAGGGGGTTGGGGAACCAGAAAACATTTAAAAAAAAAAAAGGCTGGGCCAGAGACTAAGCAGGATAGCACACCCATGGTCAGGTCTCTAGCTATGGTGGGAATGCTGTGGACTCTCCTCCAATGATCAGACTTATCCTGACAGGCCCCCCTGTCGTTCACTGGCAAGCTCAGTGTGCTGATGCTTCTCCTTCCCCAGCTCTTATGCAGCTGAGAACAGAGGGAATGTGATCACTTAAAAAAAAAAATTCATTACCATTTTAAACTGAATGGGTTGTTTTATGAGGTGATCGTTTACAATCACTTTAAGTTGGCAGAAAAAGATACAATATAGGGCTTGTTTACACTTGAGGTTGGAAGAAAATAAACACACGTGAGTAAACTGTTTTTAATAACTTCTACCATCCCAACCACTCTCCCTTAAAGGGTCACTAAAGGAATTTTTTTTTTTTAGCTAAATAGCTTCCTTTACCTTACTGCAGTCCTGGTTTCATGTCCTCATTGTTTGTTTTTGCTTTGAAGTAGCTGTAATTCTGCTGTGATCTCCACACTTCCTGCTTGTCTGGCTCCTTATAACCATCATACTGGAAGCTTTCTCACGGTGGTCTAAGCCAGGGGTGGGCAAACTTTTTGACTCGAGGGCCGCAATGGGTGAATATATTGTACCCGGGGGCCAGACCAAGAGTAGATGGAAGAGTATGTGTAAATTAATATAAATTAAATTTAAGGTAGAAAAGCATAAAAATAGTCATTTTACAAAACCCTCACACGGACAGGATACAGGAGATATCGGAGACAGCAGACAGAGATTGCATACAATGATTTTGTACAATCTCACCACTGCCATTTCTGTCTGGAAACTGCTGCCTGTGCCTGTCTGACAGCAGAAACCCTGTAATGGTTAACAACACCATTATACCTAAAATCACTGATAATCCACAAGCTAATTGCTCATCAGAATAATGGGTTTTCTTTTAATTAGCACATCAAGTTCAGGTAACTGAAAACATCATGCATGCTGTTAAAAAATGAGCTAAACTAGAGCATTTTTAATAGCAACCACACACAGTGCTGTCAGACAGGCACAGGCAGCAGTTAACAGACAAAAATGGCAGTGGTGAGATTGTACAAAATCATTGTATGCAATCTATGTCTGTTGTCTCTGATATCTCCTGTATCCTGTCCATGTGTGGGTGAGCAGGGAGGCAGCCAGGCTGGAATGATTTATTGATGGTGGAGGTTGATGTGGTAGGTCCACCTGAGCCCCCTCCTCCCTCCACCATCAATTAATCATTCCAGCCTGGCTGTCTCCCTGCTTACCCTCACACACAGTCAACGGCGGGCAGCAGTCTCCACACACTTTACTCACTCACTCGGGCAGGCACTGTCAGGGGTCCGTCCGTTGCTCTGATGGGGTGTGTGTGCGCTCTGTTATCCAGTCCACCAGTCCCGACTGGTCAGGCTCCCTCCGCAGCCGCTCGGTTCACAGACCGTGACTCTCAGATCTCTCTAAGAGGCTCCTCCATCCTGTCTGCCTGTTCATAGGCTGGCGGGAAAATGCGCTCACTGCATTGGCTGCACGGGCAGGTGGGCTGGGCAGGAGGTAGGCTCGGCGGCTCAGCATCGGATCTTCTCGGGTATTTCCGGGAATTGCGCATGCGCAGTTCTGACCCTGAGCCGATCGCCGCTATTTTTACTGGCACCTTTCCCTTACATTTACGTACAGGGGAAAAGTGCCTTGTTTTAACAAACTGTCCGTGGGCCGGATTAAAAGGTCCGCCGGGCCGTATACGGCCCGCGGGCCGTAGTTTGCCCACCACTGGTCTAAGCTGTCATTACTGTGTGTCTAAAACTTCCCAGAACCAATCAGATTCATTTTAAAAACAAAACAAAACACTGCCCTGGATTTGTTTGTTTTTGTTCTGTGTCTCTCTACTTCACAGAAACATGAAGCCAGTTTAAAAGTGAATGTGAAACTAGAGGCACATTACATGATTGATTTTTATCTACTTTTAATCATTTTTAAAAGGAATCAGTTAACTTTTATGTCTCTATACCCTGTAAACAGTAATTTCAGCAAAACATTTTTTTTCCTTTAGTGACCCTTTAAGTTGCAATGGCAGTGGAAAGAGGTGCACACATGCTGCTGCAGGACTTAAACCACTTTCGGCAGACAGGCACTTGATGAACCTGACCCTTTCAACCCCCGCTACTCCTTCTGGGGTCCCCCAGCCAGCTCTCCTTGCCCCTCCCTCCTTCAGAGTTCCCCCACAGCAGACCTCTCACTATGAGGGCACAGTCTCGAGCCAGGCTCTTTGTTCATTCACTACAACTTGGCTCAGTCCTGCCCCCACTCTTTCAAGATTTGACTGACCGCAACAAGATGTCCAGTGAGGAAAGAGATGGGAAAGAGCCAGGGGGAGGGGGATCTGAACACAGAATGTTTGTTTTTTACTTTAATGCAGAAAATGTGTTCAGGTAAAAAACCTTTCTGTGCAATCATTTAAAGTTGTACCAATACAAATGCAGAAGGTGCCATTTCTGATTTTTGGAAAAAAGTTATTTGCCTGGCCATCTTTTGGTAATTTCTGGGGCACTGACCTGCATTAAAGCCAAAATGAAGCTGGAGCTCTTGGCATACTCTTGGTGCTAAATTTAATGAATGTGCATTGGCATGCCAGGAAACTAGTGCAGATTTCCCTTAACCAAACTAAAGTAAAAAAAAGAAAATGGTTAATTTAAAAAAAGATGGAATAAAAAAATCTTCTGTGATACCTTCAGTCCAGAGTTGTCCTACACAATATTTGCCATTCTTATGTCTTTAGACTTCCAGGTTGAATAATGAGAGGTTGAACGCAGCGCAGTGATGTACGTACTTTTTTCCTTGTCTGCTTTCTCCTCCTGTCAGCATGTTCCATGTGGGCACATGACCTGACTGGCTAATTTTGGAGCTTCTCTCTCTTCCAGTCTCAACGCTGCTGTACAGGGCTACTGCAGGAGGCTGATACCAGGTTACAATTGTGTACTTGCACAGTTTTCATTGAAGTTTGATAAAAAATTTGCATTCACTTCTGTATTTTTACACAAGTTTAGGGTGCCGTAATTTGTCAATTTTAGATCACATGTAGAGGCTGTAGTTGGTACTGCGTACTGCAGCCATCTGACACTGAAGCGATGTACACTCAGGAGACTGAGACCTCTCTATGGTCAATAGAAACTGTTACAGGACTGAGATTTACTGCTTCATATAGCAAGACATGATTTCCTATAGGTGGAAAACTGTACGCTACCACTTTAAATTGCCAGTGGTTTGTTCCATTACAGATGAGGAAGGTTTGTATATCACAACACCATGACTCTGCAGGAAATCTGTTCTTTATTTTGGCAGTTATAATGGCTCTTACTGTATTCTCTTCCCATAGTTTCTTTATATGCGCTCTAACGTTTGTTTTAACCACGACTATGAATAACACAGGAAACTGTCTTGAGTCATTGTATTCTTCCTATCACCACATTAGTCAAGTTCCGTCTGGAAAGTTGTATTGCTGTTGGATATAAATATTGTCCTTTAGAATATTTTGTTCGAGTCGGTTCACACTAGGGCGACACGACTTCCAGCGCCACTTGAACATGAACCACAGGGCGATCTGGGGAGATTTACACGACTTGAAGTCGTCTCCAGGACAGGAGACTTTCCAGTGGCCAATAAAACAACAATCAGCTCTGGGAGAGGGAGGGGGAGGGAGGGTGGCAGGAGAGGTTTGCCTGAGAAATGTATGTTATCTTCCTGGAAAGTCGCTTCAGTTAAGACAGTGATCCGACGTCTGAGGCGATTTCCATTGAAATCAATGGGTACAAATCGCCTACAAGTCTGATTGAAGTAGTACAGGAACCTTTTCTGAAGTCGGATCGCCTTGAGTCGTGTGTATTAACACCGCTCCCATTCACTTCCATTGTTTTTCTCTACATCGCGACTTGGGACGACTTGAGGCGACATGAAGTCGGATCGCAAGTCGCCCCAGTGTGAACCGGCTCTATCTGTTGTGGATTTTATGAATGCCGCAAATACAGCCTCCTTTCCAAAGACTATTTTGAGAATGAAGATTTGGGGTCTAATGGTTCAAACACTTTATCCTGCAGGTAATCATTAGTGACAGACTAGGAGGTTGGTAATAAATACTGTATATGCGCAATGTACTGTGCAGATCAGTGATGTCCATAACATAGTATTGTGGCCAAAGGTAAAAGTATGGGCAAAGCTTTTTTAGCCATACACTCCTGGGCCACAGTAGTGCCCTTGGACTCTCCCTATGATCCAGAATCGGCTAACATTGGGCTAAATAATGTCTGCTGACATCCTAGAGCTGCTCTAGGCCCTGGCAGGATCCTGAAAAATATCAGGTTCCACCCAGATGCCTGATCGCCAGCTGTCTCCGGATTTCAGAATGCCGCTACCAGTGAGCTTGAGCTAAAGTTCCTTTTGAACATGGTCTTGTATGTAGTGGTTTCAATGTTACAACCAGATTATTAGGGTGTACATATACAGGTTGTATATCATTTTTTTACTCTGCTTTGGAACATTTACCACCAATATACAGTGCATCTGGAAAGTATTCACAGCGCTGCCCTTTTTTCCACATTTTGTTACAGCTTTATTCCATTCGATTAAATGTATTTTTAAAAATTTCTACAAACAATACCACATAATGACCACGTGTAAGAAGTTTGAAATCTTTGCAAGTTTTTTTCAAAATAAAATCATATAGACAAGTATCCACAGCCTTTGCCATGATACTCAAAATTGAGCTCAGTTGCACCCTGTTTCCACTGATCATCCTAGAGATGTTTCTACAACTTGATTGCAGTCTACCTGTGGTAAATTCAGTTGATTAGTTATGCTTTGGAAAGGCACACACCTGTCTACATAAGGTCCCACAGTTAACAGTGTATATCAGAGGGCAAACCAAGCCATGATGTCCAAGAAATTGTCTGACCTCCGACGGGAGTGTATTGAGGCACAGATCTTGGGAAGGGTACAGAAAAATTTCTGCAGCATTGAAGGTCCCAATGAGCACAGTGGCCTTCATCATCTATAAATGGAAGCTTGGAACCACAAGCAATTATCATAGAGCGGGCCACCCGGCCAAACTGAGCGTAGAGAAGGGCCTTGGTCAGGGAGGTGACCAACAACCTGATGGTCACTCACAGCGCTCCAGTGTTTCTCTGTGGAGAGGAGAACCTTCCAGTAGAACCATCTCTGCAGCACTCCACCAATCAGGCCTGTATGGTAGAGTGGCCAGATGGGAGCCACCCCTCAGTAAAAGGCACATGAAGGCCTGCCTGGAGTTTGCCAAAAGGCACCTGAAGGACTCGGACAGTTAAGAAAAAAAATTCTCTGGTCTGATGAAACAAAGATTTAACTCTTCGGCCTGAATAGCAAGTGTCGAGGGAAAGATGAATGCAGCAACATACAGAAACATTGATGAAAAGCTTCGTCTTCCAACAGGACAACGACTCTAAGCACACAGCCAAGATAACAAAGGAGTGGCTACGGGACAACTCTGTGAACGTCCTTGATTGGCCCAGACGTGAACCCGATTTGAACATCCCGGGAGAGATCTGAAAATGGCTGTGCACCGACACTCGCCATCCAACCTGATAGAGCTTGAGAGGTCCTGCAAAGAATGGGAGAATCTGCCCAAAAATAGGTGTGCCAAGCTTGTAGCATCATACTCAAAAAGACTTGAGGCTGTATTGGGTGCCAAAGGTGCTTCAACAAAGTATTGAGCAAAGGCTGTGAATACTTATGTACAAGGGATCTGTTTTCGTTTTTTATTTGCAAAGATTTTAAACAAACTTCTTTCACGTCCTTATGTAGAATTTTGAGGAAAATGAATTCCATTTTGGAATAAGGCTGTAAAATGACAATGTGGAAACGGTGAAGTGCTGTGAATAATTTCCGGATGCACTGTATGCCTAGACATTACATTTTAAACTTGTACTAGAACAATTGGTTGGTATGGGCATTAAATGACTTTACTATGCTCCAGTTTGTGGCTCAGAGAAATGTTTGTGAAACAGATTTAAAATATTGGTTATCAATGTGGTCATTGCAGTTCTCATTAACTGGTAATGTTTGTCTTTGATCTTGGGAATGACTGGAGACACGTTGGTGACGAGGCCATTGTAATCAATGGAAGTAGATTTTAATTCCCTTATTCCCCAGAAGAATACTGTTTACACTAAACCATTATTTAATGCCCATCTTGTAGAAAAATCCATACAATCTGTAATGGATGTAGTCACAAACTTCTAAAAATTGATTAAAGTGAATCAATAATGGCAATCCATATACCAAAAATGGAAAGACTCCATTCTCAGACTTTTGTTGTTTTCAAAAGAACGATATGTACTGTTCATTGTTTACTGGACACTTTCTGGTGGGGGTTGGTTTACAGAAATCCAGTAAGTGGATGCTATTTTTGTGTTTAAAGGGAATTTAGTATGTGAGATGTAGGGGGAGAAAAGACGCACACAAAGCCCAAATAGGTATGCAACAGAATAGTGTTGCCTTCCTATTTATTTATTCATTCATTTGTTTCTTCATTCTGCTTAAAGGTCGTGTCACACTAGGAATTGGTCACTGGCAGTAATTATCGTATTGGCATATAACACGCACATGCGTAAAACAGGCACCTTCATTTTAAGAGGGAAGTTTCAGGGAAAAAACATACATTTTAAATAAAGAACTGAAGCAAAATAAGGGTCAGTGCCCATCAATGCAGCCTGATCAATGCCCATCTGCAGCCTCAAAATTGCCCATCAATGCAGCTTGATGCCCATCTGCAGCTTCACAATTGCCCATCAATGCAGCTTGATGCCCATCTGCAGCTTCACAATTGCCCATCAATGCAGCTTGATCAATGCCCATCTGCAGCTTCACAATTGCCCATCAATGCCCATCTGCAGATTCACATTTGCCCATCAATGAAGCTTAATTAATTCCCATCTGTAGCCTCCCCATTGCCTGAATGCAGCCTGATCAATGCCCATCTCAGGGGGGCGGGGTGACCTTTTTTTTCCCCCTGGAAATTCACTGCGGCTTCCGGGTAGGGAATCCGGCGGGAGTGGGCGTTCCTATTGACATGCCAATTGATTGACATGCTAAACGACGGCGCACACAGCGCGTCACGACTTCCCGAAAAAAGCTTCGGGAAGTCGTGACGCCCTGTGTGCGCCGTCGTTTAGCATGTCAATCAATTGGCATGTCAATAGGAACGCCCACTCCCGCGGGATTCCCTACCCGGAAGCCGCGGTGAATTCCACGGCTAAACGCTATCTACGGGAAAAAAAAAGGTCAGTGTCATTTTATATGCAGAACTGGGCTGGATGTAGTGTTAGAAATTTTTTATAGGGTGAACCTCCACTTTAAGTAGTCTTTATTGAACCTGTTAGGAATTTGCCAGCAGCCACAGGATTGCTAGTGGAACATGACACCTAGCAGAATCTTCCTTGTTCTGCAAGATTTTGAAATGCCTGATACTCCCTTTATTTGGCAACAGTGGATGCTTGGAGCTGTGCACTGAGAGGTGGAGATCTCCCCTCTAAAACTGTCACTGCCTGAACGTGAAAAAGTTGGTTTGGGTGGGATTACTCTTAAAAGTTTAAAGGACTCAATATGACAGCAGGATTGGACAATGGTCTAGTCTGTGGGCATCTAGAGACATTGCTGGCCCTTGGTGATGGTAAAAAGTTTCAATCACAATTTCAGCTGGTTTCAAAAAAACGCTACACCTCCCCCTCATTGACCTAAATATCTGTACTTGGTGCTCCTAGTTTTCATTAGCAGATTGGAAAGCTGCAGTCACTGCTGGGAGGAGGGAGCAGATAGAGTTAAGCTACTGTGCAGGTGGAGCTGTTTGGAGAATGACTGACTTCAGTGCCTCTGCTGTGAGCTTTAGGGCCTCATGCACACTGGGCTTAAACTGGCTTTAAACCTCAGACTTGAAATATGAACAAAGCATATTCCTCTATGGTGTGTACTTGTCTCAATTAAAAGGACTAGGTGTATTTGTCTGCTGCTTCATTCCTCTAACAGTATGAATCACTTCTGACAAGTTTTCCTGACACCAAGAGACAAAAGGGTGACGGGGAGGGATCTCCAGCTGATTGACATTATGTTAGGTTCCTGTGTGCTGTGTGACGGGGGTGTGTCCCCCTTCCCTCCAGTCGGTACTCAGAGCTCTCCTCACTTGTGTAACTTCTTCCCCCTGCGTTTCAGAGCTGAGAGATCCTCCCTCCTATAAATTCTGCACTTTGGATGTAAGGGGAAGACTGACAAGTACAACTTATACAGGAGAATTTCATCTCTCCTCTCCTGAGCCCAGTCACTTCACTGGGTGTATAAAAGGGTTTACAACCACTTTAAAGACTGCCTTTACTGGCATATATTTTTTCTTCTGCAGCCTATAAAAGCACTTCTCTATGCAACAGCGCAGATATGTTGCAGTACAATACAGTGTGCTAGCATATGTTGCAGTGTCGCATTCCCCAAAAAGATTAGATGTTTTCGGTGTATTTGGCAGTGTTCACAATTAATGGTCTGACTTAAAACTCATGTGCCATGTAACATGCGTTAAACGCACTATGGAGGTGTGAAGCTGTTCCTTAAACTAGTTTACTGTTTTTTATGAACAGTTTATTTTATGGGGACCCTGATTGCGCCTACACAAAAATTATCTCTCATTTGTCCAAGAACGCTTGGGCGATATGTAAAATCGCTAGATGCTGGCAACTACTTGGGCGATAACGCTGCAGCTTAGAAAACCCTGTCCAGTTGCTATTTTTCCCCCTCCTTATAAATGGGCACTGGAGGTATTTGCAGAACAATCCCCCTACCTTATTCCATAAGCTAAACCCAGACATTTACCTGAGACCTCCACTCAGGTTCAGGACCCCTCCAGAGGCTCTTCCTAGTGGCCACCAGATATGACCACCTTCACTATAGGAAACATGTTTTTTTTTTATATCTATACACAAATGTTTTGCCTTTCGTTTACAATAACTTAAAAGCGGAGTTCCTCCCAAAAGTGGAACTTCAGTTTTAAGGACTCCTCACATTTGGCATGTCATTTTTTTTAGGGGGGGGGGAGCGGGTGCCTTGTTTTGACAGGTACCCAGCTCCCACTTCCCCTCATGGCGCCCCGGCGCCGAGTGGAAGTTCCCCTCTCCCTCCTCCCTCCCTGCAATCTTCTGGGACACGTCACAGGTCCCTGAAGATTACCCAGCCATTCAGAACGCGCAACGCGACTCGCGCATGCACGGTGCGCAGCTGGCTGTGAGGCCGAAAGCAGCAGCTCAGGTCAGAGCCACTGTACTAACAATCCAATGTTAGCCCAGCGATGTCCCCATAGGTGCATAGATCTAAATAGGTGTGTTATCAACCCTGCTCTTTGTAAACTACAAAATGCCTCCCACATGTTATGCAGAAGAAGATACGGCGGTGGAGCAGATGTGCAGGGAGGTACAGTGGTGGGGCAGATGAGAAAAGGGGTACAATGATGGTGCAGATGAGCAGGGGGGTTACAGTGCTGGGACTAAAGAGCAAGGGGGTACAGTGGTGGTGTAGATGTGCAGGAGGTACAGTGGTGGGAGGCATGAGAAGGGGGTTCAGCAGTGGTACAGAAAAGCATGGGGGGGTACAGTGATGGCCCAGATGTACAGGGGGTTACAGTGATGGGACAGAAGAGCAGGGTGGTACAGTGGTGGGGCAGATGTACAGGGGTTACAGTGATGGGACAGAAGAGCAGGGTGGTACAGTGGTGGGAGGCATGAGAAGGGGGTTCAGCAGTGGGACAGAAAAGCAGGGGGTTACAGTGATGGGACAGAAGAGCAGGGTGGTACAGTGGTTTGGCAGATGTACAGGGGGTTACAGTGATGGGACAGAAGAGCAGGGTGGTACATTGGTAGGGCAGATGTGCAGGGGGTTATAGTGGTGGGACATATGAGCAGGTGGAAACAGAGGTGAGGCAGATGTGCAGGGGGTGGTACAAAAAAGCCAACAAGTACGCATGCTGTCACTTTCTAATGATAAATTGTTATCGGTTTACATAAAAAAGAATGTTTGTTTAATCTGATGCTTTTCCTGTTTCTATCTCTGTTAAAGTTTGCAGATCCTATCATCTCTGCTTGAACCGTGGCTTATCTGGCCAAGTTATGAATTATCTACAACTCATGATGCAAACACTTTTCTTGGCATGAACCTTTGTTTGTTCAAGTGGTTGTTTAAGTAATCACTGCTGTGAATTGGTGCTCGATGGGTCTCAACAAATGTGTAATAAAAGTAAAGCAACTAGCGCCACACAGTGTTCAAACCTTTTTTCATTCTTGCATGCGTTTGTTTATTTGACACAGAAATGGAGTCCTGTGATCTGTCATTGTTCCTGCCACATCCTCCAGCTGTATCAAGTATAATATGATACATAATGTAGTGTAGTTGAGTTCCACTTCCTACCTACTTATTATTCAACTTGAGTGAGTTGTGAGGCACATGCCTGACGAAGGGGTCCTTTGTGACTCCGAAATGTTGCACTGTCTTCTGATGTTACTATTCTTAAACGATGCTTCTTAAAGATTTGGATGTAAATTAACAATCCCTGGTATGCTGGCGAATATGCATTTTCTGTGATGTTCCAGCTGGTTGGTTCTGCAGCACCCACTACTCCTAAAGCGTTATCCAGGCTTAAAGTGTGCAATGGGAATATCTATATTAGAGACGCAGGCAGCAGTAAAAACTTCCAATAAAGTAAAGGTTTAAACCTCTCATAGGATTTTATTGCTTCTGCTTGGATGAAATATTTCCCCCATTTCCAGGTGAAAGGTGTCGGACAGGAAGAAAAACACCTCTAAAATCTGAAATGTGGTGAGAAGTCTTATACTTGGGACACTGCTATAAAAAAATTCGCCCCACTTTAGGTGGATTCTTACGTCTTTTATGTCTTCCGGACAGTAAATGGAGAGAAATCTGCCCTACAGGACCCAGGCAGCAGAAAATTAAAGGCACAGGTTTTGGCAGTTTCCTACTCCAAAAACATTTGTGGAACAGTAAACCAATGAAGGCCATTTGCATACTTTTTTATATTTTGGTTAGTTCATTGGGAACATGCCATGGTTTTTAAAGAATCTGTTACAACTCTTCTTATCCAGTAATGTCCCTTTTATGCTTGTATTGACGCTCATTTTTTATTTATTTTTTCTCTTTATGCTACAATTGTTTTAGTGTTTAGATGGGGATCTTTATGAGAGACTTCGGGATTACCTTTCACTTATCAACACGACTGAGCTTAACATCTGTAAGTCAACACAGGAATGTTTTGCAGACAACCTGGATGCTTCTCTTCAGGTAAGATTTTCCTCCTACATCCCTTTATTAAGGACACCTGTCATGGCTTTTGATCTGTCAGTTGAGCCTACTCCATGATGTGAAACTTCATTCACCTCTACAGCAGCATGCTTACACCGGAGCCAACTGCTTTCAGATATCAGACATGGTCAGCCTTCATTGCTGCATTGGGGCTTTAGCTGTGCCACAACACTCCTCCTTGCCGGTCCATTTATAAGGGGGTTGGTTTAAAACCATATGTCTGGTCTAGTTTTGTATAATGTATGTCAAAGTATATCCAACGCCAAGGACAAAAAATATATTGCAGCTTACCAGTCCTTGGGTGTAGTGGTTGCATGTTTTCTTGTTTTGACAAAGTAACTTTTTTTTATTTGCAAGAGTATAGAAATAATGTTGATCTTGCATCCTTGTAACTGCATGTGAACTATGACCCCCCCCCAGGTAGGATGTAGCATAAGCTGCATTCTGCATGATGAACCATCTGTATTGGGAGTGGAGAATTGTACAGGAAAACTGGAAACCTATCACTAATATATTCACATATCACAAGTTAGATTTGAAGTATATCTATTTATTACCCTTGGCTAGGAAGGTGTGTGGGTATCCATATATAGTCTTTTAAAGTGAAAGCAAAGGCCTACTATAAGTGAGAGTAAAAAATAAAAATTCTCGCTGCTCCTCCCTATACTGTGGCCCATTCCCTCGCTCCTCCTCCCTATGCAGTTTTATTGGAGTTGAGGGAATACCTTTTTTGTCCATTCTGGTGTGGTCATATGATACAGAAGCTCCGGCTCCTCTGTCAGTGCAGGGCAAGGGAGAATGTGCTGCAACAGGGGGCAATGGGAGTCAGTGGGTGACATGACTTTGGGAATTCAGAGTCGTAGTTGAGAGCTCCCTGACATAGGGTAGCCAAAGTTTCCCAGTCACATAACTCATGGGAACTAATTTAGGGAAAGGTATGTTTCCTGATCTCTAAAAACTATTTAGTATGGGTAGGAGGAGGGAGGAAATGTTTTAACAACCCATATAGTTAGCCTTTACTTCCACTTTAATTTAAATTTCTCGGATTGGCTTAGATATTTTACACTCTACAGTTGAGTCTGCTAGATATTGAATGGTCAAAATAAGGCCCCTCTCAGTGGATTTTGATGCAGGTAATTCATTTTAAATTGGTCACGTATGGCCATCTGGGCCGGATGTTTATTTTATTTGTGCCAGTGCCCAGCACCAGTGACATCTTGGGGGCACTGCGTTATCTCAGAGGTGCAGATGTCGATCTGCCACACAGCTGACCAGAACCCACGCAATTAGTCATTTGCTATGGAGTTGGTGACCAACCTGCCCATACCATGGAAATGGGATGACATTGATCCAGGGTGGGCATTTTAGCAGAGGACTAGTGACCTGACCTGCCCTGCCTCCCTTCCCCTGACATGATGCCACAGCCAAGGTGGAGAGGTGAAGGTAGGACTATTTGTGATGGGGGTACAGAGGACTTTATTGTGATGCAATATGAAGAGGCTCTGATGTAATGAGGGGATTCTGGTGTTTAGGGGGTTACGGAGTCATTCTAATGGTGAAGGATGGACTCTCCTATGTGGCACCCAGGAAAGGGTGACCACCTTATCCAATGCAGGTGTTTGTTTCCTTCAGCCTAATACAATTCTGGAATGGAGTGCCTTGTGACTTTTTTGCAAATCTGTAATGGGTGCCACAACTGGAAAAGTTGAGAAACGCTGGCCTACTAAATGCGCTCTTAATTGCAGGGAACGAATGCTCTGTTCACTTCTGCACCACCTCTGCCACTACCTGGAAGTTATGCAAGATAGGCCAAGTCTGGCCCTTGTGGCCATACCTGCTGGAAATCCTCCAACTTAAAGAAGTATGGCTAGTGTGCATGTGAATGGTCACACCTCCATGTTCTACTACAGTCCCGGTCTGCTTTTTCTGGAACCAGATTTGCCCTTAGAAACCTTGTCACCAGACCATTTATTTCAGTAACAATCTTCCCATAAAAGTATGCAGGGTTTAGAAAGTTTTTTTTGTAAAAGCCTTCTTTTGTGTAGATATCTAAAAGCGCTGAGGCTGCTGCCGATCACTGCTAATCTTGGATGTGATGTCAACAACTCTAGCATACTGAGCTAGAACTCTATGGCAATCCCCTTTGCTATGGCAGCTACATTTAAAGATTATGTAGGGAGGGAAGTAGTCACTGAGCCAGCACCGGCAGTAATAAGACATTCCCAGAAGGTGAGAAGGCTATGATGTGCAAGAAATTAGGGGGCTGTCTTAAGAAATTGACTCTTCTGAAGAAATCAAATTTACTAGCAAGTTCTAGCTAGGCACATTGTAAGTGAACTTCAATTATTTTTTTATTATTGAAAAGTTCAGTGCTGCAAGTATGTATTAAAGTGAAGTTCCCCCTTTTTTTTAGTTTATTAAAAATAGGCGGCTACAAAAAGTGTAGCTACTGACTTTGATAATACAGATACTTGCCTGTCCAGTGATGCGGGTGCTTGGAGCCTCGCTCCTCTCCCCGGCAGTCATGGTAACTGTGGGCACTCGGCCGTGGCGGCTTACAGCTTCACGACCTGGCACGCACTCCATGTGCACGAGTCGCGCTGCCCTCTGCTATTGGCCAGGCAATCTTCTGGAACCTGTGACGTGTCCCAGATGATAAATGGCAGGGAGGGGCCACCTAGGGCTAGAGGAGTTGCTTAGGCAGCCATGAAGAAGGAGGAAGTCCCACTACAAAGGTATCCCCCCCCCCCCCAAATGTGGCATGTAAGGGGGCGAGGAGTGCTTAAAGCGGAAGTTCCACTTTTGGGTGGCACTCTGCTTTAAATTAGTGAATGGGGTCTTTTAAGCTTCTAAAGTTTATAGGTGTTTGCATATGTAAACATATACTACTGCGCTGACCCCATATAAAAAGTAATTTTTTAATCTTTCCGTCTAATAAATCTTCTGCCTCTGTTTTCACTTTAGATAGTAAAACTTTTATTTATTTTTTCCCAGTAAATAACTTTTATATATCCCACTTCCTGTTTCTTGTCTGGTAAAAAGCCTAGGCTTATGACATGCACAGCTCCAGGGAGGGGGGATGGGTCATTAGCGGGAAAATGAGAGCTGCAGAGCTGGAGGTGTGTCTGTATAAATCCAGGAAGTAAACTGGCAGCAGCTTCAGCTTCCCACAGTTATAATGAATGCAGCCAGACTCAGAGTGAGATTTCTTCAGCATATTTGGCAAGTACAGAATCACAGTATTCTGTATATAAAATATGCAAAGTGTTTGGAGGGAAGCTTCAGAATGGCAAAGATTTTTTTCTTACAAATTATGTAAGCAGATTGCCCTTCCTCTTTAAGGCATAGGGTGCAAGTCTAAGATCTGAATTTAACCTGGACAAACTTTTCATGCACTGTACACTTGAATCTGCTGCTTTCAGTCCCCCACCTAGAAGTGCGTGATTTGGAGGTATGCAAAAATAATTTAAGTTACTGGTTTCTTAATAAATGAAGAGAATATTCATGCGCTACCTGCATAATAAATAATACACTATTTGCAGCAGACACCGGATTGGTCAATCCGTACCAACGATATATATGAAAATCAATATGTGGTTTTGCGCTCTAATGAATGATGGCTCATTACCATAACTAAATTACTAAATAAAGTGTACATCGCATGTGCAAAATTTCATAAAAAATGCATACTAAACGCTACATAATCGCATAGAATTCAACGTGCACAGAAAATTGAAAAAATGGCATTAATAAATAAGATCAAAGTGATAATGCTGACACGGTAGAAATAGAGTCCAACAGTGCACGTAGGTATCCAGTAGGTGTCGCCTCCGTCGTTTTCCCTGTCGAGTATGCAAATTAGCAAAATACGCAAATTCCCGAACGTACGCGCGGTCGACGCAGTGAAGTTACGACGTTTACGTTAGATTTGCTACGCGTAAAGTTGCCCCTGCTATATGAGGGGCAACCAATGTTAACTATAGCCGTCGTTCCCGCGTCAAAATTTTAAAATTTACGTTGTTTGCGTAAGTCGTCCGTGAATGGGGCTGGACACTATTTACGTTCACGTCGAAACCAATGACGTCCTTGCGACATCATTTAGCGCATTGCACGTCGGGAAATTTTAGGGACGGCGCATGCGCAGTACGTTCGGCGCGGGAACGCGCCTAATTTGAATGCTCTACGGTCCCCTACCCGGCTCATTTGAATTAGGCGGGCTTGCGCCGGGGGGATTTACGCTACGCCGCCGCAACTTTACAGGCAAGTTCTTTGTGAATAAAGCACTTGCCTGTAAAACTTGCGGCGGCGTAACGTAAATGACATACGTTGCGCCGCCGCAGTTTTACGCCCATCTACGAAAATCTGGGCCTTAGCACTTTAGTTATGGTAATGAGCCATAACTCATTAGAGCGCAACACCACATATTGAATTTTTTTATACTGTATTGGCATTGGCACTTTTTTTTTTCATGCCATGACATTTTTTTTTTTTTTTTTTTTTTATGTGCACGTTGAATTCTACGCTATTATGTAGCATTTAGTAGGCTTTTTTTTTTTTTTAATTAAATTTTGCACATGCACTGTACACTTTATTTAGCACTTGGTAATGAGCCATCATTCACAAGAGCGCAACACCACGTATTGATTTTTATATGTATTTATTGGTCTCTTAAGCCTCCTATGAACCAGCTATATTCTCGGATTACAGATGGCATGGTTCTTAAAGGGCTCTGACTCTCTGCAACTGGTGTAACTGCCCCAGAGTTGAGCCTCGTACACAGGATGAGAATATTGGACGAATGATCGTCCATATTTTTTTGCATGTCTCATATTGAAAATGAAGGTTACTAGAGTTACAACAGAATAGAACTTTGAAAATTATGTAATGTGTTGTATTGTAATTCTTTATCTGAGCATTCTGAGTCTTATGCCGCGTACACACGATTATATTTCGGGATGAAAAAACACAACGTTTTTAAAAAATGTAATTTAAAATGATCGTGTGTGGACTTCACATCATTTTTCGGGTTCTGAAAAACGACAATTTTTTTTCCGAACATGCTGCATTTTTTAACGACGTTTTAAACAATGTCGTTTTTTCGGGTTGTAAAAAATTATCGTGTGTGTGGGCTAAAACAACGTTAAATACCCGCGCATGCTCAGAAGCAAGTTATGAGATGGGTAGCGCTCGTAAAACTACCATTCGTAATGGAGTAAGCACATTCATCACGCTGTAACAGACAGTAAAAGACGATTCACGCTTTTCTAACAGGAAATCGGCTAAAGCAGCCCCAAGGGTGGCGTCATCCGCATGGAACTTCCCCTTTATGGCGCCGTTGTACGTCACCACGCTTTGCTAGAGCATTTTTTAAAAACGATTGTGTGTGGGCGACGTCGTTTTAATGATGAAATTGGAAAAAAACGTTTTTTCTACATCCCAAAAAACGTATTTTTTTTATGCCGAAAAATGATCGTGTGTACGCGGCATTAGTCTTCGAAAGCAGTATTTTTTTCCAGTTTTCTGATCGAGTGCACTAGACATTGGCATTGTGCCTAGAAGCTAAAAAAGGCTGCTTCAGAGATTGATAATTTGTTTTGTGGCAGGTTGCCTATAACCCCTTACAATAAATGCAACCTAAAGGCACATTTTTATTTTTTACTAGCAAAGCAGATTTCGGTTTAATCTTTGAATTCAACTCTCTCCCTCTTTCATGCTCAGGTTTCTCGTCAACAGAATTTACAGCTTTTTCTGAAAGACACCAATTTGTTCTCCATGGTACCTATTCAGCAATTTCACCCTGCTGGGACAGACAAGGTATGTGGGATATTGCTTTGGAAGGGGATCACGGTAATGAAGGCATACACACGGACTCCCATGATTAAAGCAGAGTTTCACCCAAAAGAGGAACTTCCGCTCATTTGTCTCCTCCTCCACATCCCCGCCCCCCGCGCTACCATATTTGGTACCTTTCAGGGTGGGGGGAGCGGATAGCTGTCTTTGACAGGTCCTGTGTCCCCAATTCCCGGAAGATCGTGCCGCTGCGCATTACGCCAGCAGCTTGGCTCCCTCCTCCTTCCACTGCTGCCGGGCCAGTAAAAGAGCTCAGTGGTGCCTCACATATGCGCGGTAGGGAACCGGCGTGAAGCCGTAATGCTTCACTACCGGGTTCCCTTACCGGCAATGGCGGTGCTGACATCGCTGGTCTCAAGGACAGCTAAGTGTCCTATTAAGTCAGCAGCTGCAGTATGTGTAGCTGCTGGCTTTTATTCTTTGCAGGGGTGGGCGGACTTTACTTTAATACTCCACTTTTCTTTCAGAGGAGGAAGATCTAGGCCACCACTACTCTACCCACCAATGGGAAACCGCCCTCGATTCCATATATAAAGCCACATGCTGTACCTCATTATGGCAATTGACCCATAAACTGATACGCCAATAACTCGCTCCACAAGTTATAGCCAATTTTAAGGGTGTTGCCCTAAATGCGGCATGGTGGAATCACGGTATCATATCCTCTGGGAGTGTCCACATATACCATTGAACTACTTGAGGAAAATGTAGTATTGGTCTGTTACCACTGACTCAAATTTTATAATCGCAAGATCAATATCCTCTCCCCTACCTTGAGAGCAGCATTAGTTTATGCAAGATACAGGTTCCCTTTATATTGGGACAAACAAGGATTTATTGATCCCTAATGCTTTGGGGTATATTTAGAAAGCTGAGAATGTGATATTCACCAAACATTCACAGGTGGTCAGTAATTCCCTATAAATTTATAGCCGATGCACCAGGAAGATTTAACTGCTGTAAATGGTGAATATCAAATTCACTACTTCAATAAATACACTCCTAGAGACTCTTTAATTTTCAGTTTTAAAGTGGATGTAAACCCAAAATGTTTTTATTTATTTTTTTGATGTCACAATGTACAGTATAAGATTTCCTATCATCTGTGCCCAGTCTTGCCACACAGAGTTTATCCAGCTCTGAGCAATCCTCTTTTATTGTTCAGTGAAATAAAATGGACTTGAAGAGAAAAACCTTAGTCCGTTCCGCCCCCTTACTGTGAGTGACAGGTTATTTACATATCTTATGCACTAGCCTGGAGACGAGCATTATTTTTTAATTCCCACCCCACTCCTTTTCTGAAGTCATGTGGTTACTTTTCTGGATTTTGACTGGATGTTGGTGATCATAGCAGAATTTAGTCTAAGGAATACACAGGAAAAATGCATGTTGACAAGGGGAGTGTAGAGGAGGGCGGGGAGTCTGACATCACGACTCCAACCACAGAGCTCCATACAACAGATCCACCCACAGAATCTTCAGTTTTTCAGTTCTTATAACAGACAGAGGGGAGACATTTGACAGGTAAGGATACATGCAGAAGGCATGTATATCCTTAGAGATCAGCACTATGGCAGTAGTTTAGAAAGGATGAGAGTGGGTTTACATCCACTTTAAAGCCCAATTCTCCTTTACTCTGAGTGGTAGTGCATCCCAACGACAAGAAAAGGGGAAACTCCCCCTAGTGTGGGAGAAGAAAGCACAGACCTGCATGAGATGTGTGGTTGTTGGCTGTAAAGGATGGAAGGGGTAAAAAGAGTAGATTTTTATTTATTTCTGTTTACCAGCTGTCTTGTAGAGTGTTTAATCAATGTTTGTTATGAAGCTCCATAGTCCGCTTTTGTCTATTAAATGCAGGGCAAGATGAGAACCCTGTCTTACTATGAGTGACCTCTTATAGGGGCCTTTTCTGTTTCTGTGGGCCTTCGCCACAACAAGGGTCTGTCAACGGGCTTTATTTTTGCTTCAAGCAGGTTTTGTAATCCCCTACAAGTCTATGGGAATGCAAGTCAGGAGGAGTGAAACTGCTAGTCAGTAACACCATAGATGTTAGTGTTACTAAACCCAGTAATATGAAACTAGTTCATCTGCCCCCCCCCCTCCCACACACACACACAGTGCCCACAGCTTATAAATCATCTTTTTACATGAAAATACTGCCACTATATACCTTTTTGGCTGATCTGTATACCACGGTCACATGATAAACTGCAGGGTCTTCCCAAGTGCTGAGAGTTCAAATAAGAGGAGATTTGGACTATAGTCTGTGTCCTCATGCTGTTCGGCAAGGTGGATCATCCATCAATCAAGATGTTAAATCCCACCCACTGTAATCTTCTTTTTTTTTTTTTTTTTTTACTGGGCATGTGAGGAGGGAGGGAGGGACTGGCCTGTCATTTAGGATCTGTATGCACGCCCACATGTGTGATGTCAATGTGACCTAGCTAGCTCTGATCAAGAAGGAAATGTTCTCTCCAGCAATAGACCAAACTTGGCATGTGCAGCCAGACTACCCTCACTGGCTTATCTGGCCTTGCCAAGAGAGACCCTGCAGGAGGGGGGAGGATCTGCCCATACAGGATCAAAGAGCCTTTTTACACAATAAAGAAGAGTAACCCCTTAAGTTCTACAGTGACTATAACAAGCATGCTATTCTGCACATATGAACAGGTTTTACTGTTGTGGGTTTAATGGCACTTTAAGATCAGACGTGCAAGCACAAACCAACCAGACATTACCTCAGCCAGTGGTGGTAATGATAAAACACATCCAAGCTGGTTTACCCAATGACTGATTCCTTCTCCTATGACAGGCCTCAGCCAACATGATCTCCACTTGACCCATAGCTATTGGACATGTGCATTTGTTTTACGGTCAACACTGAGGACAAGGGGGCATTCTTTACGTTTAGAGGAAAAGAGATTTCATCTCTCAAATACGGAAAGGTTTCTTCACAGTAAGAGCTGTGAAAATGTGGAACAGACTCCCTCCAAAAGTGGTTCTGGCCAGCTCAGTAGATTGCTTTAAGAAAGGCCTGGATACTTTCCTAAATGTACATACAGTAACTGAGTACTAAGATTTGTAGGTAAAGTTGATTCGGGGTAAATTCAATTGCCTCTCGGGGGATCAGGAAGGATTTTTTTCTCCTGCTGTAGCAAGTTGGATCATGCTCTTCTGAGGTTTTTTGCCTTCCTCTGGATCAACTGTGGGTATGGAGTTGGGTGTATGGGATTGTACTATGTTTTTTATTTAGTTTGTTTATTTTTTTGTGGTTGAACTGGATGGACTTGTGTCTTTTTTCAACCTGACTAACTATGTATCTATGTTTTCGGCCAAATGCATTTTCGTCCGAATTTCAGGTATTTTCGTTATGGTTTTAAACAAACAAAGACGAACGTGCAGAATCTGAAATCCGAAAGATCTGACATTAAAAAATGCTTTGTTTTTCGTTGCTACAACAGTTCGATATAGATAGGAGATTCGACATGACGCTGACGATGGCAATCTGTGTCTATTGAATCTGCGGTCGAATGTGCCAAACCTAACTCTTGGTCCAAGATTATTCTAGATAGAGAGAAAAGATTCAACATCATAGAGACAGTGTTTGGGCCCGGTAGACCATTCTACATGAACGAATCTGTCATTGAATGCTTATGGTGTCTGTCGAAAGTTCTAAGAAGATTCGAAAAGCAGCTAAACTGTACGACGCCGCCATCGTACATTTCCGGTCAAATGCTCGGCCCATAGGCTATAGAAGAATTTGAATGTTGGTTGACCAGTAATAATAATTTATAAATATAATTATTACTAGTGTCATACAACATTAGCATTCTTCTATAGCTTGTAGGCGGAACTTTCGACTGGAAATGTTCGATTGCGGCGTTGTACAGTTTAGATGCTCTGTCGAATCTTCTTGGCACATTCGACAGACACCATGAGCCTTCAATGAAAGATTCAACCTTAATTTGGATTTTCGGACCAATGCATTTTTAACAAAATAAAAACGAATTACGGGAGTAACTAAAAATTTTTTTCGGATGAAGGCGAAATTACGAAACTATATTAGTGTGCACATGTCTAATAGATATTACATTTTCAGAACAAGAAAATCGGTTTGGAAGCCTAAGTAAGGCCTGTCATCTGAAATTTGAGGATACAATACCTATGTAAAAAAGATTTAAAAGGGTTATTGCAGCACTGCCATCTCTCACCATAAACCTGGTGCTTGTAAATAATAATTTAATACTGGGCTGACATTTATTACATATCTTTTTATCATGAGGTTTTTCAGATGGAACCTTTGCCTCATGTCAGCGATATTCTTTTTGAAGGGTTTGCTGTAGCTATTTAATTGCTTTTCTCTATATTTGACAGGTATCAAAGCTAGAAACCCTTATTAAAGGTCCAGAGGCAGAGAATGTATTGGATAAGGAGGCACGAAGATGGACAAGTCGAGCAGCAAGAGATTTTAAACTGAAAACCCATGGCGAAAGGGTTAGTCTGTGAGCATGATTTTCATTGGTTAATTTTTAAGAAATGCTTTTCTCAATTAAAAAAGCCAAACCTGTTCAATATTACCTGTTTTGTTTGGTTACACTTGCATGGATGTTTAGGGTACATGTTGTGCCAGCCAAGTTTAGGTATTTGCTTTGGGTATCGATCTATTGTGTATTGAGGATTTAAATTTGTATTGCATTACTGCTGCAAGGGACTGTTTTCTCATTCACTCAGCAGAAGTAAAACATTGGTGCTGTACCTTGGTTCTGTTGCTCCAAAAATTGCATCACATGAGTCCTAGATACTGCTTGATCAGAGGTTTATTAAAACATATAAGATGCATGAAAAATCGGACATCACAAAGCAACCATAATGTTTTGCATGCTGGGTACTCCTCAGATCATAGAGTAAGCACCCAGTGTGTGAAATGTGTTAAAGTTGTATTTTTTTCCCCACATAAAGATGAACCTTTTTAAAAAGAAAAAAAAAGCCAAATTAAAAATGTATGTAGTAACGCTTTAGGTATAGAAGCCATTTGTACAACAAAGTACAAAATGCAAACTTTAAATCATAAAGTAATCTAAAAACACATATCCTACATTCTCTATACCACCCCCCTTACACATCATTGCAGGTTGTAAACATTTGTATTCTATTGTACCAAATAGATCACCCACACCAAAATGAATTGGACTAAGTCAAGAGTGACAATACAGATTTGTGGCCATAGAAGTGCAGGGTGCCCCCGTATAATGTTAAATATTACATTAACTCAACCTTTAAAAACAATCATAGTTTGGACCACTGCTTGGGTTTTTTTTTTAATTTTCTTATGTATTCAACAAAATCATATACCTCCACAAATGTATTATCTCAACAGGTCAATTCTATGTGGATATATATATATATATATATTTTTAGGCTTTTTCTATAAATACTAGATACATTGGAATGCTGTGTCTGACTTTTCCATTGCTTCAATCCCCCTCTGCTGGTAGGTTTTACACATCTCACTTGATCTATATACCTGAATTATACTGTAATGTAATGCAGGGCTTGACAAATTTGCTTTAAATCTAGGAGCCAGCTAAAAAAAGTTAAAAGCCAGTTTTGTTTTTTAACCACTTCCCTACTGGTTACTTTCACCACCTTCCTGCCCAGGCCAGTTTTCAGCTTTCAGCGCAGTCACACTTTGACAATTACACAGTCATGCAACACTGTACCCATATGACATTTTTATAATTTCAGCCATGGTTACAGAACTGCTTTTTTTTTGTACCAGAGAATTGTTCCATCGAGACAGCTTTTTCATTTGCTAGATCATCTGTTTACCATATGTAATATCTGTTTCCCCAGATAACCTCACTTTTTTTTTTTTGCCTCTTTTAGTACAGGTATTGATTTCATGTGGTTTGTCTAAACCACTCATTAATGCCTCTGAGGCTTTTTGACCTTGTATAGAGGCACTATAGCTCATATATCCAAGGGCACAGGAACGCAGCTTTAGGTAGTCAGAGCAGTTGCTGAAATTTGTTAGTTTAAATACATGTTTTGAAGCATCTAGATTTTGGAGAAAATAAAATTAAGATTCCCTATATTTTTGGTTTTTATAAATACCAGGCCACATAACATTGCTGCTGAGCATAAAATGGAGCAGATCTCCAATGGCAATGCTAAGCTTGGGAAGTTGGCTGGAAATGACCTAATGTGAGGTCAGACTTGGCCCAGATACTCCAGTCATTCATCGGCTGGATCAATTGGTATTTAACGCAATGCTGATCCTGGCCTAGGCCAACACTTTGCAGGGTGGCAGCACGGAAAGAGTTTCAGTACACTTTAATGGGTGGACTGGGCTGAGAGGCAGATTAGTCTAGCGCCCCCATAAAGCGGCCGCACTGCTTTCGCTATGCGGGCAGTCCGCATTCTGGAACTGTGGGGGGGCCGTTTCTAATTTTGACTGTCCTATCATCTTGTACCACAAACCTTCCTCACTGTGCTAAATGTTTTCTGCTGCACCATTGGCATGGTTATATCGTCTTAGTCCTCTCCATAAAATTATCAGAAATTTGTGCTTAACCACTTCAATACCAGGCACTTGCGCCCCTTCCTGCCCAGGACAATTTTCAGCTCTGTCACATTTTGAATGACAATTGCGCGGTCATGTAACACTGCACCCAAACTAATTTTTTTTTCATTTTCTTCCCACAAATAGAGCTTTCTTTTGTTGGTATTTGATCACCTCTGCGGCTTTTATGTTTTGCTAACTAAACTTTTGTTTGTCATAAAATGTTGTTTTCCCCTTCACTGACGGGCACTGAGAAGGCACTTGTATGTAGAATTGAGGAGCACTGACGGGGCAGCACTGACACTGACGGGGCAGCACTGACACTGACGGGGCAGCACTGACACTGACGGGGCAGCACTGACACTGACGGGGCAGCACTGACACTGACGGGGCAGCACTGACACTGACGGGGCAGCACTGACACTGACGGGGCAGCACTGACACTGACGGGGCAGCACTGACACTGACGGGGCAGCACTGACAGGTGTTACTGCTGGGCAGTGACTGGCACCGTGGTGAGCAATTGCATACTATATTTTGGGGCACATATGGGCAGGTGATTTGTACATTGGAGGTGGCTGTGCTGATAATCAATCAGCACAAACCCCCCCCCCCTCCAACAGGGAGAGCCGCTGATTGGCTCTCCCTGTCGGAATGAACCGAGAGATTCCGTTTGCCCGCACTCCCTGGTTCACGTGATGATCGGCTGTGATTGGTCACAGCTGATCACGTGGTAAGAAGCCTCTGACAGAGGCTTCTTATCACGAAGAGAGATGCAGGGTGTCAGAGTGACATGCCGGGCGCGCAGCGCCATGTTATCCTGCTGGGCAACAGACGTCCAGTCAGGATAACAGAACAACTTCCCGGATGTCAGTTTGCTATTGACCAGCCGGGAAGTGGTTAAAGTATAACTATAGGCAACACTTTTTTTTCATTTTGGATAGAGTAAGGGAGGGTTATAGCCCCTGTGTTTATTTTTTACCTTCTCTGTCCCATTGCAGAGATTTCCCTTCACCTTCTGTCCCAAAGCCAAACAGGAAGTGAGAATACATCTATGCAAATTAAGGGAATCCATTGCCCCCCTCACCCCAGGCCCACTTGAAAATTTCAGGGCGGGTCTTTAACAGCAAGGGGTGTAGCCTTGACAGGAAGGGGTAAGTCGTATTTAAATTGGGGGGTACACAAGTTTAGTCAAGCCTAGAGCATCACAAAACCTAAGTACACTACTGATTTAAAGGATTTAAAACTATCCTATTGACAGCAAGAAATATATATCTATAGAACGGATTCACTGATCTGGCTAATGGATGTCAGTTCAGAAGACATTTGTATGGGTCTTGGTTTCTCCAGCCTATGTGGACTCGACTGATCTTCACAAGGGATAGAAAGTGATAAGAAATCCAGCATTCTAATTTGTTTCCAGAATAGGAGATGAGATATTCCAATAGAAAAACCTTTCTGACAGCTGTCTGAGGGGATATTCCTTTGAGATCACTTCTTGCCTTCCTCTGTCTCAGCAACAGGAAGTGAAGGGGAAATCTCCCTTATTTAAGGAAAAACATGGTAACCATTTCCTACTGTTTGCAAAATACAAGGGGATGGTTGGCTTTACATATACTTGTATACACACACTTGACCTGCCAGCCTAAATGTTTACGGCTCAATGATTACAGACCTATTCTGCAGAAGCATCCAATTCCCAGGTGGTGTCTGTTTCTAGCCTTCAAAGGTTGTAAATGGGGCCTGCTGATCATCTGGTGAGATACATAATGGATTAGGCAGTCATACTTGGATCCTACTAGCACAGGCACTGGTCTACCAAAACATGCCTGAATGTCTGTAGATCATGCAGTGATATCTATTAGTGTAAGGTGGTGATTTGCTAAAAATGGGCATTTTACTTAGATTACTGTATGATGAAAAGATGGTGAACTAAGTTTCACCATACCCCCTTTTTTTTATTTTTTTTATAGGTTCTGCAAAGACTGGAAGTTAGGAGAAAAATTGCTGCTGAAGATGAGCTGTCCAGCATGGATCTGAAAATGGAGGAAGTAAAGGAGAGCGTGCGGAAAGCTGAGGTATTTATATACATTATAGTCTGCAACGTCATTAGCAGTATAGCATTCACAGGCATCAATTTCAGTACTAAACATGTTTTATAATGGTAAAATATATTAAAGCTTCTTTTATTCCCATGTTTAATTTGGAAACCCTGCAGGGAGCAATTCAGGGCAAAAATACATTGTGTACGTTCTATACAGGAAACGCGACAACTAGGTTAAAGCTTCAAGCAGGGCCGGCCCTACCATGGGACCCAACAAGCTCCAACTACTGTTAACATGATTCCTTTTTACACCCAACTGCCCTCTGAGTGCAGCATGATATCGCATTTTCTGCTGGGTAGCATTGAACTTCTTGTCCCACAAGACTCTGATGTGCTATTTTGTGTCTTATAAAAAGGCAGTAGGTGAGGAAACCTTTGCCTAATGGGGGACCAGTTGTTTCCCAAAGTCCAGGCTATTGGCAGCAGGGGGATTTCAAAACTGCTATACCTGAATGTATCTAAACCCAGAAATAACATTGTTTTAGTACATTCTTTGAGTTTATATTTTTTTTCATTTCACCTGGTTGTAATGCCAGTAACATGAGTTGTCAACGCTCTGTCCCTGAACTGTATATGTGGAGTAATAGCATTGTCACTCTAGGCTGCTCTGTAGGGTGACACTGCTGCTATTTCTCTACAAACACCTCCCCTCTCATCTCCATTACAAAGGGGGAGGTGTTTTGTAGTTCGGACAAGAATTAGGGCTGACTAAGATGTGAGTGAGTGAGAAACTTATATAGCACAACACATGCGAACTGAATCGCCTCTGGGCGCTTGGCATCCATTCCCTGGGCCCTCAGAAGAGATGGGTCTTGATCTTTCTCCTGAAGGCCAGGTGGTTTACCTCCAACCGGATGTTAGTTGGTAGAGCGTTCCATAGTCTGGGTCCTTGGACCGCAAATCTTCGTTCTCCTTTGGATTTATATCTGGTTTTGGGTATCAGGAGTAGATTTTGGTTTGTGGATGGCAGAATGCGATTGGTGTTGTGAGATTTTAGTTTCTCGCATAGATATTGGGGGGCAAGTCCCCCAATACACTTATGCGTTAGAGTGCCTTGAAAGTTTATTCTGTCTTTTACTGGTAACCAATGAAGGGATCTCAGTGAAGGTGAGATTGATTCCCATGTTTTTTTCCCAGTCACCAGTCTAGCGGCCGTATTTTGAACGACTTGCAGACGAGTGATTTGGTACTTTGGGAGTCCAAGATGGAGGGTATTAGCATTGTCGAGTCTGGAGTTGATAATTGTTCCCACCACGACTGCTATGTCTTCTTTTGGAATAAAGGGGGTGAGTCTGCATAGTAGGCGCAACAGATGGTGCGATACGCTCACTACTGACCCTATTTGTGCGTCCATTGTCATGTTGGTTTCGAAGATGACTCCTAGACTTTTAATTTTGGTGCAGGGGGGGATAGTTTGACCCAGAATGGGCGGGGGCGTCCATGTTTTTGCAGGATGGATCTTTCGGTTGGCCTGAAACAGGAGGAGTTCTGTTTTTGAGCCATTGAGTTTGAGGTAACTCTTAGTCATCCAATCTTCTATCAAAGAAAGGCATTTCTCTAGTCCGAGATAATGATCCTTTTTTTTGCAGATGCGAAAATAAAGTTGTGTGTCATCTGCATAGGAATGGTAAAGTAACTTCTGGTTACTGATGATTTCAAAAAGAGGGCGAAGATAGATATTAAAAAGAACAGGCGACAGAGGGGATCCCTGGGGGACTCCGCGTGACACTGTGCGTGTTTCAGAAGTGAAAGGACCAAGTTTCAATATTTGTGGTCGGTTTTCCAAAGGAGAACCACGATGAATCACATTCCGTAACTCCGGCTACTTCACCAAGCTGTGTCAGCAATAATTGGTGGTCTACTGTATCAAAAGCTGCGCTTAGGTCCAGCAGTACTAGAAGACAAGATTCTCCTTCGTCTGCAGCCTCGAGAGCATCATCCCATATTTTGAGCAGTGCTGTTTCCGTCCCGTGACCAGGATGGAAACCGGACTGGAATGGGTCAAGTAATTTGTGGGTGTCGAGGTGACGTAGCTGTTGTACAACTTCTTTCTCCATTACCTTGGAGAAGACATTTAGGCCTGTTATGGGACAACGATGGTTAGGGTCTTTGGGGTCGAGGGTGTTTTTTTTTTAGAATTGGTTTGATTGTACCTTGTTTCAGCAAGGGTGGCACCATGCCTTCCTTGAATGACTGGTTTATGAGCTGCATGATAGCTGGAGCCAAAATATCGGCACATTCTTTCAGCAGTTTAGTGGGGATGATATCATTGGGCGCTGTTCTATTTCGCAGAGTCCTGATGATGTTTTTAGTGGCCTCGATGGAAATGGGTTTTAGGGTGAAGTTAGCTGGTTGCGGGGGAGTTATATGGGTGTTGATTTTGTGATTTAGGGGGGGGGGTTGATGAAGGTACTATTTTGCTGAATACTTTCACGGATTCTTTCAATTTTATTGATGAAGTAATCCGATAATTCGTTGGAAAATTCTTGTGAATCAGAATAAGGGGCTTCTAGACAGACTGGGTTCAGGGTATTGGTGACTAGCTTGAAGAGTTTGCGTGGGCGATTTAGGGCATTGGTGATAATGTTGGAGAAATGTTTTTTTTTTTGGCAATAAAGATTTCTTTATGGTATTTTCTTGTTATTTTATAGATGGTGTGATTTTTCTTCTGAAGAGCTTCTTTTCCAGGCTGCTTCAGCTCTTCTGCGCTCTTGTTTTAGCAACGCCAGCTGATTGTTAAACCAGCTGGAGTTGTTTTTCCTGATGCACGTTGTGTGTTTTGGTGCTACCAAGTCGGCTGATTGTAGTAGTGCCTGGTTTATGACCACAAGAGTTTCTGTGGCTGTTTGATGTGGTTGGATTGTTTTTATTTTGTTCCCTAATGTAGTTTTGAAGAGCTCTGAATGGAACTTCTTCTGAGATCTGGTCCAGTGTGTTGTCACCGGTTTTAACGTTTTTTTTTTAAGGGGCATTTATGGTAATTGTGAATTTAATGGCGTGGTGATCTGTCCATGGCTGCGGCTCATTTTCTTAAATATTAATTTCCAGATCTTGTCTGAAAATAAGATCGAGCGTGTGGCCTGAAGTATGTGTAGGTCCACATACTAGTTGCTGCAGACCTAATCCTTCCAAATGGTCGATGCAGGCGTCGGCGACGTGGTCCTGAGAGGAGTTGGCCCAGAGGTTAAAATCCCTGAGCAACAGGAGGTGTTTAGTGTTCAGGGTATAGGTGGACATGAACTCTGTCAATGACATGAGCAGGTGCGTTTTTGGACCCGGTGGTCTGTAGCACAGGAGTATGTGAACAGTGTCCTGGAGATTTGTTTGCAGTTGCAGAGTGAGGGTTTCCATGAATGGAAGTGAGTACTGAAGGACTGGTTTAGTGATTGAGAGGTGAGTCTTGTGGATCACCGCCAGGCCTCCTCCTCGTTGCCCCACTCTGTTTTCTGTTAGAATGCAGTAGCTCTCTGGCACCAATTCTCCCAGAATGGTGTTAGTCGGCTGTGAGCCAGCTTTCTGTGATAAAGAGGCAGACTAAATCGTTTTGTAGAATGAAATCATGGATTTCTTGTCGGTGTTTTACTGCCGATCTTGTATTGACCAAAGCGCATGATATGTGCTTGGGTTGGGGTAAATGCGCGTGATTTTTTAACTGTCGATCGTCGACAGATCGTTGATTCTTAACAGTTGCTCATTCCTTAGACCTTTTTTGGTGACGGCTGGTAATATTGAGGCGAATGGCTTTAAGCCCCAAATGATTTCTGCAGAGTATCTTAGTTTAGACATAATCGCAGAAAACGCCGGGGGGGGGGAATGATATTGACCGGGGAGGTAAAATAATGATGCCGGGAAGGATGATTTTCAAGTGGGTCCTCCACTCGCTAGACCATCCCTTCCCGTTTGATCCTGAGGAAGGCGAAAAACCCCTGGCAGTGCTGTACCAATCTGCGGTGACAGGGGAGAAAAATTCCTTCCTGATCCCTCAAGGGTGATCGGTGGAGCCCTGGATCAAACACTTGGCGACGGGGGGGTCTGGGGGATGTGGGGAGATGAATGGAGTTTGACCTGGGGCCGGAAGGGGTTGTGTGGTGTTTGTGGTGGGTTTTTTAAATGCGGCGCGCTAGGCCGCGGCTGAAGCCGCGGACTTTCCTAAAATGCGGCCGCCGCGATGGGCCACGGAGGGGTTGAGGCTGGTGGGAGTTGTGGCGGATGGCTGGCAGGGAGAGGCGCCGATCACGACTTAGGGTGTGGGCGGGTAGAGAAATTGGGCCGGGTGTCTCCGTAGGTAGGCTGGAAAGCTGCGGTTTGTCCTGAAAAGGACACGCCGCACACTTGTCACCAGGGATGATGGAATAGGCCTGGGAAAAAACAAAGGCCTTACCTTGATGGTGCTCCGGAGGAGGGGGGAGGCCAAAGGGGGAGGAAGAAGCGCTTGTCCTGGGTCCACTGTAGGGGAAGCTGGGGGAAACCACTTGCCTGTCTGGTGCTTGAGCCAAGCGTCCTACTCCTAGGAGCGCGAGCCATTTACTGGCAAGCACCAGTTCTTGCCCTGGGAGGGAGAGCAGACTCAGGATGCAGTCTCTCTGTGTCTCAGCTCCTGTGTGTGAATGACTCCTGTGGTTTTGTCCCTTCAGAACAGAAGACGTGACAAGAACACTGGACTCTTGGCAAGATCAAACGTTTTTACTCTACTTGCAGAAAAAAATAGTGCAGCCACCGTATCTATGGACTGATGAGGAGCAATATTGCATCTTTTTACCTTTGTTCTGTCCTATAACTTTCTGTCAAACTGAAGCCCCTAAATAAAAAATATACTGTGTACATTTATTTGTTGGCAAAGTTAACACTGTAATATTATCAATATACTCTATGTGTTACCTTTGATTTTCTTTTTATTATATATTAGGTCAGTAAGGTAAAAGCAGATGCCCGGGTGGAGTTGCTGCGCCAGGTCGGAGTGGATGTCGACACATGGCTATCTGGTGCTATGACGCAGGCTAATGAAGAGCTCGAGCAAGAGCGGCGTCTGAGCGAAGCCCGGATGTCTAATGGAGAGATATCACCCAGTGTAAGTTCTGTAAATTGCCCTTAGGCAGTGTGCTCCTAAACCAGGGGTGCCCAACCCTTTGAAGAGCGAGGGCCACTTAAGCGACTTGGTAATCGGTTGCGGGCCACAATGAGCGGAGCCCACTCTACTTTTTTTTTTTTTTTGCAGATCGGATTGGAGGTATTTGTTAATGGGCACAAGTCCATTTACATCTGCCGCTCCTTAAAGGTGAATGGAGGGTCCAATTGGGTCGGACTGACTGTGTGAAAGGGGCCTAAGGCTGCTTTCACACTGATGCACTGTCGTTTTTCAGCACCGTGGGTGCAGCACAGTTCACCTGTGGCTTTCCTGGAGGTTAGCTGCACTTTGCCATAGACTTCTATTATATCCTGTATGTGTAGTGAACTTTCAGAAAGTGCACCAAACTTGCAGGTAATAGAAGTCTTTGGCTCAGTGCAGGTAACCCCCACTGCTCTGCACCTGCAGATCAGTTTGAAAGCCCAGTAACCACTGCAGAACAGATATGCCCATACATACACTGTAATTTTAGTAATAAACTTACCTTTAATAACCGTATTCTATTCCATCCTAGAGCAGGAGGTCGTGGGCCACAACAGAGGGCTCCGCAGGCCACATGTGGCCCCCGGGCCACTGGTTTGGCGCCCCTGTCCTAAACTATGTGCACATTTACCTAAAACCACCAATACCATTCACAAATATGTATATAAATGTACCCATATCTGAATGGGAATCTAAGAATGGTCAGGGTGGCCATAAGCATGCCGAACTATAAGCCTAGTCGGTTATTTCAGTACTTCTGATAATCTTGCAGATGTACAGATGCCAATGGTAGCTAGCACATAATGACATTAAGTGGTGTGTTTTTTTTTTTTTTATTACATCTGTATTTCTGGAACTTGAATGTACTTAAAGCGGTGGTTCCCCCTAAAACTAATTTCTAACAATAGATTCGTAAGACCCGTTACACTGCGGGTAGGCTGGCTTTTTTTTTTTTTTTTCGTACATACCGAGATCTCCCCGTCTCCTCCCTTGGCGGTGGGCGTGCCTAGTTGATTGACGTTCCTCGGACGGGCGCGTACGTGACGTCACGACTTTCCGAAAGAAGCCGAACGTCGCTGCGCATGCGCCGTATAGAGTCGGCTCTATACGGCGCATGCGCAGCGACGTTCGGCTTCTTTCGGAAAGTCGTGACGTCACGTACGCGCCCGTCCGAAGAACGTCAATCAACTAGGAACGCCCACCGACAAGGGACGAGACGGGGAGATCTCGGTATGTACTAAAAAAAAAAAAGCCAGCCTACCCGCAGTGTAACGGGTCTTACGAATCTATTGTTAGCAATGTGTTTTAGGGGGAACCACCCCTTTAAATCACCCCCTACAAAATGATGTTGCTGTTTTATGCTCCTCATAAAGGCTCATAAAGTTTTCAGTATTGCTGTGCATCTTGTTTGCTATAATCAGTCATTTTAGGCTAAAGGGTGTTGATGACATTCGCCTACCGAGCCATTGGCAGAAAGTCGACTGTTTTGTAAAATGTCACAACTTTAGCCTGGATACGCTGCCCTGTTTAGCTTTAATATTTTATAATCTGAATGAACATCGAAAGATTTTTCATATAAGTCAACTTTCATATTTTACTATCACATTACATATGTCTCATCAATACATTTTCTTACAGAAAATACAAAGTGCTACTAATACATATAGGTTTTCAGATTGTAAGCTTTAACGTGCAGTGACCTCTGATGTCTCCGCTATTAAATTGTATTGTAACTGTACTGTCTGCCCTCATGTTGTAAAGTGCTGCGCTATTTAAGTCTATAAACAGTAAAACCTTGGTTTGAGAGTAACTTGGTTTGAGAGTGTTTTGCAAGACAAGCAAAATGTTTTAATAAATGTTGCCTTGATATACAAGCAATGTCTTGATATAAGAGTAGCGTCATGTCACAACTGAGTATAAAAGAGAAGAGAGGAACCTCTAAGTGTAGCAATATGGTTACATTTAATGAAGGTACAACATTTAGCAACTTATTGCTACACTTGGAGGTGCCTCTCTTCTCTTTTATACCCTGTAAAAAAAATGCTTTGATATACAAGTGCTTTGGATTACTAGCATGTTTCTGGAATGAATTATGCTTGCAAACCAAGGTTTTACTGTAATAGGACAGTACAGACTATTACATTGTGAAAATGTGTGCATTTTGTAGTACTTTTGCGCTGCCACTAGGTGTCTCCTTTGTTTGCTATATTTCTTATTGCACTTCAGTGTTCTTATGGGATATTTCTTTAAATGTTTTATGGTTGTCTTGGCAGAAGCCTGGCAGTGTAAACATTTAAGTCTGCTATAAAAATTCTGTTTATAGAACTGGATAGAAGAAAGTGTTAGTAGAAAATCTAATTTTAATCGGCATGTCCTTCCTAGCAACCACACAGGAACAGTAACTTTTTTTTATATTTTTACAAGATATGTAAATAGGATTCTGAGTACAGATATAAAATTGACAGTTATGAATAATCCCTGTATAAGGCCAAATCCCAAGTAGCCACTTATGCTTAAAGCTAACCTGTTCCCATAGTACGCACGGAATATTTTATATATTTTGAACAAGAAATAAAAGCACTTTAAATCAACCCCCATTTATTCCTGTAGTTATAGGCACACTAAAGAAGTTATTTTTTTTAATTTACACGAGGCATTTAAAATGGATATAGATATTTTTTTAAATAGAGAACAGATGTCGGGCTGCCAGCCCTCTAATGTAAACACACATCACCGGTTTCTGAGCTGTTAACACCAACTAAAGTTTTTGCTTTGAATTTTGAGGATATTTTGTGAATGAATAATTTCACATTACCAGCAGCAAGGGCTAATTTACCCTTGCACTGCCATGGCCACCAGTGTGGGCCAGGATAGGGGTGTTGATGTTTATTGCCATACCCAGCAATGCGTAGGGTGAGGGATAGTTAATTTTTTCTGCAATGACCACCAATCCAGGAAGGAAAGGGATTGGGGGTGATGGCAGTCTCTGCCATAGCAACCAATTTTGGGAGGGGTGAACATGCTTTTCCATGACCACCGTGATAAAGGGTCACTAAAGGAATTTTTTTTTTTAGCTAAATAGCTTCCTTTACCTTACTGCAGTACTGGTTTCATGTCCTCATTGTTCGTTTTTGCTTTGAAGTAGCTGTAATTCTGCTGTGATCTCCACACTTCCTGGTTGCCTGTTTCCTTATAACCATGGTACTGGAAGATTTTCACGGTGGTCTAAGCTGTCATTACTGTGTGTCTAAAACTCCTCAGAACCAATCAGATTCATTTTAAAAACAAAATACTGCCCTGGATTTGTTTGTTTTTGTTCTGTGAGTCTTCCCGACTCACCTCTCACCCGGAACTTCATGTATGTACCTTTAAAACCGAAAGTGAAACTAGAGGCACATTATATGATAGATTAAATTCAATTATTAATCATTTTTAAAAGGAATCAGTTAACTTTTATGTCTCTATACCCTGTAAACATTTTTTTCCTTTAGTGACCCTTTAATGTTTTCGGACATTACCACCAGAGGGTGGGGTAAGAGGGGTTAAATAAAATGATCACCAATGTGGGGGGATTAAAAGCTCCCTGGCAGACATATGGGGTTTTTGGCAACAGAAGATACTTCCACAGTAAACAGGTGCCAGCCAGCTCACACAATTAAAATAACACCATTTTCTTATAAAAGATAAAACCTAACAGTTCTCCTAAAGAATAATTACCAAAGGAATCAAAAAAAGGCCTTCCATCATGCATGGAAAACTCTCTACATCTGTATACCAAACAGTATACATCTACACCAGGGGTAGGCAGCCTTTGTGGGGTTGGGGGTCTACCTGAACAACATGGAAGAGAGGCCCCAATAAAAGAACAGTATGAATGTTTAGAATATATAATTGCAAAAAAGTGGCCTACCCTAAAAGGTAGCTTCAGTTCCAAAATGGGCATCCACTTTTTTTCATGTCTGGATAGTAATAGGTCAAGTCTGAAACAGGATTCCATTATGAAGGCAGGACTGGTACTGTATACTTGACTAGTTTCAGACCTGGCTGGCCTCCATTCTGGCCAACTTGCTAGAAACTAGTTTCACCAGAAGTCTTTATATTCTCCTTCTCAGCACCTAGAGCAGCATCACTATAGCTGGATAGTATGTGCTGCTTGGAGGACTATGAGAAGTATGGGAATCAAAAAATTACAATCATACCTTCCTAGATGGCTGCAGCACCGATCCCAGCTGCAACTGTCCCCCGCTGCCTCTAAGGTCGAGAACTGAGCGATCAAACATTGGTCTCCAGCCTGCAGAAAGTCTGTGACTGTTCAGCGATGTGCGCTGTCCCTCCAGTGCTCATAGAAAGTGCTGGGCTTTGCAGGGGGCATAATCGGCTGGCTCAGCCTCTCAGCAGCTGGCCGAGAGGCTGAGCCAGCTTTTCGGTCTAGGGCATGGGTGCTCAACCTGTGGCTCTCCAGCTGTTGCAAAACTACAATTCCCATAATGCCTCAGCCTTTGGGAGACATGCTTGTACCTGTCAGCGGCTTGCAATGCCTCATGGGAATTGTAGTTCCGCAACAGCTGGAGAGCCACAGGTTGAGCACCCATGGTCTAGGGCTTCTGGGCAGATCCGGACCATATGGTTGGGCTCTTTTTAGAGCCTGGGCCGGGTTTGTGACATTTGAAAATGGGACACATGAGCGTAAAACTGCACCCCTGTGATCCATAGGATATCCAAAAAAGCTTTAACTATACTTTTTCCTTTTAACCAGATTTAATTCCTTCTCAAAATATCAGTGACTGATCAAAAATTGTAAATGGAGCCAGCAGTTCATGGATGTGGAATCAAAGGCTGAAGGGGTATTGGCTTCTATTTGGTTTACTTTATGGATCCAAAGCTTTAAAACAAATGCATGACAGCAGCCATTGATCTGCTTTTAACACTTGAAGCCGGCTCACACTGGGGCGACCCAGGATCCGACTTCAAGACGCCCCAAGTCGCGCGGTCGAGAAAATGAATGGAAGTGAATGGGAGCTGTCTTAATGTACACTACTGAAGTCGCTCCGACTTCAGAAAAGGTTTCTGTACTTCTTCAATCCGACTTCTAGGCGACCTGTATCCATTGATTTCAATGGAAGTCGCCTCCAAGTCGGATTCCCGTTCACAGTAAGGCAACTTTACAGGAAGTCGCCCCAGTATGAACCTGTTCTAAGGCAAGCGCCTCCGTCCCACAAGGGTCACCACCCGGAGCATGCTGGGACTGTGACGTCATAAGAGGCGCTCGCCCATCCCCACCCCACTTCCTGACCGGCTGGGCTGCATGCTCAGTTAAGGGTTTGGTATGGTTTTGGGGGGTACCCCCACGCCCTTTTTTTGGCGTAGGGGGTTCCCCTTTAAATCCATACCAGACCTGAGGGCCTGGTATGCTCCTAGAGGGAAAACCCATGCCGTTTTTTTATTTAAAATTTGGCATCGAGTTTCCCCTTCTGGAGGTGACTTCAAGTCGTGTTGTGGGTCGCGTTGTGATTCATACTCAAGTCGTGTTCAAGTTGCCTCCCAAAGTCGTGCTGGAAGTTGTGTTGCCCCTGTGGGAACCGGCTCTTAGGCACCAGGGTTGTCATTGTTATCCTGGGTTTCTTGTTTGCTAAGTCACTAGAGCAAAAATGCAGGACCAAAGTCTTTGACTTAATGCTTGTTAAGGATGGATGACTTGCTTGCAAGCAAAGGTCAAGGTGACAGGCATAGAATTTACACCTTTACAACAAAGTCAACCGTAATGTCCTATATATTTTTGCAATTTGAACACTTTCTTGTACTTTGTTGTGAAATGAACACTTCCAAATACATTTTATAACCCTGCATGGTTTCTATGCAGCTTTCTGCCACTCCATCCTGCTCTCAACTTAAAGCGAAGTTTATCCCTTTTTGGCAAAAAGAGCCAAACGCCTCTGGTAAATGAGGCTCACATAGGACTGTTCAGTAATTGGGGGGTCAACTTCTCTCTAAATCAGGCAGGAAAGGTTTCCCTGTAAGGTGCCTAGAAATCGAAGAATATGAAAGGTACTGGTAACAGTACTGTAACAAGATGTTACACTGTGGTAGTATGGATTTTTGTTTTAATTCAAGATTTTCCGGAGACATAGAAAAGGATACCTGATCCAAAAAATGTACGCTAAGCCTATGGGGTCAGCATACATCTTTTTTCAATATCCATAAGGTGGGAAATGGTAACTGCTCAAATCACTTGAAGTGTAGGCTGTAAGGTATATACAGTTGAAGATGATAAATCGGATATTCTGTTAAAGCAGGGTCATGCAGCCGGTTACATCTGTAGATTATTGTAGTTTGCTCATTAAAAAGGCGGGGGAGGGGTCTGAAGCTTAAGGTCCTGGATGAGACCCCTCAGGCTTCATAGGACTGCTCTTTAGAGCCCCCAGTACCAGGTTCAGTGATCTGAGCAACCGATGAAAGAGCCACACCTGTGACCTAACAAGTGTGTTTTTAACTTGTTTGTGAGTAGACATCTTTATGATTTTATTAATATCTTTTAATCTGTTAGATAATGCACTAGGCCAGTGCACCCTCTTATTTTTCTATTCTTACTATACCCATACCAGGCTCCATAGGATTTATCCAGCATGTGCTCCAATCTGTCCCTGGTGTCATGTTCATCTATAGCAGTGGTTCTCAACCTTTTAGTGCCGTGACCCATTAATAAAATTTCCCAAGTTGTGGGGACCCCCAACAGTAAAATTATTTTCGTAGCGTGGCTTGTCAGCACCCAAGGCAAGACAAGTAATTTGCGCCCCTAACCCACAGAAATTTAGCGCTCCCTGAGTCCCCTCCAATCATACAGTATTAAAACCTCATATGGTACATTTTAGGATATACCACTCTTTCTCTTTGTTCTCCTCTTTTTCCCTTTTATCTCTGGCTGTCCTAATTTCTTGTCCCCCATCGCTCTCTCTAGCCGTCTTTCTTGTTTTTGCTCTTATTCTTTCTCTCCCTTTTTCTTTCTCCCCCTCTTTTCCTCTCCCTTCCATGTATTCTCTATTTTAATTCCTTCTCTTACTCCTTGGTGAAGGGGGAATGGGATGAGGGGCAATGCTGGGGGGAGTTCTGATCTGCCAACTTAGGTGTTCTTGATTAAGGTCATCTGCTGATCTGAGAACTGTAGTGGGGACTTTTAATGGCAACTATAATCACAGGTAGTGTTACCCACTGTGTCTGACTTTGTGTTGTCTCGTAGCAGTGACACCTATGCTGAAATCAGGAGATAGGGTCTCCTCCAGCCCCTCCCACCTCATAATCCTCACCAATCAGCGGACCTCCAGTCTCTGCCCCCCAGCCATGCTGTGAACTGAATGGGTGGCTGCGAAGAGGCTGAGTGGGCGGCCGTGTGCTCCAGGAACAGCCCAGCTGGGTGGCCACCGGCTCCAGAGACAGCCCTGCTGAGCAGCCGCAAGAAGGCTGGGAGAGCGGTGCAGGCTTCAGGAACAGCCCAGGATCTGGTGACCCCTGGCAAATCATCATTTGACCCCCGAGGGGGTCCCGACCCCCAGGTTGAGAACCACTGATCTAGAGTCTCATTTGCACTTGTTCTGGGGCTGTCTGAGTATAACGACGTTCTGGTGTGATATGTTTAAATTGATTGATCTACAATTACAGATGTCACTTCCTGCTTCCCCGGAGTCGACCCTTCTGGGAGTCCATGAGAATGCTCAGCATTCTCACCATGCCAAATTGTTCTATGCAAAAAATCTATCCGCCTCAAGTGGACCTCCATAGTCTCCCCTTAGGGTCTTCCTGGGAAGCAATGGTGGACGCAACTTTGGCTATGTTCAAAATCACTTTTATCAATCAAGGCTTTCCCTGTAAGTATGATAAAGTATGGTCCCCTTGGACCACAAGTTAAGGTTCACACAGTGATTTCCCGCCCCGCCCCGCCTTTTCTCCCTCCTTTCCCACTTTTCCCTTTTTTAGTTGCCCCTTATGACCTTCTCTTGCTAGATCATAATCCCTTGCTCGGATGACCATTTCATTGGGTGGAATGGTTGGCCCAACAGGTTTCATTATTTATTTTGTACATGTGCTGAGACTTGCTGTTCTTCCTAGTAACCATATTTAGTATATGTCTCACTGCATTGTATGGTTGGGTTTTTATTCGCCTGTTTTTTGTTCGTATTAGTATGTTTTTGGGCACATTGAGAATTTTGACATACCGTATTCAATGTACGGTAAATTGGCTCCCTTCTCTAAGGAAAGCAGGCAACTTGGGAGACTGTCGCTCACCTGGCAGTTTCCAAGCAGAGTAAGGTTTAAATTATATTTTCTTTTTATATTTTTTTTAATGTTTTTTATTAAAGTTTTACAGTACAAACAACAAAGATTTCGGCTTTGCAATAAGCAGATTGCAGCATATGTGGAAAGTCATACCACCAACTAGTTATGAAAATGCTGGACAATAGTCCGCCAAAAATAAATGAGGTACAACTAAACAACAAAAAAAAAAAAATAACAGTGGTCGAAACCCAATAATTAAGATCATTATAAAAAAAAGGGGGGGCGGGGGGGGGGGGGGGGGTAAAAACAAAACAAAGAAAGTGCAGAAAATAGAGTAAAGGAGGGAAGGTTGGGGGGAGGAGAACTACAGCTTTGTGCCTTGAGACCCATAACTTAAGAGTGGGTTTAGTTTGTGAGCGTTCTGGGGTCGTTCGACAGGTAATGATCCCATACTTTGTGAAATAACTTCTTGTCTTGCACTATTGCCGTTAACCTTTTATTTAGCATAAGCCACGACATTTTACGTTTTAGCTGATCAAATGGCAGTACAGCGGACCTCCAGTTCCTGGCAATTGTTATTTTAGCTGAGATAAATATAAAAGTAAGGAGCCGTTGTTGGAGCTTCCGCTATCCTGCCACCGAGGAGTGCATGTTTTGCCGATTTTGTCAGGCTAATCTGGGTGAGGGTATATATAAAGTTGTAGACCCTAATCCAAAATCTCCTGACCTTGGGGCAAGTCAACCAAATGTGATAGGTGGATCCCACCTGACCACATCCTCTGAAACACCCAGAGGTGGCTCCGGGTACAAAAGTGGCCAATCTGGCCGGTACCATATACCACCTTAATAAGACCTTGTAGTTAGCTTCTATAATGGAGGTATTGATAAGCGATCTAGAAGCAGCCTCTGATATCTCATGCCATTCCTCTAGATCAAGGGTTTCATGCAAATCTTGTTCCCATCGGAGCATATAATTCAGTTTAATCGAGACATACATCAAAATTGTATATATAGCAGAGATATGACCCCTTACTTTATCGTAGTGCCTGCACAAATGTTCCATGGGGGTCATCGTCACTAAATCCCCCTTACGAGCTACCGTTTGCATATAATGACATATTTGATTATATCTGTAGCGTTCGAAGGGAGGCAGTTGATATTTTTCTACCAGGAATTGTTCAGGTAGCATACCCTTATTGTCACAAAGATCAGCTATCCGTATCAAACCCTTATTGGTCCACCATTTAAATGCAAGGGGGAGAGGCCCGGGGTGAAGTCCTTATTGCTCAACAGAGGAGTGTGGGGTGACTTGATATATTTTCTTTTTAATGGAAACTATAGTTGCAATTTCTTATTTTTTTTTAAATGAACAACCCTTTTGCTTTCCTTTTTTTAGATGGAAGACTTTGATTTCTCAGAGTTTGAGGATGATGGTGAGATATTTGAAGAATCCAATTGTGCTCTGAGTGGCTCCCGCACGTACCCATCACCTTGCCAAGTTGTATACAGTTATAAGGTAGGAGAAGTTAAAGGAGCTCGCAGTAAGCATCTAATTTCTCTGCAATGTTCGGTCCTGCTTTAGGCTAAAGAGTTGAGGGCTGTAATGGCGAGTGGTAGCCAGCCTAAATCAATAGGGTTGTGTAGCATCCAGGCTAGGGAAAACAAGGCAGTATGTACTGAGCCATTTAGTGGCTGGAGAGCACTTGGGGAAACCACAGAAATGCCTGTACTGAGATCTAGCCTACGAAATGGGACTTGAATCAGATTGGCCATTTACTAATTGGCTCAAACTACACTTTTAAAGTGGTATTAAACCCAAAACCAAAATGTCTGCATTTGTTTTTTCTTTTTCCTCTAGATTCACCTGATCTGGCCAGTAACACCTCATGGGCCCCTAAACTCTAGATGGAGCAACAGCAGCATTCAGTGCTGGGTAGTGTTAGATGTACTAGCAGATTTAATTGCACTAACAAATTGAAGGCAAATTTCAGGTTGTGCATAAAAGCACCCCTGTTAAATGCTTTTTCTCAACCCTCTAACTGCCACATCTGCAGGACAGCTTGTTTTGTTAAACAGACTTACTGGCAGGATCAGCAGGTAAAATTAAATTCTACAAAAACCTAGGCAGCCACCACAAGAATTGGTAAGCTACAATGTGTTCGCTTTTGGGTGTAATACCGCTTTATTAATGCCACCAAAAACCTGTCTTATACGACTTCTGCAAACCGAATGAACCCTAGAGGGATAGTTAACTACTTGGTAACCGCCCTATAGCCGAAATACGGCTACAAGGCGGTTCCCTAACTCTAGGAGGGCGTCAATATACGTCCTCCCAGAGAGTCACAATTGCGCGCCTGAGCGGGCGCGCACACGCGATCACCGGCGCTCGGCGGGTCCACGGGACCCGCAGCAACACGGATCGCGGTAAGGAGCCAATGGAAGCGGCTCCTTACCACGTGATCGCGCCGTCCAATGACGGCGCGATCACTTGTAAACAAACCGGCGTCATGTAATGACGCCGGTTCCTCCCTCTCCTCTCTGTACCGTTCGGTACAGTGTGAGAGGAGAGGGAGGGGGGGGGGGATCGGGCGGCAGCAGCAGCTGCCGCACTGTGGGCTGGATCTGTGACAATTGCAGTCACAGATCCAGCCATCCCTGCGCAATACTCTGCAAAATAAAAAAAAAAGATGAGTGTAATACTCTGCAATACCCCACCCCATACTCTGCAATACCCCACCCCATACTCTGCAATACCCCACCCCATACTCTGCAATACCCACCCCCCCATACTCTGCAATACCCACCCCCCCATACTCTGCAATACCCACCCCCCCATACTCTGCAATACCCCCCCATACTCTGCAATACCCCCCCCCCCCATACTCTGCAATACCCCCCCCATACTCTGCCATACCCCCCCCCATACTCTGCAATACCCCCCCCATACTCTGCAATACCCCCCCATACTCTGCAATACCCCCCCATACTCTGCAATACCCCCCCCCCATACTCTGCAATACCCCCCCATCCCATACTCTGCAATACCCCCCCCCCATACTCTGCAATACCCCCCCATACTCTGCAATACCCCCCCATACTCTGCAATACCCCCCCCATACTCTGCAATACCCCCCCCATACTCTGCAATACCCCCCCCATACTCTGCAATACCCCCCCCCATACTCTGCAATACCCCCCCCCATACTCTGCAATACCCCCCCAATACTCCGCAATACCCTCAATACTCCAATACCTTGCAATACGTCGCCTATGGGGATTTTTAAGTAGCAACGTTTGGCGCAATTTCACGAGCGTGTGCAATTTTGAAGGGTGACATGTTGGGTATCTATTTACTCGGCGTAACTTCATCTTTCATATTATGCAAAAACATTGGGCTAACTTTACTGTTTTGTTTTTTTTTAAGCACAAAACTGTTTTTTTTTTAAAAAACACGCGTTCAAAAAATTGCTGCGAAAATACCGTGCAAGATAAAAAGTTGCAACAACCGCCATTGTATTCTCTAGGGTCTTTGAAAAAAAAGCATATATAATGTTTTGGGTTTCTATGTAATTTTTTAGCAAATAAATGATGATTTTTACATGTAGGAGAGAAATGTCAAAATTGGCCTGGGTGCTCCAGAACGCCTGATGGTGCTCCCTGCATGTTGGGCCTCTCTATGTGGCCACGCTGTGTAAAAGTCGCACACATGTGGTATCGCTATACTCGGGAGGAATAGCAGAATGTGTTTTGGGGTGTAATTTGTAGTATGCATATGCTGTGTGTGAGAAATAACCTGCTAATATGACAGAAACTAGATTTTTTTTTTTTTTTTACAGAATTTTCAGTCTTTTTTCTTTTATAGCGCAAAAAATAAAAACCGCAGAGGTGATCAAATACCACCAAAAGAAAGCTCTATTTGTGGGAAAAAAAGGACAAAAATTTCAGATGGGTACAATGTTGTATGACTGAGTAATTGTCATTCAAATTGTGAGAGCACCGAAAGCTGAAAATTGGTCTGGTGATTAAGGGGGTTTTCGTGCCCAGTGGTCAAGTGGTTAAATATATATTTCTTTGCTGTTGCATCTCTAGCGCTGTCCATTTTATTTGAAGAAACAGGATATCGCTTGTGACAATAAGTACAATGTGAATACAGCAGCAGCAGTAGTGGTTAAGGCAGGTCACCTAATGGGTAATTAAAACTCATGAAAGAAAGGGAAGAAAGTTAGATGGTGAAAACCGCTAGATTATATTTCAAGTATAACTAAAGGCACCATTTTTATATTGGTTTTGGATAGATACAGTCTGTGGGCCCATTTAGGGAGATTCACCCTCTTTGTCCTGTTTACCATAATTGAAAGTAAAAAAAAAAACAAATTTCATGGACGGACACAGCTTCCTTATACTCTTGACTTGTGGGTTATGTTCCGTCTACTAGGAGTATAAGGAAACTGTGTCCATGGATTTCAGAGAAAATTATTTTACGGTAAGTACAAAAAATCCTATTTTTAGGTTTACCCCAGAAAAGTAATATTGGGGAAATTTTTCAACAGAATTCCCTTAATGTGCAGGGATTTCCTCACTTCCTGTTTGGCTATGGGACAGGAAGTGAAGGGAAATCTCCATAACCACGCACAGATGGTAAAAAAAAAAGTTATAACCCTTTTATCCAAAATGGGGGGGGGGGAGAAAATGTTTGCCTGTAGTTATACTTAAACCCATTTAGGGCTAAAGTATGCACATGGGTACTGAGCTAGTGTGGGGTGTGTGTGTGTGTGTGATCTGGGGGTTATTCCCCCCTTTTTTTGCAGACTATGCTTCAGGTCAAACCTTTGTGCCAGTTGATATGTATTTGCACCCAGTGGCGTATCTAGGGTATGGCAGCCATGGCAAGTGCCATGGGCGCCATATGAAGGGGGCACTGTTGAGTGGCTGGGCAGCAAGGCACTTACCAGGGTCCTTTTCAGCACCTTTGCTAATGGACAATGGCAGCGCTATCCCTGCTGCGTTCAGCCACAGCTCTCCCCTGTTCTCCCAGGCTCTCCCATTCCATCTGGTCCCGCACAAAGAAGGAGGAACATCCGTTTCTCACTCTCCTCAAGGCCTTAAGTGATGAAGGTTTCCTTGGAGGGCAGAGGAGGGATCAGGGGTCTAATAAACCCCAGATTTCTCCATAAAGAGGATATGTCACTACCCAAGGTATCACAAGGGATGATAAATATCACTAATTTTGTTAGCTGTTTTTTTTGTTAAGGTTATCTGAAAGATGGGGTTCCAATGTTTCGACAGGGGCGCAGTTTCAGTGCTTGCCATAGGCGCCATTTTCACTAGATACGCCTCTGTTTGCACCAATCTAATCTTTACAATAGATCCGCTCCTACTGAGTTGCATGGCCCAGCCAGAATTACTACCTATGTATTAAGTTTAGTAAAATGAAGCTATGATCACAAGGGACATGGGGTCTACCATTTCCAGGGGAGTCTAATCTCAGAATATGCTTCCTGGCAGTAATTTCACATCTTCGTTATGACATTGTTTTTGGTTTGTAATGTTGTCCTTTGTATTATATCATGACAGGCTGCCCTGCCAGATGAACTGTCTATTACACAGGGAGAAGTGCTGGAGGTCATTGAAGATGGAGATGTAGAAGAGTGGGTGAAGGTCAGTTTGGAAATTGGTTCCTCTTTCTTTATGCTTCCATGTTTCTTCTACAGCAACCTCTTCACGCTTATCTCTTACCTTGCATTTCTTATATCAAGTAGTAGCCAGCAATTAAAGTTGTAAATGATTACTGTACCATAGAAGTGTGACAGCTAAAGGAAAGTGGGTCTCCCTGAAATATATACTTATTTAAGTATCTATGCAGACTTTGCATCTGCTTTCATGCCCCAGAAGAGCACTTTGGCTTCTTGTTTCACCATTTCCAAGTGGCTCAGGTAGATCATTCAGGCTGACTGTCACAAGGATTGGTTTCTCCCTTTAGGGGTTACTCTACTATGAGTGCTGCTTGGGCTTTTCGACATCAGGCTGCCGTTCCCCAGATTTGTAAGGCTGCCACCTTGTCTTCTGACAACTTCTTTTTTTTTTTTTATTATTATTTATATTATTTAAGTTTTTATTTAAGTTTTTTCACCTTAATGCATAGCATGTATTAAGGTGCAAAACCTTGAGACTTTACAACTCCTTTAAGCAGAAGTTGGGGGAGATGATCATCCCTCTGCCATCCTTCTCACCCTGTAATACGCTGCTCACCAATTTATCAACTGGCCTTATCTCTTTTCAGAATTGAAAATTGACTACTGTTGAAACTGAGACCCCATAGGAGATTAATTGGGCCTCTCGGTCACTTCTTATCCCAGCGAGTGCAACCTCCTGTATGATGTGTAACGTTTAAATAAATAAAATTAAAAAATAGTTTAATGGGGTTGTAAAGGTAATTTTTTTTCTCTAAATAGCTTCCTTTACCTTAGTGCATTCCTCCTTCACTTACCTCATCCTTCGATTTTGCTTTTAAATTTCCTTATTTCTTCGGAGAAATCCTCGCTTCCTGTTCTTCTGTCTGTAACTACACACAGTAATGCGAGGCTTTCTCCCTGGTGTGGAGAAAGCCTCTTAAGGGGGAGGGGGCAAGCAGGAGTGTCAATACGCTCACTAACACACAGCTCCTTTATCTGCAAAGTAGAGTGTCCTGACTTGCCTGCTTGCTTTCTCCACACCAGGGAGAAAGCCTCGCATTACTGTGTGTAGTTAGACAGAACAGGAAGTGAGGATTTCTCAGAAGAAATAAGGACATTTAAAAGCAAATACCAAGGATGAGGTAAGTGAAAGAGGACTGCACTATGGTAAAGGAAGCTATTTAGGGAAAACATTTTTTACCTTTACAACCCCTTTAAATTGAGGCGGATTTGGTTGCTTTAATTACTGTAGTAACCTTGGTTTAATGGTCATGCTCTGAAGATTAGTTCAATGTTTTTATAGGCATTTGAGCCACAGTTATAAGCTGAGAAGAATACAAAGTACAAATAGAAAGTATTACTCTTCTGTGCTTTAAGATATTAAAGTAGCAATATGTTCTATTCATTTGTGCTACAGGGCCGAAATAAAAGTGGACAGGTTGGCTATGTACCAGAAAAGTACATCAGCTTCATTAAACAGAGTGCTGCACATTCCGCGGACGCTGGTCATGACAGGGGACTGTTTACAGAAAAATCATTCTCTGCAGTAGCCAGACTGGAGTGGGCTGATGCAGGAGGTACGTTACAATTCATTCAAGTTGCAATGTTTTTTTTTATTTTTTTAAGAACCGTTAACTAAAACATTTTTTTGGTGACATCCAATAATCAATTCCACATTAGCGCAACCACTGCTACTATGCAGTGGAGAATCCTATACAGTATTTGCAAGTGATATACTGTATTTATTGGCGTATAACACTCACTTTTTTACCCTGAAAATAAAGGGTAAACTGTGCCTGTGTGTTATACGCAGGGGGCTGTGGGATATTTTTTTCCTGAAACTTCCCTTTTAAAGTTGGGGTGCGTGTTATACGCCAATAAATACAGCAAGCAAACATAAAAATAATAAAAAAATGTAAAAAATCAAAATCTTTCAAATAAGTCCATACAACTGTCAAAAGTGTATACATCAATAAGTGATTTAATTTAGGAAAGTGTTTAACAGTCAACTCTGAGTAGAGCAGGGGAATAATGCACCTTTTATCCAGAACCAGTGTGATTAACTGCTTGCCGACCAGCCGCCACAGTTTTACGGCGGCAGGTCGGCTCTGCTGGGCGAGATGACATATATCTACGTCATCTCTCCCAGCAGCCAATAGGGGCTTGCTCGCTCCTGACTCCCGCGCGCCCCCGCGATTGCTCGTTACAGAGCGAGAACCGGGAGCTGTGTGTGTAAACGCGCAGCTCCCGGTCCTGTCAGGGGAGAAATGCCTGACCGTCTGTTCATACAATGTATGAACAGCGATCAGTCATTTCCCCTAGTGAGTCTACCCCCCCTACAGTTAGAACACACCCAGGGAACATACTTAACCCCTTCCCCGCCCCCTAGTGTTAACCCCTTCCCTGCCAGTGGCATTTTTATAGTAATCAATGCACTTTTATAGCACTGATCGCTATAAAAATGCCAATGGTCCCAAAAATGTATCAAGTGTCCGAAGTGTTGGCCATAATGTCGCAGTACCGAAAAAAAATCGCTGATCGCCGCCATTACTAGTAAAAACGAAATATTAATAAAAATGCCATAAAACTACCCCCTATTTTGTAAATGTTATAACTTTTGCGCAAACCAATCAATAAACACTTATTGCGATTTTTTTTTTTTTTTTTTTTTTTTTACGAAAAATATGTAGAAGAATACATATCGGCCTAAACTGAGGAAAAAAATGTTTTTTTATATATTTTTGGGGGATATTTATTATGGTAAAAAGTAAAAAATATTCATTTTTTTCAAAATTGTCGCTCTATTTTTGTTTATAGCGCAAAAACTAAAAACCGCAGATGTGATCAAATACCACCAAAAGAAAGCTCTATTTGTGGGGGAAAAGGACGCCAATTTTGTTTGGGAGCCACGTCACACGACCACGCAATTGTCAGTTAAAGCGACGCAGTGCCAAATCGCAAAAAGTGCTCTGGTCTTTGGGCAGCAATATGGTCTGGGGGTTAAGTAGCAGCAATAACACTATAGGTGATTTTTGGAATCCGGAGCGCAGTGAAACACAGAAGTTATTGTTGGCTAAAATTCCAGGATTATTGCAAGTAATCTCACATCTCAAGGTATATCTACAGGCCATTTATTGGCCATTTTATTTTTTAATTGTCGCCATCAGAAGTGTTTTTCACACACGATCGTGAAAAAAAAAAATGCTCGAGCAAAGCAAAGGTGACGTACAAAACACGTACGGCAGGACTATAAAGGCGAAGTTCCATTTGGATGGCGCCACCCTTTGGGATGCTTTTGCTGATTTTGTGTTATTAAAAGTTTGGCGAGAGACGATTTGTACTTTTTAGTCTTCGTGCTTTTCAGTCTGTTACAACGTGACGAATGTGCTATCTCCATTACAAACGCTAGTTTTACCAGAACAAGTGCTCCCGTCTCATAAATTGCTTCTGAGCATGCACGTTTTTCCCGTCAAAGCCTACACACGACCGTTTTTCATGACGTAAAAAATGCAATTTTTTAAATTGGTCATTAATAATGATCGTGTGTAGGCTCCAGAGCATTTTTCTCGACGTGAAAAATGGCCATTAAAAATTTAGAACATGCTCTAATTTTTCGCCGCGTTTTTCACGTCGTGAAAAAACGGTCGTGTGTAGGCTTTGACGGGAAAAACGCGCATGCTCAGAAGCAATTTGAGACTGGAGCACTTGTTCTGGTAAAACTAGCATTTGTAATGGAGAGCACATTCGTCACGTTGTAACAGACTGAAAAGCACGAAGACTAAAAAGCGCAAATCGTCTCTCGCCAAACTTTTAATAACACAAAATCAGCAAAAGCAGCCCAAAGGGTGGCGCCATCCGAATGGAACTTCGCCTTTATAGTGCCGCAGTACGCGTTGTACGTCACCGCGCTTTGCTCGAGCATTTTTTTTTTTTTTTCACGATCGTGTATGCAAAGGCAGGCTTGACAAGAATCACGTAGAGAAAAAAGTTTTTTTCCATGACATTAAAAACGGTCGTATGTACGCGGCATTACAAATACATTTTATAGCAGGATAGCATGTAGGATGTTGTCTGGAATGGGAAATGGCTGCTTTTGCCATACTGGATTCAGTTCATGCTGCAGGAAACAAGATATTGAAAAATTACAGGCAAGACCCTTCTGTATTTAATTTGTCTTTCTGAATTTTGATTGGTTTGGAAGTGCTTCTAGTGCGTCCCTTGAGGATGACTATGGACAACCGTGTTTATTTGCAGTTTTATTAACAGTTGTGCTCATAAGTTTACATACCCTGGCAGAATTTATGATTTCTTGGCCATTTTTCAGAGAATATGAATAACACAACGTTTCTTTTACTCATGGTTACTGTTTGGCTGAAGCCATTTATTATCAATCAACTGTGTTTACTCTTTTTAAATCGTAATTCGCAACAGAAACGACCCAAATCACCCTGATCAAAGTTTATATACCAATCATCTACTTAACTTAAAGTCCCGCCCTTTGCCCAGAGCGGCCACGCTTCACATCTTGTTTGAATAAGACAGTGTGGGGAGGGGGCAGTGCAGCGATCTTATCGAAGGGACAGACCATTGTGCGCCTGCCATGCTGTAAACATAGCGTCAGCAAGCAGGCGAGCCAGCGATGAGGAGAGGACACACAGGCAACTATTTGGCGAAGGCTGCAGTCCGGGTACTATGGCTATTGGGGGAGGAACCGGACCGCCATTTAGTGATGCCTGGTCTAAACCAATGATGGATTACTAATATTTACTATTCCTCTCTCCAGTATCTCTTGCCCGAGCACTTTATGACTATGAAGGACAGAGCGAAGAAGAGCTCAGTTTTCTAGAAGGATCCATCATTCAAATTATCCGTAAAGAGGAGGAAGGAATAGATGATGGATTTTGGATGGGAGAATTCAATGGGCGTGTCGGAGTGTTTCCATCACTTGTTGTGGAAGAGTTGTCCAGAGATGATTCAGAACCAAACCAGGTACAGATTTCTAATCTGTCGTTTTCATCAGGTTGCTATTTATAAGAGATTACTTTTCTGTGCTCAATGTAAAATAAGAGGTTTTGGTTGCAGTTGTTTGAATATACAGTACAGACCAAAAGTTTGGACACACCTTCTCATTCAAAGAGTTTTCTTTATTTTCATGACTATGAAAATTGTAGATTCACACTGAAGGCATCAAAACTATGAATGAACACATGTGGAATTATACATAACAAAAACGTGTGAAACAACTGAAAATATATTTCATATTCTAGGTTCTTCAAAGTAGCCACTGTGATACATTTGCCTATATGTCTCAGTTTACTGCTCCCTGCTAGCCAGGTTATTGATGTGCTAATGTCCCCTCACTATTTCTAAAGGTTAATTGATCTATTGTGTTGTGTGAAGGAGAGCTGGGTTTAAGTGGCTTGTGTTAATTATTCTGATTGCTTCATTGTGGTAATTATCTCTCTATATGCGGGGTCGAGCGGTCTGGTTGATGTATTCAGTACAGCTAGTGCTCAGCGTCATTGATGTCATTGTCTAAAGAAAATGTGTTTCAGCATCGGCCCCGTCGTGTCTACCTACTCATCTGTATGGAAGCCCCAGTGTGAGGGGGGCGGAGATTTGTCATTGTAACAGTTTTGGAAATGACATATAAGCTGTGTGTGTGATAACATTAAAGTCTGTGTTGTTCAAGCAGTAAGCTGGTCTCATGTGTGGCTTTCTGGGCGATTCCAGGGATATCCCTCCTCGTGGAATATTGGGGCGATTTTCGTTATGGGAAGAAGGGAACGTTGACGGGGATATCATACCGATACCGTCACAGCCACCTTTTGCAGAAGACACATCTCTAGTACTGTTAAGAGGAGACTGTGTGAATCGGGCCTTCATGGTAGAACATCTGCTAGGAAACCACTGCTAAAGAAAGGCAACAAGCAGAAGAGACTTGTTTGGGCTAAAGAACACAAGGAATGGACATTAGACCAGTGGAAATCTGTGCTTTGGTCTGATGAGTCCAAACTTGAGATCTTTGGTTCCAACCCCCATGTCTTTGTGCGACGCAGAAAAGGTGAACGGATGGACTCTACATGCCTGGTTCCCACCGTGAAGCATGGAGGAGGAGGTGTGATGGTGTGGGGGTGCTTTGCTGGTGACACTGTTTGGGTTTCTTCAAAATTGAAGGCATACTGAACCAGATTGGCTACCACAGCATCTTGCAGCGGCATGCTATTCCATCCGGTTTGCGTTTAGTTGGACCATTTTTTTTTCAACAGGACAATGACCCCAAACACACCTCCAGGCTGTGTAAGGGCTATTTGACCAAGAAGGAGAGTGATGGGGTGCTGCGCCAGGTGACTACCTCTTGAAGCTCATCAAGAGAATGCCAAGAGTGTGCCAAGCAGTAATCAAAGCAAAAGGTGGCTACTTTGAAGAACCTAGAATATGAAATATATTTTCAATTGTTTTACACTTTTTTGTTATGTATAATTCCACATGTGTTCATTCATAGTTTTGATGCCTTCAGTGTAAATCTACAATTTTCATAATCATGAAAATAAAGAAAACTCTTTGAATGAGAAGGTGTGTCCAAACTTTTGGTCTGTACTGTATATTTAGACCCAAGAATAAAAATGTAATATGTTGCAGCTTGCCAATTAGATGTGGCGACTGAATTGGTTTTCTTATTCGAGCAAATGGTAACTGGACAACAGCAGTGTCAGACTACAAGATGGACTAGCAGATTTAAATACACTAACAAATTAAAGCCAAACTCCAGTGAATACGTTATACTCGATTACAGCAACGTTTTTTTGTCTTTCCTTTTGGGATAAAGGTCTCTTAACAGAAACGTTGATTGTAAGCACCTCTGTTGGTTGTAAATGTTTCTTCTCATCTCTGTCATTCTGTTGGAGAGCTAGTTCTTTTGAAAAAACAATAGACAGATCACCAGATAAAAATGAAAGAGCCTAAAGAAAAATGAGTGCAGTCATCACATCTTTTAGTAAGTTGCAATATAATGTATACTTTTGGTTTTAAATTGTTGGGTTTTCTTTTTTTGTTTCTTTTAAAAATGTTACCTTTTACAAACTATACTTACCGGCTCTATGCAATGGAATTACAGTACCCCTCAGGATACTTTTTCCCAAGGGGGGCACAGTGCTTGCTTGCCCACTCTGCTGCATACATTGACACAGGCAGTGGGACTCTGCCCCACCCTCCCTCCCTTGTCACTGGCTCTAACAGCACTGGGAGGCAATGGCTCTCCTTGCCCCAGCAAAGCCACTGAGACCAGTGCTGGATCTAATGAGGACACAGGTAAGTTAAAAGGGGGGGGGGGGGACTACTGATGCCTAAACGTTTTGCCTTAATGCAAGGAATGCATTAAGGTAACAAATGTTTAGACTTTAGAACCACTTTAATGACCAGGTCAGGTGAAAATAAAGGTGGAAAGGCTTAAATTAAAACCAAGGCATTCACCACATCCTAAGGACTGGTAAACTGCAATATACAGTATTAAATATTTATTCTTGGGTTAGATACTTGAGTAAAACCTGAAAACGGTCTGCTGCTGTCAATATGAATCTTTCATTGTAATTAATTGGCTTTTTTCAGTGGGGATTTGATGCTTGGTTGGGTTGTGGCCAAGCATTTCTATTGGTGCTAAAGTCTTTTTAATGTATCACTATTTTATACAATTGTAGGATCTTCCTTCTCCTGCTCCACCTTCCTGCCTTCCTCCAATGGTTTCTCCACTTTCCATCAGTAGATCCTCATTACAAGGGACAGCTGCTGGAGAACCAGGTATTTGTGCTTTAAATTAGTTTAAAAAGCTTTTTCTTTTCCAGAAAACTTTTTTTTTTTTTTTTTTGTTATCCCTGCTGAGCCAGCAGATGACAGGGCGGTCCCCACACACTGCTGGGACCGCCCTGTCAGATCGCCACTCTCCCCTATGGTGGGGGGATGGGATGAACACGGACCGTTTGTTTGTGTTCACCCGATCCGCAGACGGATGGAAAAATAGGGTTTTCCTCCATCTGCAGAATCGGAGGATTGCAGGTCCAGATGAGAATCGGGTGTCGGCGGATGTTCATCCGGGATCCATCATAGGGATCAATGTATGTCCCTTTTTATCCGTAAAATGGATGGATGAAAAGCGGATATACGTTCCGCCCGTGTGAAAGAGTCCTAACTCCGAAAAAAGCGCAAAAATAATGAAAAACATGGCTACATTTCAAAGATGTTTGCCAATCTCTTTAATACCCCTGTGAGTGTTGCCTGCCTGGTAATATACTTGCCCTTTTCCATGTGATTTGCACAGTGCAGTCTTTGCAAGGAAAGGGTGTTTACCCCATTACATACCTATGGATAAGCTGTACTCTGCTGAACACTTGGAGACAACCGTGCATTTGGCTTATCCATTTAGAGGTGGAGGCTTTCATTAAAGGACAACTCTACAAAATACTGTGACTGTACAATATACTGTATGTAAATTGGTGCTAAATAAATACCTGTAACAAGATAGTTGCCAATTCATGTTTGCTAATCAAGCAGACTGAATGCAGTTAGACAGATGTTGCCCTAAAGTGGTTGTAAAGGCAGAAGGTTTTTAATACTAATGTATTCTATGCATTAAGATAAAAAGCCTTCCGTGTGCCGCAGCCCCCCTAATATTTACTTAAGCCCCTTCTAGAGCCAGAGATGATGCACGATAGACTCCGCTGTCAAGGACTCCCCTTCTCGTTGGCTGAGACAGCGGTGTCATTGGCTCCCACTGCTGTCAAAGTCAGCCAATGAGGAGAGAAAGGGGGCGGGCCCGGGCTGCTGCTCCGTGCCTGAATGGACACAGGGAGCTGTAACCTGGCTTTGGTGCCCCCATAGCAAGATGCTTACTGTGGGAAAATGGGATGGAGGGGCCACAAGCATCGAAGAGGGACCCAAGAAGAGGAGGATCCAGGCTGCTGTGTGCAAAACTGCACAGAGCAGGTAAGTATAACATGTTTTTACAAAAAAAAAATTACTTTGGTATCACTTTAAGGTGCTGAATAGTTAATACAATGTTTATAATAAAAGCAGTTGCAGCTCCTCGATTTGTCTTTATTGAAGGAAACCTTGATAATCGTGCATTTAGAAACTGTAAGTGTAAGGAATTTGGCATGTTGATGACACAGGGACTGCAGGAGTCATTTGCAATCAATATTGCTGTATTTACTTTCCAGACCCGAAACAGAACGGATCAGGGAGTGCACAGAACTCTCCGGATTTTTCAGCAACACGCTTGAGACCAGTAAGTGTTTGAATAGAATTTTTTTTTTCAATAGAAACTTGCTTATTATCATGACACCGGACAAAGTTTTTGTCTGTTTTTCCACCTGCCTTTTCACCTTTCTTTCCAGCTGTATTGTTACATTTTGCAACTGTTTCTAGAAAAAAAATCCTTAATGAATCAAAAACCAAAAAAGAATCCCCCCATTGTCCCTCACTGGGGAGATTCCCCCTGTTCTGGGACAGCTGTTTATGTGGAGATCTCTCCTAATTTTGGAGAAAATCATCTTGTGTCCGGTTTCCCCAACAGGCCAGAGATAGCAACCTTTTTACACTGGGTTTTCAGCTGTCCCCTTCTCTATCCAAAACTTAAAGTGATTGTAAATCCTATTTTTTTTATTTAAAATAACAAACATGTCATACTTGCCTCCACTGTGCAGCTCGTTTTGAGTTGTGCCAATCACCACCTTCTGGGGTCCCTCTGCTCTTGCGGCGCCTTCCCGCATCCGATTACCCCTAGGAGAAGCGCTCTTTCTTGGGATTACCTTGCGGGCGCACTCCTGAGTCCAGCATTTGAGCCCATAGACACTAATGCCGGGCTCGGCCCCGGGCACCTGCCTCATTGGGTTTGATTGACAGCAGCGGGAGCCAATGTCTGCGCTGCTATCAATCTAATCAAGAGCCGAGACCCCATGAAGAGAGGGAGAGTGCATCTCCGCCGACTGAAAAGACTTGGGTAAGTAAAACGGGGGTGCTGGGGGGCTGGTCACTTCCAGGTGTTTTTTTACCTTAATGCATAGGATGCATTAAGGTGAAAAACACAAGATTTACAACTCATTTAAAGTGGTATTAAACCCAAAAATTTTAAATAGTGCAGCTTACCAATCCTTAAATGTGGAGGCTACATTCGTTTTTTTTTTTCTTTAAGACTTTTTCCATTTTCCACATGTGATCCAGCCAGTAACATTTCTTGTCTTAGGGTGGCTCCTGTATCAATGGAAAAGAAATGGAGTCACCCGTGGACAGCAGCATTGTCTGAAGAGGCTAGCAGATTTGTATGCCCTTTACTTCACTCACTAATTAAAGAAAAGCTGAACTCCAGCTAACACTTTTTAAGCAGTTGCCGAAACGTTTTTTTTTTTTCATTTTGGAATAAAGGTTTCAATTTTATGAATAAAAGCTCACCACTGTTAAATGGTTTGCTCAACCCTCCATCTATCACTTTTGCTCCTATATTGGTCTGGTAAAGGATGTTGAAAAATACCAGGAGGATCAATAGGTTAAAATTCTTTAATGCTAGTGACATACTGCATCGTGTCATTTTTTGATTTTGCAGTTAGTACCACTTTAAAGAATTTTAGAAAACCCTTTCGATTTCACTTTGGAGGTTTGCGTTATTTATAGCAAATGAACATTTTTACCCTTCAGGCTGACTGCCAATGTTCATTGTTGCTGAAATAAACTACACAGAGCCAAGCAGTGACTCATCTCATGGTTATAAGGTCGGCTCCTGTAAGAGGATCACTGCCTGGCAAGGGTGGCACTATAGCCTTGCAACATCTACAGGGCACAAGTACAGGGACCCCAAAGTTGTGTGGCTATATACTGACAGGGCCGCTGATAGAAATCATGGGGCCCCATACAGCCTACCTGACGGGGCCCCCTACAGCTCTGCCCCTGGTCCCTCCTTCAGCCCCACCCCTGCCCCTGACCCCTCCCCAGACACTGCCTTGAAACAAAGTGCAGGTTTGTCTACAAATGATAATTATTTTTCTCATCCATGTTGCCAATGCCATAATTGTGCTGCAGACAGTGCCAGCCATGACACTAATGCCAAATGCATGTTTTGCCTGCAGAGACAGTGCCACCCATGCTGCCTATGGCATGGGTGGCACTGTCTGCAGCACAAAATGGTATTAGCGGCATGGGTGGCACTGTCTCTGCAGCACATTACGGCACTGGCGGCATGGGTGGTACTGTCTGAAGCACAATATGGCATTGGCTGCATGGGTGGCACTGTCTGCAGCACATTACGGCATTGGTGGCATGAGTGGCACTGTCGCTGCAGGCAGCACATGTGTTATGGGCAGTTACGCATGTGCTACCTGCAGACAGTGCCACCCATGCCTCAATACAATATTGTGCTGCAGACAGTGCCGCCAATGCCATATTGTGCAGGCAGCACATGCGTTACGGGCAGTAATGCATGTGCTACCTGCAAACAGTGCCACCCATGCCGCCAATGCCATATTGTGCTGCAGACAGTGCCACCCATGTCATGCCGACCAATGCCATATTGTGCTGCAGACCGTGCCACCCATGCCGCCAATGGCATAATGCCATGGGTGGAACGGTCTTCAGCACATTATGGCATGGGTGGCACTGTCTGCAGCACATTATGGCACTGGCAGAGTGGGTGGCACTGTCTCTGCAGCACATTATGGCATTGGCGGCACGGGTGGCACTGTCTGCAGGTAGCACATGCGTTAACGCATGTGCTACCTGCAGACAGTGCCACTCATGCTGCCAAAGCCATAATGTATAGATGCTGGCTGCTGTAGTAGTAGTAGTAGTAGTAGTAGTAGATCTAGATCTCCCCCCCCCCCCCCAAAGCAAGCGCACACACACCTGTGTTAGCTGGGAGCCAGGAGTCACTTCCTCCCTGATCCTGCTGCTGCCTGGACTGGCCACAAATTATTCCTGTCAGTCAGATGTCAGATGCTTCTTTTTATCTTCTGCCGAAGCCGCCGCTTGTGTCTCTGCTTCTTCTCTTTGCCGCGCGAAGAACAGAGCAGAGCGCCAAGAGCGGAGGGAGAGGAATCGCTCTGCGTCCAGGGAAGCATACGCTGGCCGGGACTTCAGCCAGCATCAGGAGCGGGCGCGGAACAGAGAACAGACATTCTTCCGCGCCCGAAATAGAAAAAATAGTCCCTTCTGGCTGTCACCTACACGGAAGGTTGTGTAAAAAAAAAAAACGTAAAAAGCAATGCGTCGGGGGCGGGGGGGGGGGTGGTTGTTGTTACTTGGCAGGTGGTGTTGGGTTTGGTCTGGATAATGTTCGGTCAGGTTTTTTTTTTTTTTTTCTTAATTATTTTTCTGTTGAGATTGTCCGGGCCCCCCTGCTGGCCAGGCCCAGTACAACAGGGCCAGTTGTACTGGCCTATCAGCGGCCCTGTATACTGAACCTTGTAGAAATAGCATTTTGTGTTTTTTTTTCTTTATTCAGTAAATCGGTTTCTGGGTTTGTGAAACTTCGGTCCTTTTAAGCTTCCAATTCTAAAATAAGAGACTGCTCTGCATGCAGCCCTTATCCATGGATTGCCTGAGTCCACATGAATCGGTTTGAAGCTAAACCTATGTGCAGGCACCGCAAGATGCACAAAGTTGAGCTTTATTGGCAGGTTGAGTTTAATACATTAGTTGTGATCTCTCTATTCTCCACGGGGTCTCAGATTTTCCTTTTTTTTTTTTTCATTTGCAGATGCGAGCAGCACCTCCACCTCCAACCAAGTCCACAGACAGCCTACCTGCAGACCACTGACTGTGATTATGCGGCTTGTGCCTTGCATGTCAGGAATATCAACAAGCCGCCTACGATCTATGCAAATAGGATTGTGGCTGGAATTCTATGAAACCAATGTCAGCCTTTCAGTTTACCTGTTCCTGGGACTTTGTGAAACTGGAAGACTTTACCAAAGGAGTGAACATTTTCCTCTGAATACAGTATTTCCCAAGACTTGCCGAGAAGGTCATATGTAATTGACTCCCTATGTGAAACTTCCTTTTTTTAATACCCCATCTTTGCACTTTTATTAGATTTCAAAGGAAATGTGCTTTAAAATAATTTATGCATATTGTATTTTAAAGGCTTTAGAAGAAAATAAAAAAATATTTATCATAAAGTGCTTGGCTATGGCAGTAATTCGGTCTGACCTGTCACCAAGTTTAATTTTGTCTGGCCAGCTTGAGTGCGCTTTTCCTCTTAATATTCTGTATTTTACATGGGGAAGTAGTATTCTGGGGATTATGAATATACTGTATACTGAATTTCTTCTTTACTTGTAAGCATAAACAAAGGATGACTAAACGTCTAGAAGGGCATGGGCTGGTGCTCGTACCGTGGAACAAATGTGTAGTGTGGTAATGGGTGCCTATGCTAAGAACCTGGGACCACTATCTCAACGGATATCAGACAGATGTATTTTATGTATTCTCTATCGGATCCTGTATGTCTAATCAGGTCCCACACACGGTTACTATGTGATGCACAGGCCTTGTAAAGTAAGCAGAAACTTTCATTACCTTGCCTGAGTAAGCCAGATTCTCAATCCATGCCCCTCCAAGACACTGCAGCTCACAGTGGGAGTTTATTCAACAGTACTGTCAATTCAAAAAGCGGAGAGGAGGACCTGGTGTGGCCAGATCATGAATGACCAGATGCAGGTTTGAGGAGCAGCAGTGGCAATGCTCATCGTGCAAGCAGGCACCACCAATGAGGAGCAATGGAGCATTGTTGCCACCCAGTCACAGGCAGCTGCATTATAGGTGGTATCCACTGGCAGAATCTATTGGTATTTATAGGACTGCAGGGGAACTAAGGCCTTTACATTTGCAGTTGAGGGGTGGTAAAAATGCATGACTGAGCCATGTTTTTGCCTTCATATACTCGACTGTAAAGACTGCAGGGGTTACTTGCTGCTTTCTCCTTTTTCCACCTCCCAAGACACTTATGTGACTCATCTCTCGATCCATCCCAGCTGCAGCAGTACTGCTCTGTTCCTCTTGTCACAGGACACAGAGGCAGCAGTCCTGGGCTCCTGTAAATCATATCCTGTGAGGAGGGAGCATATATTGGGCCAAGCCACGCTGTGTCTGTGAATGCACAGTGTACCTCAGGAGTATGAAAAAAAAAGTAAAAAGTGCTTCTGTGCCACCACACAAATATAAAATATGAAGGTAAAAAAACAAAAATGCTGCTTAATCTGAACAAGTAAATAAATAATTATATACCTCAAGTGGATGTGATAAAAAATGATCAGCGCATAAATTAAATAGATCAATAATGGATGAATAAATGATACTAAAAGTGATGTATAAACTAGTGGTCAAATGCCAAATTAATTATGGCAAAAAACAAAATATATACTATATATATATATATATATATATATATTATAATGTGCAAAAAAAAAAGCATGAGATGAATAGTAAGACAAAAAAGTCCCAAAAAGTGGATAATGGATGTCCTGGTGTAGGCAAGTATCAAACAAACAAAGGTGTTTTCACAGTCGTCTTGTGTTGGAGTGACAATGTAGGCGCACAACATTTGTCATCTTGTGTCACGTGTGGCCCTGTTGGAGGCTGCCGCACCTACATGCATTGTACAGTCATGGTCTGTCCTCACCATCAGGAAGCTGATGCGGAGCAACGATTTGCAGTTTGAATGATTTAATGTAGACCTGAGGGATGAAAGGAGATGGAAAATGGCTGTACTTTTTTTTTTTTTTTGCAGAGCTGAAATGCAAAAAGGTTTAAAAAAAAAAAAGCTAAAGACCATTTCATTGGGGGAACAAATCCTCTTGGCAACAGAATGTTATCCATTTAGGGTCTAGATCGACTGAAAAAACAGGTTGTAAACCCTTTCATATACCCAGTGAAGTGACTATCCTCAGGCTTATACAGAGGGCGAAAACATCCTCCTTACATTAGTTGTACCAGTTTATCTGCGGCCCTCTTTCCTCTACAGCCATTGGAGGGAAGAGTCTCTCACTTTTCACGCAGGAACAGAGCTGAGGCTGTCGATCAGACTGTACTGGAGCTCCCTCTCTGTAACCTTTTTATCTCTTGGTGTCAGGAAAACTTGTCAGAAGTGACTCATGCAGATAGCAGAGGAAGGATGCAGCAGACAGAAATTACACCAAAGCCTGGTACACACGGACCAACATTTGGCCTGTGTAAATCAGTCTGGCTGACAGAAGCCAGTTAAACGGGCATGCTGGAAAACAAGCATTCGATCGGCATCTAATCAGCACTGGTAGCCAATGGCTGCGAGCGATGACCGGTGTGCTGGTAGGGGCAGTCCCCCTGTCAGAACACAATAGCAGAGTTGGGATATCCCTGTAATAACGTTGCATACTTCGGCAAGCACTTTAATACATCACATTTCATAAATAACATAACCTGGAGGCTGACAACTTGGAAATTTTAACATATATCCTAAATATTTGTAAGAAAAGTAGACCTTTTAAATTATAGCTTCAGTACATCATACAGCCGGAAAAGTACTTTTAAAGCTATGCCATCTTGGGGGATCCTCCCCTCACAGGCCCTTTAAGAGGCGAAGATCCACCTATCCCCTCAGCACCCCTATCTGGAGATTCCCTCCCTTGGCACAGTCTGATCCAATCTCCTTCATGGCCTCACCCCATAACCCCCAAAGCCTCCCGTCTAAAGTGCCCTGACTGTGTAGACAAAACTCCAGGTCATCTTATTCGACACTTCATTTTCTAATGAATTAGAAGTAAAGTAGTGTTCCCTGGGGTCATCTCCAGATTCCCCAATCAGAGCCGACTTAACATAGGGGCTATTAAAGATGCAGCTCCAGGCCCCTTTCTCAAGATGGGCGCATTTGCCCCCCCAAAAACTTTGAGGGTGCTAGATCGTTGACCAGGGGTCACATAGAAGAGGTAGGTAGCTGAAGACCTACCCCACCACTGGTCAAAATATGGGCCTTCTATCATTTATGGTTCCGGAGATAAAAGGCTGCTTATGCAGCCTGTCAGAAGCTACATACAGAGCGGCCAGTTTAAATACAAGCGGACACACACTGCAGCAGACAGAGGATGAGCTCACAGGGCTTATAATAATTTATATATTCACCCCTTGCTGCTCAGGCCAATTCTGACACTTCTCTCCTACATGTAAAAATCATCATCATTTTTTTGCTAGAAAATTACTAAGAACCCATAAACATTATGGGCCGGATTCAGGTAGATCCGCGCATCTTTCTGCCGGCGTAGCGCATCCCATATGCACTATGCCGACGTAACACAGAGAGGCAAGCAAGGTATTCACAAAGCACTTGCTCCCTAAGTTGCGCCAGCGTAACGTAAATTATTCGGCGTAAGCCCGCCTAATTCAAAGTAGGTGGACGGTGGGCGTGATCTATTTAAATGAACCGTGACCCCATGCAAATGATGGGCCGAACGAACGGCGCATGCGCCGTACCGTGGACGCATCCCAGTGCGCATGCTCAGAATCGCGTCTAAAATACTCCATAAGATACGTCGAATCACTGCCTACGACGTGACGTAACCTACGCCCAGCCCTATTCACGTAGTCCTACGTAAACTACGTAAAATTTGACGGCTGTTCCGTCGTCCATACCTTTGCATGGGATGCGCCTCCTTTAGGTGGATTAACTTTACGCCGGACGTACGCCTTGCGTAAACGGCGTATATTACAGCGACGGGCGCAAGTACGTTCATGAATCTGCGTATCTCGGTCAGCGCCCCTTGCGGCCAGCGTAAATATGCGCCCAGAATACGACGGCGTAGGAAACTTACGTTGGTCGGATGAAGCCAAAATTCAGGCGTATCTTGCATTAAGAGTCCGGCGCATAGATACATCTGTGCACTTACGCGGCGTATATAGAGATACGTCGGCGTAAGTGTTACCTGATTTCGGACCCATATATTGGTTTAGCAGACACACTATGGAATAAAATGGTGGTCTTTGCAACTTTTTATGTTACACGGTACTTGAGCAACAATTTTTCACACATGTGTCTCCTTGTTAGATTTTTAATTTATTATTATTTTATGTGATAAAAGTTTCTGAGAATCAATATTTGAACATGGTACTATTGAGGACAGACAAGGTGAGTTGCAGTACATTACATGTATTTTTGGAGATCTACGTCAAGACAGTGGGTGGAGATATGTTACTTAAATATACTCAAGTGGGTGTTACGTTTGTGACAGGAGCTCACCAACCTTTCTTGGAGCTAGTCTAAATGTAAATATGCTTGGCTTTTAAAACAGTATAAGAATCCATGTGGTTTGAGTAGCTAGAAAAGGACCTTGGGTCGCCCGACCCTGTAGGGAGATGGGGGAAGGGACCCTATCTAGCAGATGATGTACCATCATTCCGTCTAAAACCTTCTGAATTACCATCCTGCCATGTGTTATCAGCTGGCAATATGTAAGCATTATCGTTTTGCTTGTCAATCTTTGAAGAATAAACTTCACATTATTGGAAGGATGCCTAAGTCTTGTATATTGGGAACGAAGCGCCTGGAAGAAAGAGACTATTTGACATAAAACATGACGCGTGTCAAAAATGTCCCCTCTCTAACTCCTCCACATTCAACACTCCTGTACATAGTGCCCACTGTCGCACCCTCCACACTCCTCTCCTGTACATGGTGCCCACTGTCGAAACCTTTACACTTCTCTCCTGTACATACTGCCCAGTATCATACCATCCACACTCCCCTCCTGTACATCCTGCCCACTTTTATAAACTCCTCTATTGTACATAGTGCCCATGGTCATACCATCCACACTCCTCTCCTGTACATACTACCCATCGTCATACCCTCCACACTCTTCTCCTGTACATAGTGCTCATTGTCTTACCCTCCACACTCATCTCGTGGACATACTGCTCAGTATCATACCATCCACACTCCTCTCCTGTACATCCTGCCCACTGTCCTACCCTCCACACGCCACTACTGTACATACTGCCCACAGTCATAAACTCCTCTATTGTACATAGTTCCAGCTGTCATACCATCCACACTCCTCTCCTGTGCATACTGCCCTCTATCATACCGTCCACACTCCTCTCCTCTCCTGTACATACTGCCCCCATCATACCCTCCACACTCCTCTCCTGTAAATACTCCCCCATCATACCCTCCACACTCCTCTCCTGTGCATACTGTAACCCAACCTTACCCTCCACACTCCTCTCCTGTACCTACCGCCAACTATCTTTCTCTCTACTTTCCCCTCCTGTACATACTGCCCCCATAATACCCTCCACACTCCTCTCCTGTACAAACTGCCCACTGTCATACCCTCCACACTCCTCTCCTGTGCATACTGCCAACTATCTTTACCTCCACTTTCCTCTCCTGTACATAGTCGTATGCAAAAGTTTAGGAACCCCTGACAATTTCCATGATTGTCATTTATAAATATTTCGGTGTTTGGATCAGCAATTTCATTTTGATCTATCAAATAAATGAAGGACACAGTAATATTTCAGTAGTGAAATTAGTTTTATTGGATTAACAGAAAATGTGCAATATGCATCAAAAATAAATTGGACAGGTGCATACATTTCAGAAAAATCACATCAACAGTTATTAGAGCCTTCTTTAGCAGAAATAACAGCCTCTAGACGCTTCCTATAGCTTGTAATGAGTGTCTGGATTCTGGATGAATGTATTTTGGACCATTCTTTCTTGCCAAACATCTCCAGTTCAGTTAGGTTTGATGGTTGCCGAGCATGGACAGCCCGCTTCAAATCACCCCACAGATGTTCAATGATATTCAGGTCTGGGGACTGAGATGGCCATTCCAGAACATTGTACTTGTTCCTTTGCATAAATGCCCGAGTAGATTTTGAGTTATCTAGCCCCGGCATTACTTCAACTTTGTGACTGATTTCTCAACATTATTCTCAAAAATCTGCTGCTATTGATTCGAATCCATGAGATCCTCAACTTTAACCAGTTTCCCACTACTGGCACTAGCCACACAGACCCACAGCATGTTGGAACCTCCACCAAATTTTAATGTGGGTAGCAAGGGTTTTGCTTGGAATGCAGTGTTCTTTTACTGCCATGCATAACACCCCTTGTTATGACAAAATAACTCAATCTTTGTTTCATCAGTCCACAGCACCTTATTCCAAAATGAAGCTGGCTTGTCCAAATGTGCGTTTGCATACGTCAAGCGACTCAGTTTGTGGCGTGTGTGCAGAAAAGGCTTCTTTCGCATCTCTCCCATACAGCTTTTCCCTGTGCAAAGTGCACTGAATTGTTGAAGGATGCACAGTGACACCATCTGCAGCAAGTTGATGTTGTAGGTCTTTGGAGGTGGTCCGTGGGCTGTTTTTGACCGTTCTCACCATCCTTCGCCTTTTGCCTCTCCAATATTGTATGTGGCCTGTCACTTCTGGCCTTAACAAGAACTGTGCCTGTGGTCTTCCACTGGCTCACTTTGTTCCTCACAGTGGACACTGACAATTTGTATCTCTGTGATAACTTTTTGTAGCCTTCCCCTAAACCATAATGTAGAACAATCTTTGTTTTCAGGTCATTTGAGAGTTGTTTTGAGGCCCCCATGTTGCCACTCTTCAGAGGAGAGTCAAAGAGAACAACTTGCAATTGGCCACCTTATATACCTTTTCTCGTGATTGGATGCACCTGTCTATGAAGTTCAAGGCTTAGTGAGCTCACCAAACCAATTGTGTGTTCCAATTAATCAGTGCTAAGTAGTTACAGGTATTCAAATCAACAAAATGACAAGGGTGCCCAAATTTATGCACCAGTCTAATTTTAATTTTGATGCATAGTGTGCATTTTCTGTTAATCCAATAAACCTAATTTCACTACTGAAATATTGGTGTCCTTCAGTTATTTAATAGCTCAAAATTAAATTGCTGATCCAAACCCCCAAATATTTATAAATGACAATCATGGAAATTGTCAGGGGTTCCTAAACTTTTTCATACAACTGTACTGCCCCCATCATACCCTCCACATTCATCTCCTGTAAAAACTGGCCACTGTCATACCCTCCACACTCCTCTCTGGGACATACTACCCTCTGTCATACTCCCCACACTCCTCTCCCTTCTGGGTTCTGTGCCTTCGGTCACTTGCCTTGGCCCGGCTGTGTTGATGTCATATGCTCATGCGGATCCTCTCTCTCTGTTTTTTGCATTTTTTTTTTAAAAGGCCCCACCAAAATCCTCAGCACCAGGCCCATGATCTTAATCTGGCCCTGTCCCCAATAAGGGGAAGAGAAAGAGGGGGGGAGAATAGATGGGGTACAGGGAAAGAGGGATGGGAATGAGGTATGTGCCTAGCCTGAGGCTGTTGAGGATTAAGGGGCTGGTGGAGCCTCTTGATTAGGTGATATCCCAACAAATCTAGCCCATGGTTCCCAGATTTTTTTGAACTTCGGGATTGTATTATTCAGGATACTAGCCAATTTTTTCTTGGGTCATTATTCATGATATTCTCCGCTTTGGTTTCTGAGGAAGGATTTAGGTTTCTTCCACGCCTTGGCTATTGTTAGCTTGGCTCCTATGAGGATAAAGTGACTTAATGTTTGTGTAGCCTTTGATATTTGAGGTATATGTGCATTTAGGAGAGCTACAGACGGGGACCTGGGAACCTGACAGTCACCTTAAGGACCAAATTGAAAGCTTTGTTCATATTTCATGTCCTGAGGTTTACAACTACTTTAAAGTACAGTCAAAGCAGTGCAGATTGTGCTGTACTCCTGTGACCCATTTTCAGCAGAGAGCGGGCTGAAGCTCTCTGTTGGCAGATTATTATATTATTATACAGGATTTATATAGCGCCAACAGTTTACGCAGCGCTTTACAAAATTAAAAAGGGAGACGATACAGTTATAATACAATAAAAAAATACAAGAGGATTAAAAGAGCTTACAATCTAATAGGGTGGGGCAGGTGGTACAAAAGGTTGTAACTGTGGGGAATGAGCTGATGGAAGTGGTAAAAGATTAGTTGGAGACGTGGTAGACTTCCCTGAAGAGATGAGTTTTCAGGGATCGCCTGAAGGTAGCAAGAGTAGGGGATAGCTGGACACGTTGAGGTAGCGAGTTCCAGAGGATGGGAGAGGCCCTGAAGAAATCCTGGAGATGAGCATGGGAGGAGGAGACGAGAGAGTTTGAGAGTAGGAGGTCTTGAGAAGAGTGGAGACGACGATTTGGGTGATGTTTGGAGATGAGATTGGTGATGTAGCTCGGGCAGAGTTGTGGGTGGCTTTGTATGTTGTGGTTAGTATTTAGTATGATGTCACAGGGCTGGTCCAATGCTGCATCCACCTAGATAAGCAAATTGAATAAAACTAATTACCATACTTCTCTTAAAGTGGAGGTTCCGCCGATTTTTTTTTTTTTTTTTAAGTCAGCAACTACAAATACGGCAGCTGCTGACTTTTAAAAAATGGACACTTACCTGTCCAGCGCGCCCGCGATGTCAGCAGCCGAGGCTGAGCAATCACTCGGTCCTCGGCTGCTTCCGCCGCCATCCTCGGTGAGGGAATCAGGAATCGAAGCCTGACGGCTTCACTGCCCGATTCCCTACTGCGCATGCGCGAGGATCGTGGCGCGCAGTCACTGGTCCCCGCTCTCTCCTGGGAACAGTGTTTCCCAGAAGACAGTGGGGGGGGGGGGTGACGTCACAGGCTGGATTCCCCGCGGGGATCAGACCCGGAAGTGGTGCAAATACTTGTCTCTGACAAATATCTGCACCCCCCTCCCCCTGAAAGGTGCCAAATGTGTCACCGGAGGGGGGGAGGGATCCAAAAAGCGGAGGTTCACTTTTGGTATATTGCTTTTCCTCAATATTGCTGATGTTGCCTTTCATTGGGACTGATAGTTCTCTATGTATTCTGTGCCTCTTAAATCTTATATTTTAAACAAATCTTCAAAGTCACAAGCTAAGCAAAACAATTGTGGATTGTTTCAGCTAGAATCATATTATGCCCTGTACAGCATTGTGTATTTTAGCTGTTCTCCAGACCCACACTGCATAATGTGGATCTTGCTGCGATATCAATGACGTGCCTAGGCTGCATTTTGTATTGAGTGGTGGGAGTCCTCTCACTGGAAAAATGTGGCCAAATTCTGAACTTAACCTCCTGATGCTCAAGCAATGTATCACATCTGTTGCTTATTAAATCCGACATCCAGGAATAACCCCCAACCAAACTAGAACTGCTTAAGTACTAAAACAAACAGTCCCCACATACCACAGAACACGCATTATCCTACTTAGGAGCACATTAAGACTGAGGATTGGTGCTGCATGATCACAATTGATTTATTAAAGTAAAAGAAACCTGTCTGAAGACAAACAGGGAGGGTGGCTGCCATTGCTGCTTGCCTAGCTGTCATGCTGACTCTTTTACTCCAATATTTGGATCACTGACCCAGAACAAGTTTGATTTTACTTTCTTTCCTTATCTGCGTTCTTGTTTCAGCTCTGATTTATAAAGCAGGGTGCTGGATCAGCTCCGATCTAGGAAAAGATGGCTGCTAAACGCACAGAAAATGCTAATAATATCACAATTGATTTCATAGCACTTCCCATGTAAATGCAATATGAAAATGTGTAGTGTTCTTACTGAGGACTCTGTAGCATTATTGCAAGCCAAGGAATGAATTTGGTTTAGACCTGGGATGTGCCCATATCTCAGTGTTTGGTGTGCCCAGGAGGCACAGGTGCAGTGTCCAGCTCTGCTGTCTGTAGCCTGTCAAAATCTGTGGCAGACTGGCTAGTCAGGGCTGAACACTGTACGGAGTGGTACTCCTTTTTTTTTTTTGGGCCGTATGCATTCAAGGACTAATGCCTGAGGTACAGAAAACCTGCTCCCATGCACCACTCAGTGCAATGTCCAGCTGCAGCCTGTCATGGACTTTAAAAGGCTGCAGGCAGTACCTGCGCCTCCCCAGGAAAGTTGTGTCTAGGGTTAGGGGCCTTACTGCAGCCATACTGCTGCCTTTAAATTAAAATGTATAAATTATGGTAGTGTGTGCGTGCTTTTATTGCATCAGGGCTCTACAGCAAACTGCATTTATTTTAAAACATGCTGGGGGTGCAAGAAAACAACTTTGAAATGGCATGTGCACAGGCTCTCATGCTATCATAGTTATGTAGTTAACACTCTGAAGGACACTGCAGCCCCTACAGATAGTTCTGTTTTAATTTTTGTTGTGAATTGGCCATTTTATTGTTAAACGTCTGCTTTAAGGTTAAGCTATAGGAATGCTTTGGAGGCGTTTTTGTATACAGGATGCTTCATATTTTTCATGATCTTGGAGGACACAGGCTTCTTTAAATCATTACAACTGTGGGTTGCCTGGGTTATATGCAGCTGCCTTCAGCAAAAAGCTGTTGGGACATTATCCTGTAACCTCTCACTCTTGAGTAGTCTTTGTTTTTTGCTAGTGTTCTTTCTGAAAGAAACGTACCTTCTTACATGGAGGTTTTTTCCTCTATGAATAAATAGTCTAAGCTGTTTTTTCCATCACTGTCTAGGTTGTGCAATATCTCTACTGTGGCTTTTGTATGCAGCTTGCAGGTCTGTTGACTCCCTGGCAAAGCCCCAGGGGCCTATACACAAACCCTGGCCTATAATGTTGCAGAGACACTGGATCCTGCTTTGGGCGTTCCCCTAGGCATGTAATGCAACAGCTGGCATTGTCTGTCCATAGGATACTTTACAGATCCAGGGCTGTCTTCTGCCTGATGCAGTGTCCTGTCTCTGAAGAGCTCTGCAGGGGTGATCATGAGGTGGGAGAAGGTCGTGGAAGAGGCGAATTGCCTTTATTTTCTGCATCTATTGTAGCATGGGTGGAAGCTATCAGAGTAGGAATGCCCCAGGAAGCACTTCGCTAAACCAGCCATTGGGGTGCAGGTAAACGACTAACGGCTTGCCAAACTTTAAAAAACGGTGTTTAACTGCACTTTTCATAGTTTAGCACCATCGCCACCTTATGCCCTCTTCTGTACCTGAGCCCAAGTTCCCTGGTGGCTGATAGTGTGCTTGCGCAGGCTTGTTGCTTCTATGCCTGTGTGGCCCAGAGCTCTCCTCGAGCCTCCTCATCTTTTGGAAGTTACTGCACCTGCACTTCCCTGCCTCTTCCTCTTTGGACATGGTTGAGCCAACAACACCCGGTCTCCTTTGTTAGGCACATAGGTGATCTGCAACACAATGCGTGGGTTGGTGCAGACTACAGGTGGTTGACACGGAAGCATTCTTCTCCATTACTGCTGCAATGTTGTACCCCTCTGGGGAAAATTCACAAACCTTGTAGGTCTTAAACTGAAAAAGTCAGATAGAATTACTAGCTAGTCTCTGCTTTTTATTCTGGGGGTTGTAATTCCCTCTGGTAAGGTTCTTATTTCCCTTCTATTTCACAGCCTCTCTCTCATCATTCAACTGGTCTTTCAGTCACTCCACCTCTTCTTTCATATTTATATTTCAGAATTTCTGGCCTTACTGAGGCCATAGACTGTTTGGGTCACAGCTGTACCCCTCCAGCCTCCACCCATAACTTAGTCTTTAATTTTACCCCTGAGCCAAATGTAGTCCAAATGACTGAAAGGACCCCTCACCCTCCAAGGCTTTAGATTAGGGTGACACCCCTAGTACTAAGGGTTTTCCCAAGCTAAAGGAAACTATAGCTGCCCTTATTGACTCGGTACATTTTGTAGTTTTAGAGCAACCCCAGTCTGTTCATCCTAAGGGGTTTAGTAAGGGATTGCTTCCCACTCACTGATGAATCCTGTTCTGTATGGGAACTGGCCTTACTCGAAGACTTCTCCAAAAAATGTCCTATTGAGGAAAGTTTCCTTTTGTAAGTAGCTGCTTCATGTGGTAGATCCTGCCATATCGTACCTTTTTAGAAAGACCCTCTTGGGGCCCCCATGGAGGATAATGTTCAAAGACCTGGTAGATTCTTATTTCCTTAAAGCTTTCTCTTTACTGGCAGGACCCACCATGTAACTTGTGCTTGCTTCTATGGCAGTCTGTCAGACTTTTGCCTTAATTGACGTTGTAGTGCATGTCCTGTGTTCCTAGTTTTTTACTTCTTGCTGTGGGATATCTGGACCATCTTCTGCTGATGAACCAGTCTTTCTTGTCCCTGGTGGCTGAAATACACCAAATGGAACAATATCCTGGCTGTGGGTTGTCAGTCATCAGAGCACCAGGAGTAGCACCGTTCTTAAAGAAACAGTCTTCCTCTGTTGGTCCTGTCCTCTGTTCATATCCCAGGTGTGGAAAATTGGCTGGTGTCTTTTCTCAGTTGTGTCTGAATCTGGGAGAATGGGCTCCCCGTCTGAAGGTCTTTCAAGCATCTTGCCACATATATGGGATGCCGGTACACTCTGTTGAGGTATCAGATCTTTTTGTGCTTCACTGGCTTTTCAGCATCAAGCTTTTATATATCAGATTGGCAAGGCTGTCATCTGCAGTGGCGTATCTAGGGTATGGCAGCCATGGCAAGTGCCATGGGCGCCATTGGGGAGGGGGCGATAAAAAGCACAGCTGTTGCACAAATCACTTTACATCACTGATGACTTAAAACTTTTAAGTCATCACGTGAGATTGTGCGTGTGTGCCAGGCATCAAATATAGTGCTCAATATGGATTAAATAAATTATAAATATGCATAGCTATAGATTATCATTAATACAGTGTAATAAAGTGATTTGTGCAACAAGCTCATTAAACAGTCCACATTCAGTGAAAGTTCATGTACTGCAAACTTTGCAGTGCATTAACTTTCACTGAATGTGGACTGTTTAATGAGCAGGTGCTATTGATGGGTACCGTGGCTGCACTTGATGGGCACAGTGGCTGCGTTTAATGGGCACAGTGGCTGCGTTTGATGGGCACAGTGGCTGCGTTTAATGGGCACAGTGGCTGCGTTTGATGGGCACAGTGGCGGAAATTGATGGCACAGTGGCTGCTTTTGATGGTAACAGTGGCTGCAATTGATGTTTTTTTTTTTCAGTTTGTTTGTGCCCCCCCAAAAAAATTCAGCACCAGCCGCCAGTGGTCCCCAGTACCCTCTCTGTCTTTGTCGCACTGCGTCCCTCCCTGTCCCTGGTAATATGAAAGATGGGTTTCAAATGTTTTAACAGGGGCGCAGTTTTAATGCTTGCCATAGGCGCCATTTTCACTAGATACGCCTCTGGTCATCTGGGCTTTTGTTCATATGTTAAAGATCTATCTGGTGGCTATTTAGGCCTCCTTTGATGCCAGTTTTAGGGGTAAGATGCTACCAACTGCTCACTGTTTAACTTTTTTGAACCATGTTTTATGTAGGCCTGTTGGTGGTGGTTGTGGTGTTGCCCACCCCTCGGTTGGACTGCTTTTGGACATCCCAGTCATATAAATTTTAAGCCTGAACTGTGCGATCAGGAAAATTGGCATTTTTATGTACCAGTGTAGCACCCTCTACGTTGGGTGCTAGAAGTAGGGTTTGTAAGTGCAGGTGAATTAATTCAGGCCTAGCTATAAGCTAGTGCCTCAGTGTAGGCCGGTGACTCAGCATCCTTTGGTTACCTCCCTTCTGCTTCTAGAGGATTCTAGAAGCAAGGAGGGGGAGAGAGGAGGACCTGTCTGGGGTGTCTCAGGGACCTTTGACCAATCCCCAACTAGGATTGGCAGGGGGCAGGCCTCCTTGATATACCCAGGGTCAGCCCTGCTAAGGGAGGAGTTGTTGGGTGGAAGAAGCTGGAGCACTAGGTTGTTTGTGCCTTTGAGGTATTTGGGGTGGGGGTGACCTTGGGCCTGTGGGGTTTGGGTGCAAGTTGGAGCCTTTCTAAGTAACACAGGATCTGGACCGGAGGCACAGAGAAGGACAACGGGAGCTAGTGTTGCCGTCAAGTCTCCAGGAGGGATCCACTGGAGTGCAGCCAGGAGGGCTGGTGAGTGACAGGCACAGTTGGGAGAGCTGCGGAGGCATGCCCGAGCAGACAGAGTGTGTAGTCTGGGATGGATGTAGAGCCAGCAGGAGAGACTGATGTCATGGGCAGTGGAGTCAGGCAGCTGCAGTCGGGTCTCAAGAGGCCTGACTGGGAGCAGTAATCCACCATAGGACAGCTAGAACTAAAATACATTTCTTCCACTATTTGTTGCTAAACTAAAGGGGCCCACAGTCCCTGCCTGCAAATGGCAGTTGCTAAGGCTTAACAGAGTCCGAGTTTGGCCTACCATGTGCTAAGTGTGCCTGGAACCAAGTATTGTACAGGAGAGCAAAACAGTCTGCAAATAAGCGCTGTGCTGGAGGAAACACGAGCTCTAGAAGTGTAAATGGAGGTTCCAACTGATCATCCAATTGATTATATTATTGATTATGGGCATCCCATAATTTTCCTTAACCCCTGTACACACGATCGGTTTGTCTGATGAAAACGGACCGATGGACCGTTTTCATCGGACGAACCGATGGTGTGTGGACCCCATCATTTTTTTTTTCCATCGGTTAAAAGAATAGAACCTGTTTTACATTTTTCCTATGGTTAAAAAAACGATAGAAAAAAAAACGATCGTCTGTGGGGAAGTCCATCGGTCAAAAAGCATTGAACTTCATTTTTCTCAGTACGTCGTAGTGTTTTACGTCACCGCGTTGGACACGATGGTGTGTAGGCAAGACTGATGAAAGTCAGTTTCATCGGATATCAGATGAAAAAATCCATTGGATTAGATTCCATCAGATATCTGATCGTGTGTACAGGGCTTTACCCTATCCAAGTTCAAAATCCCTCAATAAAATACAAAAGAAATATATGAACTGTTCATTGTCTCTAAGGTGAATGTTAAATGAATGCCAGGCTGGGCAGAGGTGACAGGTTTGCTACAAAATTTGTTTGCTACACAATTTAGAATCGATTCAGAATTATTAATCCTGAAGGGAATTGCTTCAAAATTTAGGCTACCTAGCAGTGATCTACATGGGGGATGCCTCAAAACCTTTTTTTTTCCAGTGTCCAATCACCTGAAGGTACATGCATATAACCCAGTCATAATGACCTAAAGAAGCTTCTGTCCTGTACGGTACTCCCAGGAAAATTATTTTGCTGGCAAGGCAAAAATCGTATTTTCTTGGGGAATTCAAGTTTATTGCATAATGAAGGTAGTTTTTCCACATTGATATTGTTTTTCAAACAACACCATCTTGATGAAAGTTAATGTCTTAGGCTGCCAAAGAATGTCTTAGGTCTGTATTACCATATTGCAGAGGGACATTTGGAACTTGGCTTAAATTGAGACTCTGCCAATTGACGTAGCAGAAAATAAAAATAAATATGAATGCCTGACAAGGGCCACTTATCTTATAGCCAAGATATGGAGCTACTAATGTTTTACTTGCATGTCATATGATGATGGTAGCACACTTAAAAACACACTGCACAAAAGCATTTACTAAGGAATTTACAAATTGTGAGGGAATTTATACAGAGCAAGGGTGGAGCAACTTCAGTAAAAAAAAAAAAAAAGGTCCCAACTGTCACAATACAATAGCACATTGTTTATGTGGATGAAAAACATTTTTTTTGTTTAATCTGGTGGTTGAAGGAAAAAACAAAAAATGTGTATACGCAGCTGTTAAGCAAGGTACAGGTCTAAGTTGAAAGTCTGCCTACTACATTGGTCAGCACCTTTAAGGCCTTGTACTCACGACCGGATCTGTGCGCTGGAAACTGTCTGCCCGACAGTTTCCGGCGTACAAGGCTGATTTGTGTTTTGTTCCGCTGGCGTGTACACACCAGCGGACCAAATTCCCGTCGTACCGGAACGCGTGCACGTAAACTACGTACGACGTCACTATAAAGGGGAAGACCAAAGTTAATGGCGCCGCCCTCTGTTCCTCTTTTGCTAGTTACGTGTTTGCTCGTGTTAGTGAAGGTTTGGTTAGAGCTGATTCGCGCTTCTCGGTCTCCAGGCTTTGACAGCGTGTATTCACGGGTTCAGTGCGTGTGCTTGCGGTAACGTAGTTGTCATTCGGCTATAGGCAAGCAGGTTGTTTCTGCTTTAGCAGTTGCATCCTGTGCGCTCGTATCTGTTTGTCACGCGTTTGTCGCAGGTAGTGCTGGATTTGCGAGTGCTTTCTGTTTCAGTGTGTTCTTGACTGACCAGCCGGCCGGTTTGAAGCCATGATGGAGCAGCAGCGTCAATTTTCGCGAGTTGGTGCTGTTTATGGGATGGCTGCTGGATATGTTCATTTGTCCAGTACTTTGGCCAGAAACAGGGGGCGGAGGCGTTTCTGGACCAAGAATTGGTTGCGCCAGCGTGACCAGTTCTCACATATGCCTCTGCTTAGGGAACTCCAGGAGAATAATCCTAATGACTTTAGGAATTTTCTCCGCATGACGGACCCCGTATTCAACCGTCTGCTGGATCTTCTGTCCCCCTATATCACGAGGCAGGACACTGTGATGCGCCAAGCCATCACGGCCGAGCAGAGGCTTATTGCCACGTTGCGGTACCTGGCGACTGGGAGGAGCCTGCAGGACCTCAAGTTCTCGACAGGCATCTCTCCGCAGGCGCTTGGGGTCATCATACCGGACACGTGTGCTGCCATCATCAAAGTTATGCATGAGGAGTATATTAAGGTAAGTTTCCTGGCTCTAATAATGTGGCCAACTAACTTTCTTTTTATTTTCCCAGATATGCTGTGTGTTTAACTAACGTTACCTTTTCTCCCTATGCATGTTGATATCAGCTTTACATGTTTTATTCTTGGCCTACCTGCATATTTGTCCCTTACCCAATATTAACCTGTCCAGCATGCTATCCTAGGGACAAACCCACCTTGCCATTTTTTCTAACAGGACTTTTTGGTTTTTGTGCCCCCCCCCCCCCCCTTCAAACTTTTATTGTCCCCATCAGAGGGCTGTGGAGTCTCTTAATGAAGTGGCCCTATATATTTCATTTCCCAAATTCTCCATGCACATTTTTCTAATGCAATTTTAATACTGTGAACTGTCACAAGGATGCTTGTAGGATGTATTTGTTACAAAGTACTAAATCTCTAATTTTGTTTGTCCCCACAGCTACCCTCCACACCACAGGAATGGCAGTCTGTGGCTTCCCAATTTGCCCAGCGGTGTGATTTTCCAAACTGCGGTGGAGCAATAGATGGGAAACACGTCCGCATTGTGCCCCCACCCCGCTCGGGGTCGTACTATTATAATTACAAGGGTTATCATAGTATTGTGTTGATGGCGGTGGTGTCGGCACAGTATGAGTTTCTATATGTGGACGTGGGGAAGAACGGCCGGATGTCTGATGGGGGAGTGTTCGCACGGACTGATTTCTATGATCGTCTCCAAGCTGGTGGTCTGGCATTGCCACCAGATGAAGATAATGTGGAAGGACTTCCGTTTGTGTTCCTAGCGGACGAGGCTTTTGGGCTTGGTCCTCACCTCATGCGGCCTTTTCCCCAGAGGACCCTCACCTCAGAGAGGAGTGTGTTTAATTTTCGGTTGGCCAGGGCTCGGAGGGTAGTCGAGAATGCCTTTGGGATACTCACCAACCGGTTCCGCCTGTTCAGGACATCGATACATCTGGCGGAATATAAATTGGACACCGTTGTATTTGCCTGCTGCATTTTGCACAACTTTTTACGCAGGCACTCCCAGACGTACCTACCCGACATCGGTTCTGAGGCAAGACTACCCTCAGATCCCCTTCCCGGGCTGGACACTGGTCGCGCTGGCTTGGCCCCCCAATCAGCTCGTGAGGTACGCGACAAATATGTTGAGTACTTCATGGGTCGGGGGGCCATTGCTATGCCAGATCATATTTCTTTCTAATTCGGCCCCCAAAGAAAGGAATATTCTAAAAAATAATAAATAATTAGACCATTGGACTTTATACAGTTGTTTGTCATTAATGCTTTTTCTCTTTTTCTGTCTTCCTGGTTCTCTAACTAACTTCTTCAATTGTAATGCATAATTGATTTCTCCACTTTTAGTAACTAACCACATTTTGCACATTATTCACTCATCTACAAACAGGGTATTGAGTCTAGAAATAAGAAGCAACTCCATTTGTAAATTTTGAGGTCAATTTTTTTTAATTTTTGCTTGTTCATGACCCCAAAAATAATTTTATATTTTTTTCATTACTCCCTGCTTTTGTACTTAGGAGTCTTCAAAATTTTTTTAAAATTTTCTTTTTTTTTTCAGGTAATTCAACCAAAAATATTATGCAGATTATACATTTATTAACAAGTTCACTTTTTTTTTCATCAAATATAGTTAGATTTATTGTTTACATATATATATATATATAGATTATATTTGGTGGGGTGTTTACCGCCTTAATTTTTTTTTTGGCCATATTTTTTAGGCACAAAAAACAATAATTTTTTAACCATTTTTTTTTTTTTTGGTGTGTTTTTCTAAAAGAAAATTTTTAGGTGAGAATTTGAAGTCAAATCTCTACTTCACTAAATTCAGTGATTAGAGAGATTTATAATTCTATATATATATTTAAAAAATTTTTTGGCGTTGTTTATTCTTTATGGTCTAAACTTTATAGTATCCCAAAATGTTCAACATGGTCAAAAAGTAACAAAATCCAATTCAAAAAATATAACAACTCACAACAGCAGTCAGTCATGGTGTGCTTTCACACTGGAACACGCCAAAATTGGAAGATACACACATTCAGTGCAAACTCGCCAAATGTCATTGGTTCAACAGACAAATGGCCACATGTGCTATCTGACATCATGGGTGATCAATGTCTGTGTTTTGTGGGAGCAAACCCTTCCTCTCAACTACTTGAGGATGGAGGAGGGGGTTGGACCCACAAAGCACAGACATTAGATATTCTGTGATGGCAGATAGCACATGTTGGCACACTGTGTGTGTATATTCAAATTTTGGCGTATTCATTATTCAAACTGTAAAAATGTTTGTGGGGGCGGGGGATGGGCGGGGGGTGTTTCAGTCTTTGACACGGCCCATCATGTCAATAATGTTCTTAAAATTAGATTCGATCACCATCATTCTTTGCCGCATATTGTCCATTTCCGTGCTGCATTCCAAAAGGACATTTGTTACATTCTGTTCCATGAGAAACATCCTTTCACGCATATTGTGCATTTCAGTGCTGCACTCCATTACCTGCTGAATAATTATAGCAGCACTTGCACGTGAAAATATTGGCACACCATCCTCCTCCCCTAAAACAACAAAAAAAAATGGCATTTACAATATTATTTTTCAATGAGGCCTATCTACATATGTTTTTTGGAATCAAGCTAGGGTGACACTGACCTGATGGGCTTCTCCTTTCCACCTCTTCGACATCTTCTATCACTCCTCCTTCTTCCACCACCTCCCCATCATCTTCTATCACTCCTCCTTCTTCCACCACTTCCCCATCATCTTGGACTCCTCCTTCATCCATCAATCCACCTTCTTTCAATTCGCCAAATTGTTCTTCCGCCACTTGCCCTTCATCTGCTATGACTTCTAAGTCCAAAATTACTTCTTCCTCCTCTCTTCCTTCCTCCTCTCCTTCCACATCCTCCTCTCCTTCCACATCCTCCTCTCCTTCCACATCCTCTTCTCCTTCCACATTCTCCTCTCCTTCCACATCCTCTTCTCCTTCCACATCCTCCTCCTCCTCCACATGTTGAGATGGCAGATTTTGGCCTTGTCTGGCCCTCTCTGCCTCCTCCAAATGCTGGCGACTTCTTTCCCCTGAAATAAACCAAAAAAAATGTAGACTCATCAGCACACAGATATTGGAGAGCATAAATCGCACACATTGCTTAGAAGATGCTTTCATTTAGTTACTTTTATCTTTCACCAAACCTACATTTTGCAATTACTTCTATATGGCAAGCTCTGATCCTGCCCCTTTTTAGCAAAGTGACACACATGGATGTCCCCCCTAAACTGTATTTCTGGGAGACCCTACCAAAACCCATTTTTGATTTGGGGAGACACAGGTGCTCTGCATTGCAGATGTGAAAACATCTGCTTTATTACCACTGTTTTTAGAATGAATCCTGTTTGCCTTTCCCATTCTCATACTTTTTTTTTCTAGAACTAGCTTTTACACAATGTTTACAAACAAAGTTTTTGGCCAGTGAGCCATGTCCAGGTGTGTTGTTCCTGTAATAACCGAGCCTTTCTGATAAACTATGTGATGTTACGTTGTTTACTAAGAACACTGTTTGTAAATATGTAGTTATTTATGTTCTAAAAAATAAATAACAACATGTCTTTAAAATTACAAGCTGGCCAAGGAGGCAGATGGTGAAATATACATGGCAACACATTATTGCAGACAATCACCACCCCCCCCCCCCCCCAACCCCAATATATATTTACTTACTTTTACGCAGAATTTTAAGTATTTTCTTCATCTGATGTGGCTCCCTCAATTTTAAGTCTGACCATCGTTTCCTCAGCTGTTCCTTGGACCTGGTGATCCCAAACATCCTCTGCATTCTCCTCGCCACCTTGTCCATAATATGTGCCTTTCGGCGGTTAGGGGTCTTGTATGGCCCTAATTCCCCATCATAGTCCTTCTTTCGCATGATGTAAACTAACTCCACCATTTCCTGGAACCGCATATTAGTGGCTTTATATCTTCTTTTCCTTGATCGGGACGTCCCTGCCTCTGTCCCTTCACTTGTGGCATGAGAGCATCGTGCCCGCTCGTGTGACATCGCCATCTTTCCTTTCCCACAGAGATTATGGGCGTGGAAAAGATGAATTCTTACGCCATGGGCGGAGAAGAGGGCGGCGTTTAATACATACGCGGAGTGTAGAGAATGCAAACAACGTGTTTACGTCCGTTACGCGGAGAATCTTCGAGCGCATCCAGAACATACACAGTTAACGCCATATTTCCTAAACTCATTGATTAGGGGCCTCGCAAAGGTGACGAGGGCGGGGTTTCATAAATACGCGGAGTGTTTAAAAGGTTTACGCCGTGATTACGCATCTTACGCGGTAATTAGGCGAGCGTGAGAAACGAGGAGCGAGAGACAGGAAGGTAAGGAAATTAAAAATGTGATCAGCAGAGGCCTTGAAAATGTAGACACATGGGATGGGGGTTTGGGCTGTTGGTTGCACCCTTTTTAAGCTATTCTGTCTATGGGGTACCACAATGTTATTTTGGTATCCAAATGCTTTTGGACACCTCACAAAATAGAGATGTGAACAATGCTGTACCTCATTGACAAGTTTTTGAATGGTGTATTCAGATCAGGCAAAGTATTGTTCAAGTGTTGGTTGTACAGAGGTCATTAGGAAGTGTCTTTTATGTCATCCATTGTCAGGGGCATGAGATTTACACAGGAAAGAGTGCCTAGATGAATACTGTCATTTGTAAGCATTGTTTATTTTTTAATATTAAAAATATTTACTGCAATGTTAACAATGGCTCTGCATCTAGCAAATCAATGTTTGGTACAACCAATGCGGCCGAGCTGACAATCATTGTTTAAACAAGAGAGACTGTGTTTGTAATTAGATATAGGTAATAAATTTAAAGACACATATTATATCAAGGTCAACGCTGATCCTTTTGAATATTTATTTTTCTTTGGTTTATGTTTTTTGAATCTAGACTCAAAAAAAAATATCATATTTCAAAAAGTAAAATGGACCAACTACAAACCAAGGAAGCTATAGAGGCCTTACTACAAAAATATCAGGACACGCCCATCCTGTGGAATTCAAAACACGCATTATATTGTAATAAAGATGTACGAGCGGCAGCACTAGAAGAGCTAGCAAACTATATGCAAACATGGGTGCCAGGATGCACTGCCAACATGGTGAAGGATAAACTTGCCAACCTCAGAAGCACATACAGGAGAGCATACAAAGCTAATAAAATCAAAAAATCGGGAGCAGCAGCAAGACAAGCAAAGGAACCCAAACTGTGGTATTATAAACAGATGGCTTTTTTGCGGGACGAAATGGAAGGCAGGAAAACGATGTCCAGTCTTTCTTCCAACCTTTCCTCCATGCTACCTTCCAGCGGACCTTCCCCAGATGACCACAGCCCTGCAGAGTCGGAGGAAGAGGGCCTGGCTGACAGAGATGCAGATCTGCCACCCTTCGATGAGGAGGTATAGTAGTTTCCTCTATATTTATGGCGTAAATAATTCTTGGTGGATTAATGATTAGATATTGTAAAAATAAAACCAAGCTGGAAAAAAGCAAAAAAAAAGGTGTACAGACAAATAGGTGTCAGGGATGACAACTGCAGGGGTCAGAAGTAGAGTGTATTCAAGTAATAATGAACAGAAAATACTGAACGAAAAACATGAAAATGAGTGTGGTTTTATTTAGCGAAATTGTAAAAAAATTCTTTTTTTTTCCACACAGGAAGAAGAGATCAGCCAGGAGGTGGCAGATCCTCAGGTGTCTGTCAGCCAGGAGGAGGCCGGGGTCAGTGGCAGCCAGGAGGAGGCCGGGGTCAGTGGCAGCCAGGAGGAGGCCGGGGTCAGTGGCAGCCAGGAGGAGGCCGGGGTCAGTGGCAGCCAGGAGGAGGCTGGGCCCAGTGGCCTGCAGCAGGTCCACCCGGCCAGGAGAACCACCACCAGCCAGTCTTCTCCCCCCCAGGTGAGGCCATCAGGCCGAAGGAGGCAGTTGAGGCCTGTGGAGGAGGCAAGCCTCCGCATGATCCAGGAGGCAAGCGCCATCATGAGGGCCCCCCTCAACCCCACAGAGGCCTTCAGTGCCTCATTGGCCCATGATTTAAATGAAGGGGAGGAGGACCAGAGAAGACTGGCAAAGGCCCTGATGAACCAGGTCCTTTGGTGGATGCAGAGGGGCCTGCTGACCCCAGACACTGGGCTATGTGACCCGGCCCGGCTTGCGGAACACCATCCTCCTGCTGCCACATCAACCCCACCTGCAAGACCCCGTGTTCGATCCGCTGGAAGGCTGCCTGGAGGGAAGGCTGGAAAGAGGAGGAAACGTTGATTTTCTGCCTTCCATTTCCTTCCACATAAAGGACATCGTGTTTGTACTACCACAGTTTGGGTTCCTTTGTTTGTGTGCTGCTGCTTCATATTTTTGTGTTTGGCTACTGAGGCTTGGAAGTTTATCCTTCACCATGTTGGAAATGCAAGTTTGCATATAGTTTGCTATCTATTCTAGTGCTGCCGTTCTTTTTATTTTTTTGTGATGACATTTGCCTGAATAAAAGGCCTTTTGCTTTCATTTGAAAACATGTCTATTGTTTGATATACTGTGGGGATTATTAGGCAGCAAACCTTTAATAAATATACAATGGGTAATTTACAAAGGACACACTCCTTGGGGGGGGGGGGGACATTTGGTGTGCCAACATGGTTTAATATTCTCTAATGAAACACCAAAAAAAAAAAAAATTTTTCAAAAAACATGTAAAAAAAAAATAGTTTAAATGGTGACATAACTAGAAACAAAAAAAAAAATTAAAACAAAATGAACATTCCTTTACAAAAATGACTACTCTAAATTATGGAGGACCACCAACCAAAACACACGTCTGGCATAGAAAACATTATTAAAGGATTACATCACAAGCAAGAAATGTGACATTTCAGTATGGGACAACTCTATTGAAATTGCATCAGCAAGAGAACGGGGTTATTCTAGCAAGAGAAGAATTAATAAAACGAGGCTTTAAAATGTGGTTTAGTGCGCCTTTTTAAGACATTGTTCTCTTGCTAGAATAAAAGGTTTCTAATGACGAATGTGCCATATCCCAAAGAAACGCGAGTTTTACCTGAACGAGCGCTCCCGTCTCCTCATTTGGACTGAGCATGCGCGGGGTTTTTGTACGCTGCTTTTGTGTACAGACGACCGAACATGTCTGACGGACACGATTCCAGCAGACTGTTTTAAAGCAAGACCAGGAAACAGTTGTTCGTTGGAAAACGGTCTGGCCGACGATTGTTTGCTGGAATTCTGTACGTTACTGCCTACACACGAACGAACATGTCCGCTGAAACTGGTCCGCGGACCAGTTTCAGCAGACATGTTTGGTCGTGAGTACGAGGCCTATGGCTTCAAATTGCCACCCTGCTGTTCTGCCTTGGGTGCCCCTCTTAAGCTGGTGCTTGGACTTGCGCCTCTACCTGCGTAAGCTGCCCTGCCCCCTCTTTATCTCTCCCCTTTCACTTCTGGCTCTCTTCTTGTGCTCGCCCTCTTGTGTTCCTTTTTTTCTCTTGTGCTCTTCTCTTTTCATGCTCTTCTCCTGTTCTCTTCTTGCACTCACTTCTCTCTGTGCTCTTTGCTCCCTCATTCTGTCAGCCTTTTTTTTATCGCACTCTCACTTCTCGTACTCCACTCTCTCCTTGCTTGCCTGTCTCCTTGCTCTCTCCCTATCCCACCCTGACTACTGAAACTCTATAAGATGTATTGTATTTAACTTCCAACCTCTGGACTCTATACTGTGTTGTGCTCTGTGTGCCTAGTCTTGACCAAAGTGATCATTGTCTCAAGTTGCTGGTTTCAATTAAATTCTTCTATAAGCTAGACAAAGTGATATATTTTTGTGTGCAGAAAAAGCTAATTTAATATTTACAAATTTTTCTTTTGTCCTGAGGTTTCTATGTGGCTGTGAAACTTGTGGCACAGTAATTGGGAGTATTTTGTGGACACAAGGACCGTGGCATAGGCATGCAATGTATATGACTAGATCCTATGCCGCCGACGCACGTTTCGTGAATGTCACGCCCCCCTGAAGACGTGACATTCACGAAAAAAATGCGTCGGCGGCATAGGATCTAGTCACACACATGCCCCAGCCAGCTCCGTCATTGTGAGCCAAGCATACTACAGGACATCTCTCCGGCCAGCATACAGCTACCCGAGTCAAGTGGATGCCCACACTGTTAACGCTTACAGCTCCAGTGCCGGACGGGCACTTTACAAAGTAAGAGGCCATCTGGCTCATTGTTTTTAATGTTTTTTTTATTAAACGGTGTTATGCTATGCACTCCCATTTGTGTTTTTTTGGTCACATCACTTATCGTACATGAGATTGAAGGCTCCAGTTCCAGTCTATGCTGTTCAGTGTGCAGGCACTTAACCTGTCCAGGCGTTTATGACTACCTTTTTCACTAAAGGAGTCCATGTGTTGTGGTAAGCACATTAATATTTCAGAGCACTTCGGGTGAAGCTGTATTTATGGTGAAGGTATCATGATCACAGTGGACACAGATTGTATGACATATCCTGGAAGAATCTCTGCTATATGTATTTTTTTATCTCCAATGTTGGACTTTATACCAATACTAATATATCTTTTTGGGACATTTAATTTAGTTGTTTTGTTGGTACACTTATCAACACACCACTGTGGTCATCTTCACAGGTGATACACCTCCCTAGGGAGCAAATATCTATTAAGCACACAAGTTCTCCTTAAAAGAACCCTCAGCGCCCTCCACTCTATCTTTTGTACCTATCACAGTTCATCACTGTACAGAGGAGCAGCTCCTTAGAATTCACATTTATTATTTCACGATTTCCATATAACTTATTTTGGCGCGGAAAATCACCCTCTATTCATGCAATGTATATAACGACTAGGCTCAAGTTTCTTTTTTAATAATTATTCTGTTGGCCACTTCCACAGTTAGGTGTGACAATTTCTGAATGTGCAAGCACTGTCAAAAAGCAAAAAAAAAAAAGCAAACGCTTCACAGGTAAAGATCTTTAATTACTTGCAATGTCAATAGTCCAATGTTACATGCATGGCATCACCAGTCTCACATGGCATAGTTTGGTGGACATAAAAAATCGACACGTTAGCTGGGATATAAAGCTAATGGCACAATAACAGTTGTTTTTTTTGCAAGTGCAGAAAAATGTTCTCAACATTTACACATAACATAGCTGGCACCATTTAATCACTGTATAAAAATAACAATTAATATTGTGGGCCCAAGTGTACAAAAAAGCACAGTACAGTGTATTAGGCACACAACAGCATATATCTTGTAATACAGGTTGCTCCACCATGTTTCCTTCACGTCAATTTGGTCTGTGGTCAGTTAGAAAATTAATAACATAACATTACTGGGACTAAAAAAATTAGTGCATGCATTCTATACAATAAATACAGATCTATGTGTACTGACCACCAGTCCTACATTTCTGGAAACCCCCAGATGTTGTGACTGAAAAAGGTTTGATGCTTGTATATTTGGTCCTATAATTTGGTTCAGGAATGTCAGTAGGGCTGCTGGAGGACAAGGAAAAAAGGAGAGTCTGGAGAATTAAACATCACATGGCTTTGGATTCACACGTATAGCACTCGACACCTTATCGGTGTAAAGAAGGGGGTGATGTATAGACCTCAGAATATGAAGAGTAATGATGACGAATGTTGATAAATAGATTTATTAAAGAGGAGCTAAACTTCCTTTACTGACTTTTACCAATAGGTAAGCCTATAATAAGGCATTACATGCAGCCAGTGACATTAATGGTGGCTCCCGCGTGCATGTGCGAGAGTGACTTTATCGCGGCTCCGGTCAGTCATAGAGCCGGAGTCCAAAAACGGAAGCAAGATGGAAACCTCTGCAGCGCTGACTTTGTGGTGCTGGAACAGCTTCGGTTTAAGGTAAGTTTCACATGATGTACTAGTATACGATGCATACTAGCACATTATGACTTTACCTTGCAGAGGAAAAAAAATATGTCCAGCAGTATACAACCATTTTAAACAAAGGTAAGACATTGTTTTTCCACCTGCCTTCCCAAGTACACTGTTATTTAAGACAAGCCATTTGTCTGTGAAGCATTTCCTGTATCCAAGCTGTATAGCTCATAGTAGTCACTAGGGATGAGTGAATTTGCCCAGGTTTGATTTGAGCTGAATTTGGCTAACCCAACGGAAAATCCAGGAACCCCAAACTTAGCAGTAAACCCTATTAAAGCTTGTGGGAAGCAATTCTAGCTTTTATTCTGGCCATTTTAATGCCAATAACCAAAATATTGTTGGGCACTGCCATGGTGAACATGTACAATGCAAAAAAAATAATGGAAATGATGTTCAGCAGGAAGAGGGTATGTTCAGTGGCTTTAAATGGTCACTAAAGGATTTTTTTTTTTTTTTTGCTAAATAGCTTCCTTTACCTTACTGCAGTCCTGGTTTCATGTCCTCATTGTTCGTTTTTTCCCTGATATTGCTGTAATTCTGCTCTGTTCTGGACACTTCCTGGTTGTCTGTTTCCTTTGGACCACAGTACTGGGAGCTTCTAGTTTCGTTTTCAAACCATCACTTCTCTATGGCTCTATACAGCACAGAGGCAGCATAACATGCAAAAACTAAACTGAAACTAAAGGTACATTATATGATTGTTTTTTTATCTATTTTTAATAGTTTTTAAAAGGAATCGGTTAACTATTATGTCGCTATACCCTGTAAACAGTCATTTGAGCAAAAACAATTTTTTCCTTTACAAGTCCTTTAAGGGCAACATTGAAAATACAAACATCCTTTAAATAACATGCTTGTGGCTACACATGGTGTGTTGGAACCCCAACCAAGGTCCTCTCCTGCAAGACACCTTGACACCCCCAATATTGAGGGACAATGGCCTTTTCTCCACATCTGGTCCATCAAAAAAGATGTGGGGGTTAATGAGGATACTTACAGGAATCTAAAAGCTCCCTTTATAATAAGGGCGGCTCCAGATACCTTCCCTCTCCCAGGGAAAAGAGTAGAGGGGTTCATTAATTTTGCCCATGCTCAAAAAAGACACCTTGAAAAAGGATTTGAGCAACAATGCAAAAAAAAGGCTCCAATGTAATTCCATTGTCAATCATGTCATTGGGTGATGTAAATCCTTCTGACAATGTTTCCCTGCCACACTTCTGTCACTAAATGATGGTTTCCCAGTGATGTAAAGCACAGCACAGTGGATCTTGGGTGATATAATTTACCAGGTATGGTCGACTCTTGACCATATTTGGTCAATTACATCGACTGTGATCCCCATCTATTTGTTTACAGGAGCCCACTGCTGGGTAGGTGAATTGGCCAAATAGGGATTTTTTTTTTTTGGTCAAACTGTGAATAGGCTGGATTTGGTCCAGAAGCACATTCGACCCAAACCTGAATCTCATTCCTATTAGTAGAATAAATTTCACTACTCATCCAGGTACCTTCCCTAGTTTCAGGAACATACCACAGTGATAACAGCATCACAGGTAACTAAGTCGTCTTAACCCAATCATCATGGTCTAAGAACATTATTTAAAAAAGAACTCCAAATTTTTATGACCTTATCTCTCTAATTCAAAAGATAACACCATCTTCTCTGCCAAGGAGGCGGTGAAACAATAGGGATTAAATCATATCCTCCTCTCTCACTCCGCAGTAAAAGGAAACTACAGTTCCCATCACCCACAGGAAATTGTAGTGAATGGGTGGGTACAATAGTCCTATACATGTTAAATGTGTCTGAGAGTCTCGGACCGCCCACTACTGCAAGTGGGGCTAAATTACATCGCTGCTTCTTAGAGAAGGAACTACCGAAAGTATGTGCCAAGACCAGTGGCTGGGAGAATAGGAGGCATAGCAGCCAGTAGTCTTACAAACAGGAAACCAAAGAGAATTAATGGTTTGATTTGAAAATAAATGGGTTATTTCAGAGCAACTACTAAGTAAATCAGATGATGAATGACACATTCAGTGAAGGTAGGAAATAGACAACAAGGACATGGAAATCATTTTTTTTCCCAGAGTTCTGCTTTAAGGGGTGACAAATTATGAAACCAACCTGTTCTTATTTCTATAAAATAATCATCTTGCAATCTAAGAAATGTGTACCAGTTGGTGTTAAAAGCCCCACCCTTTTTTTGGATGGCTGTTTTAGGCCTGGTTCACATCTATGCATTTTTTATTGCACTTTCAGTTTTGCAGAAATGCACTGCAGCCTATTTAACATGGTTTCCTATGGGTGTAGATAACATCTATGCATTTTATGGAAAGGGCCAGGGACTTTTTGGTTCCACGGACTTCAATAGATCAAAAATGTGTATTGAAAAAATGCAAAATGCACCTGCATTATGCAAACTGCAACCTGCATAGGTGTGAATCAGGCCTAAGTATTTTTTAACTCTACAGCATCTTCCAATACTAAAATGAAACCTATTGGTAGATCGATCCTTTACTTGAGTCATATTGTATGTTGTGTTGGGAAACATCTAAAAATAGTCTGTAAACGGTGTCCATCATTACACACTGAGTTGTTCTACACTTTTTTTTGCATTTCTTATAATTGAAAGGATCTAAAAAAATAACCCCCCAAAAATTGTTAATGAGCAGAAAGAACATAAAGACTATTGTCATGGAAGGCAGGAAGAATCCCTCCTGGCCCATGACCTGACAATGCTGTAAGCCACGCTGTGTGAAAGGCCTCTGGCTATTTATCTGTGCTAACCCTTGTCTTGTAATTCTAAAGACGAGGGATATTATCTGAGGTTCATCCCAGAAAGCTGTACTCTGTGCTGCAAGCTTTGCAGTGGAAAATAACAAACCATGTTTTACAATCTCAGCGTCATTCCCTTGGCAGCTCCAAAAACAAAGAATTGCTGTGATCCCAGAGACACAATAAAGCTAAAATAATGTTGTAAAAACAGACAGTATATTATTCTTATCGCTAACGTTATATATGTCTTTGTCCTGTATTGTTATTAGGAGAGTCAGTCTACCCAATCTGGTATATCCGTTTTTGGCATTTTCTGGTGCATTAAATCGCTCAACAGTCCTTGTCTCTCAGGATCTCCTCTGGTGAGATCTCTATAGTTGAGATCTCAGGACTACAAACCTGCCTGGGTCACTATGAATAGGTTTTCACGCTCCAGTAATTGGATTTACTCTAGAGACTTCAAGAAAAGGGGAAAAAAATACCCCAATGTGTGCAGGAACAGAGACAGGAACAGGGGCGGACTGACAACTCATAGGGCTCCCAGGCAATAGAAGATTATGGGGCCCCTGGGTTTACAGATGGCCACCACGCCAGGAGGCAGTGCAGAGGCGGGGCAGCTAAAATCTCGGGATTTTCACATCAAAAGCACGTCGGTTTCGGACATATCAAGGACAGATCTAAAAAAAACAGATTTTTACATATTGTCCCTAGTTTTACTGAGCCTGGCAACCCTGATAGGGCCCCCTAGTGGCATGGGGCCCTCGGGCAGTGCCCGAGTGACTCAATGGTCAGTCCGCCCCTGGACAGGAATTAAGGCAGGGATAGCTCATAACTGGAGTCTCTAAGAGATATAAGAAACCAGGAGCAACTGCTCACCAGACTCTATAACGTATAATATCAGACGTATAATAGTATAACACTTGGGTGGCCAGCCTCGTTAAAGGAAATTTCTTTTGTCTACCTGGAACCCCTACTTTGGGGGGTTATTGTGCCTAGACCATGTCTTTAGTTTGGCTCAAGCACGCTATTTTAATAGGGAGTAATAGGGCTGATGAGCAGGCAACCATAATGCCACCTACTAGATACCCTAATTCACAACAGAGGTACTAGTTCTATTGTCAGCAGTAAAGGCTTGTGGGAAGGCATTCTTATTTAAATCGTAAAATTGCACTTGTCCTTTAGAGTGGAACTACAGCAAAAAACTGTCACCGGGACAGAAATTTAAAGACGCTCCATCAGGCACACAATTACAAAATAAAATAACAGAAATGAAGGTAAGGTAAGGCTAAAAGAGATTCTTTGAAAAAATTGTGCAATCATTTACTAAGAAATGCTAGCCAAATGTTTCTGATATAGCAAGACAATTCCAATATGCACTAAGGCTGGCTTCACATATGCTGGAGCCCCGATTCACAGCATGGGGTCCGGTGCGTCCCTGTTCAACGATTCAGGTATGAATCTGGCCTGACTTTTCTGAATCAGAACCAAAGATGCACAGGATCCTTTTTAAATGTGGACCGTGCATTTGAGAGCCAAAGACTCTTAAAATGGTTGTAAACCCTTTACAACCCCTTTATACTACAGGCAAGCCTATAATAAGGCTTACCTGTAGCTGCCCAGGATTTTGCCTAAACCATTCGTAATGGAGATAGCACATTCGTCACGCTGTAACGGGCTGAAAAGTGCAAATCGTCTCTCACCAAACTTCTACTAACACGACTGGTATTGAACGTCCCTTTAATAGGGCTGTTGTACGTGACCGCGTTCTTGACGTTCGGAATTTCCGTAAAAATTTGTGTGACCGTGTGTATGCAAGACAAGTTTGAGCCAACATCCGTTGTTGGAATGTCCGATCATCTGTACGCGGCATAATACTGCTGATGCATACTGTATGTGCCCCACTCCATGTCAAAATTGATGTAACATAAAATTACATTTCTGTAACCCTGAAATGGCACCACAGCAATGGTAAAACAACTGTAAACAATTGTCCTCTATACTACAGATTTCATGCTTGGGATGGTATCATGTAAATAATTCTGTACATCCTTTGGTTTGCAGAGCCCATGTATTTCAATCTTATATTTGTCTCTCAGTGCCACAAACTACTTGAAGGGAATTTTGTCTTTAAAGGGAAATATTAAAGTGGTTCTAAAGTTGTTTTTTTTACCTCTCCCTCCTTATTGGCTGAAACAACAGCGGGAGCCTTGGCGCCCACTGCTGTCAATCACAGTCCGTGAGCTAATGAGGAGAGAGAGAAGTTGGGCGAGCTGCGGCTTTGTGTCTGAATGGACATGCAGAGCAGCGGCTTGGGGAGTGAGCCTGCCTGGGTGGCAGGAGGGAGGGGCTAGGATCACCGATGGGGGACCCAAGAAGAGGAGGATCAGAGCTTCTCTGTGCAAAACCACTGCACTGGTAAGTATGACGTTTATTTTAATGTAAAACAAAATATTTAATATTTTAATGTTTTTTTTTTGTTTAAAAATATGCTTTGTGATGCAAATAATCTTATACATTTTTGTTTATATGTTAAAGGATAACTATGCATTTAAATAATGTAATACTTGCCTGTTCATGATAACTATACCATGTTGTACCTAAAATGTATGCATGTATGTAAATCCTAGGGGTAAACTTCTCTTATTTTCACCCTATTTTGTTTGTTAAATATACCACTGAAAATGTTGTGTTGTATCTCTTGCCCACATAGGATGACACAGCCACTGCTCCAAATTCGGCCACATCCTAATAGACATTTCACCTGGGTATACATTTAAAGCTCACCTTCAGTCCACAATGCGGCATCCTGTCCGCTCCCTGCTGGCCGCTAACATCTTTAAGCAGCTGATCTACCCCCCCCCCCCCCCGTTGTGTTCTGGGAAACACACGGCTCCCAGAGCACAGCATGGACCGGTGAGCTCAGCGCAGCGCGACTCGCGCATGCGCCGTAGGGAACCGGGCAGTGAAGCCGCAATGCTTCCTGGTTCCCTCACCGAGGATGGCGGTGGGGGCAGCAGAGTGACGAGCGATTGCTCATCTTTTGCTGCCGATGGACTCCAGAACAGGTAAGTGTCCTAATATTAAAAGTCAGCAGCTGCAGTATTTGTAGCTGCTGGCTTTTAATAATTTTTGTATGGCGGAGCTCCGATTTAAGGGCTGACTTTGACCACAAAAATTTGGTACTACTACAGTGATAGCAGCAATGCTCAGGGTCCTGTGCCAAGTGACTTCCCCTATGCATACTGACCACAGGGGGTCGCTCATTTCATCTTTTTTTTTTACTAGCGCCTATGGGGAATAGGCTGCATATGCACAACACTGCACAGGACTATCAAATTAGATTTTGATATTTCACAATATTTTTTAATCATATGTTGTTTGATAATGTTTTGTGCACATTTGTTTATTTGATAAGGATTAGTGACTTCAGGAGTGCAGTCTTATGATTTTCATTGCTATTTTTATTAAATATTAGCGCCCCCTATCTTTTACCCATATCACTAGGAGCATTCACTCTTTGAGGGAAGCAGCTTATTTTATTTACTACTATATATTTATTCACTTGGCGCAGAGTTTTCACCCTTTATCAAGTTACATTTTTGGTTCATAAGATTAAGAAAACAATTAATGTGACATATGGGCTTGCACTGGTTAAAAATCCAGTTTATAAGACTAAGCCCTGGTTCACACTGGGTACGATTTGGAACGATTTGAGATGCGATTTGACATGTCAAATCACATCTCAAATCGGCGGCAATTGTCGGCAATGGCACTGTCCTAATCAGTGCGACACCGCATCTGCGATTTCAAAAAGTAGTTCCTGTACTACTTTTTGCGATTTCGGGCCGCGATTTACATTAAATTGCGGCCGAAATCACGGCAAAATCGCGGTAAAATCACGCATTTTACCGCGATTTTGAATTTGCAGCAGTGTGAACCTAGGCTAAGAAAACTATCATGTAATACAAAAAGCATGGCAGGTAAAATAACGTTTGCACTTTGTGAATTGACCCAGCATAATCTGATCCAGCAAAAGACTTTCTTTCAAGTGCACAGCTGCTAGATGCAGAAATGTCTTAGGTGCTTCAGGCTCAATGAGATAATCACAAGCATTTCATGTCCTGATTGCAGGTAATTTATGGTCTCTTTACAGCTTAATGTTAGTGTTTCATGCCTTGCTTTAACACAGCCCATTCATTTATCAACGAGCTTCAACAAATGAAAAGCACACCTGCACTATTTTTGTCAGGGGAAAGCACAGCTCTGCATTGAAATGTGCTATATATGCTTTTAGGTCTTCTGTATATAATTATTGTGAATTTTCAGAATGTTTGTCAAACACACATACTCTTTGTTACATAGCATTTCTTACTACAAAGGGGTGAAGGGGCTCTTAAAGTGGTTTCAAACCAAAAAGCAAATATTTATTATATTGCAGCTTAGAAACTCTGTGGTAGCCCCATTCGTTTTCTTTTTAGGCTTTATTTCTTTTATTTTCACCTGGGGATGCCGCCAAATAAGTCTGTGTTTTTTTTAACAGAACAAGCTCTCCTGCAAATGTGTCAGTTAAGAGCCTTGAGGCACCATTTACCACTGACGGGGGTGTTTACAACGATCATCTTTTATTTATTCATGTACAACTTTTATCCCAAAGAAAATAAAACTGCAATCTCTATTGTAAGCGCCACAATACTTGTTTTATGGGATTAATACATTTTTAGTGTTCTATACTTTTTACTATATAAATTTCAATACGTGCCACATTACCAACTTTATCAATTTTACCTTAGTGTGAGAACACCTTTATGTTGGCAACAATTGAGTTAGGTTTAGGTTTATTCAGTTTACTGTGTTTGCGCATTAGTATCCTTTCTTTACAATCTGTTGCTGTAACTGCAGTTTGAGCTGGAGTTTGGCTTCAATTTGTTTAGTGTATCTAAATCTGCTAGTAAATCTAAAAATCCCCTCCCCCAGATCAGCAATTATTCTGTCCAAAGGCACCCCTGTGCTCCTTTATCCAGAGTGGGGGCACGCTAATACAGGATGTGCATAACTGGCCAGACAACCAGGTGAAAACAGAGGGGAAAAAAACATAACAAAAAGAAAAAGAAAACACATCTAATGCCGCGTACACACACTCGTTTTTTATCTTGTAAAAAAACAATTTTTTTTCTCGTGAAATAAAACAAAGTTTTTCAAACTTCATTTTTAAAAAGCGCGTTGCCTACACACCATCGTTTTTTCAAAATGCTCTAGCAAAGCGCGGTTATGTTCAGCACGTACGGCGCCTATCTGTTCCATTCAAGCTCACGTCATAACTTGCTTCTGAGCATGCGCGGGTTTAAAAACGTAGTTTTAAACGTCGTTTTAGCCTACACACGATAATTTTTTATGACACAAAAAACGACGTTTTGAAAAACAACATAAAAAATGTAAGCATGTTCAAAATTTGTCGTTTTTCAGAAGACATAAAACGATGTTTTCCCCACACATGGTCATTTTAAACGACGTTTTGAAAAATTTCGTTTTTTTTCATCACAAAAAACGACCGTGTGTACGCGGCATAAGGATTGGTAAGCTGCAATATATAAAATATATTTGGGTTTTAATACTGCTTTAAGCCAGATCCCCAAAAGGAAAATAAGAAAAATAGCAGCTTTCAAATCTCTTCCACAGAAGAGGAAATAAAAAAATATACCAACAAGGCTGGATGTAATACAGACACTGTATCCGGAAAATACATTGTAGACAAGAACATAACCGTACATGGCAAGGCACAGAACACCACGACACCCCCGGTGGATTCCCGACCTTCTTCTTAAAGTAAACCTGTGATGAAGGAAAACAAGGAGGATGTAACCGGCCTCCTGAAAATGCTAGAAGCTGGTGGTCTATGACTTCAATCCTGCCACTGCAGAATATAAAAGTCAGACATCCTTATCTCCATACTTCTGGGTCAGCAGCTAAAAGAAGTGAACCTAAAGAATCAACATGACAGCCAGGCAACCAGCATTTTCAGAAGTCTGCAATGCCGGCCCTCTTTTTGAAAAAAATTATAATGCTGCCAACCTCAGCACTTATACAAAAACAAGTCTCCTGCGCTCTGATATTTTTAGGAAGTACTATGAAGTGGTGCAGTTCAATTAAAAGTTATCATCTAGAGTCTTGCAGCCCTCCTCAGAATCGTGGGAATTCATGAAACTATAAAAGAGAAGAAAAAGAGCGGAGGGCGCACCGACCTCGTGTGATACGAATAAAATGTATTTATTCCAATAGTAAAATCAATGGTTATACTCACAAAATTGGAGTTAAAATCAGGCTCTAAAAATGTATATATATATTCCCACAATCACCACGGCGACGGAGCACTGCAGACCACGTTAGCTCTGAGGAAAGGGGTACGCCCCCGAAACGCGTCAGCTATTACATCGACTGATTGGTTCAAACGATTATTCGTGTTCCACTGACGATGCTGGACATCTGCTGTACTCATTTTTAAAGCCTGATTTTAACTCCAATTTTGTGAGTATAACCATTGATTTTACTATTGGAATAAATACATTTTATCAGTATCACACGAGGTCGGTGCGCCCTCCGCTCTTTTTCTTCTCTTTTATAACCTCAGCACTTACCATATTTGCCAATCTGCTTTTCTAGTTCTTTCCCTCAATTCTTCCTCTGAAATTGCCCCCTTCCCTGCCTGCTGTTTAGAAGTCTTTCCAATCCCATACAGGGCTATACGGAGACACCTTTGTGTGTGCCCTCCCGCTGGCACCTTCCTTAATACCTTAGAAAAGATTGCAGCTCTCCTGCTCCCCCCTTCTGCCTGTGCTGTCGCTTTCACATACATGCATGTAACATACTATACATGGGTTACACGCTCCTCTACCTGGAAGTTCAGAGAAGTGGTACTATGTGCTCAGTGCCAACTGCAGAGAACAGGAACAGCAGGTAAATGTTTGTGTGCACTGGGGCATGGAAAGTCACTTGGGCATTTTTCACCTTAATGCTAAGAATGCATTAAAGTGTTACTAAACCCACATTAACTATACCTGGTCTCGCACAGTACACAGAACATGGAAATGCATAAACTGCTAAATACCTTTTCTCATCAGCAGTATATAGGAGTTTTGTGACGTCTATCAGTGTCCAGCCAAACACTGGTTAAAGCTTGTAGGAGGAGTTTTCATTCTCCTCTGACTGTCCTATGAGGCTGCATGACCCCTAACCCTCTGTCTGGACAGTGCTCATTGGCACACCCCCCCCTAAAAAAAAAAAAATCTCTAGCAATGCACACCAAATTGAGCATGTGCAGAGTGCCCCCAAGGCTCTGTTTTATCCGCAGATGGATTGGGGGCTATACAAGAAGTGGAGGATCAGAGAAGACAGAACTAAACAGTCTTTTTACACAATGCAGAGGATTAACCCCTTAAGTTCCACGGTAAGTATAACAAGCATGCTTTACTGCATATACTGATTTTACTGTTGTGGGTTTAGTAACACTTTAAGGTAAATAAAAACCGGTGAGCTTTTAGTGCTACTTTAAACACCTCTGTAATTTTCTCCATTAAAAAAAAAAACTCCTAATGCAAAATACTGCTTTCATATCAGCCTCGCAGAGATGCCTAAAGGTATATATTAATACTTATCAATAGTTTATCCTACATTATTTCAAAAATGCTATTGCTGTCTGCATTGTGTAGCCAGGCTTTATTCTAGCCCTTGATGCATTAAAAAAAAAAAAAGTAATTATAATTAAAAACAATTTCATGAAAACAGGTGGCTTATGTATTAAATGTGTAAAAACAAGTACATTTCTTTTTGCCCATGACAACCTCTAAAGCCTCGTACACACAGTCGGACATCCGACAAACTTTCCCTTGGATTTTTGTCCGAAGTGAGTTGTCCGGTCACACCCATAGCATACACACGCTCGGACTTTTCTGCAAACTTTTCTAAAACTTTCCCAACATCACGTGTCTTTTCTGCTCTTTATCGCCACCCTTTGCTTAACTTCTGCTAATGTTGGTTGATTTTAACATTGGTTCTGGGCATGCGTGTTTGTACTTCGGACAAAAGTCCGATGGCTTTGCTGTACACACGGTCGGACTAGGCACCATCGGACTTTTGTTGTCGTAAAGTTTGTCCGTTTGCAGACCGAACTTTTTGTCCGACGAAACCCGAAAAAGTTGGTCCGATGGAGCGTACACATGGTCGGACAAATGATTGGTTGTTGGGATCAACAAGATATGTCGTCAGTCTTGTCAAGACACTTAGCATACACAAGCTCCTAACAGAGGAAAGTCTATGAGAAAGTAGTCAGTTGTGTTATCTCTGAACTGTAGCTTTATGTATGGTGTTATATTCCCAGAATTAGGTTTCAGAGTCAGTGACAAGCCTGTTATGTTCCACTCTGTGTCTTTCTTATCTTTGTACAAAAAATGTCATATATTCTTGTCATATTTGCTACAGTAGCCTTTTCTGCTCTCCGATATCTCAGGTCCTGCTTCGCCATGTTCTTAATTTAATCCATCAGAGGAGAGGTCAGCCCAATCAGTCTTTCTCCTAATATGCCACTTGCCTGAGGCGACAAAGTGAGAGAAACGACAATTTGTGATTGGGAAATGAGAACACCATTATAAACATAAAGGTCAGGAGAAAATATACCAGATGTTATACTACAATATATCAGCCTAACATTGGAATAAAGGTTAAATCAAGTACAATTCTATTAGTCTTTCTTATACATACACATTTACAGTACAGACTTGGATGGAATATGGTGAAGTCTCTTACCTCAAATTAAAGTAAACCTCTACCTTGTCCTGAATGGACAATGTAACAGGTCCATTTAAAGCTGAACTCCAGTCTTACCTTCAGTATTGCAGAGTTGTACAGGATCCTCTCTTGTACTGAATTTGCCTACTCTGATTTCACCAAACACTGAACTTCTCACAGCATACATTAGAAGTTACAGCAAGCAGGGCCGATCCTAGGGTCACAGGCACCTGGGTGCAGAAATATTTCTGGCGCCCCCACATGGGCGTCCTCATTTTACCAACTCCTCCCCTTTACAAATGTTTCTATGGCAATGACTCAACCACAGAGATGCTCCCCCACAAAGTCTTCATTACCCTGGGATCCTTACATGATCTCTTAACAATAAACAAAATACAGGAAGAGAAGCAGAGTACATTATTGGGACCTGAAGGGGGGCCTCTGTGATGGACACAGAGAGGGCTTCTGTTAGAGAGTCTGTTAGATGTTCGGCGCCCCCACCTCTGCAGGCGCCTGGGTGCAATGCACCCTGTGCACCCTGCCTAGGATCGGCCCTGACAGCAAGTCACACAGAGCCTACCTTATTTCCTGGCTGAAGCACATTGAGAACCATCTTGCCCTTTCCTTCCCATCTTGCACCATTCATTTATCGAATTCTTGCGGTCATGGAGTTTTAGTATCCCATATTGGCATTAACTAGGACAGTCTGTATGCAAATGCAGCCAGCCTATGAACACCCACTCCTCCAGACTGATTATATCCTGTTGGGCATTACTCAAGAGATCAGACTATAATTCCACCACTTTACAAAACTCGGGCACATCTGGAGTATGCCGTCGAGTTCAGGTCAACGATCATCATTAAGGATGTGCTGGAGCTGGAGAGTATCCAGAGATAGGTAACAACGCTGATGAGGGAGCTGGATGACCACAGTTGTGAGGAACAACTACAGACAATAAACGTATTCTCGTTGGAGAGGAGACACTTAGGCCTCGTACACACGACCGAACATGTCTGCTGAAACTGTTCCGCGGACCAGTTTCAGCAGACATGTTCGGTCGTCTGTACGGCCGACCGGACAATTTTCCGGCCGATCGGACAGGTTTCCAGCGGACAAATGTTTCTTAGCATGCTAAGAAACATGTCCGCTGGAAGCCTGTCCGTCGGACATGTTCGGTCGTCTGTATGATTTACCGGACATGTCCGCTCGGCTGAAAGCCCTCGCATGCGTCAAAGTGATTTTGACGCATGCGTGGAAGCATTGACCTTCCAGGGTCGCGCATGTCGCCGCGTCATCGTCACGGCAACGTCACCGCGCATCCTGTCTGCGCGGATTTCGGTTTGATGGTGTGTACAACCATCAGACCGAAATCTCCGAGCGGACATGTCCGATGAAAATGGTCCGTGGACCGTTTTCATCGGATATGTCCCCTCGTGTGTACGAGGCCTGAGGCTTCATGCACAGTGGGCTTAAAAAACGTCTGTTCTCTAGGCAGTAAAAAACGATTATATAGAGCATTTTTTGTACATAGTTTAGACGAGTTCAGGAGAGACATTGAGCTGCTTCTACAGGCAGAACACAAAACTCCTGTAGAAGCAATGTTTTTTAAAGCCAGTGTGCATGGAGCCTTAAGAGAAGATGTTATCGTAATCTACAAAAATCTAAATGGTGATTCTAGCATAGAGAGAAATCTCAGTCTCAGGTTGCTTAATTTGAATGGGCGGCGCCAGTAAATGCATCGATGTCGGGTACAGAGTCCAGCACATGGCACCAGCCTAGCCAATGTGTCATAATGCCGGATCATGTGACTACCGTCACACGATGCTTTGGAGGGGCTCTCATCTCTGCATTGTCCTTTCCCCTATGGCGACCAGGGCTGGTAGGGTTAACCTTCTGTCCCACCTTTTCCCTGGGCATCGACCACCCGGCGTTGGGAGGGATGCTTTAATGTGTCTGGGGAGCTATCAATAGGAAGGCTCAAACACCAGTCTATGCAAGGCCTCCCAGGTGGTTGGACATGCACAAATTTTGGTTAGCATTTTTTTTTTATTTGGCAAGTACAAATCTTAATTTTTCCCACTTTTACTTTTAAACCTGTTTTGACCTTTCATATTGGGGTATTCCCAAACACTGGTGTCACTGCTTCACTACGTTGCACTTTATGCTATATAACACTTATACTTAATCTCACATGTGGATTCCCATTCAATTTAGCTGTGCAGGTCATTTTTACTATTCCCAATTGAACCATGTGGCTGCTTCTGACCATTGCATCAAACTGTACTTTAATATTTTTTATCAAATTGTTATGTGTAATGTTCCGCTTTAACTGGCCTGTCTGAAGTCCAGACCTTTCAGCAATTGAAAATATTTGGTGAGCAGTTAGAATCCTGTATCAGACAAGAATTGGACAACATTCCTCTCCCAAAATTCCAGCAACTAGTCTCAGACGTTGCTAGAAGCAGGGATGGACTGGCCATTGGGACTACAGGGAGTTTCCCGGTGGGCCGATGGCTCAGTGGGCCGGCTTCAGTGACAGCGGACCGCCGCCCCCCTCTGCTTCTCGGTCTCTCCCTTCCCGCAGCACTCACCTCCTCTCCCCGCAGTGCTCACCTCCTCTCCCCGCAGTGCTCACCTGGGAGGACAAAGAAGCAGGGGGGACTACAGAGGAGCATGGGGGAGGGGACAGACAGCTGACTCAACAGCTATAGCCTGGGAGTTTCTCACTTCTGCCTAATCTTGTCCAATAAGGGGGGCACCAAACTGATTCTTTGCCCCGGGTAAAATAATGTCTAGCTTCCCCACTGGTACTGCCTATAAGAGTACCAGTACCAGCCATTCTACTCTAATAAAGTAGAATGGCTAGTGGCTAGTGAAGGGGGAGAGGGGGCTTGGGTGGCCGGGGGGGGGGTGTGGGAGTTGTCCTGCCGCCATGGGAGAGACCTGTCAAAGTGGGCCAGTCTGGATGAAGTCCAGGGCCAAATTTTTGTCCCAGTCCAGCCCTGGCTAGAAGTGTTGTTAAAAGAAGAGGGAATGCTACATTGTGGTAAACATGGCCCTGTCCCAACTTTTTTGAGATGTGTTGCTGCAATCAATTACAAGATTACCTTATTTTTTTCTTAAAATTTACATTCTCTCAGTTTAAACATTTGATATGTTTTCTATTTTCTATTGTGAATACAATTTGGGTTTATGAGAATTGCAAATCACTGCACTCTGTTTTTATGTATATTTTACACAGCATCTGTGTTGTGGTTGTACATCATTGCATTGGAAAGATTGCAGTTTTTATTTAACAGCAGGGCCAGAAAAGTTAGTAAGTATAATTTTACACAACCTTCATTGCAAAAAAGTGATCATTTAAAAGCAATGCTTTTAGCACATAAATCATTTTGTTTTTTTTACTTGGTTATGTGACTCAAAGGATTACCAAGGGATATGGATATATTTGTTCTACGATACATTTGTAGATTTTTGTGTCTACAAACAGTGACAGTGGTGTAGTAGGCCCTTTGCACATGGGGCGTCTAGCTGCGGTGTGCCCAGAAGACAATGATGCAGAGCTCAGCCCTTGATGCCTGCAGCCTGTAAAAGTGTATGAGAGGCTGACAGCTGTTGCAGCTGGACAGTGCACTGAGTGGTACTTATGTTTAGTGCAGTATGCACTAAGGAATGAATGATTGTAATGCAGACTGCTTGATTGATACTGCACTAAACATAAGTACCACAGTTGATCCAGAGAAAGGCAAAAAAAAAAACAATAAAGCAAATTAAAATTCTTCGCTTTGTATAATATACTGTAGTAAATCATGGATATTGATATAGTAATATTGTGTAAAGTGTATTAAAACTAAAAAGAAAAAACATTATATATTTGCAGCCTACCAGTTCCTAAATGAGGTGGCTTTATTAGTTTCCCTTTTCTGGTCCCTTCTGGTTTAATTTATTCTTTATTGAAGATGATTTGTATAGGTACAAAACAAAGGGCCAGATCCACAAAAACCTGGCGCAACTTAAAAAATCCCATTTAAAGCGGTGGTTCCCCTAAAAATAAAATTTTGACATCGCATTTAGCAAATAAATTAGTTAGAATCGGCTTGTTTTATTTAAAAAATACCTCCGTACGTATCGTTTCCTATATTCGGTCCCACCGCCACTTCCGGGTACGATGCAGGCGGTGGGCGTTCCTAATTGATTGACAGGCAAGCCGAACGTCGGTGCGCATGCGCCGTATAGAGCCGCACCGACGTTCGGCTTTTTTCGGCATCTCGTGACGCGATGGATGCGTCGTTCGGATGCCTGTCAATCAATTAGGAACGCCCACCGCCTGCATCGTACCCGGAAGTGGCGGTGGGACCGAATATAGGAAACGATACGTACGGAGGTATTTTTTAAATAAAACAAGCCGATTCTAACTGTAATTTATTTGCTAAATGCGATGTCAAAATTGTATTTTTAGGGGAACCACCGCTTTAAGTTACACTGCCTTAAAATTTCTACCTAAGTGCCCGATCCACAAAGCACTTACCTAGAAATTTCAGGCTGTGTAACTTAAATCCGGCCGGCGCAAGGCGTTCCTATTCAAATGGGGCGAGTCCCATTTAAATGAGGCGCGCTCCCGCGCCGGCCGTACTGCGCATGCGCGAAGTTACGTTACGCCGAGTTTTGTGGAACGCGCCGGCTTAAAAAAGTTGCGTCGGGAAAAAAAAAATGAAAAAAATTTGACAGCGTCGCTCGGCATGCATTCCTGAGGGAGAACTCCATGCCAATTTTCAAATAAAAAACCGGCATGGGTTCCCCCCCCAGGAGCATACCAGGCCCTTAGGTCTGGTATGGGTTGTAAGGAGACCCCCCCTACGCCGAAAAATCGACGTAGGGGGTCCCCCTACAATCCATACCAGACCTGTATCCAAAGCACGCTACCCGGCCGGCCAGGAATGGGAGTGGGGACGAGCGAGCGCCCCCCCTCCTGAGCCGTACCAGGCCGCATGCCCTCAACATGGGGGGTTGGGTGCTCTGGGGCAGGGGGGCGCACTGCGGGCCCCCCCACCCCAGAGCACCCTGTCCCCATGTTGATGAGGACAGGACCTCTTCCCGACAACCCTGGCCGTTGGTTGTCGGGGTCTGCGGGCGGGGGCTTATCGGAATCTGGGAGTCCCCTCAAATAAGGGGGCCCCCAGATACCGGCCCCCCACCCCACGTGGTGGGTGCCTACCCACGTGGGTACCTACCGGAGCATGATGGGACGGTGAGGCCTATATAAATGGGATGCAAGGCGCGCTTCCATCATTGCAGTGAGAAGAGGCGACGTGTCAACATCGGAAGAAGGGAGAAGAAGAGAAGAGAAGAAGATGACGTCACAGAAGACCGCGCTGGCTGCCTGCTAGTAATTGAGCTAACACACGAAGATAGCAGGCAGCCAGCGCTGAAGGAGAAGGCACCGGACAGCTGGAGAAGAACCGGGGTGCGCCGAGTCAACAGCGGAGAGCGGCGAAGATAGAAGAAGACCCCCGGAGAGCGGAGAAGACCCCCTGAAGAGCGGAGAAGACCCCCGGAGAGCGGAGAAGACCCCCGGAGAGTGGAAGAAGAAGCCCCCCTGGTATTAGAGCTAAAGAAGACAGAGGGGGCCTCCGGAGCAGACTAATAAATGATTTTAAAAACCCTTGTGTTGTGTGTTTAATAACTATCACTTTGCCTCCAGGTGAATGGGTAGGGGTACGATGTACCCCATATCCATTCACTTAGGGTGGGGGGCCGGTATCTGGGGGCCCCCTTATTTGAGGGGACTCCCAGATTCCGATAAGCCCCCGCCCGCAGACCCCGACAACCAACGGCCAGGGTTGTCGGGAAGAGGTCCTGTCCTCATCAACATGGGGACAGGGTGCTCTGGGGTGGGGGGGCCCGCAGTGCGCCCCCCTGCCCCAGAGCACCCAACCCCCCCATGTTGAGGGCATGCGGCCTGGTACGGCTCAGGAGGGGGGGACGCTCGCTCGTCCCCACTCCCATTCCTGGCCGGCCGGGTAGCGTGCTTTGGATACGGGTCTGGTATGGATTGTAGGGGGACCCCCTACGTCGATTTTTCGGCGTAGGGGGGGTCTCCTTACAACCCATACCAGACCTAAGGGCCTGGTATGCTCCTGGGGGGGGGGGGGGAACCCATGCCGGTTTAGATTTTACAAATTGCCGTGGAGTTCTCCCTCAGGAATGCATACCAAATGCCGTCGCTTGAATGTGCTTTTACATGGTGTTACTAACTTTACACTTTGTAAAAGCAGCCCTAATTTTACACTTGCAAACTAAAACTTACGGCGAAAAAACGAAGCTGAAAAGCTTTGTGGATCGCCCTAAGTGCTAATTTGCATACCAGAAGCGGCATTTCGACTCAAAATGCCCCCAGCGGCGGATGCGGTACTGCATCCTAAGATCCGGCAGTGTAAGTGTCTTACAGATGTCGGATCTTCTGCCTAACTTTGGAAAACTGATTCTGTGGATCAGTTCCAAAGTTAGGACAAGGGATATGATGGAGTAACAGCAGTTACTCCGTCGTATCTCTTTTGTGGATCTGGCCCATAGCCTTTTGGCATTCCCCATCTAACAAATAGTTACATAGTAGGTGAGGTTGAAAAAAGACACAAGTCCATCAAGTCCAACCTACAGTATGTGTGTGATTATATGTCAGTATTGCATCGTATATCCCTGTATGTTACAGTCGTTCAGGTGCTTATCTAATACTTTTTTGAAGCTCCCTGCTGAGTCCACCGCCTGTGGAAGGGAATTCCACGCTCTTACAGTAAAGAACCCTCTACGTAGTTTAAGGTTAAACCTCTTTTCTTCTAATTTTAATGAGTGGTCATGTGTCTTGTTAAACTTCATTCTGTGAACAAATTGTATCCCTATTGTGGGGTCATCAGTATGGTATTTGTAAATTGAAATTATATCCCCTCTCAAGCGTCTCTTCTCCAGAGAGAATAAGTTCAGTGCTCGCAACCTTTCCTTATAACTAATATCCTCCAGACCCTTGATTAGCTTCTTTGTACTCGCTCCATTTCCAGTACATCCTTCCTGAGGACTGGTGCCCAGAATTGGACAGCATACTCTAGGTCCGGTCGGACCAAAGTCTTGTAGAGTGGGAGAATTATCGCTTTATCCCTGGAGTTAATGCATGCCAATATTCTGTTACTTTGTTAGTAGCAGCTTGACATTGCATGCCTTTGCTGAGCCTATCATCTACTAGGACCCCCAGGTCCTTTTCCATCATAGATTCCCCCAGAGGTTCTCCGCCTAGTCTATAGATTGCATTCATATTTTTGCCACCCAAGTGCATTATTTTACATTTTTCTACATTGAACCTCATTTTCCATGTCGTTGCCCACCCCATTAATTTGTTCAGATCTTCTTACAAGGTTTCCACATCCTGCAGAGAAGTTATTGCCCTGCTTAACTTAGTATCAGCTAAGACAGATAACACAAACTGCAAAATAATACAACTTATCAAATACAAAGAACAAAACATTCCAATACGCTTTGCTTGGCCGTTCTAGTAATTTATTTCAAGGACTAATAAATTACAAGAAGATTCCTGTTCCCTCTCAACCTACAGAGAAATACATCAGGAGAACATTAACTCATAGTTGGAGTTATACCCGAGGTAATGAAGAGTGAGTCACTGCAAAGTAGTAAAACCTTATATATCTTAGGGTGAAAACCATATCGGGGGTGAATGGATTCAGTATATGGACTCCTGATCGTCAGCTGTATATTCTGAGTCTGTCCACAGTGCCTGACCTTCTCAATAACATTGTTGGTGCTTTCAGTTTGGCTCACAGAAAGTGGCAAGGACACTGCATTTCTGGCAAGCTCAACAAGTATTTTCTGTACTTGCTGAAATCATTCTTAGCATTAAAAAAGACAATGAATGCAGCCATCACATTCAAGGACTGGTGGGTAACATTTTGTTTGTATGCTTAATCATTTAACCACTTCAATGCCAGGCACTTTCGCACCTTCCTGCTCAGGACAATTTTGAGCTTTCATCGCTGTCGCAATTTGATTGACAATTGCGCGGTCATGCAACACTGTATCCAAACAACATTTTTATAATTTTCTTCCTACAAATAGAGCTTTCTTTTGGTGGTCTTTGATAACCTCTGCGGTTTTTATTTTTTCGAAACAAACTAAAAAAGGCTGACATTTTGTTTCTGTTATAACATTTTGTTTTCTCCTTCACTGACGGGCACTGATGGGCACTGATAAGGTGGCACTGAAATGCAGCATTGATGGGCACTGACAGGCAGCATTGATGGACCCTGACAGGCGGCAATGATGGGCACTAATAGATGGCACTGATGGGCAGCACTGATTGGGCAGGTACTGAGAGGTGTTAATGCTGGGCACTGATTGGCACTGTGATGGACACTGATTGGCACTGATTTGCACTGTTGTGGGCACTGATTGGTACTTTATTGGGCACTGACAGGGGGTTATGATGGGAAACTGACTTGGCACCGATTGGCAGCTTATGGCTAAATTTGATGGGAGCTGTGCTGATAATCAATGTGCTGATTATCAGCACAGACCCCCCCTCTGACAGGGAGAGCCGCTGATTGGCTCTCGCTGTCAGCGTGAACCGAGGAATGCCATTTACCGGCACTTCCTGATTCATGCGATGATCAGCTGTGATTGGTCACAGCTGATCACGTGGTAAGACGCCTCTGTCAGAGGCTTCTTACCACGATCGGAGATCCGGCGTGTCAGACTGACATGCCACACACATGATCGCCACACTGTGCGCCGGCATGTTATCCTGCTGGATGTCATATGATACTTAGTCAGGATAACAGAACCACTTCCTGGCTGTCAATCTGTTATAGGCCAGGTGGGAAGTGGCTAATATTTTGACTATTTTTCTGTACAGGGTCTGTATACTTTGTCTATACCTACATATAGTTCTGGCTCGATCACCTTAACATGCCTAGTAATATCTATAGATATTTTCTCAGCAATGCTTATCAGATATAGTGGACACAATCTAATACTTACATATCACTGCTCCTGAGAGGAGTGTTCACTTTTAACCTGTGGAATAAACAAAAGGATTATTGTTTTATTATGGTAGTAATGAAAGCCAAAGCTGATGACAGATTAATTAGTTTTTTTTGTAATGTGACCTTTAAAAAATCTTTTACAGCCCATGATATAATTTACAAAGACAAATAACACTTTGTATGCTAAGGCTGTTCTAAATAAAAGCAATCTGCACTATTTCAAACCAAAGCATCAGAAATCATCTTTCACTGCTCTGAATGCCTCAAAGTGACCCGTGTAAAGTGTTTCCATTTGATGCAGTGCATTCTGAGAGTAGGGATGGTAATATTTTGTGGATCAGAGATGGAGTTTGTTCCAGCTTGGGATCTATAGTTAAAACACAACTAACCCCCACTCAATATATTAATAAAACCATGCTTCAAGAATAGAAAAGATTTCCCCACAAATCAGACTGTGAAAGCCTTTTTCTTAGTATATTGAATGGCACAGGATACAGTTCTTAACATTCTACACTTACAAGTACTTTCTTTTCAAGAGAACTATACTGTATATTGAAAACAATGGTTTGATTTAATAAAGATAGATAAGCTGTTCACGGTGCAAGGGAATTTTTGATTGCACCTAAATGGATGATGGAAGTCAGTACAGCTTGATCTCATTCATTAAAGGGGTTGTAAAGGAAACATTTTTTTTCAAAATAAGCATCCTTTACCTGCAGACATTCCTCTTTTCACTTCCTCATTGTTCGTTTTTGCTCAAAAGTCGCTCTATTTCTTCTCTAGTTCTGTTCACTTCCTGCTTGTCTGATTTTACTGACCACCGTGAAGGGAGGCTTTACTGCGGTGGTCAGTAACATCCTTGCCCCCTCCTTGGAACTAAATCTGTGCGGCAGGATGCTCTCTATGTGTTAGAGACTTCAAGGAGGTGTGAATTACTGGGCGTGCCGCAACGCATACTGGGAAATGTAGTTCTTACATGAACCAGCGCCCCAAACCAGGAAGTGAATGAGAGAACAGAAACTAGAATGCCGGAGGTGATATAGATGAAGGAATTTAATAGGTATTTACTTGTTTTTTAACAGAATCATTGCACTATTCTGTCTGTCTACCTTGCAGACATTAATTTTAGGCAACAAAAATGATTTCCTTAACAACTCCTTTAAGCTAAGGGAACATTCCTTTGCAAAGGGATATAGCTTATTTGCCTTAATTAAATCAACCCCCAACTCACTACAATCTCATGTTTTAAAACTGCAATTTAATTTTTACCATCATTTTTTTAAGTAGAATTGAAGGCAAAACATTTTTGTTTGCATTTTGGAGAGAGTAAGGGAGGGTTATAATCCCTGTCAGTTTTGTTTTGCCATCTGTGTCCCGCTGCAGAGATTTACCTTCACTTCCTGACCCATAGCCAAAATGGAAGTGAGAATAAAACCCTCCAAAGTGAGAGAATCCCTGGTTGTCACCTGGTTGTCCACATTGGAAGATTTCCCCTATATTACTGTTCTGGTTTGGATTTTTTTTTTATTTCACTCTCGGTGATATCGGAAAACTAGGACAGCAATAAAAACTTGGCGAGGTGTTCTCATCCCTTTTCACTCTGTGCAAAACAAACATAACACATTTTGCCTTTAGCAGTACTTTAAATCTGCAACTTTCATTAAAAGAATATCTCGTATGTCATGAACATCCTAGTTTAGGAACTTTCTGTTATAGGGTGACAATGTTCTGTTATCCAATTGTGCTTTTGCATTGTCACCCTGTCACACCTGCTTTGAGTGCAGATTACATTTCAATATCATTACTGTTTCAACTAACATTATGCAGGCATATTTATAGAGGAAATGCTGCATCTGGATGCTAGCATGAGTGCCTTGATGCAATGATACTAAATAAAAAATGTGTTGACATTCAAACAAAGTGTCAATACAGAGATGAGTCTTATCTTCCCCCTGAGGAAGATACGATTCACCCCTGTATCGACACATGTTGGGGAGGAGACATGATGGAGCAGGAGACAGCTGATTTGTCTCAGAAAGGATAGACACACTATTTCGGCTTTTTAGGCATTTTGTTTGGCTTTCTATAGAGTGGTGCACTGAAGCACCCAGCAAATGTGAGTACCCTGTAATGGTTCATTAATAAAATTATTTTATAAAACGGTATCACACTATCAAGTTCTTTTATATTTTGCACGAGTGTGGAAGCAGCAGAACTAAGCAGCCCAGGACTCCATCACTGACACTGAACCCCAGGGATGGTTCACAAGTGTGTTCTGACTGAACTTAAAGTGATACTAAAGGTTTGTTAAAAAAATACAATAACAAACATGTCATACTTACCTCCACTGTGCAGGTCGTTTAGCACAGAGTGGCCCGAACATCCTCTTCTAGGGTCCCTTGGCGGCTCTCGCAGCTCCTCCCCACATTAGATAACCACCTAGGAGAAGCACTCTCCCGAGGGGGTTACCATGTGGACACGCTCCGGAGTCCTTCATTTAGCGTCCATAGATGCTCAGTGTATGACTCGGCCCCGCCCCGACACCTGCGTCATTGGATTTGATTGACAGCAGCGGGAGCCAATGACTGCACTGCTATTAATCTATCCAATCAAAGCTGGGACTCCATGGAGAGGACGGTGGGGACGCACCGAGGAGGTGAAGGGGCTCAGGTAAATAAAACAACTGGGGACTGGGGGGCCGGTGACTGGCCAGGTGTTTTTTCACCTTAATGCATAGGATGCATTAAGAGATATAGAGGTCAGACTTGTTTGGTCCCCAACCAAAGTTCTGAAAAGTAGGGGCTACTGGACTATAACGGTACAAGTTAAGAGGGTAAAGTCAGAGATAGAAACATTTTGTCAGAGAACTCGCACAACAAGCATCTGTCTCCATGAAGCTGCTAACCCCCGTTCCGCTAACGCCAATGCGGAGTCTTAGACAGAGAGAAATGAGACGAATGAGATCCAGAACGGGCATGCGCAATGGCGCATACATACGAACGTGCGCACGCTAGCATGCATTACGCACGCATACACACTCCCACGAATCACATGGAGTCCGAGACGGGAGCCTCACCTCTGGAAACATTGTGCCAGCAAATTGCAAACCTCACCCAGGCAATCCAAGAGTATAGTCGCTATCTCCAGGTACCTCAGCACATCGACCTGTGACCTCTGCGCCTGCAGCATCAGCACCAGTAACCACAGTAGTGGTGCCACCCTCAGAACCTCAAGTTCCTACTCTGGAGAGATTCTCAGGGGACCGCAGCAAGTTCGGTGCCTTCAAAAATGCCTGCTAGTCGTACTTCCTGCTACAACCACGCACCTTCTCTTTGGAAAGCACTAAAGTGGGGTTCGTCGTCTCGCTACTCCAGGGAGAGCCTCAAACCTGGGCTCACCGATTGATGGAACAGGCCAGTCCGTTTTTGAATTCTTTGGACTCTTTTCTGGATAAAATGGCCAAGTTATATGATGACCCCCAGCATACTGCAACAGCGGAGGCCATCCTTCGTGCCCTCCAGCAGGGTCATAGCCCGGTGGAGGACTATGTAACAGACTTTAAGTGGTGGAGTTCCGATCATCAGAATAACCTCTGTCTGTATTGTGGGGGTGCTGGCCATTACGCAAGCATGTGCCATAACAAGACCCGTAAGTTTGACTCTCCTCACCACGATCCTGGTGCATTGACTTTAACAAAATCTGCTCACATTGCTGTTTCTGTCTTACTACAGCTTCCAGAAGGGGCACTCCAGGTCCAGGCTATAATTGACTCAGGCGCCTGCAGCTTCTTCACTGACCATGCCTTAGTCCAGCAGCACAACATTCCCTTGCAACCTAAACAGCGACTCTCCATATGGCTTGCTGATGGGTCAAACATCAAATCGGGGCCTATCACCCATGAAGCTCAACTTCTGTCTGCTGATTTTTTTCCAGATCACCGAGAACTGTTATGCCTGGATGCCATTGCCTCCACATTATTCCCGATCAGTCTGTGGATGCCGTGGTTACAAGCCCATACCCCCCAAATTAATTGGGTTACCGGCCAGGTGACCTTCCAGTCCTCCCACCATATGGTTCCAGTCATCGGCTGCTTAAAATCTATATCTGAAACCCATAAACTCATTCCATCAGTGTACCATAACTTCCTGGACGTGTTTGACAAACGAAAGGTGGATACTCTCCCCCCTCACCTAGTTTATGACTGCCCAATCAAACTACTACCAGGGGCAGAAATCCCTTTTGAAAGAATCTTCCCTCTTTCAGAAATGGAGAAAAAAGTTCAGCGCCAAGGAATTGGGGTCCTCCTGGATAGGGGATCCTTAAGTAGTATAGTGGCCGTGATCACAAGGTGGACCTAGATATCACATCTGGTCCACTGTGAATACAAATAAAAAAAAAACATATAATACTGGTGAAGTAAGTATATAAAATAATAAGAGAACAATTGTTCCCACAAAGTGGGCCTGAATATTACTTCTAGTCCACAGTGTATATAAATGTGAAAAAACAATATCAAAAGAACATATAATACTAATGAAATAAATGTGTGATGAAAATGGAAAAAACAAGTGAATGTTTCCACATATAGGTAAAGGTATATAGTCCCTATCAAACACACAGGAGTGGTGTTTAGATCTTCATGGATACATGGTAAAAAACGCTATCCCCTCTGTCAGATACCAGCACATCTTCAGAAAAATAATCCTTAAAGTAAGGGTAGATTAAATACGCTTACCAGCTGAAGTAGACCCACAGCTCACCATACGGTGGGGGGTCCTCAAGGCTTGTGTGGGCCAACTGCCCTTGCTGGTCTCCGTCACGGATATGTGTCCTTATGCAGACAGCCCAGATGAGATCCTACCAAGATCATGAGGGAATGGCCAAAACTAATCTTCAATAATGTTGTCTTGTAATGAGTAATGCTCATACAGGATTTGATCAGGGGGAAAAAAGAGAGAAGAAGGGTAAGCGACTCCTCATAGTGTAAAAAAGTTTTAATTAAAATCCAAAAAAAGATACACTATAAAAAAGTTCCAAACAGGAAATCCAAATGTCGCACATGAAAATAGTCCAAATGGATAAGAAAGTTTTTCTACCAACTCACAGCAAAATCCACATCAGAGAAAAAAATATATATATAAACAAGTCCAATGCGCAGTGGAAATGAATATGATCCAGTAAACCCGACCGGTTTCGTCTTATCAGACTTCAACTGGGGTATATGACTGAACCCAAAAGATCCTCTGCGCTTTAAATAGCCCCCACGATTATCCCTGTGAGACCTCGTTCTCCTACGCCTCGATTAATTCCGGCGTGCGTTTCAAATGACATCACTTCCTTACTAAATGCGCTCCATGCGCCAGGAAGTGACACGTCCGGGATTTACTCCAATGGGGCGAGCTGATTGCTCCATAATACAGATCTCCCCCAATCCAAGCTCTCCTCCGGGCTAATGGGAGGAGGCAGGAGAAGGCAGCACCACCCTATACCCCACCGCCGCATCAGTGGGGGGGGGACGCACCAACGTCACGCGCAAGCCCCGCCCATCATGAACGTGACAGTGCGGCAAAGGAAGACGGACGCTCCAACACCCCACATCATCACTATGCGCTTTGCAACGCGACGTGGGTGCGCAGTGACGTCTGCGCTCCATCTGGTGCGTTCCAATGGGCTCATAGATCTTAAAGAGCCAGAAAATAGGATCTATTTAAACCACAAAAAAGGGGGATATATTCAAAATATAAAACAGATATTCCCAAAGGTAACATATATCTCCTATATAAAGCCTCGTATTGTGGAGAAATGCAGCTAAAAAGCCCGCCCATCTACATGCACTCATAGGCTAACTGAAATAGGAGCCTGAACTCCTGGTGCTTAAGGAACATCGAAGAGAATCTCTGGAAAGGGTTCATTCGACACTACTCTTCTCCATCTGGTGCAGGAATATTTTTTGTAGAGAAAAAAAATAAAAAGATAATTCCCTCCACCCATGTGTGGACTACAGGGAATTGAATAAAATAACAATCAAGAATCTCTATTCTCTTCCACTGATTCCAGAGTTATTTCAGAGACTCCGTTCTGCCAGAATATTTACAAAACTAGATTTACTGGGTGCCTACAACTTAATTAGAATCCGTGAGTAGGATGAGTGGAAAACGGCTTTCCGGACACGTTTTGGCCACTTCGAGTATCTCTTTATGCCGTTTGGACTTTGTAACGCACTGGCCACTTTTCAACATTTTGTTAATAACATCTTCAGAGACGTCCTAGACTTATTCGTGATCGTTTATCTGGAAGACATTCTAATATTTTCAACTTCTCTAGAATTACACCGTGACCATGTGAAACAAGTTCTACATAGACTGAGACACAACGGACTATACGCTAAGGCCGAGAAGTGTGAATTCAAAGCTATTATGTCTTAGCCACCTCCAACTGATAAGAAAGGGGTGCAACGTTTTATCGGGTTTTCCTATTTCTACAGAAAATTCATCAAAAATGTCTCTGGTATTATAGCACCTATTACACAACTCACAAAGAAACATAACCGTTTTCAACGGACTGAAGCAGCTCAAGTTGCTTTCGACAGGCTTAAATAATTATTTACCTCCGCTCCTGTACTAAAACATCCCGATCCTGCTCTGCCATACAGCCTAGAGGTGGATGCATCTGAGAGTTCTGTAGGAGCGATTCTGTCCCAGCACCAAGGATCTAAATTTCTAATGTACAACGTGGCTTTCTTTTCCAGAAAACTAGGATTATCGGAAAGGAATTACGATGTGGGGGACGGAGAACTGTTGGCGATAAAATCTTCAGCTTTAGAGGAGTGGCGGTACCTCCTGGAGGGAGCAGCACACCCAATATTGATCTTTACCATTCATAAAAACTTAGTATCTCAGGTAGGGGTGAGCCGAACAGGCAAAACAGGCAAAACGCGAACAACGTTAAAGTTGGGACACGAACATGAAAAATCAAAAGTGCTAATTTTAAAGGTTAATATGTAAGTTATTGTCAGAAAAAGTGTTTGGGGACCCGGGTCCTGCCCCAGGGAACATGTATCGATGCAAAATTTTTTTTAAAAACTGCTGTTTTTTTGGGAGCAGTGATTTTAATAAATGCTTAAAGTGAAACAATATAAGTAAAATATTTCTTTGAATTTCGTACCTGGGGGGTGTCTATAGTATGCCTATAAAGTAGCGCATGTTCCCGTGTTTATAACAGTCTCTGCACAAAATTACGTTTCTAAAAGGAAAAAAAGTCATTTAAAACTATTACTATAATGAATTGTTGGGTCCCGGCAATACAGATCCTCTATGGGACATTTATATTCAATACATTTTGTTTCCCTTTGATTACTTCTTAGTACTTTTTTAGCCAGCTAGTCCATTACTGGCATCCCCCCCCTAGTCGCCGCGGGGGACCCTCTGTTTTGGTGGCATTATTTTTGGAATGGACTGCAATATTTGACACTTATTGTGTGCGCACTTAGCACTTTTGATCACTGGATCACTTTAAATATATTTTGCATGTATTTGGTTCACTATATTTGATACATGAAGTTTTTGATTTTATTTTATTTTGTATGAACATTTTACAGGCACGGAGGCACTTTATACATTTCAACACATATGTGGATTATAAGGTTTGTGATGGTGTGATCACAAGCTCTTTGGTAAAAAAAACTTTGTTTGCACGTCAACACATTTTTTATTTAGTGTCATTGCATCAAGGCATGCATGCTAACATCCAGGTAGCGCAGCATTTCTTCTATAAATATTGCATTTGCACAGTCATATGGGACGTGATCAGTGCTAGCAGCTGTCCTGATAGGAGGTGTTACATATTTACAGATTTTAGGTAGCTTGCAAGATTTCCTGGTGTTAGATTATGCAGACATAGTTTACTTTTGTCACCATCGGGTAACCCACCCCAGGAAATGCCATGCAGCTATTAGTGGAGTGCATGAATGTAGATAGGAAAAGGCTGCAAAGAGGCTTAAGGAGGTCAGCAGCATTGAAATGATACAAAGGTTAAAAAGAAGAAACATATTTTATTTAAAAAAAAAAAAGTTTACGATACATGGTATTTTAGCAAACCAAATAGCTCCTTCATAAATCAGCGGAATACCTTACAGTGGCCATAATGCTGCTCAAAATGTGCACATTTAGTAGGACAAATTTCTTTTTAAAGCCCTAAAATAGCCTATAAAGGTCACTGCAGTGATAATATGAGCCCAAAGTCTTGTTTCCTCCTCTGTGTGTTGGGAGAGCCATTAAGAGCCATTAGTATCCCCAGATGAAGTGCAGGCACACTCAGTATTTTGGCTGTGTTCCAGATCACTGCAGATCATCCATTACCACAGACAGCGGATTGCATTCTATATTTAGGGAATGTAGACATGGCTGAAGCCAATGCAATGCACATGAAAGGCTTGGATGGTTGGCCACCATGAAACATTTTTAAATATACTATAGATCACAGGTCTGTTCAAAGATCTCAAGATGACAAAAACAAAGTCTTTCAGCCTGTAAGGTTAATAAATATCACGTCTGTTTTCCTGTTATGTGGGTGTGAGTTTTTCCTTATTCCTCTTAGGTAACCAAACTGTATACATTACATCACAGAAATTTGCTGTTATGATTATGAAAGCAGTTCTTGACTGTCTGTATCTCATTCTTCTGTATGGCTCAGTTACAATATATATTTTGAAATATACTCAACTAAAATCAAAGTCGACATACATACCTGGAGTGAGAAAAAAAAAACGGAGATTTCCTCAAACTTTATTGTAGAGTTAAATTTGGCTTTGTTCTGTAGTTCTATCAGGTGTCCAATCATAGCAGAGGACGGGAAGAGAGGACAGGAGAAGACATCGAGGAGCGTGGAGGACACCACCGTGACCCACTGCCCCACCGAGACAGGTAAGTGCCGGGTGGGCGGGGGATGCACACTGGCAGCATTTGATGGGGCACAGTAGTGGCAATTGATGGGCACACTGGCAGCAATTGATGGCACAGTAGCGGCAATTGATGGACACAGAAGCGGCAATTGATGAGCACACTGGCAGCAATTGATGGGCACAGAAGCGGCAATTGATGAGCACACTGGCAGCAATTGATGGGTACAGTAGCTGTGTTTGATGGCACAGTGACGGTAATTTATGGGTAAAGTGGCTGCGTTTGACGGGCACAGTGGCTGCATTTGATGGGCACAGTGCCTGCGTTTGATGGGCACAGGGGCGGTGTTTGATGGCACAGTGGCGGCAATTGATGGCACAGTGGCTGCGATTGATGGGCATAGTGGCTGCGATTGATGGCACAGTGGTGGCAATTGATGGCACAGTGGCTGTGTTTGATTGGCACAGTGGCTGCGTTTGATGGGCACCGTGGCTGCGTTTGATGGGCACCGTGGCTGCGTTTGATGGGCACCGTGGCTGCGTTTGATGGCACAGTGGCTGTGTTTCATGGGCACCGTGGCTGTGTTTGATGGGCACAGTGACGGCAATAGAGTAGCTGCGTTTGATGGGCACACTGGCAGCAATTATTGGGCACAGTAGTGGCAATTGATGAGCACATTGGCAGCAATTGATGGGCAGAGTAGCTGCAATTGATGGGCACAGTGGCAGAAATTGATGGGCACACTGGCAGCAATTGATGGGTAAAGTAGCTGCGTTTGATGGCACAGTGGCGGCAATTTATGGGTACAGTGGCTGCGTTCGATAGGCACAGTGGCTGCATTTGATTCGCACAGTGGCTGCATTTGATGGCACAGTAGCGGCAATTGATGGCACAGTGGCTGCATTTGATGGGCACTGTGGCTACGTTTGATAGCCACAGTGGCTGTGTTTGATGGCACAGTGGCGGCAATTGATGGGCACAGTAGCTATGTTTGATGGGCACATTGGCTGCATTTGATGGCACAGTGGCTGAGTTTTATGAGCACAGTGGCTGTATTTGATGGGCACAGTGGCTGTGGTTGATGGCACAGTGGCGGCAATTGATGGGCACAGTATCTGCGTTTGATGGGCACACTGGCAGCAATTGATGGGCACAGTAGCGGCAATTGATGAGCACACTGGCAGCAATTGATGGGCAGAGTAGCGGAAATTGATGGGCACAGTGGTAGCAATTGATGGGCAGAGTAGCGGAAATTGATGGGCACAGTGGCAGCAATTGATGGGCACACTGGCAGCAATTAATGGGTACAGTAGCTGCGTTTTATGGCACAGTGGCAGCAATTTATGGGTACAGTGGCTGCGTTTGATGGGCACAGTGGCTGCATTTGATGGCACAGTGGCTGCGTTTTATGGGCACTGTAGCTGCGTTTGATAGGCATAGTGGCTGTGTTTGATGGCACAGTGGTGGCAATTGATGGGCACAGTAGCTGCATTTGATGGGCACACTGGCAGAAATTGATGGGCACAGTAGCGGCAATTGATGAGCACAATGGCAGCAATTGATGGGCAGAATAGCGACAATTGATGGGCACAATGGCAGCAATTGATGGGCACACTGGCAGCAATTTATGGGTACAGTGGCTGCGTTTTATGGGCACAGTGGCTGCGTTTGATGGGCACAGTAGCGGAAATTGATGGCACAGTGGCGGCAATTGATGCCCGCAGTAGCGGCAATTAATGAGCACACTGGCAGCAATTGATAAGCAGAGTAGCGGAAATTGATGGGCACAGTGGCAACAATTGATAGGCACACTGGCAGCAATAGATGGGTACAGTAACTGCGTTTGATGGCACAGCAGTGGCAATTTATGGGTACAGTGGCCGCGTTTGATGGGCACAGTGGCTGAATTTGTTGGCACAGTAGTGGCAATTGATGGCACAGTGGCTGTGTTTGATGGCACAGTGGCTGCGTTTGATGGGCACAGTGGCTGCGCTTGATGGGCACAGTGGCTACATTTGATGGGCACAGTAGCTGCGTTTGATTAATCAACAGTGTCTGCAGACTGGCCATATGGCTATTACTGGCCAGGTTCAGACACAAACGCTGTTCAAGTTTGCTTCAATTACAGTCCATCCTCCTGAGAGAGCATCATCTGCAAATAAGTTTGCTTTGTAGTATACTCTGGCATTAAGGACTCCCGTTATATTGGGGTTTTCATAAATTACTATGGCTAATGGTCCGAAAGATACTGGAAAGAGAGGCAGCCTTAACATGTCCCTCTATAAATCAGAAAGTAAATCAAAAGTAATATCCAGCATAACTAACTGTGGCTGAGGGAGAAGAGTGTAATGCCCTGTGTACACGATCGTTTTTTGCAGCGGTAAAAAGTCTGCCGGGAAAACCGAGGGGAAAGCCGAGAACCTGCTCGGCAACTTTTTCCCCCTACACACCGACGGTTTTCCTGGCATGAAAACTGCCATGAGTGCTTTGGCCGGGAATCCCGGCTGTGTGTATGCTCCACCGCAGTGTTTCCCATAGGGAAACTGCCGGGAAAAAGACAGCGGGGGTACTGGCAGGAAAAAAGAAAACATGTTCTCATTTTTCCCGCCAGGATTCCCGGTGGTTTTCCTGTCGGGAAAACTGCAATGGAGCATGCACACGGCCAGTTTTCCCAGCCAAAAGCTGTCATGGCAGTTTTCCCAACGGGAAATCTAGTCGTGTGTACGAGGCATAAGAGTCCAAGATAGAAGAGATTCTTGAAAAACTGCACTATTTCAGTGCGTACCAAACGTAATCCCAGGATAAGGAGTCAAACAGTTTATAAATATCGAGAGAAAGAAGAAAGTCTGGAATCCTATGGAGAGGCAGAAGATGAATCAGATGAATTTCTTTCTGTATGTTGTGCCCTACTTTCCGCTTGGTTCCTATAGATAAGAAAATCAAGATAGCTATTAATATGGACACTCAAGACCTTACCCACAAATTTCAGGTCACCGATAGAGATTGGCCTAAAAACTGAGGTTCAAAGGCTTCCTCTGACCTTTTGGTGATCATAGTGATACAGTATGTGCCTGTAAAGAGACTGAGAAAAGAAGAGAGCCTTGCGTAAGAACATTACAAATATGGGTCAAGTGGGGCACCAAGAGACACCAAGAAGAATCTCTTACAATACATGCCTGAAATTTGCAGAGATTTAATGGCCAAAGAAATATCCACCTCAAAGATATCAGCATTAAGAGCCTTGTGGGCTGCTCTGGAGAGTGTTGTGGGGTGTACGTTTTGAAAAAAAGATTAGCATTCTCTAAAGAAAAGGAGGCAGGCTTATCATAAACAGAGGAGAAGGAATCTGCAGTGAATAGTGAAGTTATTTTCGCAAGGTCACCGTTTATTGGTCACTGGTTTTGCAGCTGAATTGGTTTGGAGAGCTTTCCTATAGCGATAAGCTTTTTGGCCAGCATGGCTCCAGGTTTGTTTGTGCAAGAATAGAAGTTGTATTTGTACCATCACAGGACATTCTCAGCTCTATCAATAAGAAAAAGACCCGCAAGGGTGTCACAGGTTTTCCTATTAGCAGCAGGATGTGATTTCCAGAGTCCTCCGCTGTAACTAAAAGACTGGTAAGCTTTTGGACCCTGTGTCGTCTTGCATCTTTCCTCTGGGAAGCTATCTGAATTAAGCAACCCACGGATGGTTGCCTTATGGGCTTTCCATACTGTAACCAAGGAAGAGACAGAGCCAGTGTTTTTGGAGAAAAAGGTTTGAATGTGGAGAAAAGTCTCTTGGATAGTAGGAAGTGACTTGTTAAAGCTCCAATGCAAGGAAGGGTTAGTCAAGCCTGATAGTCTAGAGAGAAAGAATACAGGGTCGTGATCTGACCACGAAGTGGCTGGAATAGTAATTCAGTTCACTAAAAGTTGATTATTTAAAAACATGAAAGCCTGCTCTATTCTACAAAAACTATTATGGGTGTTGGAATAGAAATTGTAATCTATGGACCTAGAATGTAATGCTCTCCATACATCTATGAGGTCATATAATTGAAGAAGGTTACCGATATGGGCTTTTTGGGAAGGGTCATGAGATGGAATAGTTCCAGAGGTTATTATCTAAAGATGAATTCAAGGTTAAGTTGAAATCTCGCACCAAAATTAAGGTACTTTTAGGATGATGAGATATTACCCTGAGAAGGTGGGAGAAGAATTTATGCTGGAATCTAATAGGGGTGTAATACGTGACAATTTTTACATCCTGACAGCCTAGTTTACCTTGCAGTAATAAATATCTACAATCTCTAGGGTGCATGAGAACGCAACACTGTGACGAAATGCATTAAAGACCCTTCCATGTTTTTCCTGTGCCAACACCGTCTAAAAAGAGGAGACGTACAGAGACAAAAAATTAGGAGAGGAAGAGGAGGAAAATTTGGTGTCTAGTAAGCATACAATGCCCACTTGCCTCAATTTAGGATAATGAAACCGTTCTCTTAACAGAGGAGCTGAAGCCCTGAATGTTTTGTGTAAAGAACACTAGAGGTTGTGTAGCCCTGGAGAACAATGGGATGTACGTAATGGGGAAGTATATGGAAACTGTGGGAAATGTACATGACCATGAACTCAATCAAGCCTGAGTCTGTGGCAAAGAGGGGAAGGGTGACAAAAAGAAGGAAAAAAGAACAGAAAAACCCAAAGTCAATATGAAGAATGCACCACGTTAGAAAAATGTCCTAATTATACAGGAAAAAATGGTGAGGGGACTCTACCAGCTGCATAGATAGCTGCTCAAAATATGCCTAGAATTTGGAGAGGGATAATGAATGTGAAGGGAAGGCAAAAGAAGTGGAAGGGAAGGGAGGATGGGAAAAATGGAATGGAAGAAAGGTTGGCTGGTAAGTCAAAGTAAAAGATTCTTTTTAGGGAAGATTACCTAAGGATAGGGAGCAAACATAAACTATACAAACATTACTCCAAATTGTAAAAAGTGCATTTAGAAAAAGATTTGTGTGTTACCGGCGCCAAGATGATATCAATATTCTTACTAAGTCTTGCTGCAATAAAAGTGCAACCTCAAAGGTTGGATTTAGATTTGTGTATTTGTGAAGTAAATTGCGCTAACTTATATTTATATAAACATTTTACCACGACTGATCCTGTGAACTTGTTACTCAAAAAACAAAAAGTATGTACAGCCATGGCCAAAACTTTTGAGAATGACACAAATACTAATTTTACTAAAAAGTCTGCTGCCTCAGTTTTTGAGATGGGAAATTGCATATACTCCAGAATGTTATGAAGAGTGATCAGACGAATTGCAATTAATTGCAAAGTTCCTCTTTGCCATGAAAATTAACTTAATCCCATAAAAAAATTCCACTGCATTTGTGAAGAAGGCTTTAGGGTGCCCAAGAAAGTCCAGCAAGCGCCAGGACCGTCTCCTAAAGAGGATTCAGCTGCGGGATCGGAGTGCCACGAGTGCAGAGCTTGCTCAGGAATGGCGGCAGGCAGGTGTGAGCGCATCTACACGCACAGTGAGGCGAAGACTTTTGGAAGATGGCCTGGTGTAAAGAAGGGCAGCAAAGAAGCCACTTCTCTCCAAAAAAAAACATCAGGGACAGACTGATCTTCTGCAGAAAATATGGTGAATGGACTGCTGAGGACTGGGGCAAAGTCATATTCTCCGATGAAGCCTCTTTCCGATTGTTTGGGGGAATGAGGAAAAAGGCTTGTCCGGAGAAGAAAACGTGAGCTCTACCATCAGTCCTGTGTCATGCCAACAGTTAAGCATCCTGAGACCATTCATGTGTGGGGTTGCTTCTCATCCAAGGGAGTGGGCTCACTCACAATTTTGCCCAAAAACACAGCCATGAATAAAGAATGGTACCAAAAAACCCTCCAACAGCAACTTCTTCCAACAATCCAACAACAGTTTGGTGAAGAACAATGCATTTTCCAGCACGAAGGCAAAAGTGATAACTAAGTGGCTCAGTGACCAAAACGTTGACATTTTGGGTCCATGGCCTGGAAACTCCCCAGATCTTAATCCCATTGGGAACTTGTGGTCAATCCTCAAGAGGCGGGTGGACAAACAAAAACCCACTAATTCTGACAAACTTTAAGAAGTGATTATGAAAGAATGGGTTGCTATCAGTCAGGAATTGGCCCAGAAGTTGATTGAGAGCATGCCCAGTCGAATTGCAGAGGTCCTGAAAAAGAAGGGCCAACACTGCAAATACTGACTCTTTGCATAAATGTAATTGTCGAAAAAAGCCTTTGAAACGTATGAAGTGCGTGTAATTATATTTCACTACCTCACAGAAACAACTGAAACAAAGATCTAAAAGCAGTTTAGCAGCACACTTTGTGAAAACTAATATTTGTGTAATTCTCAAAACTTTTGGCCACAACTGTACATGTGTCTATGGTTATTAATTAATGTGCAAACAATCAACAAATAGTGTGCAATAAATACCAATACAGTGCCCTGTGCCAAACTATAACATATGAATTTCTCAATCCATCAAAAAAATGTGAAATAAATCCAAAAAGATTTCAAATATGCTACTATTACAATCCACAGATTGAATGTGCCCCAAGAAAGCAGGAAAAATATATTGTATACGAAAAAAATATAAAAAATAAAAAATATATATGTATATGTGCTAAGATAGTCCTTAATAGATAATTTCTTGCAGTGATGCCCAGCTATGTTTCCACCTTCACCGCAAATAGTGCCTACACTGTCACCGGATAAAATGGCCACTCACCAGATGGACCCAGAAATCTGCCTTTGGTTCATATGGATAACCACTCCCTCTCTCAGGTTTATCAGCAATCACTCCCAATGCTTTGGCTGTAGTCTCGTTCTATATCCACTCATGTAACATATAAAAGACTGCGGGACCATTGCCAGCTCCTCATGTCCAGTCTGAGTATAACGAGGCTAGGAACGCAGGCGACAAAGTGAGGCATCACACGTGCGGACCAGGACATACTCTTACATTTGTATACTCCTATTTACGGCTGGATTAGCTCAGTGCTGGCTCCCAGGCACTTTTACATGTGAGTGGAATAACTATATATGTTTTAACCATAATAAATTCTTTGATATACTATACCATGATAGTCTTTTATATGTTACATGAGTGGATATAGAACGAGACTACAGCCAAAGCATTGGGAGTGATTGCTGATAAACCTGAGAGAGGGATTGTAATTAGGGGTGCACCGAAATGGAAATTTTGGAACCGAAACGAAACCGAAATAAAAAAAAAATTCAGTCCGAAACCGAAACCGAAACCGAAAATTACTTTTCTTTTTTTCCCCCCTATTTCAATTTTTTTTTTAAATAATTGTATAAATTGCATAAATTAATGGTGTTATATAAGTACCTGTAATCAATCTGACCGAGACAAACACCACAAACCCCTTTAATCTGTGATACTTGTGTGAGAATATGCGTGGACTTGGAGTAAATACTGCCACTCCTGTTGACAAGCAGTGGGAGTATTAGTTCATTCAGATCACAATGATCTTAGATGTCTGTGTGTACTGCAGGAGATGGGGAGATGTGTGGTGTGTATACACATAGTATATAGATGAGGTGTATATAGATGGGGAGATGTGTGGTGTGTATACACATAGTATATAATATACTATGTGTATACACACACCACACATCTCCCCATCTATATACACCTCATCTATATACTGTATATAGATGAGGTGTATATAGATGGGGAGATGTATACACATAGTATATAGATGAGGTGTATATAGATGGGGAGATGTGAGATATAGAGTCTCTCTCCGGTGCAGTGTGTAGTCCCCAGTCACTAGTTGCAGCTCAGTAGTAGCAGGCAGTGCTCAGTAGGAGGATGGTGTGAGGCTCCCCTCTCTCTCTCTTTCTCTTCTCTGCTCTCCCCCTCTGTCTCTCTCCTCTCCTCTCCTCTCTGTCTGTCTCCCCGTCTCTCTCCCGGGTCTCAGTGCCGGATGGTGTGCAGGATTCCCCGGGCAGGGGATGCGATCTGCCCGGGTTTAGTGGCTCAGCGGTCGCCGCGATGATCCGGATCTTCCCCGACTTCAGTGTGCGGGTGACGGCAGCTACGGGGGCTGGCGGGGCTCCTCCCGAGCCCGGGGCGGCCAAGAGCGGGGGAGCCACCCGCTCAATGTGCCCGGGGTCAGCTCGTACCAGCAGCGGTGAGTGCGGACTGTGTATGCCATCCATCCCTCCATACTTCTTCTATGGGCTCCCCCCCCACCACCAGTGACTGGCTGCGACGTCACGACGCCGACGCTGGCAGTGGCAGAGCAGGGGAAACAGGAAATGAGCCGTACGGACGGTAATTAAGTCCGGCTCTGAGGTGGTTTTATATCGGCGATTATTTCTGTTTCGGCATGACCCCAAAATCACGATTTTCGGCCGATATGTATCGGCACCGATATATCGGTGCACCCCTAATTGTAATAGTAGCATATTTGAAATCTTTTTGGATTTATTTCACATTGTTTGATGGATTGAGAAATTCATATGTTATAGTTTGGCACAGGGCACTGTATTGGTATTTATTGCACACTATTTGTTGATTGTTTGCACATTAATAACCATAGACACATGTACATACTTTTTGTTTTTTGAGTAACAAGTTCACAGGATCAGTCGTGGTAAAATGTTTATATAAATATAAGTTAGCGCAATTTACTTCACAAATACACATTACTCCAAATTGAGCAGGGATCTAAGAGAAGGCAAAAACCTCCAAAATCCCGCCCACAGATAGGTGTCACACATTAGAACACTTAGAAGAACATCTTAAAGGTATGCCAATATCGCAGCTGAGAACAGTGTTGATTGTTAAATATCGCACAAACAAAGTCATAGACCCAATATCAGAAACAATAATTTTGTGACAGAGTTCCTTAGAGTCCATATAGGAGAGGCAGACCTTGTGCAATGTATCATTGGGATCTAAAGTCCCTTGAATCGGATACTCTGGGGCAGTCAAGTTATAAGGGTGAATCACCCTGACACCAGGGCAAAGGCCTCAAGGGTAAAAAAAAAAAAAAAAAAAGCAGGAAAGAGAATGTCCACAGGTCAGTGTGTCCTGTACATAACACACAGGCATATGTAAAATAATGATCCATAATAGACCAATTAAAATTCACTTTGCAAAGGAAAACTTAAAATATGAAAAACTGAGCCAATCCTGTGGTAAGAAGTGCAAGAAATGAGGCAGTTAAATTCCACCCTGTCAATGGATATAGCGGGGAACCAGCACCTAAAACAGCACAGTGGCAGTAGAGATGAGGTCAATTATAGATTTAAAAATGCCTCAGACTGCAGATTGCCCCTGAAGGATCTGCTCTCTAAGTCCTCAAGGTGTAGCAAACGGAAGCCAGCTCCCCTTTAATTTCAGCCAATTACTGCATCCATCTTGTCTTCCAGTGCATTAGTTCATTGGGCAGCGAATTTAGTGGTAGCAGATGCAAGCTCATTCTGCAGAATGGTTTTAAAACGAACCAGACCAGCATTACGGAGAGGAAGGGCTTGTTGTGCCAACGAGGTGTCTCCGCATCTGAGAGTGGGTATGGATCACGTGCCAATAACGGAGGGGAGAGGTGTAAACTCAAGTCTGCGGCTTCTACTGTGGCAGCTGGAGGGCAGGCTCTATCAGGATTGGGATCAGCGGCTATGGCGCTGGAGGTGCGCAATGTGAAGTTCTCTTCCCCATAGTGTTCCAGGTGATCAGGGAGGAAAGCCAGAAAATGTGGGGAAATAAAAGCTCTCCATATAGCCCAGGTGTTCACTGATGTGTCTAGGGGTTGAGGAGCAGGATCACAGAGTGGCTATCTTTGTGCGCAGCTCACAAGCGCCCTCCTGGCTATGAACTTTCAAAGTTAGCAAACATATTGCTTTTAGCTCCCTTCTCAACATAACAACAATCTGGGGGGAAAAAAAAATCTTCCACAGTTGCCTCCAATATTTCCTCAATATCCACTTAATTTCCTTTTGTCTGCAACCCCTACGACTGGCATATCAGGATCTGTTGAGAAACAGGAGCCCTTGCCCTTGGCATTAATTTGACCAACAAAATGTGACATAGATGTAAAGAATTCTGCCTCAGTCAAATAGGCTGCTTGTTAAGTGCCTAAAATAGACCTAGAATTGGTTGCTGAGACTGGTGTGAGAACCGGTTCTTGCTCTGGTGCAAGGGACACATCGTCACTCTTATGCCTCATACACACGACCAGTCAGGAAAACTGCCATGACAGTTTTTGACCGGGAAAACTGGCCGTGTGTATGCTCCATGGCAGGACATGACAGGAAAACCGCCAGAATTTTTTTCCTGCCGCGATTCCTGGCAGTTTTTTTCCCGGCAGATTCCCAGTCAAAGCTCTCACCGCAGTTTTCCCGACAGGAAAACCGCTGGTGTTCACACAGGGAAAGTGACCGAGCAGGTTCTCAGTTTTCCCCTTGGGATTCCCGGCAGACTTTTTACCGCCAGGAAACTCGATCGTGTGTATGGGGCACAATAGTGAGTGTTGTGCGGGTCTTTGGTAGTGCGAATGCGCGCCAGTGATTTTGCTGCCTTTCGCCTGGTCTCCATCATAGCTACAAATGAGAATTATACCCCCATTGGGTACTCAAAGGATTGGGTGTAGAGTATAGGGCAAGTGTGTCCAAAGGGAGTACATGGTAACCCAGGTGTAGACCATCCTGTAATAAAGCCTCGTGGCAAAAGGGTGTGGGTAAGCAGCTGAGTTCCTTATAGGGACTCTAGACAGAAGTGTCATTAAAGAATGCAACTGGTGGTATGATGTAACACTTGGTCATACACTTGACACTGTGAGGTTGATTAAGGCCCCTTTCACACTTGTGCGACTTGTCCTGCGACTTGGGACTGCAAAATCGCATGACAAGTCGTACCCCATGACTTCCAATGAGTACTGTTCATATCTGTGCATCCTCAAGTCGCAGTGACTTCAAAGTAGCCCCTGCACTTCTTTGGTTTCTATGCAGAGTTGCACCAGATTTTGTAATAAATTCAGCCTGCCCATCATTGGTTCCAATCTTGGCCGGTTCAGCAGGATTCGAACCATGAATGGCCGACCTAAACCCTTCTTAAGGCTCGTACACACGGTCAGACATCCAACAAAATTTCCCTTGGATTTTTGTCTTAATTGATTTGTCCGGTCGCACCCATAGCATACACACGGTCAGACTTTTCTGCAAACTTTTCTAAAAATTACCCAACATCACGTTTTTTTTCTGCTCTTTACCGCCACCCTTTGGTTAACTTCTGCTATTGTTTGTTGATTTTAACATTGGTTCTGAGCATGCGTATTTGCACTTTGTACAAAAGTTGGTTGGCTTGCTGTACACACGGTCAGACAAGGCACAATCGGACTTTTGTTGCTGAAAAGTTGGTCCGTTTGCAGACCTAACTTTTTGTCGGATGAAACCCGAAAAAGTTGGTCCGATGGAGCGTACACACGGTCAGGCAAATTAGAAAACTTGCAGATTTTGAAGTTGGTTGGCAAAAAGTGTGACCGTGTGTATGGGGCTTTAAACAGTTACTGAATGGGTACCTTTTTAAAAAATGTATCCTCACATCTTGTTCTAGGGACAACTCTAAAGTTCTGGATTTCCCATTCCCATCTCCCCAGTGGAGACACATACAGCAATAAACACTTGACAGCGGTTCTAATTCTTTTCTATTCTATTCAGGTCAAAACAAAAGAGTTTGGTTATACATACACTTTCAGCAAACAGGAATTTGACAAAAAGGTGCAAGTATCTATGAGTTCTTTGTGTTTCAGCACTGTAGGAGTGTATAGACTGCTATTCTGAGCATGTAATGGAGCTGAGCCTGGGAGTGTTTGCAGAGAAATGAACAGGAAAAACTGTCACTAAGCTGGAGCTTCTCCAAAAAAATAAACATTCATCTGCACAAAGATTATATATATTTTTTTCTCAGTTTTTTCTCTGCTTATACAAATAACAGTATCAATTCCATGAACGCTGGACAGCTAAACCTGTAGGCAAAACACTTTAGTGGAGCATGGAGATCAGCTTTCATTTACAGTACAGGTATTTTGACCTGTCACCAAGAAACTATGAAGGCTGCCATTTCTAACCTTCTTCTGAAAATGTTAGTTGCCTAATTTTTCTGTTGACCCCCCTGGTTTTATTATTTTGTTTGCAATTTACCTGTAAAAAGTATACAGATCTGAAAAGTCAAAACTCCTGACTTGCATACTGTTCCTGGGTCTGTGACTCAAACATTTAGCAGCAATCTCCTGCCAGTCCTCAAAGCCAGGTCATTTCTGGTACGTATATACATATGTTTTGGACTTTTACCAAACTGCATTATTTCTGGATGGAATTTATGATATTTGTAATACCAGTCTGCAAATACATGATGATAACCACATCACACAAAATTATTGATCTCACATGTATTATGCTAAGAAAGAAATTGTCAGTGGGAGTCGCCCACAGTGACCTCATGGGAACTCTCTTTTAATGTTATTTTATCTGTGTATAAGTTGACCTACATGAATAGGAATGTTCACAAGAAGTTTGATAAGGTCTGGCTGCTTTGGACAGCTCAAAAATTTCCTGATATGGGTTTTCTTTGGTTGGTGTTTCCCTACCTCCCCTGATCCTTTCCTTATCCTACCATTCTCTTTCCATGTCCTTTCCTTCTCATTTTCCTAATCCTCCCTTTATGGCTTGTCCCTCCCTATCCTCTTTTATTTTCTTGCAGTTTAATCAGGTGACTTCTCTAACCAGAACCGTTTAGATTTTTGTAATAGCTATTTGTAGTGCATTATGACTGCTATTTTGTTCTTATTGCCATACCATTACTGTTGTTTGGCTGTTATTGTCACTTATGCCATGTGTAGCAATAAAGAAATCCTTATTAAAAAAAACAAAAAAAAAAAACACATATATGTTGTCCTGTACCACAACACATGATATTGTTCCTTCTCGTGTGATCTGAAAAAATAGTTTCTCCATTATGGTATTTTGGTAGCCCACTAATTTGAATTGTCTGCCTTACGCAACTTATTTAACATGCATTTATGTGCATACATTGGACAAACCAGAACAGCAAAGTGTGAATTGCTTTTCCAATGGCATGTCCAGCCCAAAAAATGTATTAGCTTTGGACAGAGAAATAGGTAGATTCCCTATCAGGTTTTTACTGCCATTCAGGACTCCTGTAGAGAGATATACCCGCACTTCCTGTCTTACTGACATGTCTTACAGAGGGTATTTCTCTAACATCAACAAAAACTTTTTTTTTATTAGAGAAGTACGGGTTTTATTAAATTTTTTTGATTCATACTTACCTCGGTTGGTGGAGCATCAGACCGATGCTCCCTCTGTCCCCCACCGTCTCTGCACTGATAATCGAGCCACCAAACATCGCAGATGGCTCAGTTCTCACAGATCCCTGAGAGGAAAGCTACTGACTGTCAGTCAGCGTCTTTCCTCTCTGCTCCTCCACACTCACTGGAGCGCTGAGCTGTGAAGGGGTGGGGAGAGGCTGTCTCAGTGGCTCGCTGAGACTGCCATCAATCAGGGCTGCTGGCGGATCCCGACTTGGAAGTTGTGATGACGCGCTGCCCCGACTGATGGCAGTGACGTCAGCGGAGAGCGGACTTCAGACCGATTTTCGCTGAAAACGGGTCACGGGAGTGAAAAAACGAATTGCACTCAGGCTGGACTTCTCTTTTAAGGAGCAAGGGAAAGCTAGAATCACTTTCGGATTTTAATGGTTGTCTGTGTCCCTGTTGCAGATTACCGCTCTCTTCCTATCATGGGGACAGAAAGTGAAGGAAATTATCAGTCTCAGTTAGCAGTAAAAACCATACCATACAACCATACATTTGTTAAGCTAATCTCGGTACCATCTTTTGAAGTCATATTTATAACAGTAATATAACTTGTCGACAAGGTATACATATAAAATAGTGTATTTTATTTCCACCAGCCATACCTGCTCTTCTGTTGATTCTGATATTTCTTTGCGTTGTTCCTTTTTTCGAAGCTGAAGTATATCCACTCTTTCTCGCTGTGCTACTGTCTGCTCCGGTGCACTGCTTCGTCTGTCTTTGCTCCCATTGATTTTTGCTATGGTTCTTTCAGTTTTCGCCCCTGAACTTTTAAGCCCATTCTTGTCTTTCAATTTAGACTCTGCATCCTTTTTGCTTTCTACCTTTGTTAACCCCGCTAATTCGGGTCCATTTTGTGACAGGCCCACTGAGGCCCTGTGTGTAGTGACACCATTTAATGACTTTGCAGCTTGTTGCTCCTCAGCATTGTCAGATGATACGGGGTCACTACCAATATTGGGATCATCCTGTGATAACTGATTACTTGATTTCTTTCCAACATGGGTAACCCTAAATCTAGGAAAAAAGAAAAAAAAAGAAAATAAGGATACGGCATCTCCAAACATAATCTGTAACATCTAAAATGTATGGCTTTGTTATGGCTTAAAGGGGTTGTAAAGGTAATTTTTTCCCCTAAATAGCTTCCTTTACCTTAGTACAGTCCTCCTTCACTTACCTCATCCTTCGAATTTTCTTTTAAATGTCCTTATTTCTTCTGAGAAATCCTCACTTCCTGTTCTTCTGTCTGTAACTCCACACAGTAATGCAAGGCTTTCTCCCTGGTGTGGAGTGTCGTGCTCGCTCCCTCGGACTACAGGAGAGTAAGGACGCTGTCTACGTTGCAGATGGAGAAAGGAGCTGTGTGTTAGTGGGTGTCCTGACTCTCCTGTAGTCCAAGGGATGGGGCGAGCACGACACTCCACACCATGGAGAAAGCCTTGCATTATGGTGTGGAGTTACAGACAGAAGAACAGGAAGTGAGGATTTCTCAAAAGAAATAAGGATATTAAAAAGCAAAATGGAAGGATGAGGTAAGTGAAGGAGGACTGCACTAAGGTAAAGGAAGCTATTTAGGAACAAAAAAAATTGTACCTTTACAATCCCTTTAAATTATCCACTGACTTTCTTTGCCTCTGAATTCCCAACTCATCCCACCTGTTATGGACATAATTTTGGAGGGGGGCACAAATCACTTCGGTGTCTATCTCCTTTTTATTTTAAATGTAGTGCTTCAAGCAATATTTCCTCATAGCTTATATTATTAAAAGCAAACATTAGAGCTGGCAATAAAATGAACTGCAGGGTCTCATTAAAAGAAATGCCATGAATGATGTCACTGATAGCCAAGTACATGGGGCAGTAGCAGGGAAGATATTGGAGGCAATGTAAAAAACCTACTCTTCCTTTCTGCTCAGTGGTTTGATCCACCAGCCCCTTTGTAACCTCCATTATCCTACTTAGGGGTGGGCGGAAGGAACTACAGAACTCAGTAGCAATGACCCAGAAAATCGACACTGGAAATGTTAAATTATAAAGCAGCCTTTCTCAACCTTTTCAATATTACAGAACCCTAAAAAAAAATCCGGTCTAAGGGAACCCATGCTAATAGTTACTATATCTAATCTATACAATACATTAGTGTGATGGTCACTTGAAGTTTGTTCCTTACACTTGTGTTGTTGGTAAGAATTCCACTACAGTTAGCTAAAAAAAAAACATTGTTGTCAGCAGTTACTTATCTGAGAGGCAGAAATGTCTTATTGCTCAAGGAACCTCCAGCGAACTCTGGGGGAACCCTATGGTTTCAGAGAACCCTGCTTGTTCTAAAGGATCTTCAATGGGAGATTTCTCCTCACTACAACAGAGATTTGCAGCATAGCGAGCAGAAGAGGCAAGTACTGTAGACATCATCTTTGCAGGTAAAAATATATTTTATACATTTATTTAAGTGTAATTATTACGAAATGAAAACTATTAGTTCGCTAGAAACTCCTTAAAATGTACAAATATGTCGTTATTGCAAAAAAATGCATACCTTAAAGAGAATTAAGCCCTCCAATTAAATAAATGTTATTTTTTATAATTCAACTCTTTAGGATACCTTCCAACAGAGAAGACCGTGATCTCTCCAGGATGCGGCTTCCCCCGGCTGTCCTTTGACCGACCCATGCGGTGGAGCAGGCTCCTTTTCTTACGGGTACAGTGAATGCAAGGTGCTTGTGTTGACCCCAGGTGAACTGTATGATGGTGGGTAGGGCCAGCATCCTGGCTCTCACGGTGTGGACAAAGACTAGTTAAAAGCAGATAAATAATATAGTTATAATTCCATTCATTGCTGAAAATGTCAAACTCATGGTGAGAGATGATTTATAAAAGAGTCGGAATCATAACCTGCATGCCTTAACCTATAGCAACTAATAGGATTCATACTTTCCAAATGTCACTTTTTTATTTGTATTATTTAGTATTGCACAGCACATGCTGATGAGTCCATGGTATAAACGTGCTTATAATTTAAAAGAAACAGAAAACTGTCTTAAAGGGGTTGTAAAGGTTTGTTTTTTATTTTCTAAATAGGTTTCTTTAAGCTAGTGCATTGTTGGTTCACTTTCTTTTTCCTTTGATTTCCCTTCTAAATGTTTTTTTCTTTGTCTGAATTTCTCACTTCCTGTTCCTCCTCGGTAAGCTTGCCCCAATTTTCGGAGCCGTTCTGGCTGGGGGTTAGTCAGTGTGCTCGCTCCCTCCCTTGGGACTACATCCCCGCAGGGAGAAGCTGTGTTCTGTAGTCCCAAGGGAGGGGGCGAGCACGCTGACTAACCCCCAGCCAGAATGGCTCGGATGATGGGGGCAAGCTTACTTAGGAGGAACAAGAAGTGAGAAATTCAGACAAAGAAAAAACACATTTAGAAGAGAAATGGAAGGAAAAGGTAAGTGAACCAACAATGCACTAGCTTAAAGGAACCTATTTAAAAAAAAAAACCTTTACAACCCCTTTGAATACTGCATTACACTCTATCAATATATATAAAATGTATTTATTTTACAATGCACAAAACCCATTAAAATCTAGGTCCAAGAAAATGATAAAGTCCCATATACACACATCTAATGCCTCGTACACACGGGCAAACATGTACGATGAAAACGGTCCGCCGGACCGTTTTCAGCGGACATGCCCGCCCGGAGATTTCTGTATGATGGCTGTACACACCATCATACAGAAATGAGAGACAATCCGCGCGGACAGACAGCACGGTGACGTGTTCGCGCCGTCGCGGCGACATGCGCGATGCTGAAAGGTCAATGCTTCCACGCATGCGTCAAAGTCATTCGACGCATGCGAGGGATGGCGGCCGCTCGGACATGTACGGTAAGTCTGTACAGACGACCGAACATGTCCGACGGACAGGATTCCAGCGGGTATGTTTCTAAGCAAGTTTAGAAACATTTGTCTGCTCGAAAACGGTCTGGCGGGCAAATGTACGCTGGAATCCTGTCCGATCGGCCGTACACACGACCGAACATGTCTGCTGAAACTGGTCCGCGGACCAGTTTCAGCAGACATGTTCGGTCGTGTGTACGGGGCCTATGAATGACATACACACATTTAGTGACCTTTTACTACAAATCACATGACTTATACTATCCAAAGTTGAAGAACACAATTACCAAATACAGTATCTCACAAAAGTGAGTACACCCCTTAAATGTTTTAAATATTTTATTACATCTTTTCATGTGACAGCACTGAAGAAATTACACTTTGCTACAATGTAAAGTAGTGAGTGTACAGCTTGTATAACAATGCAAATTTGCCCTCACCTCAAAATAACTCAACACACAGCCATTAATGTCTAAATCGCTGGCAACAAAAGTGAGTACACCCCTAAGTGAAAATGTCCAAATTGGGCCCAAAGTGTCAATATTTTGTGTCGCCACCATTACAGTATTTTTTACTGCCTTAATCCCTTTGGGCAATCCCTTAGTTCCTGCTGAACTACTGAAGCCAACGAGGCAACATCCTTGGAAGCAGGTATTTGTTGAAGCAGGTTGAATGTTCCTGTGATTTGCACAAGTTAAAATGGACCTTGGAGAATATCATGGCAACATTTTATCAGTCAGTTAGGGGACATCATTACCAGCTCCTAATGGCTTATCGGGGAATCAGCCTTATTATGTTATTACTAGCTTATTACACTGCACTGATATTAATATCCAACTAGATTATAAATAGTGGATGTAATTGATTCCTTGACAGTGACACAGGACAAATGTTTAAAACTGAGTCATGTTATGTGGGGTGGAAGCAATCAAATAGTAGCAGGTTATTGAATAGAAAAAAGGGGAGGTAGAAAAGGTGGGTGGAGAAGAAGAAACAAGGAATGAGTGACGGGAGTAGTAGGAGGAGCAAGTGACATTCACTGAGCAAAATTATAAACGCAACACTTTTGTGTTTTGCCCCTATTTATCATGAGCTGAACTCAAAGATCTATGACTTTTTCTATGTACACAAAAGGCCTATTTCTCTCAAATATTGTTCACAAATGTGTCTAAATCTGTGTTAGTGAGCACTTCTCCTTTGCCGAGATAATCGATCCACCTCACAGGTGTGGCATATCAAGATGCTGATTAGACAGCATGATTATTGCACAAGTGTGCCTTAGGCTCATGCTGTGCAGCACATCTCCTTTGCATAGAGTTGATCAGGTTGTTGATTGTGGCCTGTGGAATGATGGTCCATTCCTCTTTAATGGCTGTGTGAAGTTGCTGGATATAGGTAGGAACTGGAACGCGCTGTCGTATACGGCGATCCAGAGCATCCCAAAAATGCTCACACCAGCTGTGTATCAGCCATATGTGCAAAGTATACCTCTATAATAACACCACTAAATATTTAAATCTAATTTCACGTGCAAAAAGTTCATACAATATTCCAAAAGAAAAAAAAAAAATAAAGAAAATTTTTGGAATAAGAGGGTAAACAAGGCAAACAGGTTCTAATGCTGCGTACACACGATCGGTTCGTCTGATGAAAATACTAGGAACTTGTTTTAAAATTATCTGATGGTTAAAAAACCGATAGAAAAAAACGATCGTCTGTGGTGTACGCCCATCGGTTAAAAATCCACGCATGCTCAGAATCAAGTCGACGCATGCTCGGAAGCATTGAACTTCATTTTTCTCAGCACGTCGTTGACTTTTACGTTACCGCGTTCTGTTTTTTTAACCGATGGTGTGTAGGCACGACTGATGAAAGTCAGCTTCATCGCATATCTGATGAAAAAATCCATCAGACCATTTTCATCGGATGAACCGATCGTGTGTACACGGCATATGTTTTTTCACTGATGGGAGAAAAACCGATGGGGCCCACACACGATCGGTTCATCCGATGAAAGCGGTCCATCGGACCGTTTTCATCAGATGAACCGATCGTGTGTACGTGGCATTAGAGTTCATTGCAGTCTTTGACTACCGTACTTCAGTACAGTACTAGACACTTTCACCCCCTTCCTGTACTGGCCAATTTTCAGCTTTCAGCACTGTCACACTTTGAATGACAATTTTGCTGTCATGAAACACTCTACCAAAAATACATTTTAATCACCAATTTCTTTTGGTGGTATTTAATCACCATTGGGTTTTTCTATTGTTTGCTAAATAAATGAAAAAAGGTGTTTTTCATTGTTTTTTGTTAAAACATTTTGTAAATAAATAATCCTTATTCATACATTTAGTCCAAAATGTATACTGCTACATTTCTTAGGTAAAAATAACCCAAATCAGTGTATTTTATTTTTTAAAGGTTGTAATTTTTTGTCAAAATTTTGGGGAAAATTAAGACATTTAAAAAAAAAATTGTTGCAGTACAACATCATCATATGGTGGAACAATGATCAGCACACCCATTTAGGATTTTTACAAGAGGATTTCCATTGCCAGAACAATTGGCACTGTGGGACAACAAGGCGCTTTATGATCTCTTTGAGGGATAAAATCTTCTGGCAAGGAACTTGCCTTATTTGTGGGTGGTATGATCTGGTGCCACCTTCTACTACCACTGCACTGAGTGTTTTTCTACACTTGGAAGTGAATCTTTTATCTTTTGGGACTTTCTATCTTGAGTCTGGACTATCCATATGAACAATTGTCCATCTGTACGGATATTATCTATATTGATTATTTGTTACACTTTGGTTATATATGATGAGTATTAGCACTTTATGGTATTATTTTTACATGTGTTTCTAACATAGTGTTTGTCACATGATTCAAAGAATAGCAATTTTTTTTCATATTTTGTTGGTTACTAGGTTCAGATGGTCTAGCACATTTAAATTTAAAGGGGACATCTCGTTCACATAATTTATGTATGAATATTCATATAAGCGACAAGGATCAATATAGGCTGTAACGGCTACCCGGGCTAGTGAGAGGGTATCAGCCGTTGGAAAAGTCCTTTTCCCTGGCAAAGTGCGATATGCAAGTAAAACCGGTATCATTCCATCCCCAAGATCCAGAGAGAGAGAGTCCCCCTTCAAGAACGAGACGAGGTTGCGTTTGAAGGGTCAAAAAAGGCTTTTTAATGGGACATTTTACCTAGCTTATATGTGCTTACAACTGTTACAGGAACACTGACAATCTCCGCCCCCCTTTCACACAGATACTTTGAAATAATGACATCTCCTTGAATCAATCAGTCTCTAGACGTTCCGGCACCGAGATCCACTTAACATGACCTGGCCAGGCACATTTCTTTCTCAATAGAATTCAATTAACCTTTAGAACAATACACACTCACAGATGATCACGTTAGCATACACCTGGCAGGAGGCTGTTAACTGGTAATACACAACAGAGCGTCAATTAGCATTTAGCAGTGAAAGAGCTCCTTCCATAATTAACCCTTGGAGCTCAGAATATAATGTGGTAAATCCAATTGTAACAAGTCATGCAGTCCTTTGTAGGCAGAATAGTTCATAGGTCCGTTACATAGGCCTATACAAAGCTTTTTGCCTAGTGTCACTAATTGAAAAATGCATTTGTGTTTAAACACATTTTTTGCTGCTTTGTGATGCACTGTTTATACGCGTTTTCATGCATTTTCGTACCTGGTATTTTTTAGTCTTTTGCTGCTCTGCCCTTTTTTCTTAAAATTTAAATTATTGCTTCAAGTTATTTGAAGGCTACACGGATTTAAAAAAATAATTCTTTCAGTTGGATTTTGATACAGATCAATAATAATATAATAAAGTCATGTTGGTGAGGACAGTAAATGCCTCAGACAAAACATTCTTAGAATTCATTATGTAATGGTATTGGTAATTAATAAATGAAAGAGATAAGCAGCAGGAATAGATTGAAAGGAGATAATGGAATCCTACAATTAATCCATTATAGCAAGGATACAAGAAGATATAATATTCCAAATACATAGGTCCATTAAGTTTGATTAGATAAATCTAAATCTTGCAAAAGAACGAGATATATGCACAACATTTTTTTTATATTTTTGAGAAAAAGAACTGCATAGAATTTCAAAACTAAGAAATTTAAAAATTCCATATCACGGAAGTTATTATACAAAAATAATTGGCTCTATGTATCAAAATGTCTGAAAGACAAAGTCTTCTGTACATGTCACCCCACATTCAACTTTCCCAATGGAGTATTGGGAAGTAAAAGGAAAAATTGTATATTTTATTGTATGGGTTTACAAGGGCAGGACATAAGGGAAAATCTCACCAATGATGTCACAGACAGAAATAAACAGAAGAGAGTCGGAGCACCAAGATGATATTTTAGACAACAATTTAGTAGAATCCCATATCAGTACCAATGTTTTACGGATACACAGACCTGCTTTCTCAAGGCCAAGCAGAGGTGTCTTAGGTCTCAGTTTCACCTTGAGAAAGAGGACTTTAGTGAATTGTCTTGGCTCTCTTCTGCAAACTGGATTTATAAGGTGCCTGTTTGGCCATGCACCCACCCTTATAAGGGAACTTTGTTCAGTATGTATGATGTATTAAAAGCAATAAACAAATGTCAGAAAATGTAATTGTATCCGGGCTGGAGTTAGGCTTTAAAGCTCTTCATAATCCTGTATCCCCACTAGTTATGTTGACTAATATGACTGATTTGGAAATTCTTTAAAATACGCTTTTCCTTCAATGAAAATGTTGCATTCTGCACTTCCATTCCAATGGTCTATGCTGGCAGAGCTGAGTAACTACCACACCCCTATTCACAAATGACCTGTATTGCAAAGGTAGAGAGGGGTGTGTCCAACCAGGTCTGTATTGGGTGCTGATTATTAAGAGCACTGGGTCCAAGGCTGGCCATACATTATACAATTTTCTGGTACAACTTTCCTTTAGATTTACCAAAACCATACAATATGAGGTCAAACCTAAACATTGTCAATTCATATGCATACAGGCCCTTCTACTACATAGTGATAGTTGAAGGTAAATCCAGGGGCGGTAAACAGTTCATTCGCCATTGTCACACAACTGGGTGGGCTCGTTTTTTCAGTGCTCTGCGTCCCAAGCCCACCTGCTTTTGAAGCCTATTCAAGCCTTTAGGCACTAATCACATGCTTCAAAAAACACCCCCTGCCTTTGGAATTCATGCATCCGGCATCCTGCATGGGGGTCGGATGCATGGATGGGGGGAGGCGCCCGTGCGCCCTTAATGGATGGGTAAATCTAAAGGAAATCAAAAAGAAAAATTGTATAATGTATAAAAATGAATGTGGCAATACAGTTCTTATCTGGCTTTTTTATTTTATCTTTAACAAATAAGGTCTAATGCTCAGATGTTTATAAATACACTATTTTCCTCTACTGGTTGAACTAGGTGGACTTGTGTCTTTTTTTTTTTAACTTGACTAACCAAGCAACTATGTAACTAAAATGTTATTAAATGTAATCACTTTACCAAAAACAGCCATCTTCCTTTATTAGATTACAGCAGTCAAAACAATGAAAACTATTTTTGATTTTGTTCTATGATCTATAGTGCCTTGGACAAATATTCATACCCCTTGAAATTTTGCATATTTTGTCATGTTGCAACCAAAAATCTTTATGTATTTTACTAGGATTGCATGTGATAGACCAACACAAAGTGCACATAATTGTGAAGTGGAAAGAAAATGATAAATGGTTTTCAAAATATTTTACAAATAAATATGTGAAAAGTGTGGCGTGCATCCCCCCTGAGTCAATACTTTGTAGAATCACCAAGTCTTTTTTGGAATGTCTCTACCAGCTTTGCACATCTAGAGAGTTACATGTTTTCCCATTCTTCTTTGCAAAATAGCTCAAGCTCTGTCAGATTGGATGGGGAGCGTCTGTGAACAGCAATTTTCAAGTCTTGCCACAGATTTTTAATTGGATTTAGGTCTGGACTTTGACTGGGCCATTCTAACACATGAATATGCTTTGATCTAAACCATTCCATTGTAGCTCTGGCTGTATGTTTAGGGCCGTTGTCCTGCTGGAAGGTGAACCTCCACCCCAGTCTCCAGTCTTTTGCAGACTCTAACAGATTGCCCTGTATTTGGCCATCCATCTTCCCATCAACTCTGGCCAGCTTCCCTGCTGAAGAAAAGTATGCCCACAACATGATGCTGCCACCACCATGTTTCTCAGTGGGGATGGTGTGTTCAGGGTGATGTACAGTGTTAGTTTTTGCCACACATAGGGGTTTATTTACTAAAGGCAAATCCACTTTGCACTACAAGTGCACTGCAAGTGTACTTGAAAGTGCACTTGGAAGTGCAGTCGCTGTAGATCTGAGCAGAAGATCTGAAATGAGGGGAAGCTCTGCTGATTTTATTATACAATCATGTGCAAGCTAAAATGCTGTTTTTTATTTTCCTTGCATGTCCCCCTCAGATCTACAGCAACTGCACTTTCAACTGCACTTGTAGTGCAAAGTAGATTTGCCTTTCGTAAATAACCCTCATTGGGGCAGATCCACAGAGCGAGTACGCCGGCGTATCTACTGATACGCCAGCGTACTTTTAAATTACCCGCGTCGTATCTTTAGTTTGAATCCTCAAACCAAGATACGACGGCATCTGGGTTAGATCAGACAGGCTTTGTACGCCTTCGGATCGTAGATGCAATACTTCGGCGTCCGCTGGGTGGAGTATGCGTCGTTTTCCGCGTCGGGTATGCAAATTAGCTATTTCCGATGATCCACGAACGTACGCGCGGCCGTCGCATTCTTTTACGTCGTCTCTAGTCGGCTTTTTCCGGCGTATAGTGAAAGCTGGTGTTTTGCGGCGTATGGTTAGATTTGCCATGTTAAGTATGGCCGTCGTTCCCGCGTTTAATATTAATTTTTTTTTTGCGTAAGTCGTCCGTGAATCGGGATGGACGTAATTCAGGTCTATGTTAAAAAAAATGACGTCCTAGCGACGTCATTTAGCGCAATGCACGGCGGGAAATTTCGGGGCGGCGCATGCGCAGTTCATTCTCGCAAACTGCAAACTGGACTTCTTATGGATTTCTTTCAACAATGGCTTTCTTCTTGCCATCCTTCCATAAAGGCCAGATTTGTGGAGTCCACGATTAATAGTTGTCCTGGGGACAGATTCTCCCACCTGAGCTATGTATCTCCGCAGCTCCTCCAGAATTACCATGGGCTTGGCTGCTTCTCTGATTAATACTCTTGCCTGACCTGTCAGTTTATGTGGATGGCCATGTCTTGGTAGGTTGGCAGTTGTGCCATACTTCTTCCATTTTCGGATGATGGATTGAACAGTGCTCCGTAAGATGTTCAAAGCTTGGGATATTTTTTACTAACCCTGCTTTAATCGTCTCCACAACTTTATCCCTGACCAATCTGGGGTGTTCCTTGGCCTTTATGATGCTATTTGTTCACTAAGGTTCTCTAACAAACCTCTGAGGGCTTCATAGAACAGATGTATTTACACACAGGTGAACTGTATTTACTAATTAGATGACTTCGGAAGGCAAATTGTTCCACTAGATTTTAGTTAGGGGTATAAGAGTAAAGGAGGCTAAATACAAATGCACACCACATTTTTCACATATTTATTTGAAAAAAATGTTGAAAAACATTTATCATTTTCCTTCCACATTTATGTACCACTTTGTTGGTCTATCACATGAAATCCCAATTAAAAACAGTTTTTGGTTGTAACATGACAAAATGTGGAAAATTTCCAGGGGATTAATCATTTTTCAAGGCACTGGGCCAGATTCAGATAGATCAGCGGATATTTAGATCCGCGTAATCTATCTGATTTAAGATCCGCCGCCGCAAGTTTTAGTGGTAAGTGGGTAATTCACTAAACCCTTACCTCCAAACTTGCGGCGGCGTATCTTAAATCCCCCGGCGGAATTCAAATTCCGCGGCTAGGGGGGAGTGTAGCATCTAAATCAGGCGCGTCCCCTCGCCGATTTAACTGCGCATGCGCCATCCGCAAATTTTCCCGGCGTGCATTGCTCCCAATGACCTCGCTAGGATGTCATTGGTTTCGGCGTGAGCGTAACTTGCGACGAGTGGTTTTGTGAATCGACGTACGCAAACTACGTACAAAAAAAAAAATTGACGCGGGAACGACGGCCATATTTAACATTGGCTGCGCCTCATAGAAGCAGGGGTAAGTATACGCCGGGAAAACGCTTACGTAAACTACGTAAAGTGACTGTGTCGGGCCCGCGTACGTACGTTCTAAGTAATTTTTTCTCCTTCACTAATGGGCGCTAATGAGGTGGCACTGACAGGCTGCACTGATGAGGTGGCACTTATGGGCACTGATGAGGTGGCACTTATGGGCACTGATTAGGTGGCACTGATGAGGAGGCACTAACATGCCGCACTTATGGGCACTGATGAGCACCGATAGGTGACACTGATGGGCACAAATGGCAGCAATGATGGGCATCACTGACTGGCATCACTAATGGGCACTGATTGGTGGCACTTGTGGTCACTGATTGCTGGCACTGGTGGGCATTGATTGCTGGCACTGGTGATGTGTTGTTGTAATCAAGGCACTGATGATCAGTGCCCTGATTATATGTCTTGATGTCCCCTGGGAGGAGATGCCGCTGATTGGCTCTCCTTGCCACACACTCTGTCAGACTAAGGCGATGAGATAGCCGATTACCGGTATCTCCATGTGATTGGACACAGCCGATCACATGGTTAAAGAGCCGCGGCCGCAGCTCTTTACAGAGCGAGAGCGGCCATTCTGGGACGACGTAATATGACGTTGTCCCAGAACGAGAGCCGCACCACCCCTCCGTCATTTGACGGTGGGTGGGCAGCAAGCGGTTAAATAACTTTGAGAGTATTTTATTACCAAACAACTTATGTACTGATAAAAAAATCATACTCACTTGGGACCGATGGCCACCTCTCCTTCTGTGTCCCCCAGCATCTGTTTAAGTGCTTCCGCATTTGCTTAAGTGGACAAAGATAAAAACAAGACTATTATTGAGTACCTGCTAACTTAATTAGTGAAGCAATCACAATACAGGCTACAAATGCTTACCTTCATTCTCTATAATGCACTTGACTATACGTTCAACAGTGTCTTCATTCGAGATCTCATCTGTGACTGTACAAAAGACAAACAGATCAGTTCTGTCATCATATAATAGTATCTATTAGTCTACAGCTCTGAACCATTAAGCTTCAATATTACTTAAAGCGGGGGTTCACCCTTAGAGGGCACTTTTTCCCCTTAGCTTCCTGCTCGTTTTCTCTAGGGGAATCGGCTATTTGTATTAAAATATGTGCAGTACTTACCCGTTTTCGAGCTGCATCTTCTTCCGTCGCTTCCGGGTATGGGCTTCGGGAATGGGCGTTCCTTCTTGATTGACAGTCTTCCGAGAGGCTTCCGACGGTCGCATCCATCGCGTCACGATTTTCCGAAAGAAGCCGAACGTCGGTGCGCAGGCGCAGTATAGAGCCGCACCGACGTTCGGCTTCTTTCGGCTACGAGTGACGCGATGGATGCGACCGTCGGAAGCCTCTCGGAAGAATGTCAATCAAGAAGGAACGCCCGCTCCCGAAGACCCATACCCGGAAGCGACGGAAGAAGATGCAGCTCGAAAACGGGTAAGTACGGCTCATATTTTAATACAAATAGCCGATTCCCCTAGACCGAACGAGCAGGAATCTAGGGGAAGAAAATTTTTTTTTTTTGAAATGGGTGAACTCCCGCTTTAAGCTGTGCAATAAATAGAAATGTAAACCTGTGCTGAGAGATATACCAATCAGCTAAAACATTATGGCCACCCACCATAACATGACCACCCACTTAATATTGAGTATGTCCTGTAGTGCTGAAGGTGACATCCATATTGTTCAGGTCTCAGCCATGTTTGTCATAATAGCCCAGGGATCTTACCCCTCCCTTCTCCTTCAATTCGTGAATTTCATAGCCTTAACTTTAACACACTTCAAAAGAGCCTGTTATCTCAACTTAGGGATAGCAGACACCAGCACCTGGGTCTTTACAAAGCTTTAAACAGCTAATTGAGTTCTAACAGGATGTCTGTTAGTTTCTGCTGACCATAAAAAATCTAAAGATTAACACCTACCTCTGACCTATCGTAAAACTGACAAAAACCTTCAGTTCTGTCACTCATGGTTTGTAGGGCAACTAAAGCGCTTGGAACACATAGGGAGTTATTTACGAAAGGCAAATCCACTTTGCACTACAAGTGCAAACTTCAAGTGCAAAGTGCACTTGATGTTGCACTGAAAGTGCACTTGGAAGTGCAGTCGCTGTAGATCGGAGGGGGACATGCAAGGAAAATTAAAAACAGCATTTTAGCTTGCACGATTGGAGCTTCCCCTCATTTCAGATCTACCCCTCAGATTTACAGCGACTGCACTTCCAAGTGCACTTTCAGTGCAATTTGCACTTGTAGTTTGTAATTTTAGTGCAAAAGTGGATTTGCCTTTCATAAATAACCCCCACAGCGCGCCATAAAATATATACCCAGAAAGCAGTTAGGCGTGGGGAGACCTCTGCCCAACACACAATTCATAAACTCAAACAGGACCAAGACACATTAATATTAAGTATATAGTTGAATGGGGAATATCTTAGCGAACAAATGTAGGGTAGACATGACTACATTAAAGCATACAGAAAGGGAGATAGCAGTCTCCTACCACCTGCCTGACAGGCCCATCTGATAATCAGCCTACACATATTGGAAGATATTAATATTATGCCGCGTACACACAATCATTTTTCAGGTTCTAAAAAGATGAAGTTTTTTTTTTAATGTCATTTAAAACGATCGTGTGTGGGCTTCAGAGCATTTTTCGGGTTCTAAAAAATGGGCAAAAAAACCCTTTATTTTTTAACAACGTTTTTAACGTTGTCATTTTTCGGGTTGTAAAAAATGGTCGTGTGTGGGCTTTAACGACGTGAAAAATCCGTGCATGCTCAGAAGCAAGTTATCAGACGGGAGCGCTCGGTCTGGTAAAACTACCGTTCGTAATGGAGTGAGCACATTCATCACGCTGTAACACACAGAAAAGCGCGAATCGTCTTTTACTAACACGAAATCAGCTAAAGCAGCCCAAAGGGTGGCGCCATCCTCATGGAACTTCCCCTTTATAGTGCCGTCGTACGTGCTGTACATCACCGCGCTTTGCTAGAGCATTTTTTTTTTCACGATCGTGTGTAGGCAAGGCCGTTTTAATGATCAAGTTGAAAAAAAAAACGTTTTTTCTAGAGCCTGAAAAACGTAATTTTTTAGAACCCGAAAAATTATCGTGTGTACGCGGCATTAGTATAAAACTGTGTAAGGGAGGGCCATAATACAGTCATAAAAAACACGATGCCCACTCCTCAGACACCTAATTGGTAAGATGACCTCTGTCAACACCCCTTTGATCCCAGAGAAAAGGGGGATGCCAGGACAGTTTAACAGTTCCCATGTACCATTAAGACCCCTTTCACACTGGGTCATTTTGCAGGCGCTATTGCACTAAAAATAGCGTCTGCAAACAAACCTGAAAGAGCCGCTGCTGTGTCTCCAGTGTGAAAGCCCTGAGGGGCTGAGGGCCCTGAGGGCTTTCACACTGGAGCGGTTCGCTAGCAGGGCAGTAATAAAAGTCCTGCTAGCCGCATCTTTGGAGCGGTGTGTATACCGATCCTCCACCGCTCCTGCCCATTGAAATCAATGGGACACCGCGGCTATACCGCCGGCAAATCGCTTCTGCAGATGTGCTTTGTGGTGGTTTTAGCGGCACAATAGCGCCTCTAAAAATAGCAATGCTTTACCGCCTACACCACCCCAGTGTGAAAGGGGCCTAACCAAGGAACATCAGTCAAGTTATGAGAACCAATAACACCTTGCTCACTGACTGAACTCTGCTAAAACCAAAGACTTTGCCAGTATTTAGCCTTTTTCACCTATTGTCTTGCTGCTGCTTGTTCTCTTTGTTACTTTGTGATATCTTTGTTTTGTAAATATTTTTTTGCACCATTTTGACCTTTTTATTATTAAAACCAGTGTTGAAACGTGTCTTTAAAGCTTTTAATGCTAGCTAGGAGAATCCCTGTCTCTTGAAGAGTGCTATTGTCGTATAAATTACAGAATATGCCTGTTTGTGGTGACATTGTATGTTACAGAATTTTATTCTAAAATCATAGTTTAGAGTTTCCTCCTTCTCTGTAAAAAGGGGTGGTGACCATTTAAAGGGTTAATTGCTTAGTTAACGTAGCCCAGTGACAATCACTCTCAGGCTGCTGGCACCTAGATTAGGTCATGCAAGCTGGAAAATCGTTGTGCAGGATACAGCTAAGGCCCCATACTCACGACCAAACATGTTTGCTGAAACTGGCCCGCGGACCAGTTTCAGCATACATGTTTGGTCGTGTGTAGTTACGAGCGTACAGAATTTCACCGTACATTTGCCCGCCGGGCCGTTTTCCAGCAGACATTTATTTCCAAACTTGTTTTAAAACCGTCCGCTCAAATCCTGTCCGAACGTACATGTTTGGTGGTGAGTACACAAAACCAACGTACAAAAACCCCGCGCATGCTCAGACTAAATGAGGCCACGGGAGCGCTCGTTCAGGTAAAACTCACGTTTCTTTGGGATATGGCACATTCGTCAATAGAAAGATTAATTCTAGCAATAGAACACTGAAGCAAAACACACAATAACCAATGCTTGATGCCGTCGTTTTATTCATTCTTCTCTTGCTATAACTAATCAGTTATTTAGCTCATGTTATTTCAACTGAGTTGTTCCATACTGAAAAGTGACATTTGTTAGCTGTGATGTAGTAAGATTTTTGCAAACTTTTATTGGCCCGACGTATCATATTTTTAGTGGTCCTCCACATTTCAAATTTTTTGCTTTTAATGTTTAATGGTTATCTTTCCCACTTTCTTTAGGTGTTTATAGTTATGTCACCATTTAGAATATTTTAATAGGAAATATTTTTGATTTAGCTTTTGTTTGTATATTTAACATGATTTTGTTGAAGGTTGTTTAAATTGTCTACCATGTTGGCACACCAAATGACCCCCCCCCCCCCCCACATGAGTTAGTGAATATTTTAGATTAATCATTTTATTTGTTTGTAATGTATGATGCCTAAAATAATACCCACAGTATTACAAACAATAGGCAAGTTTTTCAAATCAACAAAAAGGCTTTTATTTGAGCAAATTATAAAAAGGATCAAAAACAGAATGGCAGCACTTGAACAGCTAGCAACATACATGCAAACTTGCATTTGAAACATGGTGAAGGATAAACTAGCCAACCTCAGGAAGCACACTAAATAAAATCTGAAGCAGCAGCACATAACCAAAGGAACCCAAGCTGTGGTAGTCCAAACAAGATGCCATTTGTGGGGGATCAAATGGAAGGCAGGGCATCAACGTCTCCTCTTCCTTGAAACCTTCCTTCCAGGCTGCCTTCCAGCGGGTCTTCCCTGGGCCCTTGCAGGTGGGGATGATGTGGCAGCAGGAGAATGGTGTTCAGCAAGCCGGGCCGGGTCACATAGCCCAGTGTCTGGGGTCAGCAGCTCCCTCTGCATCCACCAAAGGGCCTGGTTGATCACGCCCTTTGCCAGTTGCCTCTGCTCCTCCGTGCCTTGATTCAGGTCATGTGCCACGGAGGCACTGTAGGCCTCAGTGGGGTTGAGGGGGGCCCTCATGATGGCACTCGCCTCCCTAATCATTTGGAGGCTGGCTTCCTCCACTGCCCCCAATTTCTTCTTACGGCCTGGTGGCCTAATATAAAGGGGAGGAGCCTGGCTGGTGGTGCTTGTCCTGGGGAGCTGCTGAACGCCACTGGGCCCGGCCTCCTCCTGGCTGCCACTGACCCCTGCGGCCTGGCTGTCAGTGAGGAGAGGATCTGCCACCTCCTGGCTGGTCTCTTCTTCCTGTGTAAAAAAAAGGGACATGTTGTAATATATTTAGGAATATACTCACTCACATTTTCATGCTTGAATCTTATTTTTTGCCTTGAATTTAAACTTGAAAACAGACTCACCCTCTGACCCCTGCAGTTGTCATCCCTGACACCTATTTGTTTGCCCACGATTTTAGATTTTTACTTCCCAGCTTGTATTTTATTAACCAATATCAAGTCAAGAATCAAACAATAATTAATATTATTACATAAATAGTTATGAAACTACTATACCTCATCATCGTAGAGGCGCAGATCTGCCTCTCTGTCAGCCAGGCCCTCTTCATCTGACTCTGCAGGGCTGTGGTGATCTTGGGAAGTCCCGCTGGGAGGTAGCGTGGAGGAAAGGTTGGGATTCAGACTCGACATTGATGGCCTGCCTTCCAGTTGATCCCGCAAAAATGACATCTGGTTGTAATACCACAGCTTGGGTTCCTTTGGTGGTCTTGCTGCTGCTCCAGATCTTAGCTGTTTTTGGTGAGCTTTGTACGCTCTCCTATATGTGCCCCTGAGGTTGGCAAGTTTATCCTTCACCATGTTGGCACTGCATTCTGGCACCCATGTCCTCATGTATGCTGCTAGCTGTTCAAGTGCTGCCGCTCGTACGTCCTTATTGTGGTAATGGTCCTGCTTTGAATCCCACAGGATGGGCATTTCCCGAAATTTATCCAGCAAATGCTGGATAATGTCTTGGCTCTGCAGGAGATCCATTGTGAAATAAATTTTTTTTTTTTTTTATTCTAGATTGAAAAAATGAAAAGAAACCAAAAACACAATTAAAAAAAGCCTCAGCATTTACATTGATAGAATATGTTGTTAAAAAAGTAGTACCTATATAGAAATACAAACACAGTGTCTCTTGTTTAGAAAATGCTGGCCAGCTCTGCCCCATTGGTTGGTTTTAGCTAACATTTTTTTTTAACATGCCGCCCCTTTGGTTACATTGCAGGAAATAATATAAATCTACAACCATACACAATTATTACAAATGACAGCATTCATCAAGGCACTATTGCATGTGTAGATATCCTGCCCCTCAGCATTGATTACATGAAAGAAACTTCCTAATGACCTCTGTCCAACCAACACAGAACAATACTTGGCCTGATCTGAATACACCCTACATAATTACTAATGAGTCACAGCATTTTTGATCTCTCTATTTTGTGATGTCTACAAAAGCATTTGGGTACGAAAATCACATTCTGGTATCCAAGAGACATAATAGCTTAATAAAACTGTGCAACCAACAGACCAAACCCCCATCCCATTGCTCTACATTTTAGAGCCCGCTGCTGATCCCATGTTAAAATTTCTTACCTGCCTCTCTCACAATCCTCGTTTCTTCCGCTCGCTGAATTAACACGTAACCTACGTAATCACGTCAAGCGCCTTTTATACACTCCGCGTATGTATGAAACGCCGCCCTCGTCACCTTTGCCATGCCCCTAATCAATTGAAAAAGTAAATGTGGCGTTAACTGTGTAGGTTCTGGAATCGCGCGAATATTCTCCGCGTAACCTACGTCAATACGTTGTTGGCATTCGCGACACTCCGCATATGCAATAATCCCCGCCCTCATCTCCGCCCCTGACGGGACATTTCCTCGTTTCCACGCCCCTAATCTCTGTGGGAAGGAAAGATGGCGATGTCACACGAGCGGGCACGGAGCTCTCATGGCGCAAGTGAAGGGACAGAGGCTGGACCGTCCCGATCCAGGCCTAAAAGATATAAAGCCACTAATATGGCGTTCGAAGAAATGGTGGAGTTGGTTTACATCATGAGGAGGAAGGATTATGATGGTGAATGTGGGCCCTACAAAACACCGAACCGTAGGAAGTCACACATAATGGACAAGGTGGCAAGGAGAATGAGGAGAATGTTTGGTGTCACCAGGTCAAAGGAGCAACTACGGAAGCGTTGGTCCGATTTAAAATTGAGGGAGCCACATCACATGAAGAAGATCCTCAAAATTCTGCGTAAAAGTAAGTCCATATTATTTAAGGGGGGGGGGAATGTCTGCAATAATGTGTTGACATGTATTTTTTCACATCTGCCTCCTTGGCCTGCTTTTACTTTTGAACATGTGTAGATACTGTATTGTGTTTATGTCAAATAACAACCTTAAACAAATTTGGTTAAATAGTAAACACGCGTAATATGACATTGTTTCGCAAAAATGTGACGTTACTCCAGGAACAACACACCTGGACATGGCTGACTGGCCCCAAACTTGGTTTTCCAACATTGTTGACTAGCAAAATCACAGAAATTAAATTGAGTGAATGTGACAGGCAAACAAGATTCATTCTCCAAAATGCAAATAAAGCTGATGTTTTAACATCTTGAAATGCAAAGCACCTGTGTCTCAAAAATCAAAGTATATTTATTTGGAGGGTCGACGAGAATTAATGTTTTGGGGGGACATCCATGTGTGTCACTTCTTTGCAAAAAAGGGGCAGGATCTGAGCTTGGCCTAGAACTACGCCAAAAATGGAGGATTGCTGAAAGAAAAAACAACCAAAAATCATCATAAATGTATCGTCTATGCAATGTGTGCGATTTATGATATCCAATATCTGTGTGCTGATGAGTATCCCTTTTGTTTTTTATTATTTCTTATAGGGGAAAGAAGACGCCAGCAATTGGAGGAGGCAGAGAGGGCCAGACACCCGGAAAATCAAACACCTCCACATGTTGAGCAGGAGGAGGCTGGGGAAGGAAGAGAGGAGGATGTGGAAGGAGAAGAGGATGTGGAAGGAGAAGAGGATGTGGAAGGAGAAGAGGATGTGGAAGGAGAAGAGGAAGGAAGAAAGGAGGAAGGAAGAGAGGAGGAAGAAGTTATTTTGGACTTAGAATTTATATCAGATGAAGGGCAAGTGGCGGAAGAACAATTTGGCGAATTGCAAGAAGGTGGATTGATGGATGAAGGAGGAGTCGAAGATGATGGGGAGGTGGTGGAAGAAGGAGGAGTGATAGAAGATGATGGGGAGGTGGTGGAAGAAGGAGGAGTGATAGAAGATGAAGAAATTGGGGATGTGGAAATTATCAGGCCATCAGGTCAGTGTCACCCCTATATTAATAGGGCCAAACATATGCAGATAGGCTGGAAATTATTTACATATTTTGAATGCCAATTTGTTTCTTTTTAGGGGATCAAGATGGAGTAGCACATTTTTCACGTGCAAGTGCTTCTATCATTGTACAGCAACTAATGGAGTGCAGCACGGAAATGGACATTATGCAGGAAAGGATGCTAGTCATGGAGCAGAATGTGCGAAATGTCATTTCTGAGTGTAGCACGGAAATGGAGAACATGCGACAAAGGATGCTAGTCATCAACCAAAATTACAAAAATATCATGGACATGATGGGCCGTGTCAAAGACTGAACCACAGAAGCCCATCCCCCGCCCATCCCCCGCCCACAAAACCCTTTTTAATTTTTGTACTTTATAATACGCCAAAATTTCTAAATGCACACACAGTGTGCCAATATGTGCTATCTGCCATCACAGACTATCTATTGTCTGTGCTTTGTGGGTACAAACCCCTCCTCGATCCTCAACTAGTTGAGAGGAAGGGTTTGCTCCCACAAAACACAGACATTGATCACCCATGATGTCAGATAGCACATGTGGCCATTTGTCTGTTTAACCAATGACATTTGGCGAGTTTTCACTGAATGTGTGCATTTAGAAATTTTGGCGTGTTCCAGTGTGAAAGCACACCATCCATATGACTGACTGCTGTTCTTTTTTTAAATTTTTGTTTGGTGTTGATCTTTTTTGGTTTGTAAATGTTTCCAGTTTCAGATCACAAAACGAACAATAAATCTCACCTAAAGAAAGAAGTTAACTAATTTTAGAAAAAAACAAAAAAATTTTTGTGTTGTGTTAAAATCTTGTTTAAAAAATTAGACACAAACAAATGACAAGCCCAAAAATTCTTGCGTATAGTTTCAGTGAAATTATTGTTACATTGTGTTTCGATCATTATTATTGATAATCACTGTCAATAAAGACCAAAAAATAAATAATTAAAAGCCAATATTTTGTCTCCAGAATTTGCAGGAAATGTGTTCTGCCTAAAAATACACATTTCTTGTTAAAAAATGACTAAAATAAAAAAAATAAATGAGACATCAAAAGCAGAAAAAAGAGTGGCTTCTTATTTATAGACTGAATACCCAGTTTGTAGATGAGTGAATAATGTGCAAATGTGGTTAGTTAATACATCTGAGTAAGTAAATGTGGCACTAGAAGTGCACTATTTTTGGAGATAACCTGGAAGACAGAAAAATAGAGAAAAAGCAGTAATGACAAACAACTGTATAAAGTCCAATGGTCTAATTATTTATTAGTTGTGAGAATATTCCTTTCTTTTGGGGGCCGAATTAGAAAGAAATATGATCTGGCATAGCAATGGCCCCCCGACCCATGAAGTACTCAACATATTTGTCGCGTACCTCACGAGCAGATTGGGGGGCCAAGCCAGCGCGACCAGTGTCCAGGCCAGGAATGTTCTCTGAGGGTAGTCCTGCCTCAGAGCCCATGGGGGCTAGGTACGTCTGGGAGTGCCTGCGTAGAAAATTGTGCAAAATGCAGCAGGCAAATATAACGGTGTTCAATTTATATTCCGCCAAATGTATCGATGTCAGGAACAGGCGGAACCGGTTGCTGAGGATCCCAAAGGCATTCTCGACTACCCTCCGAGCCCTGGACAACCGAAAATTAAACACACTCCTCTCTGAGGTGAGGGTCCTCTGGGGAAAAGGCCGCATTAGGTGAGGTCCAAGGCCAAAAGCCTCGTCCGCTAGGAACACAAACGGAAGTCCTTCCACATTATCTTCATCTGGTGGCAATGCCAGACCACCAGTTTGGAGACGATCATAGAAATCAGTCCGTGCGAACACTCCCCCATCTGACATCCGGCCGTTCTTCCCCACGTCCACATAGAGAAACTCATACTGTGCCGACACCACCGCCATCAACACTATACTATGATAACCCTTGTAATTATAATAGTAGGACCCCGAGTGGGGTGGGGGCACAATGCGGACGTGTTTCCCATCTATTGCTCCACCGCAGTTAGGAAAATCCCACCGCTCGGCAAATTGGGAAGCCACAGACTGCCATTCCTGTGGTGTGGAGGGTAGCTGTGGGGACAAACAAAAAAAGAGATTTAGTACTTTGGCACATAAACATTGCAAACATAATCCTACAAGCATCCTTGTGCAACTTTACAATTTTTAAATAGCATTTGCAAATTTTGAAGGGAGAATTTCGGGGCACAAATATATAGGGCCACTTAATTAATAACAGACTCCACAGCCCTCTGATGGGGACAAAAACACTTTGAAGGGGGGGTGGGGGGTGTTTAAACTGTTTTTAGAAAACCAAAAAAATTAAAATAAAGTGGCATGGTGGGGGTTGGCCCGAAGATAGCATGCTGGACAGGTTAATATTGGGTAAGATCAAAATATGCAGGTAGGCCAAAATAAAAAGAACATGTAAAAGCTGATATCAACATGCATAGTGAGAAAAGGGAACGTTAGTTAAACACACAGCATATCTGGGAAATAAAATCAAAAGTTAGTTTGCCACATTATTAAAGACACATTGTGAGGTTAAAATGAGGAAACTTACCTTCATATACTCCTCGTGCATAACTTTAATGATGGCAGCACACGTGTCCGGTATGATGACCCCAAGCGCCTGCGGAGAGATGCCTGTCGAGAACTTGAGGTCCTGCAGGCTCCTCCCAGTCGCCAGGTACCGCAACGTGGCAATAAGCCTCTGCTCGGCCGTGATGGCTTGGCGCATCACAGTGTCCTGCCTCGTGATATAGGGGGACAGAAGATCCAGCAGACTGTTGAATACGGGGTCCGTCATGCGGAGAAAATTCCTATAGTCATTAGGATTATTCTCCTGGATTTCCCTAAGCAGAGGCATATGTGAGAACTGGTCACGCTGGCGCAACCAATTCTTGGTCCAGAAACGCCTCCGCCCCCTGTTTCTGGCCAAAGTACTGGAATAATGAACATATCCAGCAGCCATCCCATAAACAGCACCAACTCGCGAAAATTGACGCTGCTGCTCCATCATGGCTTCAAACCGGCCGGCTGGTCAGTCAAGAACACACTCCAACAGAAAGCACAATCAAATCCAGTGGTACCTGCAAAGAACGCACGACACACAGATACGAACGCACAGTACGAATCTGCTAAGCAGAACGAACTGCACGCCTGTACCCGAATGCCAACTACGTACCCACAAGCACACGCACTGAACGAGAAAATACTACCTGCTAAAGCCTGGAGACCGAGAAGCGCGAATCAGCTCTAACCAAACCTTCACTAACACGAGCAAAGCCGTAACTAGCAAAAGCGGAACAGAGGGCGTCGCCATTGACTTTGGCCTTTCCCTTTATAGTGACGTCAAACGTGGATTACGTGCACGCGTTCAGGTCCGCAGGGAAATATCGTCCGCTGGTGTGTACAAGCCAGCGGGCCAAATGAAAAAACAGCCTTGTACGCCGGAAACAGCCCGTCGGACATTTCGAACGGACATGTTTGCTCGTGAGTACTCGGCCTAAGAGTTGCATTGTTACGTAAACGACAGCACAGTGTGAGATTGGCCAGTCCTTTGTCATGAGTTTGTGAGAAGGTCTGATTTTCACTTTCGTTACAGGTCCCCTTTTTGCTGCTAAGACACCCCTGATCCATTGAGGTATTGACTCAATTAGACTGGATGAAGGTATCCTTTAAGTCCTGGATTGCACTTGTTTCTCTAGCACATCCCACAAATGCTTGATTGGACTGAAATCTGGAGAACGTGGAGTCCAAGTCAACCCCTTGAAGACACCTTCTTGCTCCATGGTCTAGTTCTGATGCTCAAGTTGTAGGAAAGTAAAGTTGAGAAAAGTACCCTCCACTCCTTATACTAGATGCCCTTCTTCCTTTAGCGTGTGTTCTGATTCCCCCCATTGGATACTTTTACCGGTTATTCTTTTTATAAGGACAACTCTACTCCTCCTTTGTGGGAAAGTGCATCAATGTCTTTTGAAGCAGATCAGGTGAGTAGACAGTTGAGGAGACTTAAGGCAGGAAAATCAGCAGACCGTGATAGAGTTAGCCCCAGGGTGCTAAGGGCACATGCAGGCCAGATGGGGAGTGTCCTTCCACGGGTCTTTAACCTGAGCCTGAGTCTACAAAAGGTCCCTGTGTTGTGGAAGATGTCCTATCTTGTCCCTGTGCCTAAGATACTACAGATTACAGACCAGTGACTTTGACCCCTACATTAAGAAGACCTTGGAGAGACTTGTTTTACATCAGTTACAACCCATGGTTAGCAAATATTTAGACCCTTCACAGTTTGCCTACCAGCCGAGACTGGGAGTTGAGGATGCTTTATCTTCATGCTAAATCGCATGTATGCACACCTGGATAAGTCTGCAAGCACTGTAAGGGTCATGTTTTTTTACTTCTCCAGTGCTTTTGATACTATCAGGCCAATAGTCTTGGGCGAGAAGCTAGCAACCTTACAGGTTGATGTTTGCCTTGTGTCATGGATTGTAGACTACCTGACAGGAAGACCGCATTATGTGCGTTTGCAAGACTGTTTGTCGGAAGGGTGAACAGCAATATTGGGGTTCCACAGGGACAGTTCTCTCTCCCTTTCTTTTTACTGACTATACCATCGATTTTAATTATCAGACAGTCTTGCCATCTTCAGAAGTTTTCTGATGATAGTGGGATGTATCAGGGATGGGGAAGAGACTGAGAATAGGACTGTGGTGGGGAACTTTGTCCCACGGTGTGAGGATAATCATCTCTATCTAATTGTGACAAAGACAAATAAGCTGGTTGTGGATTTGTGAAGAATAAAGGCACCAGTGACCCCCATCTCCATCTGAGGAGAGGATGTGGATGTAGCAGAGAGTTACAAGTATCTGAGGTGCACATTAATATAAAGATAATAAGCTGGACATGAGCAAGAATACTGAGGTGCTCTGTAGGAAGGGGCAGAGCCGCCTCTATTTGTTGGTGAGACTGAGGTCTTTTAACATCTGCCAAACAACAGCTCTCCTGTTTGCAGTGGCATGATGGGGAAGCAGGCTTAGAGTGGCTGACACCAACAGACTCAACAAACTGATTTGCAAGACCAGTGATGTTGTTGGATTGGAGTCTTTAACAACAGTGTTGGAGAGGAGAATGCTGTCCAAGATACAATCAATCTTGGACATCTCCTCCCACTCAGTCCACAATACACTGGTCAGTCTGCGGAGTACCATAGATTGTTAAACCACTATGCACCACAGAGCTACGCAGCAAAACATTTTTGCCTGTGGCCGTCAAGTTATTTAATTATACTCTGTGAGCGCTGGAGGTGAAGATTGAAATATGGTTTACGATCAGGATTTTTATGTAGCCTTTATAGTATGTTGGTATTATGTTAATTATTATCTGGGGTAATGCTAGAGAAAGTGGTATATGATTTGCATTTAAATAGTTTTATTTTCTGTTATTTTTTAAGCTGTTATTTATTCTATGTTGTACTTTAATTGCATGGATGGTTTATTGGAGTGTAGTTTTATTTAGTTTTATTTGGTGCCAATGGCTGTTATTGGGAGTTTCACTGTGTCTTTGTGTCTTGTTCTGTTCATTGTGATTTTGTGTTATCTTTGTTGAGTAAACCGACTCCGGCTGCCGATTCCTGCTAGCGTGGTCAGTTTATGTCTTGTGTCATCACGTTGAAGATACAGGCATGCTGTGCAGGAGCAGAGAGCACCTGTAACTTCCCTAGTTAATAAACAGTCGAGACCCCCCACCACTGCACTAGGTTGGAAAAAGGGGGGAATGATGTTATGCCACAGGGATGTATGATGTTTCATTGCTATGGAAATGCAGAAGCTCAATTGCTATGTCACTTCCTGTCTTGATGTAATGCCCCAAACACTAGACACCAGCAGGTTCCTGCATCGCTGTAGAAGTTACAGTGGTCAAGTGACCCACATTAAAAAACGCAAAGCACATAGCAATTACAGGCTTACATTTCTCTATTCAAACATGATCTTTATTATGAATAAGGTTTAAAACTACTTTATTACGCAGCCCTTTGGAGATGTAATGAGCCACACTTAAAGTAAATAAAGTGACATGATATAATTGGTTGATTGGCCACTTTAGCATGCATGAAGCATAATGATGTGCTTGAATTGAAGCATGTAAAATTCTCAGGAATACCTGATGCAATCCAACAAGGGAATGAACAGTTGTAAACTGGCTTCATATTGTCATTTTCTGTCAGCTCTTATTGTATAATATGCACCTTTCCTTCCTTCCATTAGTTGACAGTGTCAACACCATGAAAGGATATGGTGGTGCCTAATTGCTTCCCCTGAGAAGCTCCAGGTATGTCAAGATGCACAAGCTTTTCAAGTATCTCAGTAATTCTCTTTAGTCATTGTTCTATATAGTAAAGTTGCTCATTTACCTTGTGACAGAGGTAAATCCACTTGTTAACACTGTGAGGCCCCGTACACACGTCAGAGGTACTCGACGGGCAAAACTCATCGTTTTGCTCGTTGAGTTCTGTGTGAAGCCGCCGAGGATCTCGGCGAGCCAACTTTCCTCATTGAACAACGAGGAAATAGAGAACATGTTCTCTATTTGGCCCGACGAGTTCCTCATCGGCTTCCTCGGCGAAAAGTGTACACACGAATACGGCTCCGATCGAGTTTCTGGCTGAATTCTGTCGATAAACTCGGTCATGTGTACGGGGCCTAATAATCTAGTGTTTTCATAATGCCTGATGCTATGTGGTACCAACATTCAACATTCAAAGATTTATTGTGGTGTGAAAAAGATTTGAAATCGCTGCTGTAATGTAAATTAGAAATATAATTCACAAAACAAAAAACAAGCTTTGGCTATTGATACATTTCCCGTTTCACATGAATGTGTTCAAATACACTGAAACTCCCTCATTTATTCACATACTAATCCTCTGTCTAGTTACGGTTAGCCTACCATCTTTCAACATCACAGGTGTTGTCTGATCCAATACTCTCTTTTCTCTTTCGAATATGATTGAACCCTCAACATCAGATGGCCGTGGGGAATGCTACCCATGTCCATTTTGCTCCCCAAGGTGTGCAGGGGGGTTCTGGCCCCCTTTTCTTCTCCCAGAGCCCATCCCTATACCATCATCACCCGCCCAGATAAATTTTTTTTATCCACTTGGATCAAATCACTTCCGCCTCTTCCCGTGTTGTACGTAGGGTACAACACGGGAAGAGGCGGAAGTGATTTGATCCAAGTGGATAAAAAAAATTTCCCACCCTACCCAACATTCCTATCCAAAAATGATTTCTATACTTTTCCAAGCTCTCTCTAAATCCTCCAGATCTATCTCCCTCCCGTGTGTGCCCAAGTAGGCCACCTAACTTTAGGCCAAAGCTGATTGGTATTTTCTAGATGAACACAGTGTGATAGACCACAAAGGAATTACCTTGGTCATCTAGCCACCTTAGCACGTTTTGAACTGCATGCATGTAGGAGGTCTTTTTCCTTTTTTTTAGGATGCCATATGTTCAAACTCAGACTGAGAGTCTGGAATTCCAAGCCTCACTCCTTTGCCCCTACTGATCTCTATATTATGCAACACAGTTTTCTGTACACAACTGTTCATTGTATTTGTTTTAGTTAAATTGATTCCCCCCCTTGATCTTTTCCTTGAGTCAAGATGATTTGGAAGACAAACTATAACATGTTTAGAAAGGTGCATGTATGACCATTTGAACAGTAACAACTCACAGAGATTTTTAGTACTGTGAAAATATTTAAAGCGGAACTTCACTTTGGAAACTAAACTAAAAATCCCATTGCCCAATTTTCTCAACAAAACAGCTTTTCCTGCAAATACAGGACACAACACTGTGTTGTACTACCATGTCAGCGCCTGTGTCATTCAAACCATTTCCCATGAGCCCAGGCTTTCATGATCATGTGTGGGCTCATAGTACAATGCACTAGTGAATATCACTGATGTCACAATATTAGCCACACTTAGCAGAATGTCCATTACTGGTGAAAAGGGAAGGAGTAAAAAGACCCTGTGTGTCACATGACTGGCAAGTCCATCCCACCTTAGAAAGCAGGCTATTTAAAGAGACTTTTCCCCCTAATTAACCACTTGACCACTGGGCACTTAAACCCCCTTCCTAACCAGATCAATTTTCAGCTTTCGGTACTCTCACAATTTGAATGACAATTACTCAGTCTTACAACACTTTACCCATATGAAATTGTTGTCCTTTTTTTCACACAAATAGAGCTTTCTTTTGGTGGTATTTAATCACCGTTTTTTTTTTTTTTGTTGCACTATAAAAGAAAAAAGACTGAAAATTCTGTAAAAAAAATATGAATTTTTCTCGTTTCTGTTAATTTTTTTTTATAAAATTTGTAATTTTTCTTTATAAATTTTGGCCAAAATTTATACTGCTACATATCTTTGGTAAAAATAAGTACAAATTGGTGTATATTATTTGGTCTTTGTGAAAGTTATAGCGTCCACAAGCTATGGTGCCAATATCTGAAAATCGATCACACCTAAAGTACTGACGGCCTATCTCATTTCTTGAGACCCTAACATGCCAGAAAAGTATAAAAAAAACAAATGACCCCTTTTTGGAAAGAAGGCATTCCAAGGTATTTATAAAGAGGCATGGTGAGTTTTTTGAAGTTGTCATTTTTTTCCCACAATTCTTAGCAAAATCAAGATTTTTTTTTCTATTTTTTTTTTCAAAATTGTCATATTAGCAGGTTATTTCTCACACACAGCATATGCATAACACAAATTACACCCCAAAACACATTCTGCTATTCCTCCCGAGTATGGTGATACCACATGTGTGAGACACTTACACATCGTGACCACATACAGAGGCCCAACATGCAGGGAGCACCATCAGGCGTTCTGGAGCACACAGGCCAATTCTGACATTTCTCTCCTACATGTAAAAATCATCATTTATTTGCTAGAAAATTACATAGAATTACAAAAGGAGGTGGAGACTCAGCTCCTTGCACAGATGGAAAGGGCTGCAAGGGCTGGGATGGTTATAATAATGGGGGATTTTAACTACCCAGAAATTGACTGGATTAATGGCACTTCTGGGACAGTTAAAGGACAACAATTTTAAAACCTATTGCAGGACAATTTTATGGTGCAGTTTGAGGCCCCAACTAGGAATGATGCTCTGTTGGACCTGATAATCTCAAACCATGCAGAGCTTATTACTAATGTTCAGATAAAGGAACACCTGGGTAGCAGTGATCATAACATGATTTCATTTAATGTTAACTATAAGCAAGAAATACATACAGGAAATATTAAAACACTAAATTTTAAGAGAGCAAATTTTCCAAGGATGATGAGGGCTGCTCTCCAGGACTTGGACTGGGAGGGACTATTGGCACCGATGAACACAGAACAGAAATGGGAATTCTTCAAAAAGACTGTGTGGAACCTCACTGCAAAGTATGTTCCCATGGGCAATAAGTTTAAAAGGCTAAAAATAAAACCTATGTGGCTCACGGTCAAAGTTAAAAAAGCTATAAACAATAAGAAAGTAGCTTTTAAAAAATATAAAAATGAAGGAACACTAGTGTTGTTTAAATGTTACAAAGAATATAAAAGGATATGTAAAAAGGAAATCAAGGATGCAAAAATTAAAAATGAACGACAGATTGCAAAAGATAGTAGGACAAACCCAAAAAAATTATTTAAATATATTAATAGTAAAAAAGGTGAGGTCTGAGCATGTAGGCCCCTTACACAATAATCTAGAGTGGGTGACTGGGGACAAAGAGAAGGCAAATTTATTAAATGCTTTCTTCAGCTCTGTGTATACAATGGAGCATGGGGGAGCTCATATCCAAAATGGGGGTGAGAGTGACACAGCCCCAAATCCACAATGGCTCAAAAGTGATATGGTCCAGAAATATTTAGACAGAATAAAGGTGGATAAAGCACCTGGACCTGATGGCATCCACCCACGGATCCTAAATGAATTGAGCTCTGTCATTTCAAAGCCACTGTATCTAATATTTAGGGACTCATTAATGACAGGAATAGTACCACTGGATTGGCGCAGGGCCAATGTGGTGCCCATATTTAAAAAGGGAAAAAAGTCTTTACCAAGTAACTATAGACCTGTTAGTTTAACTTCTATAGTTGGGAAGATACTGGAACGTTTAATAAAAGACCACATGGATGAGTTCTTGCTGGAAAAAAACTATTTAAGCAGCAGACAACATGGATTCATGAAAGACAGAAGTTGTCAGACAAACCTGATTTCCTTTTATGAAGAGGTAAGTAAAACCCTGGACAGAGGAGTGGCTGTGGACGTGATATATTTGGATTTTGCAAAAGCGTTCGATACAGTTCCGCACACACGGCTCATGTGTAAGGTAAGGTCTACAGGATTGGATATATCAGTTTGTAAATTGGATAGAAAACTGTCTGAAAGACAGAATTCAGAGAGTCGTGGTTAATGATTCTTACTCTGAATGGTCCAAGGTTATCAGTGGTGTACCCCAAGGTTCAGTGCTGGGACCCTTACTTTTCAATATATTTATAAATGATATTGGGTCTGAGATCAAAAGTAACATTTCTGTCTTTGCAGAAGACACCAAGCTATGCAATGGAATAACGTCCTTGCAGGATGTCGCCAATTTACAAGCCGACCTCAATGCTCTGTCTAATTGGGCGACTATGTGGCAGATGAGGTTTAATGTTGATAAATGTAAAGTTATGCACTTGGGGGCTAAGAATATGCATGCATCATACATACTAGGGGGAGTACAACTGGGGAGATCTGTAGTGGAGAAGGATCTGGGGGTTTTAGTTGATCATAAGCTCAATAATAACATGCAATGCCAAGCTGCGGTTTCCAAAGCGAGCAAAGTCCTTTCTTGTATTAAGAGAGGTATGGACTCCAGAGACAGAGATATAATTTTGCCCCTGTACAAATCATTAGTAAGACCTCATCTGGAATATGCAGTTCAGTTTTGGGCACCAGTTTTCAAAAAGGATATCGGAGAACTGGAGAAAGTGCAGAGAAGGGCAACCAAACTGATAAGAGGAATGGAGGAGCTCAGCTATGAGGAAAGATTAGAAGAACTAAATCTAGCTGCATGCATCGTGATGGATGCCTGAGCTAACAGCTCTGACTGGCATCTGGGGATTTCTCGGCCAATCCATCAAAATATCGCTCTGTGAATCGCCTGAGACTGATATTCTGTGAGGGGAGACCACACTCGATGCAGTCACGCAAGCGGATTAAAGAAACTCGCTTTAGAAAGCTGACTGACGACTAGAGAGAGGAACAAGAAGCTACCTTCGAGACGCCATTTTGTGGCCTTTAAGACACCACTGTCTATATTGTGACACAGCACCTATAGGAGGCTCTGAGTTGGATGCCAGGCCCTATATTATTTATGTTCCCTGGTTTTGAATGCTTAAAGACAGACCCAATATCCGCCAGAGGAGTATTGTGTGAAGAAAATGCTATATGTACAAGAGGTAAGAGTCAGCATCTGCAATGTTCCTTAGGCCCTCTGGCTGTGATGATTATTCACCTCACAGCTGATTATTTTACCTCACAATTCGTGCTGCTGGGATGAAGGCTTGTTAAAAGGGGACTTGCCTTACCACTGACCTATGTCATGGGATGAAATCATACTGACTTTTTATAATACAAAGATACTAGAGTGATATACATAAGAATTGAACATTACCATATTACCATTCTGTGGTAGATATATCCAGAGACTGGTACATGCCTGTTAAATCATATAGGAATAAGAAAAAGGGCAAAGTAAACAATAAGCAAGCTGCTGTTGCAAGGGATCCTTCTAAGATGTCAACAGTACCTCTAACGTATGCTCAATGCACAGCAAATGTGAATTCATCACATATGGATCCTATTCCCTCTATAATACACCACACTTTACCTCAGGAACCGATCCCTGGGAAATCTAATCAACTGTCGTCTATGTTGATTCCCTCATGTGAAACAGTAAATGCTACAACAAATAGTAAACAGGCTCTTGATGTTACCTTTAATGTGTCTGAACTGTATGCTAGAATATCTGAAATGCTGGAAAGAGGATTGGCACAAACTGCTGAAAGGATAACTGGAGAAATTAGAGCTGATTTTCAAAATCTAGGTTCAAGAATTGAAACTATTGAACATAATTTGGATGTTAATGTTGCTAGGACAACTCAAAATGCCGATCACCTACAATACATGCAGGATCAGCTGGAATTAGCACAAGCCAGGATCGATGAACTTGAAAATAGATCTCGGAGAGGGAATTTTAGGATCAGAGGCCTTCCTGAATCTGTTCTTGATATTGACTCTGCAGTACAGGATATTATCAAAATGTTGTTGCCGCACATTCCAGCCCACAAGTTGGACTTAGACCGCGCTCATAGGTCACTGGGACCTATACGGAAAGATGGCTTGCCAAGAGATATAGTGATTAAACCTCATTATTTTTCTACTAAGGAGGAGATAATGAAATGTTCGCGTCAAAGGGAACAACTAACCTATCAAGGAGCCAATATTCAAATCTTTTCCGATATCTCTCCTTATACGATACAGAAGAGAAGATCGATGAAACCTCTGTTATCAGCCCTTCTACAGAAAGAGATAAGATATAAATGGGCTTTTCCTTTTGCTCTGAAATTTTCTTATAAAGGCAACCACTATGCAGTCCACAACTTTCAAGAAGGTGAACGTCTACTGATGAGTCTCAATATAATATCTACTGTTCCTGATATGGACACTTCTCCGATCCAGCAGGGCTCGACTAAAAGACAGACCCCTATAAGTCCGACATCATCTACATGGACAAAAGTCAAGTACAGGAAGGTTAAAGATGACTCTGTTACCTGAATGAGGATGGAAGGGGAATTTTTTCATTTTCCTTCTTTCCTTTGTTTATTTATTTATTTTATCTATTTACCTATTTATTTTTTTTGGGTCATTTGCTGGTAACTATGTCTCTACTCTAGAGTATGAGTATATATAAGTATTTTGGATGTGTTAGTCTATGGGGAGTGGGAGAGAGGGAGAGAGAAGATAATTTTCATTTGTTTTCTTTCTCTTCCTCTCCACTCATATACGGAGAACATGCATTTAATGCCATCCCCGATTGATGTGTGAATTATATAGAAGTTGTATTTTTCATTTTTTTCTTCCCCTTTTTTTAAAGGGATTACAATGTTTTATATATCATTAGTCAATAATAGCAGGTCAGTGGTGAGTCGCTAGGCCTCAACTCACTCCTTAGATTGACGTTTGGTCGTCCTGGGGTGTGAGTTTGTAGCCCTCTTTATGGGCTATTCTAAATTTCTGTTTTTGAGTGAAGGGAGGGGGACATTGCCTTCCCTTTACTCAGGGCCATCGTTAGGCCCTATAATGTTCTGGTTAATCCTGATAAATTTATTTTTATATTATTTTCCTTTGACCTTTTCTGTTTTCCTTGATCTTTCTTCCTCTATAGCCTACCTGCCAATTTATGCTCATATTGGGATGAGGTTAATGATGCGGTTTTATGGCTCATCAAATACTTATTTCTCTTACGGTCTTGATTATGAAACCATCACACCCCTGTTAGACTCAATGCTTGGGATCCATACTATTTTAATACATGGCTGGTTCAGTTAGTTCTCCATCTTCCCTTAGTGTTATTTCTCATAACACACAGGGGTTGAACTCTCCAATCAAAAGGAGAAAAGCATTGCAATACTATAAGACCATTCATGTTGATGTAGTACTTCTTCAAGAAACTCACTTTCCAAGGCGGTACACCCCCTCGTTCTTACATGAAAACTTCCCTACATTTTATTTATCCAAAGCTGAAAATAAAACCAAAGGTGTAGCTGTATTGTTCTCCAAACACTGCAATTTTACCTTGTCTAAAGAGTATGTTGATCCGGAAGGCAGGTTTGTCCTGGTTAAGGGCACGATTGATGGAAACTTATACACTTTCATTTCCTACTATGCCCCAAACAAGGGACAAAAATCTTTTTTTGACAATTTGTTTGGGACACTTCAGTCTTTAATGGAGGGAATCATAATTATGGGTGGTGATTCCAATTTGGCCTTTGATACAGGGCTAGATAAATCTGGTCCATCAAAGACTAAATTGATCAGACCAACCAAGGCCAGCACACAAATAGCTCGCTTAATTCACCAATCCGGATTGTCGGATATATGGAGGGAACTAAATCCGTCAGCGAAAGATTATACGCACTACTCTAATCCCCACCGGTCGTTTTCGCGGATAGATCATATCTTTTTATCTACAGTACTCATTATATCCCTAGCGCTATACGTTCATCTATAATAGATGTCCCATGGTCTGATCATTCCATGGTCGTATTGACATTGAAAAGGGTACACGCTAAGCAGAAGGTTTCTCATTGGACCCTTAATCAATCACTTTTGAAAAACCCCAATATAGCTAATGAAATTGAACAGGCCATAAAAGATTACTTTGAGGTTAATGATACTAACGAGATCTCCCCAGAAATATTGTGGGCAGCTCACAAGGTAACGATCAGGGGCAAACTAATACAGATAGCGGCCAGACAAAAAAGGATGAAAAAAATGGAAATAGAGAAGCTAGAACGTGAATTTAATACTTTAATCTCGCAACATAAAAGGGACCCTATCGGTTTTCCTACTTCTGCTTTAGACGCAGCCAGAACTGCTCTTAATCTTGCACTTACGGTTAGAGCGGATGAAGCCATTAAGTGGTCCGGGACTAAATTCTATCAATTGAGAGATAGAATTGGCCCGATGTTGGCCAATAAACTTTCTCCCAGGTTTAGATCTAGGATCATTCCTAAGATTAAACATAACGATGGCTCCCTTACTCTAAACCCTCAAAAGGTGATGGAGTCCTTTCAAAATGTTTACTCGAGGCTTTATCATTCCGATGGTGGTTGTGACTCTAGCAGAATTGCAGAATTCCTTGACGGCCTAGATCTCCCAAAATTATCGGATTTACATAATAGCGAAATGGAAGCTCCTATAACGGTTGAGGAAATTATAGGGGTTATTAAAGGGTTGAAGACTAACAAAGCACCAGGCCCTGATGGTTTTTCAATGGTTTGTCCGAAGGTAATCCAATAGGCAGTGAACTTAATATGGCATACATTTCTGTAATCCCTAAACCTGACAAAGATCCCAGCTTAGTTGAGAATTATAGACCAATATCTTTGATTAACAATGACCTAAAAATAATGGCTAATAGACTCTCGAACTTCATAGGTCTATATATACAAAAAGATCAGGTAGGTTTTATTCCTAATAGACAAGCCCCGGATCAGATCAGGAGGGCGGTGGACTTAATTTCAATATTGCAAACTGGCTGGATTAGGAAAGACAAACAGGAAGGTATGCTTTTGTCAATAGATTTACAGAAAGCTTTTGATTTGGTTTCCTGGTCGTATATGTTCTTGATTTTGCAAAGGTGGGGTTTTGGTCCAAGGACTTTGGGTTTTCTAGCTGCTCTATATTCTTCGCCTGAGGCCAAGATCCGACTGCTGGGATTATTTTCGGAGACTATCAAAATTAAAAGGGGTACTCGCCAGGGCTGTCCCCTATCCCCTCTGTTGTTCGCTGTTGTAATAGAGTCCCTAGCTATAGCACTCAGGAATGACCCGAATATCAAGGGGATTAACTGTAACCGGAAGGAACATAAATGCGCTTTATTCGCAGATGATCTTCTGTTGTTTGTCACCTCCCCAGGCTCTTCTTTACCTGCTATATATAAACTATTAGATGACTTCTCTGAAGTTTCAGGTCTTACAGTCAACATTGCTAAATCCAGGGCCCTTAATGTGTCACTCTCTGATTCTATAGTTTCCCTCATTCGGAAAAATTATGCTTTTTGCTGGAATACATCGTCCATTAAATATTTAGGTATTAATTTGACTTCGAAATTCGAAGATCTTTATCAGGCCAATTACCCTCCCATGTACAAAAAACTTGAAACTGATCTAGAAGAGTGGAATACACATAACATAGGTTGGATAGGACGGATAAGTTCCATTAAAATGACTCTCCTACCTAGGATCTTATACCTGTTCCGTTCACTCCCTATACCAATAAAGACAAACCATTTGAAAGCCTTCCAGAGCAAAATTACTAAATTTGTTTGGAAGAAGAATCCGCGTGTTTCTTCGCGATCTCTTTTTAATCTGCCTGAACAGGGTGGTTTCGGCCTTCCAAATTTAATGTGGTATTACAAGGCCGCTAGATTGGCTCAACTTTCGGATGTATACGTCCGAGGGGATAGACCAGATTGGGTATGTTTGGAGGAACAGGCTACTCCCTCTTACACATTAGAAGATTTATTGTGGGTTACTCCCAAAAGTAGACCTCCTATTATGTCACCAGCTCTCTCTCAAGCCATGGTACTATGGGACTCCCTTAAAAAAGATCCTTCTTTGATTACCAAGGGTCATCCTTTAGCCAATTTATTTAGAGAACCTGACTTCATCTCTAAGTTAGAAGGGGAATCCTTCAAATGGTGGCTTGACAAGGGGGTGTACCGCATTGGACGTTTCTTTTCTCATTCAGGTCCCCATACCGAACAATATTTTGTGAAAAACCTAGGTCTTCCTCACTCTGAAACAACGGGATTTTCTCATATTTATAAGTATGCTACAAAGCTTTGGTTGGATGAAGCCGTTTCGGGCTCTATGACAGCTTATGAAATTAGATGTGACCAAGCCATAGGAAGAAGAGGGGGGATTTCTCTTATTTATAGATCACTAGCTGATAATAGTCAAAAATTACCACATATGATAGTCTGGGAGAGGGATCTTCAGATTGATTGGGATATAAAGGACTGGTATTCTAATTTTGAAAGATCTATAAAAGGGATTACTAATGTGTCACTTATAGAAGCAAATTTAAAGATTTTCACTAGATGGTACTTAGTGCCCTTGAGATTAGCAAATATTTATCCTTCTCAATCTCCTCTATGTTTTAGAGGATGTGGTGGGGTTGGTTCTATGATTCATATATGGTGGGAGTGCCCGAAAATACGTAAATTCTGGAATATGGTCTTTCACATTATTAGAAGGATAACTGGTTGTAATATTCATCAATCTCCATCGATTGCTTTGTTAAATGGACTTATACCGCAAGCTCACAAGTCTACCAGGAAATTGATATTGTTTATACTTGTAGGAGCTCGAATTTCTATAGCTGCTGCCTGGAAAAGGACGTCTGTTTCGATATTGTATATGAAGAGAAAGGTGACTTGGATAATGGAGCAAGAGAAGAGGATAGGCTTGATGTTAGATTCTGAAGACCAGTTCAATGAAATTTGGGGACCATGGTTACAATACATGGGTATCATAAACAACTTATAGTTTCATAAGACGATTTACTGCTTTTTGTGATGTGGAATTGGCAGGTAGGCTCCCTTTTCTTATCTCTCTCTTTTCTAAATTTCCATTCTATTTTTCCTTTTTTGGTTTTCTATATCTTTTTCTTATGATTGGAGTTCTTTACTCTATTTTTTATTTTATTTGCTATCGTAAAGTACATTCATTACATAATAGTGTTGTTTGAGGATTTAATCCTCTATATTCCTATATTTTTTACTTAGTCCATTCTGATTGAACCTTTTGTCGCCATGAGTATTTTGAGATTTCCGGACTTGCCATATTTTTTTTTGAGTTATCGGGATCCATAGACTTAATCTTAAAAATGGTGTCAATTCCTCAAACATTTTGTTACTTTAAATGTTTAGTGATGCTTTAAGGTATCGTAAGGTTATTACACTGATCCCGAATTAACGAGTTGTCGGTCATAATATTAATCTTCTCAATTTAAAAATGTTTTCATTGATCTACTTCTAATTCACAAAGTGAATTTGCTCTACAATAAGTAAGTAGGGGGAAAAAGAGAGAAGACGGTGGGAGTATTAGGACAGAAGGTGGGGTCCTACTCTTAGTGAAATGATTGGATTCTTACTAAGGTAAGGGGGTTATATGAGGGTCATTTAAGAATGAACTCTATTTTATTGACTAATATCACATGTGTTATGGTATCACAAGTATCAACTTTTACGTTGCACTTGAATATCTCTCAGGGGAACCTTATATAGGAAAATTTAGGGTAAATACTATATTTCCGTTATAACGGTTTGTGGACACATGATCTTTTTTTTTCTTCCAAATCTGTTTATTTTTGAATAAAGATCGTTTATTCGATTGTGACCTAAGTATAGTTAGGAATATGTGATGTCGAAATGTATCTTCCTGTAAGGCATTGTGATGTTATCCTTGATGTATGAACTCGATTGTACTGTTTATATTTTCAAAATAAACTTAAACTTGATTGAAAAAAAGAAGAACTAAATCTATTCACTTTTGAGAAGAGGAGAATAAGGGGGGATATGATCAACATGTACAAATATATAAGGGGTCCATATAGTGAACTTGGTGTTGTTATTCACTTTACGGTCAACACTGAGGACAAGGGGGCACTCTCTACGTCTAGAGGAAAAGAGATTTCACCTCCAAATACAGAAAGGTTTTTTCACAGTAAGAGCTGTGAAAATGTGGAACAGACTCCCTCCAGAGGTGGTTCTGGCCAGCTCAGTAGATTGCTTTAAGAAAGGCCTGGATACTTTCCTAAATGTACATAAAATAACTGAGTACTAAGATTTGTAGGTAAAGTTGATCCAGGGTAAATCCGATTGCCTTTCGGGGGATCAGGAAGGAATTTTTTCCCCTGCTGTAGCAAATTGGATCATGCTCTGCTGGGGTTTTTTGCCTTCCTCTGGATCAACTGTGGGTATGGAGTTGGGTGTATGGGATTGTACTGTGTTTTTTATTTTTATTTTTTGTGGTTGAACTGGATGGACTTGTGTCTTTTTTCAACCTAACAACTATGTAACTATGTAAAACATTATATATACTTTTTTAGCAAAAACCCTAGAGAATACAATGGTGGTAATTTTTATCTCGCACTGTACTTGCGCAGCAATTTTTCGAACGCGTTTTTAAAAAAAAAACTGTTTTGTGCTGGTTCTCAAATATTCAGACGGGAAAAGTTCTTGTCGGAAATTTCGATTGTCTGCATGCAATTCTGACGTGCAAAAAAAACACGCATGCTCGGAATCAATTTGACGCATTCTCGGAATCATTGAACCTAATTTTTCTCGGCTCGTTGTAGTGTTGTACATCACTGCATTCTTGACGGTCGGAATTTTGTGTGACCGTGTGTATGTAACACAAGTTTGAGCCAAAATTCTGTCGGAAAAAAATTCACGTTTTTCTTGTTGGAATTTCCGATTCTGTGTACGCGGCATTAGAGGATCTGAGACCTTGCCTGGGCTATAGTCCACTAGTGCCTCCCCAAAAGGGAGTTCCAGCACTGTAGAGACCTAATGGCAAGAGCCAAATGTCTCTGAGAAATGTACATTAGTAACGAGACCTTATAAACATCTTTTTTTTGTCAAGATGTTTTTTGGCCCCACAAAAAGGCATATAGAGTATGGTGTCTGAATGTATGAAAAACAACATTAATGTTTTATCTGTTTTTGTTTTTTTTAGCGTTATTCTTTTATGACACTGTGGTTATTGTATATTTGATCACCTTTCTTATAATTTATCTTGACTCAGTAAAAGCTTTGTTAAAAAAATCCTAAACGTTCTGATGCTCGTTTTGAAATGTGGTAAGATTGCTGCTTGACACTGCCATCTTATCTTTGATATCAGTGGCACCAAGTAGAGAGGGAATCTTGACATCCCATCATTAAATTTCACAGGAGAACATGTTGGGAGTGGAGAAAGCATCAGTTGCCATAGAAACTACAACCACATGGCCAGTGACTGTGCAAAAATGAGAACAAAGCAAAGAGCGGCTGGTTGGAAAGAAACAGCAGACGGCTGCTTAGTTTAGGGAGTGGGCAACTGCATGGACAGAAGCAACACTTGTCTCCTCAGCAGATACTCTCACCTTCTGGGCCAGTATTCTATGAGGGCCTTGGGGCTGTAAAAAGAGCCCATGTGAGGCCATGTTGAGTACTGCAGCTGAGGGCTCTGATGCTTCAGGTGGGATGGAGCGCCAGTAGCTCAGCTAAGAAATCAAAATACCATATAATGCTTACAGGCAAAATGCAAGGCAAGGACATAACGTTTATCAAAAGGAAAACAGGTCATGTAAGCATTTATTTGTGCTTTTAACTCTGGTTTATTTATAAATAGTGTTAGGGTTAACAACCAGCCAGGCCCTGGTCCCCACAGCTAGACTTGTAGCAGATGAGGGCTGCAACTCAGCAGAAGTGCTCTGTCTTGCACTCCAGCCAGCTCCTGGGATGGGGGTGGAGATGCAGGGTTTTTCTGGCCTACTCTGGCTGCCCCTGGCACACAAGGTTCTAGCTTTCCTACTAGTACCAGTATCAGCTAGAGCTGACTGGAGGAAGCCTCCTGGCTTTGCCATGATTTCAGTGGGAGTGCACAACAGTGCAGATCCCAGTGTCATAGAGGATCTCATCATATATGCTCTGACTCTTGTCTGTGCAAACCCAAGCCTGTGACTCTGCAGTGGAGCCTCAGTTACAGACAGGAGTCCCATCTGGGCCTGGAGGAGGAAGAGTAGCTTGTTTGGCTGTGGGAAAAATAAACAGAAGCCCTCTGTGGCCACCAGGTTTAACTGTGCTGCGTTATACATGGTAGGTTGGCAGGGAAGCATGCAATCTAAGTTGTGACAGGAACCAATCGCTGCCTATTTTTGGGGAAACATTCAACAAGAATTTGATTAGGTGCTATGGTATACAACTGCCATTGTGTGCTATTGTATTTCTCTTCAATTTCAATGGATCAGCCCTACAGCTTCTTAGCATTATATGTTATGGATTTAAAGTGTAGCTATAGCCCAGACATTTCTTTTTTTGTCATGGATACAATAGGAAATATTGAGAATGGGGGTCGGCAAAAGGCCAATCGCAATCTCCCTGTTGATCATGGCCATGTTAAGGCATGGAAGGTTTTGGAAGAATTTGCTGGTTTCTGATCTCCCTAAGAGCCCATTCACACAGAGGCAACACGACTTCCAGCGCGACTTTGGGAAGAAACTTGGACACGACATGAGTATGAATCATCAGGCAACTTCAAGTTCCCTCCAGGACAGTACAAGAGAAATTCAAGTCGCCTCCAGGACAGGAGGCTTTCCAGTGGCCAATCAAACAACAATCAGCTCTGTGGGAGGGAGGGGTTTGCCTGAGAAAACAATTTTCTTTTCCTGTATTGTTGCTTCAGTTAAGACAGTGATCTGACTTTGGAGGCAACTTCCATTGAAATCAATGGGTACAAGTCGCCTAGAAGTCGGATTGAAGTAGTACAGGAACCTTTTCTGAAGTTGGAGCGACTTCAGTAGTGTACATTAAGACGGCTCTCATTCACTTCCATTGATTTTCTCAACAGCGCAACTTGGGACAACTTCAAGTCGGATCCCAAGTCGCCCCAGTGTGAACCAGCTCTAAAGCTAAAAAAAAAAAAATGTATCTACAGTATGAAAACAGGCTTATAGGGTCAATTGAGCTTCTCTTTCTAGGGTAACTGGAAGTAATGAATAATTTTCAAATGCTATAATTCCCAGTATTGTAAAATGTAACTTTAAAATGTAGGGTATGTTCTATCCTCACCCAAAGTATGACTAAATCCATTCAGACATAGGCCTCTTGAACACAGTACTGATGTTTTGAGCATTAGCATTTTTGGATGTATTTTTGGGCATTTATGTTGGGTGTATTTGGTACAAAATAACTGTTTTGCTTTTTTTCTCTACTGTTAAAAACATAGCACTTGCTTAGGCGCTTCTGTGTACCGTCATATTGTAAACAATGGGCTTAAATTTAGATCAGTGAAAAAAAATATATATGCGGTACTGAGCATTTTCAATGCGCAGTGTGCAAGAGGTCATACTCATGTTTATACAAAGCTACATGTTTTAAGCTAGTCTGAGTCCTGGACTGCCCTGTAAACATTGTAACAAAATAATAATAGTGTAGATATCCATGTGTCATACTTACGTTCTTGGTCTCTGCTCAAATCTTCCTTCATCTCGGGGTCCAGCTCTTCTGGTGATGTCCGACATCGATAGCCTTTCTTCTTCAGGATATGGCAGATCAGAAAACCAACAAGTCCTGTGAGGAAGAAGACTAAAACCAGCAGGAAGAGCATATAAGGGTTCTGCTGTTGATGTAGTTTCTCATCCTCTGTCTGGTGCTCTACCATGTTGATCTGTAAAATGAAAAGCAAATAGTCTTTTGAAAAGGAGCACTTATAGGATCAGAGGTCAGGACAAAAAAAACGGGCGATACAACCTTTTTGCTGACATTTTTAATAAACAAATAGAACAACATTTCAGTGGTAAGGTTAAAAGACCAAAAGTGTGCAAGAAGAGATGTTCATTGTTTGGTTTACATCATGGGTGCCCAACCAGTGGCTCAGGGGCCACATGTGGCCCGCGGAGCCCTCTGATGTGGCCCGCGACCTTCTGCTCTGTGATGGCTGGTTGGCAAGCCCAGATCGCAGATTGCCGATCCATCATCCGAGAGCATCAGTGTTGTGAATAAAGCCGGTGGTAGAGAAAGCAGCTGCAGAGCAGAGCCGCATAAGCTGCTGCTTCCTGTATAGCATCGCCTCCTGTCACAGACGAAGTGATACCAAATGTGGGCATATCTGTTCTGCAGTGGTTACTGGGCTGCTTTCAAACTGATCAGCAGATGCCCCGCCTACCTCCAATTGATCAGCAAAAAAAAAAACAGAAGAGGCTCCATCCCCTTCCGCATGGGTGGATCAGATCGAAGGGCCCATAGCGTAGAGTGGGCTGTGTCTGCTTTCGATATGCAGAGTGGACACAGACCTGTCATCCGCCCGCTCCACTCATTGTGGCCCACGACCGGTTACCAAGTCACTTACGTGGCCCTTGCTCTTCAAAAGCTTGGGCATCCTTGGTTTACATAAAGCAAAATGTAAAAAAAAAAAAAAATGAAACATAAACTAAAAAAAACAAAAGATGCTTGTTATAAGAACCCCCAGCAGTATTATTATATTTTTATTCATTTGTTGGATGATGTTCGAAGTGTTTTTAATGTTCTAGATATTTCATGGACAGGTGGGTTAAAGCAGTATTAAACCAAAAAGCAAACATTTATTATACTGCACCTTAAACACTAATGCCCTGTACACACGATCGGAATTTCCAATGGGATAAAATCCAGTGGAATTCCGTTCAAGCTGTCTTTCATACACACGGTATGGTGACGTAAAACACTACGACGAGCTGAGAAAAATTAAGTTCAATGCTTCCGAGCATGCGTCGACTTGATTCTGAGATTGCATGTTTTTTTCTCAGTTGGAGTTCCACACAGATGATCGGAATATCCATCGGAAAAAAATAAAACATGTTCTATTTCTAAACTCCAACGGAAAAAAGTCAGATGGGGCCCACACATGATCGGAATATCCAATGAAAAAATTCCATCGGACTTGATGGCTGTGTTCGTTTTCTTTTTTAGGATTTTTTTTCTATTTTCATCTGTTATTTTTTAGAAGAACAAGCTCTCTTGAAAATGTATCAGTTACAGGGATAAACCATTTAACACTGGTGGTGGTGCTTACTATGGTCAGCTTTTCTTATAGTTCTGGTAAGTGCTTATACAGTATTAGTTGGTGTTTTGGCTTCATTTGTTAGTATATCTAAATTGTAAGTACATCTAACACTCCTCTCCCCCCAGACTGACAATGCTGATGATTAATGGAGCCCCCTGTGTTCCTTCATGCAGAGCTAGGCCCCTTTCACACGGTCGGACTCAGGTCCGCCTGTCATTTTTCTCGGCGGACCTAAACGGAAGCTACATGCAAGCCTGGAGCATTGGATGTCAGCGATGACATGTCCGCTGACATCCGACCCAATCCCATCTGCTAAAATCAGCTTATGGCTATCACCATCCGTCCATATCGGATCGGGTGAGATCTGATGAATAACGGAAATGATGTCCGTTTTCATCAGATCTCTCCATAGGATACAGCGGCGCTCAACAAGCCCCTCCCTGCTCAGTGAGCAGAGAGGAACCTGTCATCCGCCAGCTCAGCGGAGATCAGCGGAAAGATCTCCCGCTGAGCTGGCGGACTCCGTAGTGATGGAGTCGCCTCGTCTGAATGAAGCCTAAAGTTACTCTAATACAGCAAGTGCGTTAATGGGCAGGTGAAAATAGAGGGGAAAAGCCTACAAAAAGAGAACTGATGCAGCCACCACATCTAATGATTGGTAAGCTGCAATACATATAACATTTTTGGTTTTGGGTTTAATACCGCTTTAAAGTGGTATTAAAGGTTTGTTTAAAAAAATAAAATACAAATTGTATATTTACCTGCTTTGTGCAGTGGTTTCGCACAGAGCAGCTCTCTTCTTTTTGGGTACTCTGCCAGCACTCCTGGCTCTTCCCCCTCAAGCAGTGCCCCCAGAGAAAGCAATTTGCCCTGGGGGCACCGCTGTTTGCTTGCTCCCGAGCCACTGCTCTATGCGTCCATAAGACACATAGAGCTGCGGCTCGGCCCTGCCCCCCACTCTCTCCTCATTGGCTCACTGACTGTAATTGACAGAAGTGGGAGCAAATGGGTTCTCGCTGTTGTCTCAGCCAATGAGGAGGGAGAGTCCTGGGACAACCGAGGCTATTGTGAACATCGCTAGATCGGAGGGAGTTTAGGTAAAGTTTGGGGGGTGCTGCACACAGAAGGTTTTTTACCTTCATGCATAGAATAGAAGGGTAAAAATCTTCAGCCTTTACAACCACATTAAGTGTTAGAACTTTGCACGAGTGGAAATAATTGCTAGCAATCACTTAAGAAGTGTGCCTCTAATCAAAAATGTGGACGTTATGGATGCAGTGTGGAAGGGTTATACGCTATGTTTGGTTTTTATTGCTGGGAAGCTTCCTCCTCTGTTGGTCCAAATTACATATTTGCTCTCTATCCTGAAACATCCCCCACTGCAGCTGGGGGGAGAAGAAAAGAGTGAAGCCAGCAGCACTGCAGGGCGGGGGGCCAACAAGGGGGGAGCCCGGGCAGTAGGGGGAATTGGCACCACACATAGTGATTAGAGTGTGCCCAGGCACACCCCCTGCGCTGCCTATGGTCAACAGCATACTCTTTTTTTAGGAATTCCAAAATTTTACAGTTTTCTCCATAACTGGAGTGTAACGGTCACCACTGTTTACGATATCCCCATTCCATCAACCATGACAGCTTTTCTGAGACTCCAACCGTCCAACAGACACGATCCATTCCATTCCCCAGAATAACCGAGACTCACACAGCTCTGATACTGGTTTCAAAATGTATGAACTATTTTAATGGTTTCTTAGCTTTCTTATATATACAGTACAACATGTTTCAGTTAATCACAGGGACAAAGAACTCTCCACCCACACATCACACAATGGGGCTTCAATCACATTCTTTTAGACAATGACATTCAGTTGAGTTAATTATCCCCCAGACGTCCCATCTCTGCATTAGAGGGGTTAATTACTACAGCTTGACAAGTCACATTCCACATATAAAACAGTATTAGCATACATAATGAGAGGTCTTAGGAGCCAGGCTGACTTAACACCTAAAAGCTAGACATCTGATCTTTATGGACTGAATTAGTATCTCACAATGGAATGTCTAGGAGCAGCCCCAATTAACACCTTAAAAGCATGTGTCCTCACATTGAATGAAAACACTCCACTGACCTGGTGGGGTCAGAATAACCACTTGTAATATCTCAAGATATCCTGCACATGAATTATCAGTAATGTCCCATCTCATGTAATTTATAATTAATATTTCCCAATCACCCTATGCCCAAAAGGGGCACAGGATGACCCTAGACCCAAGAGTCATTAGTGACGCTGGCACAGGAGTACCCCTCATCCTTCAAAAGTCTCTGGGTGTCATGGGTCATTCTGTTACACGAAGGTCAGGAGAAATCTTCCAACGGCCACAACAGTTCCAGTGACAACTGTCTAATAGAGGATTTCATTTCACTTCAGAGAGATTTACGCACTTTTCTAAGACAGGAAGTGAAATCTCACAAATTTTGCAGACAGGAAAAAATTGATTTGTATCCCCTTCCTTTCAAGAACAGAATTTTTGACCTGAACAAAGGTGACACTTATTCTACAGAACAATTATATCTACATCTATCTTTCCAAACCTTAACCCGACCATTTTAAAAATAGCTTGAAGAATCATCGCTGACCCATTTAATGAATGCAGCACAAAATGTTTTATGATTCTCAGCCATAAACTATTGTTCACATAAAACGAGAAAGACTTCAAAGGTTTCCCCTGCTCATTCGCATTATCCCTCTCTGCTGCGGATGTTAACCACCAAATTATGTATTTCCGCTGGAGAAGAATGGAGTGTTTCATAATCCATATTGTGTCTACGCACAAAAAAAGAAAATGTATTCAGAGAATAATTATTTAATGACAGCGTAGCTGGAATATGCTTTGTCAACGAGGACATTGTATTCTTCAGAGTCTCATGCAAAGGTTAACTCCAACCAACTTCAAAATCTGCTCACCTGCTATCTAAAATCAGGAAAACTGCTGCTGTCATTACATCTTTCTATAATCAGTGGTTCCCAAAGTTCTCTGGTCTGCAGACTATAATTAATTAGGTCAAATACTGTATGTTATGGACCATACTAGTTCTACATCCATTTCTTAATTTTATCGGTGGATGGGGCTAACTGTTATTGTTTTGTTCCTCTTCTTGCTGGCTTAATATTTCTACAATGGCTCACAAAACTTTATAACTTTGTAATTTTTGTGCTACTTTCCTTGAAATTTTCATTTACAGTTCTTACTATTCTGTTCCAAATGTGGTACAACACACGCTGGTCAAAATGGCTTCCTTGTCTTCAAATATTTCTGCCCTTCCTTACCCAATCCAAACAAAGGTCTCCGGAAGATGGCACAGTGGAATGACTACTTCATCTATCTGGTTTCTCTTGTAGAGTTTGCCAGCAGCTGACTAGAATGGCACGGCACCCTAGCAATTTACAATATAGTGAAAATGTAGGGGAGAAGTGGGCCTTTTATCAGCAAATGTCATTGATGATGCCTTGCACATGCAAGAAAGCACATTGCTATACTTAGTACTATAATGCCCAGTACACATGTACGGGATTCCCGGCGGTAAAAAGTCCGCCGGGAATTCCGAGGGGAAAACCGAGAACCTGCTCGGTAAGTTTTTCCCCTACACATGAGAGGTTTTCCAGACAGGAAAACTGCGATGGAGCTTTGGTCGGGAGTCCCGGCCGTGTGCATGCTCCATCGCAGTTTTTCACATAGGAAAACTGCCGGGAAAAAGACAGACGGGAATCCCGGGGAAAAAAAAAACAAAGCTGGTTCTCTTTTTTTTCTGACAGTTTTCCTGTCGGTAAAACTGCGATGGAGCATATACACAAAAGCTCTCATGGCAGTTTTCTCGACGGGAAAACCGGTCTTCTGTATGAGGCATAGAGCTTGTTGTGCCCATCCACTACCCACATTGCTTCCTATGGCATAGCTTTAAATTGTAGCTAAGGACCAACCTCAGTTTGAGAAACTGTCCATAATGTAGAACAAACAGATAACTGTACACTCAAGCTGAGAACACACAAACAGCCTCCTGCACTTATGATGCGTACACAAGGTCGTTTTTTGTGATGAGATAAAACAACGTTTTTTATCATGAAACAAAACAACGTTTTTCAAACTTCATTTAAAAAAACTACCTTGCCTACACACCATCGTTTTTTCAAAATGCTCTAACAAAGCGCGGTTACGTACAACACGTACGACGGCACTCTGTTCCATTCAAGCTCCCGTCTCATAACTTGCTTCTGAGCATGCGCGGGTTTAAAACGTTGTTTAAAATGTCGTTTTAGCCCACACACGATCATTTTTTATGACACAAAAAACGTCATTTTGAAAAACGACATAAAAAATTTAAGCATGTTCGATTTTTTTTTTTGTCGTTTTTCAGAAGACATACAACGACGTTTTCCCCACACACGGTCATTTTAAATGACGTTTTTAAAAAAATCTTTTTTTTTTTCATCACAAAAAGCGACCGTGTGTACGCGGCATTAGACGTGGCTCTCAATTGTTGCAGGCAGTAAGTATGTCAATCTGGTTTGCACGAATATGCTACGCTTTAGTGCCCTCTCAAGACTGGGGTAGTTTACACATACTGCAACCATAAAGCAAACAAAGGGTGCAGCAGCCTAGTGCAATAAAGCCCTCTGAGGAGGAGGGTAAGTCCCTCAAAACGCATTAACCTTTAGGACCCAGATTGTCCCTCTACGTGATGAGACGTTTTGAGAGGTTTAAGAAAGTTTTTTCTGACAAGTTTATACTTATGTTGATTTGTGAGTATATCACTTAATTTTTTTTTTACACTAATAAAGGATTTTTAAAAGTAACGCACTAGGCTGGTGTGTCCTTTGTTTGGTCTATGGTCACTCAAGCTGAGAAAACTAATGTTAACTATGGACCTTTGTATATGTGAAAGCCAAATTTAGTTGTGATAAAATCTCAACACTCATGTCTAAGGCCCCGTACACACGTCCAAGGAATTCGACCGGCAAAACTCATTGTTTTGCTCGTGGAGTTCTGTGTGAAGCCGCCGAGGATCTCGGCGAGCCAACTTTCCTCATTGAACAACGAGGAAATAGAGAACATGTTCTCTATTTGGCTCGACTAGGAACTCGTCGGCTTCCTCGGCCGTAAGTGTAAACACGGCCAGGTTTCTCGGCAGAATTCAGCTCCGATCGAGTTTCTGGCTGAATTCTGCCGAGAAACTCGGTCGTGTGTACGGGGCCTCAGAGATACACAAAAAGCCAATGACTGACAGAACCCACTGGTTGTCATATATCAGGTGTTGGCCTTGTGCTCTGATGCACTGCAAGTACTGTAAATGCAACCTTGTCCTTGTTGCCTTTGTTAGGAGAAATAGACAAATGGTAAGAAATCAAGACTTTGGGGCTGATGCGCTTTTACTGATCTAGGATAAAGTCTGTGGGTGGATCCTGGAGAGTTTTGTTATGTATGTTCCACATAAAGTAATAAGAACCTTTGCAAATGGATTACCCCTGGAGAGCTTCTTATATGGTATATCAATTTAAAAGGAACCTTTACATTTTAAACACAACATACTATGGTAAGGAAACTTTTAGATTCCACAGCTTAAATCCATGAACAGTCTAAACTGAACTGCTTATTCTGCCACCTTGGAGAATCGGATTAGGTCAAGTGGATTAAAAGTAACAATAAAGGTGATAAATACCAAACATTATATTAATATACTGTAAGTCTGATTGTTGAAGCTTATTAACTTCTTGAGGCCCGCGCTATAGCCGAATGATGGCTTCAGCGCAGACCTGAAAATCCAGGAGGACGTCAAGTGACGTCCGCCCCTTTGCTCGTTCCCGAGTGCGCAGCGGGGAAATTCTGTGCTGGTCGTGTCCTTTGGACACAGCAAATCACAGATCGCAGTGAATGGCCAATCAGAGTGGCCGTTTGCTATGCAATCTGTGTGGCCAATGAGAGATGATCTCAAATGTAAACATATGAGATCATCTCTCATTGTCGGCTCGCACAGAGACAGCGTCCTGTCAGGGAGAGAGGAGACCGATCTGTGTCTCTTGTACATAGGGACACAGATCGGTCACCTCCCCAGTCAGTCCCCCTCCCCCACAGTTAGAACACTATGCAGGGTACACATTTAACCCCTTCCTCACCCCCTAGTGTTAACTCCTTCAATGCCAGTCACATTTATACAGTAATTAGTGCATATTTATAGCACTGATCGCAGTATAAATGTGAATTGTGCCAAAAATGTGTCAAAAGTGTCCGCCATAATGTCGCAATAATAAAAAATAATAATTCTGTCCCCTATTTTGTAGGCGCTATAACTTTTGCGCAAACCAGTCGCTTATTGCGATTTTTTTTTTATTTTTTTACCAAAAATATGTAGAAGAATATGTACCGGCCTAAACTGACAATTTTTTTTTTTTTTAATTGGGCTATTTATTATAGCAACAAGTAAAAAATATTGTATTTTTTTTTCAAAATTGTTGCTCTTTTTTGTCTATAGCGCAAAAAAAAAAAAAAAAACGCAGAGGTGATCAAATACCACCAAAAGAAAGCTCTACTTGTGGGGAAAAAAGGACGTCAATTTTGTTTGGGAGCCACGTCGCATGACCGCGCAATTGTTAGTTAAAGCGACGCAGTGCCGGAAGCTGAAATTTCACCTGGGCAGGAGGGTGGTATGTGTGCCCACTGCCCAGTAAGCAAGTGGTTAAAAAACATTGCAATCCACAGATATTACTCATCAGCCTTCCAAAGCCACCCAAACCCAAGAGTTCCTCACACAAGTTCTTTCCCATAAGACGTTCACTCAGTGAGCTTTGGCCTCTCTAGCAAATTGAAGGTAGGAACCCCCACCCCACACAAAATGAATACCTCAAAAAGTTGATTGATTATTTTTTATATATATTCTATAAAAGCCATTTTTTTATTACCTGCTTATAGTTGGGTCCTAACCTGCAAGAATCATCCTCTGGGATGGCTTTCTTTCTTTATTAATGTATTCAACATATGGTAAGACAAAGCTAGAAATCAGCAGGGAACCAAAGTTTTTTTATAGCTTAAGTATGTGAAATGTATTTGTTCTTTTTTTTTTGTAAGGGACATTCTGTGTTTTATCTGAAAAATTTAGCTCAGTTGTATATCTAAGCCATCTGTTTAATGTATAATACAGAGACAAAAAAATTTAGCTGCCTAAGCCGCAGCAGAGTGTATTTACTGTTCACAATTGTAATTTTCCACAGATAATTGCACAGTTGTAAAAATAACACGTTCCTTAAGCATTTGTCTTTCAATAATGCATATGGCCATTTTAAACATATTTTTAATTCAATTAGCTATGAAAGCAGTTGTTGAGCAAAGTCTATTAACCACAATGGCACAATTTTCCATCAGTGTGGTGAGATTAGACTGCAACAAAAGCATGGACAGATAATGCAATCCATGTTCATACCAATGCTCCCACTGTGTAGCCAAGGGTATGCTTAGGGATGATGAGGCAAGGAAACTGCAGTTTAGTGAGTGAGATGTGTGTACTATCTCTGATAATTAAGGGCAACGCACCAGTTCAGCAGGTTCATTCGGCATGTTTTTGTTTTAAAGGCAGTGGTGTTTCTTAGGGCAGTTGGCTATAGTTTAACACTGTGGGTATTTATAGAGATATGGACTTGGCAAACAGACTGGCTTGATTTGAGGTTTCTAAGTGTCGACAGAGAGCTATGACCAACCTTACCCCTGCAAGTGGAGATTTACTAAAACTTGTGCACTCAAAATCTGGTGCAGCTGTGTATGGTAAAAAAAAACGGGTGAACAAATATCTGCGCTTACTTAAAAGTAAAAAAGTGCAGAGCAGCTAGCACAGTTTGTAGATAAGCAAACAAAAACAATATAAGAAGGAGAATTAATCCAAATATACAATGTATGTGATATAAAGTCCACAAAATCTATATTCAAATAAACAATGTAAAAAGTCAGTGAAAAATATGTTCATCAATGGAATGAAGATATAGGACCTCCACCGAAGATTTAATGTGCAGATACGGAAAAAAACACCACACCACCGTGCAAACAATCCGCTTACCAGAACCAAATTAGTTATGGGCATGTAATCAAATAACGTGCAGGTCAGTGGCTGTCGCACTTCAGCAGAATATACAGGTGAGGACGATAATCCACAGGCAGCATCAATGATGGAAAGACATCTCAAATGTTACGGAAGGTCCAAAAAGCATGCATTGCGCTCATCACCACATATATGATCATAAAATGCAGAGAAAAAACAGCAAATAGTGAAGCCTGTATGTAAAATCCATATAAATGTATTGTATGGTACTTACAAACAGACAGGTAAAACAGGCATCAAAGAATGTAAAAAAACTCTGTGGCTCATAGCGTGCTTGTGTCGGTCAGCCTGTCAGCTGTGTATGGTAGCCAATCAGCTTCTAATGTCAGCTTGTTAAATTAAGCTTTTACAATAAAACCTGGAAGCTGATTGGTTTCTATGCAGAGCTGTACCAGACTTTGCACTCTCTAGTTTTAGTACATAACCTAACACAATAAAGTAAAAATGTGTTACTAATATCCTTGGCACCTATATTGCACTATAACTATAGTCCACTAGCTCACTGAAATGCAGTGTTCATCAAGTACCAAGATACATTGTATGCAAAACCAGGGAAAGAACCTGCTTTCTGAATGGTCTTGCATTCTTCAGGGACCTGTATGTGTCCCAGAAGGCTGCAGTGGGGGTTGGAGGGGACGAACGTCATCATAGATCGCAGCGCAGATCGGAGCAGGAAGTGGGAGCAGGTACCTGTCAAAACTAAGTACCCGCCCCCCTCCAAAAAGTGCCGAATGTGGCAGTGGAAGTTGCAAACAAGTGGAGCTTCCCCCTTTGGGTGGAGCTCAGCTTTAACAAGATCCAAGTAGTTTGACTTAAAAAAACATTACACAGGGGCGTTGCCTGGACATGGCAGAGTGAAGCTGCTTTTCTCTAAAGCTCCTAACCCCAACCCTCAATTAGCGGCAAAAAGACATCTCAAATTCGGTATGAACTCAGCCAAAAGAGCAGCAATGAAGGGGACCCCCACTGGCAAGACCACGGGCGAAATCCACCGTTACTTTAAACTCTTTCAGGAGATCGCCCCTGGAGCCAGAGCTGCAGCACCACGAGACCTGACACGCGGAGCCGCACAGAGGGCCCAAGCTTATGATGCTGGCTCTCTTTCAACTAATACCCCCGCCTTACTCGTACACTCCCTGCTGGCATTACAGGACCAACTTCCAGACGCAATGTCCTCCCACCAACCATTGGATACCAACATAATGGATCAGGACATTGGGGCACTACTGCAAGCCTTACCTACCCAGTCCGACATTGCAGCCCTCCCACCCGGTCTGACATTGAGACCCTCAACCTCCGTTTGGAGGAAACCTATAGACGGGACACACAGGAGGTGAGGGGGGAGATCTCCAATATAGCAGATCGGATGACCACCAGAGAGGCGTCGGTCACATCGCTGGGGGGCCCGGCACTGTCTTTCTCTGATGTATGTATGTATTACAGGGGGAGGGACTGAGCATTCCCTCTGACATCTGTCGGGCGGTCACATGATCTCCTTCTGTCATACAAACATCAGAGGAAGACAGCGCCGGCCGGTCAAATGACCGCTGATCGGGGATAAAAAAAAACGGTATTTATAAGAAGAATTTTGGAAAATGGCATATAGTATATACCTTATGTAATCCTAGCAGTGGGGCTGGCAGTGATTGGGAGCAGTAATGTGTGAGCTGCTCGGAACAGTGATAGAATGGGAGGGGAGGGGTGGCTCACACACAGAGCTGACAGACAGAGAGAGGAGGGGGGAGGACACAGGAGCAGAGAGGAGAGCTGCAGATGACGGAGGCACGTAAACTGACCATGGTGTCAGGGCTCAGCAGCCCTGATACACCGTGGTCAGTTTACAGAGGGGAGGGCAGAAACTGGCAGAATCAACCAGGTATTACAGTTGTTACAGGGGGCCAAATCACACAGCACAAGCACTGTGCTGTATAACATGCTTTAACCACTAGCCAATTAGCCGCCGTAGTTATACCGTGGCAGGTTGGCTCTTCTGGGCAAATCGCCGTAGCTGTACATCAGCCCTTTAAAAAGCATTAGCAGGCGCGTGACATAGGAGCTGATGCACGTGCCCGGGGGGGGGGGGGGGCCCAATGTCAATGTAAACAGATAGATCCCATTCTGTCAGGGAGAGGAGAGAGATCTGCTGTTTCTAGTGATTAGAAACAGCATGTCTCTCTACTCTCAGTAACTTTATCTGCCTATAGCGCGCTGTTTCTGAGTCGATCCCCGCTTCCTGCGGTGTGTTTGAACGCCGCCGACATATACCGAGCTCCTCTCGCATAAAGGCTAGGAGGCGGCACAGGGCGTGACCGCGAGTGGAGCCGGGGTTTTTATCTTAATGCACAGAATGCACACTTCCAGACCTCATTTCCGGATAGCTGCCATAACCCTGGGATCTTTTTAAACAGCAGGCGGTCCGCTTTCACATAAAAGTGGTCTCAGCAGCGGATTCACCACAAGATCACTTTTATGGTCAGCGGGAGAGATGCCCCCCCCTCCCCGGCTACGTTCTGGTGGTCTCTGGCACTTACAGGAGCTGTTGGAAGCGTTGTGGATTATTTTGTCCTGTGGCCTGATGGGCAGGAAGTCGAGTGGGGGCCATCGTGCCCTTCTCTATGCCTTTGGAGAACCAGAGCAACGTCAAACGTCACTTTCACCCAACGGCCTTAGAGATCATTTTCATTTTTTTTAAAGACATATTTTTTTTATTGCTTTTAAGTATATATGTTAGATGATCTGAGGTCTTTTTGACCCCAGAGCTCTTTTTTTCTATTACAAGGGATGTAAACAACAAATACATTCTTTCCAAATCAGACAATGTGATTGTCTGGATTTGTTTCCACATTTTACCTCTCATAGTTTAGGTATACCTATGATGACAATTACAGGCCTCTCTCATCTTTTTAAGTGGGAGAACTTGCACAATTGGTGGCTGACTAAATACTTTTTTGCCCCACTGTATTTGTGTCTTGTTACTTACTGACATTTGGGGATTCATGTGAACTTTTTTGGAATTTTAGATGTTTTTATGGGTTAGAGTAACATTGTATTATTTGATATATATAATATTTATGAACTGTCTTTTTTGTATCCAATAAAATTTGTATTGCATTTAAAGTGTTACTAAACCCAGGACCCTGTATTCAATATATGTGGTCTCAATTATTTTAGTAAATATAAACTGCTAAGTGGGAAGGCTCCCACTCCTCCATGGCTCCTTCTTACTTCTACAACTTCTGTAGTTGTGGCGGGCACCATCAGGGGGGACTGTCCACCCATTTCAGCCAGGTACTTGCCAGCATTGTGGGGGCCGCCCGCTTCTCCTCTCTGGCTCACACTGTGTGGGGGTCCCTCCATCCACCCTCCCGCTCCTCCGGGCATATTCTGTGAGAGGGGGGCCATCCGTTCTCCCTCTCACTCCTCCGTGCACCCACGGTGTCGTCCACGTGGTGCAGGGCTCCATGGAGACCGCCCGCCCGTTCCTCCCGCCCCCCCCAGTTTGCTCAGTCTCCGGACAGGTACGCATTGGCTGTCCGGAGGGAGGGGCAGGGTCTTGCATGATAGTCAGGCTCCTTGGGGTCATGGTTCAAGAGGAGGGGGGTGCAGTCCAGCAAGGGGGGCGGTTGGTGGGGTGTCATTGCATGTTCTTGCCTCACGTTGTTCATGGCACAGCGTTTCTGTCAGTAGTATGTTTCTGTCATAGCGGTTCTGTCAGTAGTATGTTTCTGTCATAGCGGTTCTGTCAGCAGTTTGTTTTTGTCATAGCGGTTCTGTCAGTAGTATGTTTCTGTCATAGCGGTTCTGTCAGTAGTATGTTTCTGTCATAGCGGTTCTGTCAGTAGTATGGTTCTGTCAGTAGTATGTTTCTGTCATATCGGTTCTGTCAGTAGTATGTTTCTGTCTTAGCGGTTCTGTCAGCAGTATGTTTCTGTTGTAGCGGTTCTGTCAGCAGTATGTTTCTGTCATAGCGTTTCGGTCAGTATTTAGTCTTCTGTCATAGCCTGTTCTGTCAGTGTTTCGGTCAGCTGCGTGTTCTGTCAGGAGTATGTTTCTGTCATAGCGTTTTTGTCAGCAGCGTGTTTTTGTCGTAACGGTTATGCCAGTATCATGTTTCCTGTCATAGCATGTTCTGTCATAGCGATTCTGTCAGCGTCACGTCTCTGTTAGCGTCACGTCTCTGTCAGCGTCACGTCTCTGTCGTAGCATGTTCTGTCGTAGCATGTTCTGTCATTAGTATTTCTGTGTCTCAGCATCTCAGGCTTTGGCGTGTTTCTGTCATGGCGTGTTTCTGTCAGTACGTCGGTGTCACGCAGGTTCAGCTCTTACCGGTAGCCGGTTCATCTTCATGTCTCATCATATTTCATAGGTTTTGCTTCCTGGTCCAGTTGGCTAGGGCTCACATCTCGGGATCTGTCACGTCTACAGATGCATTTGTGCTGAGGTCATCGTTGTCCAGATGTTTGTGGACTTCAATCTTCTCGCCTGTCACGTCAAGTCTTACTCTGCATTGCATTTCATTTCAGTTCACCTGCAGGACCACCCACCATGGTCTGTGGGTACACGGGTCCTCAGTGTTTCTGTTGCGCAGCAGATCACTTGCGCTCACTCGTTATTCACCGGGGGGGGGGGGGGCGTCAGGTTCATTCACATGCTGGGTTCTCTCCATCACTGCATGTCTTCATACTTGGGTAGGCACAGTGGGGGTTGTGTTTTCCGTCGTAGTGTGTTCTACTCCAGCGTGTGTTGATCGTAGCTGTTGGTTCTATGCAGTCACGGTGCACACGTATAGCCTTGTAGCTTCTTTTGTTTTCTTTGTCTCGTCATACCTTTCCTTCATGTTCTTGCATTACGGGTATAGTCAGTCAGGGTGCGCATCTCAGGATCTGTCACGTCTACAGATCCATACGGGCTGAGGTTTTCGTTTTTTAATGATTGTTGACCACAATCTTCTCGCCTGTATACCATACGTCATACGTGCACATTCATTCTTACGCCTACATCTACCCACCACGGTCTGTGGGTACATCGGCCCTGAGTGTTTCATTTTTAATTACCTGTTTCTGCGTGGCAGGTTACTCGGGCTCATGTACTTTATACACTTATCACGTACACTTGGGTGGGATCTGTCAAGCACTGTGCTGTCATTTATGATTTAACCAGTTCTGGATGGCCACATGTACATTTACTGTGGCAGGGCGGCCCAGCTGCGCAAAATCACGTTTAGGTACATGACTTGCACCCACGCGCCCCTGTCGTCACCGGCGCGATCCGATTCAGTTCAGAACTGATTACTCAAAAGGTCCAGGGCAATGATTCAAAGCCTGGACCTGCTGATCAGTTCCAGTCAATGGACAAACTTCCTATGCCTGTGTAATGTAACACAGGCACAGGAAGTGATGTGATCTCCCTTCCTGGAGCCCTTTCGGTTCCAGCGTGTGGGAGAGAAGCATCTCACATATTTTCGCCCCCTGATCGCCCCACCCAGTTAATCCTTTCACTCCCTGTTACAGTGTCACCAAGTGCAGTTTACTGATCAATGCATTAGTGTCACTTGTGACACTAATCAACATTAGGGCAGTTACGGGTAGGCCCTGATAGGTTTAGGGTACCCCCATATATCCCCTAAATAAAGGCTTAACCCCTTGATCACCCCCCAGTTAACCCTTTCACTAGCGCTTTGCAGGTACGCCATTCAGCTGCAGCACAGGTTTATTTATTTTGATAGCAACAGGGTTTGCACTCACAATACATAAATCTGTGACTCCATTGCTGTAGGAGGTGATTTAGCCACCACAGTTAAAAAAAAAAAAAAAAAGCATATATGCCGAAGCATAGGGACAGGAGTGGACATTAGGGGTGGATTGCCCCTATGCTTCAGTATATATTTTTTAGTCTGGCACAAAAAAAAAGCTGTATCATTGATACAGTACTTTGATTTTGTTACCATTGTTTGCTTTTGAGGTACGCCATTCAGCTGCAGCACGGATTTATTTATTTTGACAGCAACAGGGTTTGCTCTGACGGTACATAAATCTGTGACTCCAGTGTTGTAGGAGGTGATTTCATCACCACAGTTGATTGGACCAGAAGGGCTCCAATCATCTCTATAGCCTAAGAAACTGGAAGCTACGCGCATTTCATGACGTCGGTTTCGCCAGATATAAACAGCACCATTGGGAAATTGGTGTGATAAGATGCTTTCCCAATCTTAGTGTGGTCAGATGCTTTAAAGGCTGAGGAGAGATCTAATATTTTTATTCTTACATTTTTCAAAAAAGAGTTCCTGTCACTACCTATTGCTATCATAGGGTATATTTACATTCCATGTGATAACAATAAAAATTATTAAACAAATGAAAGAAACAGTGTAAAAATAAAATAAAGCAAAATAAAAAAAAATGTAATAAATGAAAGCACCCCTGTCCCTCCGTGCTCACGTGCAAAGGCGAACACAAGCATCGGTCTCATGTAAACAGAAATTGCACCATGCATGTGAGGTATCACCGCGAATGTTAGATGGAGGGCAGTTATTCTAGCAGTAGACCTCCTCTGAAAAGCTAAAGTGGTAACCTGTAAAGGCTTTTAAAAATGTATGTAGTTTGTCACCACTATACACTTGTGCAGAATTTTAAAGCATGTCGTGTTTGGTATCTATTTACTCGGCATAAGATCATCATTTATATTTTACAAATCATTTAGGCAATATAGTGTGTTTTTGTGCATTAAAATAAAAAACATTTTTTTCCCCAGAAAATTGCGTTTGAAAAATCGCTGCACCAATACTGCGTAATTTTTTTTTTGCCAAGGCCACCATATATATATATAATATTTGTTTATTATTTTACTTTCTAGCAAAAAAATAATAATTTTTTATGTAAACAAAAAGTGTCAGAAAGTGCTCGGTCTTCAAGTGGTTAGAAGAGTGGGTGATGTGTGGCATAAGCTTCTAATGTTGGGCATAAAATGTCAGGACAAAACCACCCCAAATGTTCCCTTTTTGGAAAATAGACACCCCAAGCTATTTGCTGATAGGCATGTTGAGTCCATGGAATATTTAAGATTTTGCCACAAGTTTTGGGAAAATTACAATGTTGTCACTAAATGATATATTGCTCACGCATGGCATGTGTATATGTGAAATGACAACCCAAAATACATTCTGTTGCTTCTCCTGAGTATGGGGATACCACATGTGTGAGACTTTTTGGCAGTCTAGCCGCGTACAGGACCCCAAAAAACAATTACTGCTTGCAGGCTTTCTAAGGGGTAGTAGGGAGTAGTGAGGGGTGTAGCAAGATGGCGGCGATGGAACGTCACTTCCTATATAAATTCTGACGGGTCACCTAATCTGATGAAACACAGACAAAGTAATGAAAAAGGAAGGGAAGAGATGTGTTTCCATCGCAATAGCACTCCCACATTTGTGATGCAGCACAGAAGAAATGATAAGGCATGGACTGTGACCTAGACCAATAAATTGTCTGTTCCTTTAGTGAATATGGACAAGCTAGATGAATGAATACTGTTAAAGTCTACACAAGACTTGAGAACAGTGGCGGCTAGTGCTCAAAATTTTTGGGGGGGACACAAACAAACAATCTGAAAAATTCTGGGGAAAAACATAAATTGCAGCCTCACTGTGCCCATCAATTGCAGACACTGTGCCCATCAAACGCAGCCACTGTGCCCATCAAACGCAGCCACTGTGCCCATCAAACACAGCCACTGTGCCTATCAAACACAGCCACTGTGCCCATCGAATGCTGCCACTGTGCCCATCGAATGCTGCCACTGTGCCCATCAAATGCTGCCACTGTACCCATCAAATGTAACCACTGTGCCATCGAATACAGCCACTGTGCCCATCAAATGCTGCCACTGTGCCATTGAATGCCGCCACTGTGACCCTCCCGCCCGCTTTCCATCTGCCCGGCACTTACCCTGTCTCATGTGGCAGCGGGTGTCATCGGCGAGTGGTGTCCTCCATGCGTCTCCTCCCGTCCTCTCCTCCTGATAGGCGTCCAATCACAGCGCCTATTATTTAAGCCAAACAGACCCGAGCACCTGATTGGCGGAGAGGCGGTTCAGTGTTAGAAAAGCGAATATTCATTAGGTTTTCTGGGTGGACTGCGAGCGCCAAGCATGACACTCGAAGTTCACCTATTTTTAAGCCTATTAGAGCCTATGGCTTTAATCAGGTGCTTCAAAAACACCCCCCGCCAAGACTTGAAAATTGCTGCTCATAGACACTCTCCATCCAATCTAACAGAGCTTGAGCTATTTTGCAAAGAAGAATGGGCAAAAATGTCACTCTCTAGAAGTGCAAAGCTGGTAGAGACATCCCCAAAAAGACTTGCAGCTGTAATTGCAGCAAAAGGTGGTTCTACAAAGTATTGACTGGGGGGGGGGGGGGGGGGCTGAATACAAATGCACACCACGCTTTTCACATATTTATCTGTAAAGAAAATTGAAAACCATTTATCATTTTCTTTCCACTTTACAATTATGTGCCACTTTGTGTTGGTCTATCACATAAAATCCCAATAAAACACATTTTTGGTTGTAACAGTTAATTCAGCCTATTCATCTCAAACGGCTCTGCTGTATGTGTCTGATACTTTTGCACAAATCCAACTACATCGCAGCTAATGTCCATTTTAAGTTTCTGCCTTTAAGAGCAGCTGATCTGGATGCTAAACTAGACATATATTAAATTATCTAGGAGCGTGCATAATAACCTCTAAATGGTATGGATCAGGATGCACTCAGGTTTGGCTACTCAGTACTTGAAATACTGATATCTAATTTGCAGATGAGGCTTATTGGATTCAGAATCTTACCTGCACAAAACCTTTGTAATTCATATAAATCAGTAATTAAAGAGATGAGCTGCCAGCTCTGGCCTGGAGATGATCCATCTAGAAAAAGATAAACATGACGGGATCCTGTTTGACTTTGGACATAGCAGATCCAGGTAAGTCACCTAATGCCTCATACACACTATCGGAATTTCCGATGGAAAAAGTCAGACAGCGTGTATGCCCATCTGAGTTTTTCCATCCGATATTCCGAGGAATTCCGTTGGAGTTCACATAGATAACATGTTCTCTTTTCCTCCGATGGAATTCCTTCAGAATTCCGATGTGAGTTTGGTCGGGCTAAAGCCTAATCGTGTGTACAGGGCATAAGAAGTATGGGTTTTCCTCTGAGGAATAATAAAAAAAAACTAGATTTTTACATTTTGGATAAAGGGCCAGGATTTTGGTCTTGCAAAGTCAATAATAATATCTTAGTTCTTGTGGTGGGCAGCACAGTAGCAATGTGTTTTACACTCCTGCAAAGCAATTTGCAGGACATGCATAACATTTCCCTTTACCTGAATACGTTTTCTCCCTTAAAGGGACACTAAAGGTTCCTTTTTTATTTTTTTTAAATAACAAACATACTTACCTCCACTGTGCAGATCGTTTTGCACAGAGTGGCCCAGAACATCCTCTTCTGGGGTCCCTCCCGGCATTAGATAACCCCCTTGGAGAAGAGCTCTCCCGAGGGCGTTACCTTGCAGGAGTGCTCCCGAGTCATACACTCAGCGTCCATAGACGCCAAGTGCATGACTCGGCCCCTCCCCCCGGGGGGCAATGGCTGTGCTGCTATTAATCTATTCAATCAACGTCAGGACTCCGTGGAGAAGAGAACGCCGGGATGTGCCGAGCAGATGAACTGACTCAGGTGAGTAAAACTGGGGTGTTTTTTCACCTTAATGCATAGGATGCATTAGGGTGAAAAAACATGAACCTTTACAACCCCTTTAATCCTAAAACATAACAGTAGGTTAATTATGCCCTACAGTCCTTACTCTCCATGCAACAATAGCAAATCCAATTACGCTTAACCACTTAAGGACCTTGGGTGTTTTTCAGATTCAGCGTTTACAAGACTAAAACTAGAAAATTACTTAAAACCCCCAAACATTATATATATATATTTTTCTAACACCCTAGAGAATAAAATGGCGGTCATTGCAATACTTTTTGTCACACCGTATTTGCGCAGCGGTCTTACAAGCGCACTTTTTTTGGAAAAAATTCACTTTTTTTAATTAAAAAATAAGACAACATTAAAGTTAGCCCAAATTTTTTATACATTGTGAAAGATAATGTTACGCCGAGTAAAATGATACCCAACATATCACGCTTCAAAATTGCGCCCGCTCTTGGAATGGCGTCAAACTTTTACCCTTAAAAATCTCCATAGGCGACGTTTAAAAAATTCTATAGGTTGCATCTTTTAAGCTACAGAGGAGGTATAGGGCTAGAATTATTGTTCTCGCTCTAACGATCGCGGTGATACCTCACTTGTGTGGTTTGAACATCGTTTTCATATGCGGGCGCTACTCACGTATGCGTTCGCTTCTGCGCGCGAGTTCGTCGGGACGGGGCGCTTTAAAAAAATATTTTTTGTTTTCTTATTTCTTTTTATTTATTTTATTATTTTTTACACTAAAAAAAAAAAAAAAAAATTAATCACTTTTATTCCTATTACAAGGAATGTAAATAATCCTGTGTAATAGAAAAAAGCATGACAGGTCCTCTTAAATATGAGATCTGGGGTCAAAAAGACCTCAGATCTAATATTGAGGCCTCGTACACATGTCCGAGAAACTCGACGGGCAAAACACATCGTTTTGCTCGTCGAGTTCCTTGTGAAGCCGCCGAGGATCTCAGCGAGCCTAATTTTCCCATTGCCCAACGAGTAAATAGAGAATATGTTCTCTTTTTGGCCTGACGAGATCCTCGTCGGTTTCCTCGGCGAAAATTGTACACACGACCGGTTTTCTCGGCAGAATACGTCTCCCATCGAGTTTCTTGCTGAATTCTGCCGAGAAAACCGGTCGTGTTTAAATGCAAAAAAAATAATGCTTTAAGAAGCATGGGCGGAAGTGATGTTTTGAAGTCACTTCCGCCCTGCTATGCTATGGGGACGGGTGGGGGCCATCTTGCCCTCACTCGTATACCAGCTGAGGAGAGGAAAGGACCCGATCGCCTCCGCGCTACCGACGGCTCCGGTAAGCGGCGGAAGGGCCCTCTCCCGCCGTCGATAACGGTGATCTTGCGGCGAATCCGCCGCAGAGACCACCGTTATCGTTTACAGGACCGCTCACAGTAAAGATAGATATCTCGGTTGTGGCAGCAGCTGCTGCCGTTACCGAGATATCCATCTTTAAAAAAAGGACGTATATGTACATGAGTGGTTAAAGTGATTGTAAACCTTAGACATGAAATATGGACAAAGCCTATCCTTATATAGTGTGTACTCAATCCAGAGTACTAAGGGGTTGATTTAGTAAAACTGCATAGTGCAAAATCTGGTGCAGCTGTGCTTGGTAGCCAATCAGCTTCTAATTTCAGCTTGTTCAATTAAGCGCTGACAACAAAAGTGGAAGCTGATTGGTTTCTATGCAGAGTTGCACTTTTTGTCAAAGCTTAAAGCGGAGTTCCGCCTGGAAAAAAATAAAATAAAAGTCAGCAGCTACAAATACTGCAGCTGCTGACTTTTAATATAAGGGCACTTACCTTTCCAGGGAGCCCGCAATGTCCTCACCCGAAGCTGACCCTTCCCTCCCAGCTGGAGGCACTGACATCCTTAAGGGAAACAGGAAGTTCACAGCCTGTTTCTTACTGCACATGCGCGGATCGTGCTGCACGATCTGAATGGTCCCTGCTGTCTTCTGGGACCTGTGTGTCTCCCAAAAGACGATGGGGTGGGGTGGACATTGCGTAGTTTGCAGCTTTATGCCCGGAAGGGGGAGCAGATATCTGGATTTAACAGGTATCTGCTCCCCCTGAAAGGTGCCAAACTCCTCCCAGTCAGTCAAAAAGTCAGGAATATATTATATATAGACATCATAACATTTCAGAGGTAGACAGCAGGACAACCAACTGGTGTGCTTTTCTTATCATACAGGGTCGCTAAAAGTAGGACTAAAGCCTAGTATACACGTGCTGTCAGTGTGTACTAGGCTTAAGGGCCATAATGTACCATTAATGTAATAGCAGAACCTCCAGGTATTTGGGAACTCCAATTAGGCCAGTCTAGCCATTAGCAATCATCTAGGAATTAGTTACCAAAGGAAGGCACACTGTAGCCCCCCGTGAAGAGCTGTGTCAGCATTCCTAGGTGGTGATGGTAGGAGATGACACTCATGCCTGCCACACTTTGTCACATTTTTTGGGGCACCCCTGGACAGGTAAGTAGCTTTATTGTAAAGAATCATAGTGTTCACCAGCCTCTGGTTTCCTCCAACTTATAATAAAAGCATAAAATATAAGTACATTAAGTAAGGTCCTATGTGCCATAGATGGGACAACTCCCTCCACCATTGGCAGCCATACATGCCCACGCCATGAAACTACCACCACCATGCTTCACTGATGAGGTGGTATGCTTTGGATCATGAGCAGTTCCTTTCCTACTCTATACTCTTCTTTTCCCATCACTCTGGTACATCTTGATCTTGGTCTCATCTGCCCATAGGATGGTGTTCCAGAACTGGTGGGCGGTGTACACTTGAATAATAACATACCAATGTGTAAAATATTTTGTTGATCAAAGGTGTTCGATAAAGAATATGCTGCATGGATCACATTGAGGTTTATTTACTAGAGGCAAACCCACTTTGCACTACAAGTGCACTTGGAAGAACAGTCGCTGTAGATCTGAGGGGAACATGAAAGGAAAACAAAAAACAGCATTTTTGCTTGCACATGATTGGATGATAAAATCAGCAGAGCTTCCCCTCAGATCTACATCAATCTACAGCGACTGCACTTACAAGAGCACATACAAATGTCGAGAGGTATTGAGGAAAGAAAAAGGAAGAGACAGCAGTAAAGCAGAGAAGGTATGTATAGAAGACACTCCATCTAGACTAATCAGGAACAGGATCTCCTTCGGCCCATGGGATGAACCCCTCGGAATAGGGGAACATAGACCACGAGGTCTTAGAAAATTGCTCATCTTTATCCACTTCATGTGCCAACATTTGTTCCAGGTCTCTAATTTGGTCCACCTCAATTGCCCAATCCCCCAAGGAAGGCACAGTCGTCAACTTCCTGTGTCTGAGTATCACCATCCTAGCCGGAGCCAGGAAATGGCGCAATACATCTTTCTTTTCCAATTTGAGCAACCCTGGAAGCATAGATAGAAGGGCTACCTCAGGTGAGGGTGTAATTAATGTTGTCATCAGTACAAGTCGAATACTGCCTGCCAGAAGCTCCTTATAGGAGGGCAAGCCCACAAAGATGTGGAGCAAGGTACCCCTGGATTGCAAACATTTCCCACAGGTGTCTGGGAGCATCGGATTGCTATGATGTATGGTCGAAGGACATCTATACCATTGGGTCATTAATTTAAATCCCTTTACTTGTGTCTGGTAGCTAAATATATACTATGAGCCAAAATACAGCATTTTTGCCAATCCATGGGTGAAATGGAGTGGCCTAGCTCTACTTCCCAGGCCAGTGTGTACAGAGGAAGGTCAGGATTTGAGGCAGTGTTTATAAGAGAGTAAAGTTGGAGACCGTGAGGCAGATCCACAAAGAAATTACGCCGGCGTATCTCTTGATACGCCGCATAATTTCAAATTTTGCGCGTCGTATCCACAAAACAAGATACGACGGCATCTCGGCTAGATCTAAGCTGCAATTTTTCGCCGGCCGCTAGGTGGCGTTTCCGTCGAATTCCGCGTTGAGTATGCAAATTAGCTAGTTACGTCGATCCACGAATGTACGTCCGGCCGGAGCATTCTTTTACGTCGTTTGCGTTCGGATTTTTCCGACGTATAGTTAAAGCTGCTGTTATGAGGCGTACTCAATATTAAGTATGCCCGTCGTTTACGAATAGGAATTTGCGTAGAATGACGTCACCGTCGTAAGCATTGGCTGGTTCCGGTTTAATTTCGAGCATGCGCACTGGGATACCCCCACGGACGGCGCATGCGCAGTTAAAAAAAAAACGTTGTTTACGTCGGGTCACGACGTATTAACATTAAACACGCCCCCATCACATCCATTTGAATTCCGCACCCTTACGCCGCAAGAGATACACTACTACGCCTCCGTAACCTACGGCGCAAATTCTTTGTGGATACGCTGCGCCCAGCACAAAGGTACGTGGATCTGCCCCCACATGTGTTGGGGGATCTGTCTGTATTAACATTTTCTCAAAGTCAGATTTATCAGAGAGGATATCAGGTAACGATGGAAAGTGTGACCTTTTTAGGCTTCATGTACACAGGATGTTTTTACAACCTCTCCTGAACGATTTGACTTGACAGATAGTAACCGATGTTTAAAACATCCGTTTACCAGCAGTAGTGTACATGAGGCCTTAGATATAATAAACTTTGGCTGAATTGCATCAGAAAAAACTCTTCTCTGTACTTTCTGTATCTCTTCCACTCTGTACTTATGGATAGTTTCTCAACCCTGATCCATCAACTATGAGAATATGTGTATGATTTATAAATAATTGAATAAACATCCATGATAATAATAATGGCAGGAAACATTTAACGATTGATCTGAACAATGCAGAGCTAATTGCACACACATTCTGCTTCCTTGAATGAAATGTGAACAACATTCATCTAAGAATAAAGACAAATGCCTAGTGTAGTGATTTAGCTCTTCACCTAGAAAATGGTCGGACTGACCCCCTTCCAGTAGTATTGTCCAGTATAGTATGAGGAATGCTTTTCACTTTTACTGAATGTGTCAATTAAAAGGAAACCGGAGTATATTTTTAGTCAGTGACAGTTTTTTGTCATCATGGTTACTAACGTCATTTTTAATGTGATTTTTATTTATTTCTTTGCATTACAGATCTGTCTATTACTTTTCTTGTGACCATGTTGTCAATCCTTAACTTCTTTAATGCACAACTGTTGAGATAAGGTCCCAGTGTCACAAAGAGTTCATTCCTTAATCAGTTCCCAGACTGCTAAACCACAGCTGGCCAAACAGATTCCAACCCAATTATACAATTGCCTTTAAGCCTGGTATGCACCAGAAGTTTTTATTTGTTTAAAAAAAAAACTGAAAGATCACCGTACCAACACAAGCGAAGTTGGTGCGATGATCGATCCCCCAGCCAAAACACACTGATCAGCACTCGCAGCCATTGTGCAAGCTGTGTTTGCTGGTCGGATGCTGGACTTCTTGCATGTCCCTTCGACAAAAGTCAGCTTCTGTCGGAAATGCAGTTGTGCAGGCAGACCGAATGTCGACCGGTTCCTGTTGCCAGTACCTACAGATATTTGGCCTACGTGAAGCCAGCTTTAGATTGACTATACAGTGTGAGAGCTTACCTAATGTAGAAAAATGTTGTTGTTTGCAGTACATCCATTTGCCAAATGGATTACATACAATTAGACAGTAAAGCTGGCCATTCATGGATTGAAATCATTTCCATCTATGTATGGCTGTTCCTGTTCATGAGAAGTCAATCTATTGACGTGAACTGGCTTTTTGGTAAATTCTTGCTTGATCAGTGCATGCAGCAAATAGTTGTAGAGCTGATTAATGTATTTAGCTGTCAGAATACAATGACACAGCAGGGAGGATTCCCGTATCCACGTCAAATGTGTGGATGAGGGAATCGTGTCACTTTTTTTGTTCAACCCGCCAACTGAACAAAAAAAAGCTGACTCACGTATGGCCGTTTACTGCCCACAGTAGATACATACGTTCTCGAACGGGAGCAGTAATATCAGGACCGATGCTGCAGTTGCAGCCATGATCCTTGTATCGTTTTTTTTGTAGAGTAGGTGATGGGCTCTCTGGTAAAAGTGATACAAGCGGCTCTACACCTGCCCAATCACTTTTACAGTAGTTGCATAGCCCCCCCCCCCTTTCTGCTGCGTTAGCTGGGCACTCCAGTCCCACCTGAGAGCCGGTGTTCCGTCAGATATGGCAACCCATCAGAATTGGTAACAGAAGTGACGTTCCTTTTGCAGCCATCTTGCTACACCCCGCACTCCTCCACAGTAATGATACATTGAGAAGGGGGCAAGCGGGCATCTTTCTACACCCACCAGAGTTTTGCATTTCACAGTTTTAACACAAAACAAAGCTTAAATACAGTATTTGGAAATCCAACGACTGTTTACATGTTGAATTTTAAAGTGGAGGTTCACCCTAAAAACAATTTTCTAACATTACATTGTGCTCACTCTCGACATTGACAGTACGCTGATGTTTTTTTTTGCCGTACATACCGTTGTATCGCTATTTTCCCCGTTGGCTTCCGGGTAGTGGCTCCCGCGGGAGTGGGCGTTCCTATGCACAGGCTAAGTGATTGACGTGATGACAAAAGCTTCCCCCCCAGCGCATAAGGCCCGTCACGAGTTGCCGAAAGAAGCCGAACTGCGAGTCGGCGCTATACGGTGCCTGCGCACCGACGTTCGTCTTCTTTCGGCGACTCGTGACGCGCCTTATGCGCCGGGGGGATTTTTTTGTCATCACGTCAATCAGTTAGCCTGTGCATAGGAACGCCCATTCCCGAGGGAGCCACTACCCGTAAGCCGCCAGGGAAAATAGCGATACAATGGTATGTACGGCAAAAAAAATCAGCGTACTGTCAATGTCGAGAGTGAGCACAATGTAATGTTAGAAAATTGATTTTAGGGTGAACCTCCGCTTTAAAATCAGCGGCAAACCTGCTGACCTCACATGTTATTTAAATTCAACATGTAAACAGGATTTCCAAATACTGTATTTAAGCATATAAGCTCAGTTTTGTGTTAAAAATAACTGTGAAATGCAAAACTCCAGTGGGTGTAACAAGTCCACTTGCCCCCTTCTCAGAGTATCATTACTATGGAGGAGTGCGGGGTGTAGCAAGATGGCAGCAACGGTACGTCACCTTCATTACCAATTCTGAGGGGTCGCCTAATCTGATGGAACACCCCGTAACCAATGCAGAAGCACTTCCATTGTCGTCGTCGTCGTCGTCCCCCCTCCCCCGGTGACATTACAAATCAGAAGTGACAAGGATTTGGTCACTTCCAGTTTCGGGTTCTTTGTTTACAAGCTGTTACTGGCTTGTGACGCAGCCGATCTAACTGATCTTGGTTTGATCAGCTGCTTTGGAGGCCAAAGGAGTGTTGTGGCCCCAGATCTCTCTATAAAGAGAACCTTTTATGGCCCATGCTATCACAAGGTATGTTACTCATTCCTTGTGGTAGCAATAAAGTTCAAGCACAAAAAAAAAAAAAAGAGAAACAGTGTAAAAAAATAAAATAATAATAAAAAAATTTAAAGCGCACCCCCACCCCCACATGCACGTAAGTCCCCCACACATACGTAAATGGTGATCGCACTACACATAAGAGGTATCACCGTGAACATGATAGTTGGAACAGGAACAATAATTCTACCACCAGACCCCCTGTGTAACTATAAAGTGGTAACCAGTAAAGGCTTTTAAAGCATCACCTATGGCAGGGTTTGACACATTTTCTTGGAATCTAGGAGCCAGCTAAAAAAGTTAGGAGCCAGAAAACGCGCCCCGTCCGGCCAAGCTCGCGCGTAGAAGAGAACGCATACGTGAGTAGCGCCGCATATGTAAGCAGTATTCAAACCACACATGTGAGGTATTGCCGCGATTGGTAGAGCGAGAGCAATAATTATAGCCCTAGACCTCCTCTGTAATCTTTTGATTAGCACTCCTGTGCTCCTACTGAGGAGACTTTAAAATTCATAGTTAGGAACTGCAGTACACGGAGTGCCTTGACGGGGCCTGCAGCTTACACAGGTATTTGCAAATGCGTGCAACTAAACCTCTGATTTTAATGCTTACAGCTAGACAGGTCAATTTTTTTTTTTGGTTGGTAACTTTGAGCCTGGCTATTATGGAAACATTTTTTATATTCCATATATATATTTAATTGCATTTTGCTAAAACGCATCTCCTTTAAAGTCCCAAACCCCCCCCCCCCCCTTTTATCCCTGGGCCAAGCTTCAGTATCTTGCTAGTCTGCCCCACTGGCTCTCAACCTAAACAATGCCTGCACCCAAAAAGAATGTTCAGGTATTGTGCATAGATGGAGGAATCCATAGACCATAGAAAATCTGCAGATAATCTATAGGTGTATGGCCAGTCTAAGGCTCTGTTCACACTAAAGCAAGCCATACACAGTCGAATTTCAAACAAATTTTCTTTTCAAAATCAGAAAGTTCGTTTTTTTTTGTGATTTGATGATGCCACCATTGATTTTCGAAATTCGGCCGACAAAATATTCATGTTGCCGGGAATATTCTTTTCTCTCCAGGAATATTCTTTTCTTGCACGTTTTTTTTTCTATTACATTTCTCGCACGATTCTCCAATCATTCATCAGAAAATCGTTTGTTTTTCAAAACATTTCCAACATGTCAGGCCGAGTACTCACGGCAGGACATGTCCGATGAAAACGGTCTGCAGACCGTTTCCATCGGACATGTCTGGCCGGGGACTGCCCGGGGACTTCTGTTCGATGGCTATACACACCATCGAACAGAAGCCCGCGCGTAAACATTACGCGGGGCGTGTCCGCGGTGTCGCCGCGTCGATGACGCGGTGTCGCCGCGACAATGACGCGGCGACGTGGGCGGGCCGCCTTAAAAATGCTTCCACGCATGCGTCGAAGTCATTCGACGCATGCAAGGAATGCGGGCGGCAGGACATGTACGGTAGGTCTGTACAGACGACCGTACATGTCCGGGCGGACAGGTTTCCAGCGGACTGTTTTAAAGCAAGTTCGGGAAACAGTTGTCCGCTGGAAACCTGTCCGCTCCGCCTGAAAATTGTCCGCTCGGGCCAACACACGGCCAAACATGTCTGCTGAAACTGGTCTGCGGACCAGTTTCAGCAGACATGTTTGGTCGTGAGTACGGGGCCTCAGATTTCTCAAATTTGTTTGCCGCACGAAAATCAGCTGTTACTGCAGCCCACTAACGTTGCGAAATTCGTACGGAAATTCTTTGATACGATTTTCGAAATTCGAACCGTGTATGGCCGCCTTTAGGCATTTTGTTTTCAGGCAGAAAGTTGTGCAATTTTTGCCACGATTTTGCTGTGATTTTACCACAACTTTGTACAGGTCAAAAGGTCCCCAATGTAAAAAGACAAAAATGCCTGTAATCTGCCAAAAAAGAAGCTCCTGTACTTTTTCGAGCTTCAGGCGTTTTGCTTCAGATGACAAAATGCTCAGATGTGTACAGGGGCTATTGAAATGAATGGGATTTGTCTTTCTGGACGTTTTTAGACCTGAGGCTTACGGCAGAAAAACACCCAAAAACGCCTAGGTGTGAACGGTGCCTTAGACCCCTTTCACACTAAGGAGTTTTTCAGGCAGTTTAGCGCTAAAAATAGCGCCTAAATACTGCCTGAAAAACTCCTGCACTGCATTCTCAATGTGAAAGCCCCTCAGGCTTTCACACTAAGGCGATGCGCTGGCGGGAGAGAAAGAATCTCCTGCAAGCAGCATCTTTGGAGCGGTGGGAGGAGCGGGGTGCATACCGCTCCTTCCCATTGAAAACAATGGGACACCGCGGTAATACTACCCGCAATGCGCCTCTGCAGAGGCACATTGCGGGCGGTATTAAACCTTTTTCGGCCGCTAGCGGGGGTTAATACCGCCCCGCTAGCAGCCAAATTCCACGGCAATTCCGACGGTATAGTGCCGCTATTTTTAGCAGCGCTATACCGCCACTGCACGTCCTGCCCCAGTGTGAAAGGGGCCTTAAAGGAGTTTTAAATAAAAAAAATGTTTATGCTGAAATGACTGTTTACAGGGTATAGAGACATAATAGTTAACTGATTCCTTTTAAAAACAATTAAAAATAGATAAAAATCAATCATATAATGTACCTGTAGTTTCTAGTTTTGCATGTTGTTTCCTGCCTCTCTGCTGTACAGAGCATACAGAGCCACAGAGCAGTGATGGTTTGGAAAAAAAAACTGATCCAAAGGGGAGGTGCTGTGGGGTTTTAGACACACAGTAAACACACCTCCTTGAAGTTAGTGACCACAGAGAGAAAGCTCCCGGCACTGTGGTTATCAGGAAACAGACAACCAGGAAGTGTGGAGATCAGAGAAGAATTACAGCAACTTGAGAGCAAAAACTAACAATGAGGACATGAAAACAGCACTGCATTAAAGCGGAGCTCCACCCTAAAGTGAAACTCCCGCTGATCGGAACCCTCCCCCCTCCGGTGTCACATTTGACACCTTTCAGGGGGGAGGGGGGGTGCAGATATTTGCACCCACTTCCGGCCACACAGTCTCGGGCACACTGCGGGCATGATGTCACCTCCCCCCCCCCCCCCATTGTGTTCTGGGAACATTCGGCTCCCAGTACACAGCGGGAGCCAATCGGCAGGCGTAGCGCGACTCACGCATGTGCCGTAGGGACCGGGCAGTGAAGCCGGAGCGCTTCACTTCCTGGTTCCCTCACCGAGGATGGCGGGGGGGGGGGGCAGCAGAGTGACGAGCGATCGCTCGTCCTCTGCTGTGGACGGCGCTGGACTAATATTAAAAGTCAGCAGCTGCAGTATTTGTAGCTGCTGGCTTTTAATTAAAAAAAATCAGCGGACATCCTCTATAAGGTAAAGGAAGCTATTATGAAAAAAAAATGTTTTCCTTTACAAACCCTTTAAAGACATCTCAGTATTTCTAAACAAGCACCAGCAGCTAGACTAGTCTAGCCAGTCTGTATAGACAAGTGGTATAAGCAATCCACCTGCCTAGGGGATTACTGTACATTGTAGCGACAACAGACTAGAGTATATAGTAACTGACTAGATCAGCATTTGCTGCAGAGCGAAAAAAAAAATATTACTGCAATTTTAACATTTTCCTATCTGGAATTAAAACCGTAGCCACTGAAATTTTCCATGTCCTTGAAACTGTATGTGAAAACCATGTGTGACCTTGACTGCATTTCTAATATTGTCACATCCTGCTTAATTCATTTAAAGCTCTCAGTATTTTATTACTCAGGTGCATGCTGCAATTACACACACTGACGTGCTCACTGGTCTCTGCAGAGCTAATCCCGACCTTAACACAGGATGTGTGTAATAATCGTGCTCTGCTGAAAATAGTATCCCCAGTTACTGCTGCTTACCTGGATACCTGTGCACGCAGGATAGCTCTCTTCCTCACCCGTCTCCTAGCAACCCATCCTTATCCACAGTTCCAAGGACCGGCTTTCGGGAGATTCCATACAAACTCTGGAGCAATTCCCATTTCCCTGGTAGGGTCAGATAGCTAAAAGCAATGACTGAGGCAGCTGCAGGCCGTATAGCACAACCCCTCCTCCCTCTCTCTCCCTCCTTCCCCATGATCCTGCCTGTCTCTTCCAGCCTGAGAGAGATCCCATGGGAAACACAGATCATCTGTCTATTGCCACTGCTTTTTGGGATGAATATGTGACCATCTCTGAGTATCAGATGAACAGAAATAAAGTGGCACATTATGGGTATAATAGAAATAGTGTATGAATGGGGATGGCTTCGGAATACATGCACACAGATGGACTGGTAATGACTGCTTTATATTACTGAAGAACTTTGTCAGTTTGAATTAAGACGTGTTTTCACACAGCTGTCAGCAGACAGAACAGTACTGTCAAGTGTAAAGAAAGACGGTCATACACTGATCGAAATTCAGATGTTCTAGCAGTAGCCAGTCGGATTTTGATCAGTGCGTGGGCTCACAAAAAAAGTTGATTGTTTAATTAACTTCTATTGAAGAGACGTAACATTTTTATCATTCAGACAATTGGCTGCAACCTCGCTTTACATAGTTACATAGTTAGTCAGGTTGAAAAAAGACACAAGTCCATCCAGTTCAACCACAAAAAATAAAAAAACAAAAATAAAAAACACAGTACAATCCCATACACCCAACTCCATACCCACAGTTGATCCAGAGGAAGGCAAAAAACCCCAGCAGAGCATGATCCAATTTGCTACAGCAGGGGAAAAAATTCCTTCCTGATCCCCCGAGAGGCAATCGGATTTACCCTGGATCAACTTTACCTACAAATCTTAATACTCAAGTTATATTCTGTACATTTAGGAAAGAATCCAGGCCTTTCTTAAAGCAATCTACTGAGCTGGCCAGAACCACCTCTGGAGGGAGTCTGTTTCACACTTTCACAGCTCTTAATTTATTCTGAAAGCAGTGGCGGGTATTCCTAAATCTAACTCGTTTGAGAGTATGTTCGTTTTTTCCATTAGCCTCTCTGAACAAAAAAAAAAGCAACAGTATATAACCAGCTTTAAAAATCTCCCTGCAAATCTGCATTAAAGTGGTTGTGAACCGCAGATATGAAATATGAACAAAGCATATCCCTCTATAGTGTCTCAATTCAGAGCACTAATTGTCAAATCTGTCTGCTGCCTCCTTCCTCTGCTATCTGCATGAATCCCTTCTGACAAGCTAGCTTGACACCAAGAGAAAAAAGGTGACAGGGAAGGGAGCACCGGCACACAGGCTGTGACTGACAGTCTCAGCTCTGTTCCTGTGTGCTGTGTGAAGGGGGTGTGTCTTTCCTCCATTCAGCTCTCCGAGTTCTCCTTACTGAGCTCTGCAGAGTGTAACTTCAGCTCCCTGTCCCCCTTTTTATCTGACAGCTCAGACAAGCTTTTTAAATTCTGGACTTTGCATGGATGTAGCGTAGAGATCACAGCAGATAAACAGGTACAACTTATGTAGAAGGATTTGTTTCATCCCTTTTTATCACCATGAGACCAGTCACTTCACTGGGTATGTGTACGGGTTTACAACCACTATACACTGAGCGCAGCTTACCTGAGGAAGTGTTGGGTTCTGAAGAAAATGTAGGTGACAATTTGTCTTCATTCAGTATCATTCAGCAGTGTTTGCATAAAATGTTATATTCCCAAATCATTATTTAAAGGGAGAGTTTTAACCCTGTCAAGTGTTTTTCCCCCCATCTGTGTGCCATTGGGGAGATTCCCCTTCACTTCCTGTTCCATAGCCAAAACAGGAATCCCTGGCTGAAACCAGAACTAGTGTTACCAATGGAGGATTTCCCCTCTATTCCTGTTCTGGTGAAAGTGCCTCTACCACAGGAATGCCCCAACCCCCATTTGCTTATCTTAACAGCAATCTCTTGAACACCCTTGCTCCTTTGAAGTTGGCACTAAAATGGTATGTGTCAGTGACCCAAGGGGGAAGTGACATCACTTGTGCGATCATCAGGGCTTTTTTTCTCAGAGAATAGGTGCAGGAACTCCGACCTTTACCCTTTGTTTCTGCTCCCTACCCACCCCTGAGCACCGTTCCTTGGTTCCACCTCCTACCAACCTCCCAGTGCCGCCCCTTTTAGAGAATACAGAACCAAGTATCAATTTTGCTGCCAAGTCATTTTCACTGAATTTGTTAATGGTAAACAAGAAAGACAGTTAAATAGATCCCCTGCAGTGAGCAACAACAGACCCACCCCAACAACAGTAGACACCCCCAGCAATAATAAACCTCATCCCAACAAAAATAGATCCCCCACACAACAATAGACGACCCGCGGCAAAAAACACCATCCCAGCAACAATAGACCCCCAGCAGCGAAAAAAGATTTCCCAGCAGACTGCAACAATAGAACTCTCCCTCACCAGTAGATCCCTCCCAGCAAAAATTGCCCCCCCCCCCCGCAACATAAGACCTCCCTCCTCTAGCAACAATAGACCTCCACACAAAAATAAACCTCCAGCAGCAAGCATCAATAGACCATCCAGCACACCCCAGCAATCCTTGCCATTACATTTATTGCTGAAGGTGCCGGAACTGCGTTCCCCCGCGTTCCCGCTGAAAAAAAGCCCTGGCGATCATATGACAGTGCCCAAGCCTAGAGATTTGCTTTTAGACATGAGGCACCACCACAGGGGGCGGGACATGCTCCCTCATATCTGCAAATACCAGGCATTCAGCTGCTGGTGAGCAAGGAAGTGCAAGGGAGCAAAGGAAAGGTACCGTATTTATTGGCGTATATCGCGCACTATTTTCCCCTTAAAATAAGGGGAAAATCGTGGGTGCGCGATATACGCCGATAGCCGCTTCCCGCGCTTAGTTTGAAATCCTGCGCCGACATATACCGAGTGCAGTACACTCGGGTACATTCGGCTAGTCTCGGCTTCGCTCGTGCTCATGCATAAACGTCACAGAGCGCGAGCGAAGCCGAGCCTTGCCGAATGTACCCGAGTGTACTGCACTTGGTATATGTCGGCGGAGGCGTTCGAACTGAGTGCGGGAAGCATGGACTCGACTTGAGGCGCGCGCTGGAGAAGCCGGGAGGACACCATCGAGGCCGCAGACGGACGCCGGACCGGACGATGGACACTGGGAAGACACCAAAACTGTAAGTAATAAAATCATATAACATTTTTTTTTACAGGAATTTCGGGGGCAACTTTAGGGGTGCGCGGTATACGCGGGAGCGCGTTATACCGCGATAAATACGGTAAGTATAAGGGGGCCAGGTGATGTCCTTTGCAGAGACACTGTCACTTTGTCCTGCAGGGCAATGCCTCTTTAAAACGCAACTATCTGAGCACAACAAACCAAAAACTCTAGGCTACCGGTCCAGTAGGAGAGAGTGGAGCCTCGCGCATGTGCAGTAGGGTTCCCGACATAAAGCCATAATGCTACACTGCCGTGTTCCCTTACCCGCAATAACGGAAACATCAAAAAAGGACCCCAGTACCGTGAAAAAAAAAAAAAAGAAGAAAAAAAGCATCTGGAATGCATCGGAAACGCATAAAAAAAACCTGCACCAAAACACATTAAAAATGCGCATTTAGAAATGCACTCGGTGGTGTGAACCTGCCCTTATGCTTAGCAGACGACATTTTCCCAGAAACTATATGTGTCGTCATAACCTTTTGGTACTGTACCTCGCGATACCGCAAATATATTGGCAACTTCAGTCACTGAGGCACCAGCTAAGCGGGCACCAACAATTTGCCCTGTTTGAAGCTCAGTAAGCTCTGACATGACTCAGAATTAGTAGCAGCACACGCAGTAAATGAGGAAAGTGAGGCTTCCCACCAGTTAGCTAGGAGTGTCATCACACGGAAGCAGAAGAATGTTACATCACCTCAGCTTTCAATGCGAAACTTGTCATCATTTTACAACTGTAAATCATGTATGGTTTCTAGATTTTTTGTCTAACCCCTGTAAGTTTGTTTCATTGCAGCAAAATTATAGCAAGCTTCTTCAGCAATAAAGGTTTGCTGGTGTCTTGTCGATCTAGTTCCCCTATCGATATGGTTCCCTGCTTGACTGCGCAGGCGCAGACGAAGCCTACGGAAATATCCAAACCTCGGGCGGCATCCAGGCTCATTCCTTACCATCCCCCTGGATTGGAGGATGTTAAAAAAAGAGCCAGGAGGTTAAGCGAGGACCTGAGGCCGAATGGCCACTTACAGCAAATTCCACGTCGTCGTGGACCTCTTGCTACAGCTGCTCAGGTTCGTGATTTCCATTGGCTCGGATTGCGCCTGCGCAGTCAAGAGGGGAACCATATCGGCAGATCACCTGCTTACTATTTTTACATCTTGTTGTGTATTTCCATTTCTTTTTTTAATCTTCTTTATTTTCAAAATAAAAAGAATGTTTACATGTATTCCCAAACATCCACACAAACTGGTTTCTGCTTTCCCCCCAATTGTTTTACTTCCGCTGTCCGGATTCCTCCCCCCTCTGGTGTCACACTTGCCACCTTTCAGGGGGGGGGGGGGAAGCAGATACCTGTCTAATACAGGTATTTGCTCCCACTTCCATGCATAGATAGCCGCATTATCTGTGGCTATATACATCATGTCCGGCGCCTCCTCTGTCCCCCCCCCCCCACTGTCTTCTGGAAGACACACAGATCTCAGAAGACAGCGGGGACCATTCGACTCGTGCATGTGCAGTAGGGAACCAGGAAAGCAAGGCTTTACTTCCTGATTCCCTTACCGAAGATGGCGGCAGCAGCATCCAAGAGCCGAGGGAGAGATCGGCTTCGGGTGCCGACATTGCGGGCGCTCTGGACAGGTAAGGCCCCTTTCACACTGGTGCGTTTTTTGGGCATTTTTCATGCGCTTTGGCATTAAAAAAAAGCCTGTAAAGCGCCTATAAGAAGCCTCATCTGAAATCCCAATGTGAAAGTCCAATTGCTTTCAGACCCCTTTCACACTGCCAGCGCCCGAAAAACACTGGCAAAGCGCTGCTAAGACCCCTTTCAGACTGGGGCATTTTTCAGGCGCTTTGGCGTTAAAAAAGCTCCCTCAATGGGAAGGGGGCTTTAGGAGCGGTGTATTCAACGCTCCTAAAGCGCTGCAAAGAAGCTGCTTGCAGGACTTTTTTTGACGCCCTGCCAGCGCAGCGCCTCAGTGTGAAAGCACTTGGGCTTTCACATTGGGATTGCAGATGCAGCTTCTTTCAGGCGCTTTTTTTAACGCAAAGACCCCTTTCACACTGGGGCGTTTTTCAGGCGCTTTAGTGTGAAAGCACTCGGGCTTCCACATTGGGATTGCAGATGCAGCTTCTTTCAGGCACTTTACAGGCAATTTTCTAACGCTAAAGTGCCTGAAAAACGCCCCAGTGTGAAAGGGGTCTTAGTGTCAATATTTTAAAAGTCAACAGCTGAAGTATTTGTAGCTGCTGACTTTAAAAATTGGTGGACCTCCGCTTTAACTTTCTTACTAAATGCCTCCTGATTTTAGAGCTAAATTACACCAATTGCCCTGTTCAATAAAACCCCCTTCACACTGGGGCACTTTTCAGGCATTTTAGTGCAGAAAATAGCACCTGTAAAGCGCCTCTCAAGCCACCACAATGTGAAAGCCGGAGTGCTTTCACACTGGGGTGTTGCACTTGCAGGACGGAAAAAAAGTCCTGCAAGCAGCATCTTTGCCCTTTCATTGAAATGAATGGGCAGCCCTGCCGAATGGCCTGCAAAGTGCTTTAGCTACCCCGCAACACGGGTGCTATTAACCCTTTCTTCGGCCGCTAGCGGGGTTTAAAAGCACCAAAAAGTATCGCTATAACTTTACTGCTAACACCCGCACCGCCCCAGTGTGAAAGGGGTTTTTAGAGATAATCATAGTAAAGCCGGCCATACACTAGTAGAATTGTGTTCAAAAAATTTCATTTTAAGAACGTTTGTTTGATTTTCTAATTATTAGTAAAATCAAATTGATGTTTGTTTTCAACTGTAGTGATGAGAAAAATCAAAGGAGTGGGATGCAAACTTTTACTCAAACTAACTTCTCACAGTATACAGTATGTTGTTTTTTGTTCTGGACATTACATTCGAAATTTTGAAGTACCTTTGAATGACATTTCTCAAGTCTTTGAATGTACTTGGAATTTCTGCATGAATGTTTGTAGGAATATTCATATGGACGTTCATTCCAAAATCTATTAGCTTAAAGTGGTTGTAAAGGTACAATTTTTTTTTTTCCCTAAATAGCTTCCTTTACCTTAGTGCAGTCCTCCTTCACTCGCCCCCTCCCTTGGACTACTGGAGAGTTAGGACGCTCTCTACGTTGCAGATAGAGAAAGGAGCTGTGTGTCCTGACTCTCTCGTAGTCCAAGGGAGCGGGTGAGCACGACACTCCACACCAGGGAGAAAGCCTCCCATTACTGTGTGCAGTTACAGACAGAAGAACAGGAAGTGAGGATTTCTCAGAAGAAATAAGGACATTTAAAAGTAAAATGATGAGGGAAGTGAAGGAGGATTGCACTAAGGTAAAGGAAGCTATTTAGGGGAAAAAAATTACCTTTACAACCCCATTAAGTGAAATTCAGGTACTTAGGCTATTTAGTAAAAAAAATGTAATAACTTTATTTATTGGAGGTAATTTAAAATCTGCATAGATTTTAGCTTCACAAGGATCAAGGAGAACAATATTGCACACCAACCAGAGAAATCAGTACTTCTCCTGTGCGTTGTTTCCACATGGTAATGTGTATTTGTCTGTCACCAGTCACATAGGAAAATCCACAACCCATTGGTTTCAATGGGTACCTTTAGAGACGTATATATTGATGCGGTCCCAGACCCTAAAGTGGACCTAATCAGTAATGGCCAATAGTGCATCAGTGGTAGTTCATAGAACAACAGTAATGGTCCCTAGTGCATCAGTTAGAGTGCACAGTGCATTAATGATGGACCATTGTGCATCAGTCTTGGTCTAAAATGCACCAGTGATGATCAATAGTACATCAGTGATGCTCCATACAGTACAGTGATGGTCTATAGTGCAATTGTAAAGGTCCTTAGTGCATCAGTTATGGTCCACAGTGCATACATGATGACCCATAGAACATCAGTGGTGGTCCGTAATGCACTAGTTAAAATCTACAGTGCATCAGTGATGGTCTGTAATGCATAAGTAATGATCCATAGTACATCAGAGATGATCCATGGTACATCAGTGATGGTCCATAGTACATCAGGGATGGTCTATAGTACATCAGGGATGGTCCATAGTACATCAGTGATGATCCATAGTACATCAGTGATGATCCATAGTACATCAGTGATGATCCATAGTACATCAGAGGTACATCAGGGATGGTTCATAGTACATCAGTGATGGTCCATACTACATCAGGGATGGTCCATAGTACATCAGGGATGGTCTATAGTACATCAGGGATGGTCTATAGTACATCAGGGATGGTCCATAGTACATCAGTGATGATCCATAGTACATCAGTGATGATCCATAGTACATCAGAGGTACATCAGGGATGGTTCATAGTACATCAGTGATGGTCCATACTACATCAGGGATGGTCCATAGTACATCAGGGATGGTCCATAGTACATCAGTGATGGTCAATAGTACATCAGTGATGATCCATAGTACATCAGTGATGATCCATAGTACATCAGAGATGGTCCATAGTACATCAGAGATGGTCCATAGTACATCAGGGATGGTCCATAGTACATCAGTGATGGTCCATAGTACATCAGGGATGATCCATAGTACATCAGTGATGGTCCATAGTACATCAGGGATGATCCATGGTCCATCAGTGATGATCCATAGTACATCAGTGATGGTCCATAGTACATCAGTGATGATCCATAGTACATCAGGGATGATCCATAGTACATCAGTGATGATCCAGAGTACATCAGTGATGATCCATAGTACATCAGGGATGATCCAGAGTACATCAGTGATGGTCCATAGTACATCAGGGATGATCCATGGTACATCAGGGATGGTCCATGGTACATCAGGGATGATCCATAGTACATCAGGGATGGTCCATAGTACATCAGTGATGATCCATAGTACATCAGTGATGATCCATAGTACATCAGTGATGGTCCATAGTACACCAGGGATGATCCAGAGTACATCAGTGATGATCCATAGTACATCAGGGATGGTGAATGGTACATCAGGGATGATCCATAGTACATCAGGGATGATCCATAGTACATCAGGGATGATCCATAGTACATCAGGGATGGTGCATGGTACATCAGTGATGATCCATGGTACATCAGTGATGGTCCATAGTACATCAGGGATGATCCAGAGTACATCAGGGATGATCCATAGTACATCAGGGATGATCCATAGTACATCAGGGATGGTGCATGGTACATCAGGGATGATCCATAGTACATTAGTGATGATCCATAGTACATCAGTGATGGTCCATGGTACATCAGTGATGATCCATAGTACATCAGTGATGGTCCATAGTACATCAGTGATGATCCATAGTACATCAGTGATGGTCCATAGTACATCAGTGATGATCCATGGTACATCAGTGATGGTCCATGGTACATCAGGGATGATCCATAGTACATCAGGGATGATCCATAGTACATCAGGGATGATCCATAGTACATCAGTGATGGTCCATGATACATCAGTGATGGTCCATAGTACATCAGTGATGATCCATAGTACATCAGTGATGGTCCATAGTACATCAGGGATGGTCCATAGTACATCAGTGATGATCCATAGTACATCAGCGATGGTTCATAGTACATCAGTGATGATCCATAGTACATCAGGGATGATCCATAGTACATCAGGGATGGTCCATAGTACATCAGTGATGGTCCATAGTACATCAGTGATGATCCATAGTACATCAGTGATGGTCCATAGTACATCAGTGATGGTCCATAGTACATCAGTGATGATCCATAGTACATCAAGGATGATCCATAGTACATCAGGGATGATCCATAGTACATCAGGGATGATCCATAGTACATCAGGGATGGTCCATAGTACATCAGTGATGATCCATAGTACATCAGTGATGGTCCATAGTACATCAGTTATGGTCCATAGTACATCAGGGATGGTTCATAGTACATCAGTGATGGTCCATAGTACATCAGTGATGATCCATAGTACATCAGTGATGATCCATAGTACATCAGTGATGGTCCATGGTACATCAGGGATGATCCATGGTACATCAGTGATGATCCATAGTACATCAGTGATGATCCATAGTACATCAGTGATGACCCATAGTACATCAGTGATGATCCATAGTACATCAGTGATGATCCATAGTACATCAGTGATGATCCATAGTACATCAGTGATGATCCATAGTACATCAGTGATGATCCATAGTACATCAGGGATGGTCCATAGTACATCAGGGATGGTCCATAGTACATCAGGGATGATCCATAGTACATCAGGGATGGTCCATAGTACATCAGGGATGATCCATAGTACATCAGTGATGATCCATAGTACATCAGTGATGATCCATAGTACATCAGGGATGATCCAGAGTACATCAGTGATGATCCATAGTACATCAGTGACGATCCATAGTACATCAGGGATGATCCATAGTACATCAGGGATGATCCAGAGTACATCAGTGATGGTCCATAGTACATCAGGGATGATCCAGAGTACATCAGGGATGATCCATAGTACATCAGGGATGGTCCATGGTACATCAGGGATGACCCATAGTACATCAGGGATGATCCATAGTACATCAGTGATGATCCATAGTACATCAGTGATGGTCCATGGTACATCAGTGATGACCCATAGTACATCAGTGATGGTCCATAGTACATCAGTGATGATCCATAGTACATCAGTGATGGTCCATAGTACATCAGTGATTATCCATAGTACATCAGGGATGATCCATAGTACATCAGTGATTATCCATAGTACATCAACATCAGTGATGGTCCATAGTACATCAACATCAGTGATGGTCCATTGTACATCATTGATGGTCCATAGTACATCAGTGATGGTCCATAGTACATCAGTGATGATCCATAGTACATCAGTGATGGTCCATAGTACATCAGAGATGATCCATAGTACATCAGTGATGGTCCATAGTACATCAGTGATGGTCCATAGTACATCAGTGATGATCCATAGTACATCAGTGATGATCCATAGTACATCAGTGATGGTCCATAGTACATCAGGGATGATCCATGGTCCATCAGTGATGATCCATAGTACATCAGTGATGGTCCATAGTACATCAGAGATGATCCATAGTACATCAGTGATGGTCCATAGTACATCAGTGATGATCCATAGTACATCAGTGATGATCCATAGTACATCAGTGATGATCCATAGTACATCAGTGATGGTCCATAGTACATCAGGGATGATCCATGGTCCATCAGAGATGATCCATAGTACATCAGTGATGGTCCATAGTACATCAGTGATGATCCATAGTACATCAGTGATGGTCCATAGTACATCAGGGATGATCCATGGTCCATCAGTGATGATCCATAGTACATCAGGGATGATCCATAGTACATCAGTGATGATCCATAGTACATGAGTGATGGTCCATAGTACATCAGGGATGATCCAGAGTACATCAGGGATGATCCATAGTACATCAGGGATGGTCCATGGTACATCAGGGATGATCCATAGTACATCAGGGATGATCCATAGTACATCAGTGATGGTCCATAGTACATCAGTGATGATCCATAGTACATCAGTGATGGTCCATAGTACATCAGTGATGATCCATAGTACATCAGTGATGGTCCATAGTACATCAGTGATGGTCCATAGTACAACAGTGATGATCCATAGTACATCAGTGATGGTCCATAGTACATCAGTGATGATCCATAGTACATCAGTGATGATCCATAGTACATCAGTGATGGTCCATAGTACATCAGTGATGGTCCATAGTACATCAGTGATGATCCATAGTACATCAGTGATGGTCCATACTAAATCAGTGATGGTCCATAGTACATCAGTGATGGTCCATAGTACATCAGTGATGGTCCATAGTACATCAGTGATGGTCCATAGTACATCAGTGATGGTCTATAGTACATCAGGGATGATCCATAGTACATCAGTGATGGTCCATAGTACATCAGTCGATGGTCCATAGTACATCAGTGATGATCCATAGTACATCAGTGATGATCCATAGTACATCAGGCATGGTCCATAGTACATCAGTGATGGTCTATAGTACATCAGTGATGGTCCATAGTACATCAGTGATGGTCCATAGTACATCAGTGATGGTCCATAGTACATCAGTGATGGTCCATAGTACATCAGTGATGGTCCATAGTACATCAGTGATGGTCAATAGTACATCAGGGATGACCCATAGTACATCAGTGATGGTCCATTGTACATCAGGGATGGTCCCTAGTACATCAGTGATGGTCCAGAGCAAAGTCCCTACTCTAAGCTGCCTCCATGCCCTGGTGCAGAGCTGGCATGCCCGATCTGAAGGATATCATATGAGGAGGACCTGTGTCCTTCTTACCAGGTCAGACGAGGATCTGTAGCTGAGTGTAGAGCTGAGCAGTCCGCTCCTTCTTTGGAGGTTTCCTGTAGCAGAGGTTCCCCGAGCCCAACAAACCTCAGATAGGAGATGAAGGGAAATCTTTTCTTTCCAAACACCAGGGATTGTCTCCCAGCCATGTCAGGGGGCTTCACAGGCTCACATTACACTTCACCGTCTTCTTTCATGGAAGTTGTACGGAGCGCCCAGGGGAGAGGAGAGGACTCTTCTAGAACACGCTCATTCACATATACCTTCTTTGCATCGACCCACCACCTCCTCAACTGTTCATTCTGAGTAATATCCTTCCTCAGGAGTCCATAGTGGGCAATCCCCGCATCTCACAAGCTGAAGCAGCTTACCTCGCACTCGTATACATTCATCACATTTCACTGGAAGCGCTATTAGTTCTCAGTGACAAACATCGGGGTTTACTTGCGGCATCTAGTGGCTGTTTTACAGAATGCATTCATAGAATAGAGCCACGTGATGCTGAACTTAGATGGCGGGATGATATACTGCAGAGGCTTAGCTATTGTCACCAGGGAGCATTATTTGGTGGAGGTTTACTACTCTTGTTATCATTAGTAGGGATTACAGATAATTAATTCAGCATGCACAATCTTCCCCTAAATTTTTGATAATTGGGCTTGTTGGATCAATTTTAAAAATACTACAGAATTCCAACATCCATTCTATATGATAACTCTGTATGACTTCTTATGTTTATATTATCTCTTTATATTCCCCCCTCCTCCCCTCTTTTTTTTTCTTACCTCCCGTTATCAATCCCTCATTTTTTTATTTATAGTTTGCAATCTGTTAAATGCTTATTATACATGTATTTCTTTACATATATACACGCATATATTGTTACTCTATTAATTATCATATATTCTTTACTATGCTAATGTATGTTTGAATGCACCTATATTTCGAAAATTTCAATAAAATCTTTGAAACAAAAAATAATATTGGAGGACTGACCATCACGTTTTGGACAGGTGGACGTGGTCAATGGGCATAAGGTTGCTACTGGGACAGTATTTTACCAGTCTGACCTGTAAAAACGTTTCCCATCTAAATAATAAGAATAAAGACCTGTTATTAGACCTGTTAAAGGGCTGTTATTTTTGGGAAAGGTGGAAATTCTAAGAGTGCAGCATTATGTTACCATACACTAAGGTGTATATGTGCAATACAGTAAAAAGTGGAGGTTGGAAAAGTATTTGAAAAAAAAAAAAATTATATATATATATATATATATATATATATATATATATATATATATATATATATATATATATATATATCACAGTCCTGATCAAAAGTTTAAGACCACTTGAAAAATGTCAAAACATCATATTTTACATTGTTGGATATTAACAAGGTTCCAAGTAGAGCTTCAACATGCAACAAGAAGAAATGAGAGTGAGACAAAACATTTTTTGAGCATTCAATTTAAAGAGTGGGTTCACCCGAAATTTTTTTTTTTACATTAGATTGAGGCTAATTGTGGGAAGCACAATCAGGTGTTTTTTTTAAAAAAAATCAATGCAGTACATACTGCATTTTCAGCTGATCAAAAGTTTAGGACCACACCTCCAAAAAAAAACGAAACCCCCCCAAAACAGAAATCCAACTTTCAAACATGAACTCAGTAATGAGTAGCTCCGCCGTTATTGTTGATCACTTCAAAAATTTGTTTCGGCATGCTTAAATCAAGCGTTTCCATGAGGTGAGTGGAAACATTTCTCCAAGTGGTGATGACAGCCGCACGAAGGCCATCTACTGTCTGGAACTGTTGTCCATTTTTGTAAACTTCCCTTGCCATCCATCCCCAAAGGTTCTCAATTGGATTTAGATCAGGGGGACACACAGGATGAACCAAAAGAGTGATGTTATTCTCCTGGAAGAAGTCCCTTGTCCTGCGGGCATTGTGTACTGTAGTGTTGTCCTGTTGAAAAACCCAGTCGTTACCACACAGACGAGGGCCCTCAGTCATGAGGAACGCTCTCTGCAACATCTGGACATAGCCAGCGGCCGTTTGACGCCCCTGCACTTCCTGAAGCTCCATTGTTCCACTGAAGGAAAAAGCACCCCAGACCATTATGGCGCCCCCTCCACTGTGGCCCGTAGAAAACATCTCAGGTGGGATCTGCTTGTCATGCCAGTAACGTTGGAAACCATCGGGACCATCAAGGTTACATTTTTTCTTATCAGAGAATAAAACTTTCTTCCACCTTTGAATGTCCCATGTTTGGTGCTCTCTTGCAAAGTCCAAACGAGCAGTTCTGTGGCGTTCAAGGAGACAAGGTTTTTGAAGCCGTTTTTTGTTTTTGAAGCCATTCAGCCTCAGATGCCGTCTGATGGTTATGGGGCTGCAGTCAGCACCAGTAAGGGCCTTAAAGGGTCACTAAAGGAAAAAAATTTTTTTGCTGAAATGACTGTTTATTGGGTATAGAGACATAAAAGTTAACTGATTCCTTTTTAAAATGATTAAAAATTGAATTTAATCTATCATATAATGTGCCTCTAGTTTCACTTTGGTTTTAAATGTACATACATGAAGTTGCGGGTGAGAGGTGAGTCGGGAAGACTCACAGAACAAAAACAAACAAATCCAGGGCAGTGTTTTGTTTTTAAAATTAATCTGATTGGTTCTGAGGAATTTTAGACACACAGTAATGACAGCTTAGACCACCGTGAGAAAGCTCCCAGTACGATGGTTATAAGGAAACAGGCAACCAGGAAGTGTGGAGATCAGAGCAGAATTACAGCTACTTCAAAGCAAAAACGAACAATGAGGACATGAAACCAGTACTGCAGTAAGGCAAAGGAAGCTATTTAGCTAAATAAAAAATTTCCTTTAGTGACCCTTTAATTTGGGTCAAGGATTGTCCAGTGTCTTGATGAGAGACCCTGCTTATGCAGTTCAGCAACCCGACCACGTTCAAAAAGGGAGAGTTTTTTTGCCTTTGCCATCACAACATGTGACTACCTGACAGAGAATGACAATGAATCCACATCTTTGCACAGATTTGGCCTTTTAAAGGCATGTGGTCCTAAACTTTTGATCAGCTGAAAAACAGCCTGTTCCAGTTTATTCGTTATTTTCAATTAATTGAATGCTCAAAAAATGTTTTGTCTCACTCTCATTTCTTCTTGTTGCATGTTGAAGCTCTACTTGGAACCTTGTTAAGATCCAACAATGTAAAATATGATTTATTGCCATTTTTCAAGTGGTCTTAAACTTTTGATCAGGACATATATATGCAGGTACATTTAGGTAGGCCTGTGCGCTAGACTAGGCCTGCTTGTTTTGATTTGGGTCTGGGAGTGTTTAGAGTAGCTGTGGGTGTGACCACTTGTGCTCAGGCTCAGAGACGCCTCCCCTGCTTCCAGTCAGTATGTTCTGGAAAATAGGCTTGGTCTTGTGTTGGAGTGGAAAGAGGGTTCTTCCAATGCCCATTCAGTATTGGCAGGGGGCAGGCCTCCTATATAAGCTGAGGTCACATGTTGCGGGGCAGGAGTTGTTGGAGGAAGCAAGAAGGAGAACTAGGTTCATGCTGCAGGGCAGTCCCCAGCCTAGGGCCTGCCATGTGCTGAAGGGGGAGTCACAGGAAAGACTCATCCCTCATACGCACCGCAGAGGAGAGAAAGGATTAGAGAAATCGCTGGACTGTGCAGCTGAACTGTGTTTTCCTCCATGGACCAGGGGCATGGAGAAGGTCAGTGTGTACACCACAGCAAGTACTGGAACCAAGTGAAAGCTATTGCGGATAGTGTAGACTGTTATGGCCGGGGAACGTAGCAGTTCAGGAAAATACTTTAAACTTAGAGCCAGATTCTCGTAGAATGGCGTATCTTTGCGGCGGCGTAACGTATCTGATTTACGTTACGCCGCCGCAACTTACACGGGCAAGTACTGTATTCTCAATGCACTTGCTCCGTAAGTTGCGGCGGCGTAGCGTAAATCGGCTGGCGTAAGCCCGCCTAATTCAAATGTGGAAGGGGGGGCGTGTTTTATGATAAACTACTGTGACCCGACGTGATTGATGTTTTTCACGAACGGCGCATGCGCCGTCCATGGAAATCTCCCAGTGTGCATTGCTCCTAATACGCCGCAAGGACGTATTGGTTTTGACGTAGACGTAAATTACGTCCAGCCCCATTCACGGACGAGTTAGGCAAACGACGTAACTTTTTCAAATTTTGACGCGGGAACGACGGCCATACTTAACATTGGCTGCGCCTCATATAGCAGGGGCAACTATACGCCGGGAAAAGCCTAACGTAAACGTCGTAACTTTACTGTGTCGGCCGCACGGACGTTCGGGAATTCGCGTATCTAGCTAATTTGCATACTCAACGCGGAATTCGACGGAAGCGACACCTAGCGGTCAAAAAAAAAATGCAGTTTAGATCCGACGGATCTAATGGATATCTATGCATAACTGATTCTAAGAATCAGGCGCATAGATACGATGGCTCAGATTAGGACTTACGACAGCGTACATGGCGCTGCACCGTCGTAAGTCCTCTGAGAATCCGGGCCATAGTGCCGATTACTGTGACCGGGGAACGCAGCATCTGCAAGATTGGACTATCTGGGCCTAGTAGTCCACCGGTCGCCATGTGCTGCTAAAGTACTGGGCCATCGGGGGGAGGTGTGGCAACACCTCTGGCTCAGTGCCAGCATTTGAGTGACTTTGAGCAAGCTGATAAGTTATTCAGAGTGACTTCTAATAGTGACAGTGAAATATAAAGGAAACTAACGGTTCAGCAGTAAAGGATTTACATAGGAGAAGTAATACTCTGCTGGAGTCACTGCAGAAGAGGAGGAGCAATAGTCTGCAGTGAAGGAAAGCAAAGAGCAACAGACTGTGAATGATAGCTGTGCCTTATTATCAGGACTGTATCTTTCAATTCAAGTTCTACCAATGTGCTAAGTGCTATGGGCATCTCATATCATCCCTATCCTATCCAAGTTGTGTCCCGCAAATAAAATACAGCAAAGCAATGCAAATGACTGTTCATTGTCTCAAGATGGATGAATGGGGGTCAGGCAGCAGGGTGATGTGTGGATCTTTTGAAACTTAAAGCCATGCACTGCTACATCTATATGTTGCACTACCCCTGAAGGAGCTGCTGGTTTGTTTTGGGTGGCATGTTACCTCGTGGCTCCTCTGCTGTCCTAGGGGTGTATAGTGAATATAGCAGTAATGGAATGTCCACGACAGGTGTCTTTTTCTGTGCTCTTTATTACCTAGCCGGGTAAAAACATTAAACTTGTGATGAAGAGTAGAGGTGAAGTAGAAGGAGAAATAGCAGACTTAGGCGTAACAACAGGGAAACAGTCCTGCTCCCAACAATACTTTGTATTCTTCGCCACTCTAGCCAGAGTGGGTATAGCGTACCCAGACATGCACCTCTCACTGACCTGGCAGCCAGGGTATCGCTCGAACTTGAAGGAAAAGCCTCTGCCACAGACCCTCCTGAAATGGACTCAGGGAAAAGCCTCTGCCACAGGCCCTTCCTGTGAATATAATTACGGAGATGATCCTCCTTGAAAGAATTGCGCCTGGATCTCCTTCAGATAGTTTCAGGTACCGAATGACAGGTGACCAGCCTCTCAGTGTCTGGCTACCTTGATCCCCGGTGGTTTGTCGAGACCCTATTGGATCGCCAGCCTCCCATTGGCTCTCCTCAGATGGACTCCCCACCGAACAGCTATCTCGCTTGGGATCTTCATGATTGGGAACCAAGTTAACCACTGGGCTCCCCGACACAGCTCATTTGTCCCGGACCAGCATGGTCCCGGAACCAGGAACACTGCGTGGCACGCGCACCCCGGACTGGAAGGCCATTATGCCGGGGCGCCGTAGTGCAGTCACCCTGAAGGTGGATGCTGCACTTCGAAGAAGAAGACACAGACCAATGGCGTCTATCCCATAAATACCCTCCCCCAGCATGCAAAGCGAGGCTGAACCCTCCTGATAGGCTGCTGGGGAAGAGCACCTAAACCTCGACTCCACTGCTGCCACCCATCGCCCTGGGGTAGGAACTACACCCCAGTAACAATAGACAGCCCACAGCACAGCCAAGCTGAGACAGTTTTGAACATAATAATTGGATCAGAGTCAGTTAACACTCTGATCCCTCTCTAAATTTAACTAGCACCGGTACTTTTTAAGTAACCAGGCGCTACATATATATATTGAGCAAAATTATATATTATTATTGTGTTTGCTCCTATTTATCATGAGCTGAACTCAAAGATCTACGACTTATGCCGCGTACACACCATCACTTTATGTGATGGAAAAAAACGAAATTTTCTGTGAAGTAAAAAACGACGTTTTTGAAACTTCAATTTTCAAAAACAACGTTACCTACACACCATCGTTTTTTCACAATGATCTAGCAAAGCGAGGTTACGTTCACCACTTTTTTCCATTGAAGCTTGCTTCATAACTAGCTTCTGAGCATGCGCGGGTTTAAAAACGTCGTTTTTTTTGCTACACACTGTAAATTTTTGTACGCGGCATAACACAAAAGGCCTATTTCTCTCAACTATTGTTCACAATACTGTCCTACAATTTGGGACTGCAAAGTCGCATGACAAGTTGTTCCCCATGATTTCCAATGACTACCATTCATATTAGTACGACTTCAAGTCGTGCCGACTTCAATGTAGTCCCTGCGCTACTTTGGTCCGACTTTGATCCTACTTCAGCCCATTGAATATCACTGAAGTCGGATCAAAGTTGGATCGCCGTATTAACTGATCCGACTTAGACATGCTCAGATGATCTTGATGGGGAAGTCCACGGCAAATAAAAAAAAAACGACATGGGTTCCCCCTCCATGGGCATACCAGGCCCTTCAGTCTGGTATGGATTTTAAAAACAGCGTGGGGTCCCCCCAAAATCCATACCAGACCCTTATCTGAGCACACAGCCCTGCAGGTTAGGAAAGGGTTTGGGGATGAGCAAGCACCCCCCCTGAACCGGACCAGGCCGCATGCCCTCAACATGGGGGGGGGGTGCTTTGAGGCAGGGGGGCCCTGTGCCCCATCACCCCAAAGCACCTTGCCCCCATGTTGATGGGTACGGATATGGTTCTAACGCATGTTTCTAAAGAACTTGCTGCATATTTCCAGCCACAAGATACCGCAGGTAGTGACTGGTATAGTGTGGGAAGCCCACAAGGCTGTCATCTAAAGGACCCTGATCAAGCATGGATTCCGTATTAAGAAAGATTGAGAAACGCAACTGACAAAGTTGCTTGCTGACATCCAGGCTCTCGAACTGGGGAATGACCTTGTTCACCTTCGCCACCAGGTATCAGACCTTCTTCGCTACAAAGCCAAAGTGGCAATGTGGTAAGTTGCTGGCCAGAGCCCAATGTTCGGCTTCATATATACCCCATATAAAGCGGGCGGATGGACAATAACTTTCTTTGCCTAAAGACATTGCTTGGGCATTTGGGGACCTCTATTGTTCTTTGTACAACCTCTCATCCTCTACCCCATCCCCTTCCTCTATCGAAGAATACCTTTCTCGTCTTACTTCCTGGGTTTGTCATGACTTAGAAGCCCCTATTACAATTAAGGAATTGCAAACGGGAATCAGAGGCGCTAAACCTGGGTAAGCACCCTGCCCAGACACATTTACCATACAGTATTACAAGGCCCTACTGCCCTTGCTAGGTCCTCAGATGATCAAAGTATTTAATGCCCTGGGACAATCTACTACATTCCCCCCCCCCTTGCTGTACTCTTAGCACACGTTTTAGTCATTCCACAGGAGGGAAAAGACTCATTTGCTTATGGCAGTTACCGACCGATCTCACGGCCCAATGTGTATGTGAAGCTTTTTACCAAGCTTCTTGCCTCCCATCTTCAATCCCAGCTGCCCCAGCTGGTTCACGTAAGCTTCATTCCCTCTCAAGAAGAGAGAGACAGTAATATTAAAGTCCTTAACCTGGTCTACTTAGCCAATCACACTGGCTCTCCCTGCATTTTTCTAAGTAATGATGCTGAGAAGGCCTTTGAGAGGGTGAACTGGGCCTTCATTTACGCGGTCTTCATACATATGAGGTTCTGGTGATCAGATGCTTCAGTGCATCTCTATTGTGTACTCTGCCCCTCAGGCCTCGGTCAAGGCAAATGGGGTGTTCCTGGAGCCGTTCTCTATATCCAACAGTACCCGGCAGGGCTGTCCCATCTCACTCATGTTATGTGCCCTCTTGTTGAAACTCCGATATTTCGGGTTTAGAGGTGGGAGATCTCAACCATAACGTTTCTGCTTAATGCAGATGATTTGTTCTTCTCTCTGTCTAACCAACATATCTCTCTGCCCAATCTTTTAGAGGAATTTGATCATTATGGAACTTTATCAAACCTGAAAATAAATTTTACCAAATCTGAAGCCATGGAAGTTGCCCTGCCCTCCCTTCCCGTTGCTCCGCACTTTACAATTTAATTTCAACTTTAAATTGACAGGAAAAGTATTTAGGCACTCACATTCTTTCAAACCCAGCTCATACCTTTGCTTTTAATTTCCCACCCTTACTCAGTAAAGTCCATGCCCTTCTATATAAATGGCACCAAGGCCTGCATTCTTAGTTTGGCCGCTGTAACATCATCAAGATGAGTATCTTACCGTTGTTTTTGTATCTCTTTCAGACATTACCTATCTCCATTCCCTCACCTTCTTTTGTCCAATCGATGCCCTTTTCACTAAGGTTATATGGGCTCATAAATGACCCAGGCTTTGTAGATGCCTCTTGGCGTTGCCTACAGTAAATGTTATGGCAGTGTAGCTGTTCCAGATGCATTCAAATACTACCAAACCCCCTGCATGGTGTTACACGGCCTTACTGACTTCCTTTAAGTCCCATCCCACTATAGGCCTCACACTCCGTGTCTGCTCCTTGGCTTGCTGGAATCCTGAGCTTTCCTACACTCAATCACTGCTTCCCTCCAGGCACAGCGCCAGGTCCATTTTGTGGTTTTCGAGAGAGAGAGGTTGTTTCCAAGCTTCTCATTTTTTGATCTCTGATACTTGACCCTTGGTCTCCACACTGACGCAGTCGAGCGGATGATACAGGTTACATGTCTGGGAAGCGCTACAGCTGCATCATTATTTTCGAACCTTAAGACCCCATCAAACTTCCGACATCAACTGACAATATTTGAATTGTACTGTGAGGACAGTGATCCTCTTCCCCGCCCCCTCTCTAAGATATACGCGTTACTAATCTCCCCCTGGATGATTTTATTATTCCTGGCCTAAGCAAATGGGAGAGGGATCTTGATAGAGCCTTCACATCTGACAAACGTCAAAACATTATTCACCTTGCTCTGAAGTCAACTATGTAAACGTACTCAGGAAACCAGTTCCAAATTATGAATGCGCTGGTATCACACTCTGTCAGTTCAACGTAAATACTTACGGAGGCTTTGGATCATTGCTGGAGGTGCCATGAAGAACAGGGGACTTTATTCCAATTAAACATTATTGGTCGGAGGTGAAAAGGATCACTTAACAATTTCCCGATACCGCAGGATCCTGCTCCGCTGCTCACAAATTCTTAAGACATACACGAAAGCGATCCTTTGTGACATGATTAATGTCGCCAAGGCTTGTATTACCTTGTGCTGAAGAGACCCTCCTTCCATTGCCATGTGGCTTATTATGGTCAGGAGCATTAATGTTCTGGAGGACCTAGTGCTGACTGACCAAAATAGAAGAGATCCCTGGAACATGTTTGCATATTCAGATGAGATGAAGGCCCTCTTGGAAAACTACTCTGGACATTGAAGTCTTCCTGCCCTTCTGGCTGAGGCTCATGTGCACCCCATCTCCCCCTCCCCCCTTATTTTTCTCTGCACCCCGCCTTTCCTGAGTCCTATTTTTTCTGGCACCTAAAGGCGTCCTTTAGCTTCCCTGTTCTCTTATCTTTTGCTCTAAAAATTGGATTATCCGCCCGAGTGTACTCTGCCATATTTCCTACAGCTCTTGGAAATTAGATTTTATTTGTGTTTTTTTTATGTCAGAATTCCTTGCATTTTCTGTATTTCGCATTATGCTTCCATGCTACATTGTATTGTCTACGTTGTATTGTCTTTACTTTATGTGCGATATTGCACCCATTCTGTATGGTTCTGCTCTGCTGGATGCTTTATTCCATTGTATAAATAAAGAATTAGAAAAAAAATGCATGGAAAGTAGGTTATTTTGTTTCCAATGGCATAGTTTACGCCAGTGCGGTCAGCTCCAGGGCGTTCCAGTACCAGAAAACATGCTGCATTTTTCCTGCATTGAACTGTACTGGAACATTATAAAATTAATAAAAAATGCACTGGAATGGCCTGGAACACATCAAAAGCACACCAAACCCCAGGAGAGTAAAAAAAAGCATTGGAATTCCATCAAAAACATACTAGAATGCATCAAAGAGCAGTGTTGATGTACAGATTGGGGCGTGACCGGATGTTGAGGTGAGAGGCCGCCACAGCACGGACCTCACACCCGCTCATATGCTAAACATCATTTGATGTTGGGAACGGAGGAACGAGGAAACGTCGAGACAGTGTGCGGTAAGGTGTGGCGTGGCTTGTGAATAGGTTGAAGGGAAGAATGCCCTAGTTTGGGAAGTACCCTCCCGCCGCGAACCCCCAGAGAAGTGATCCACTACGTAGAGGAGAAGGAGACGATGTGTAAGCAGGGACTGAGGTTAGGCGGTCCCAGACGTCGGGTGTACCTTCCGCCATGACGTGGAGGGGAGGAAGGAGCTTCCCAGGACGAAGTCGGTGCTGGCACTCAGACACAGCCAGGCTGTAGCTGCGGCCAAACTGGAACAGTACCCAAATAGACCGGGGCAGACATTGGGCCAGACACCCAAGAAGGGTGGGCAGGGGTGTCACGTACCTGATGGTGATGAGCCCGAATTGCAGAGGTCAGCCTCCCTTACGGCTCCCACTCGTGGCCCCCTGATAGGATAACAGAAGGCACAGGAGTAAGGAGTGGCACGGGTGCCTGGCAGGATCAACAAGAAGAGGTAGTGGGTCAGTCTAGTAGAAACTTCCTTGCAGGAACTGGAATACCGGAACTGGATCAGCTCAGCAGACAGGATAGGTCCAATAGACTGGATCAGCTTAGCAGGCTGGAACACCTCACCAGACAGGATCAGCTCAGCAGAGAGGATAGGTCCAATAGACTGGATCAGCTTAGCAGACTGGAACATCTCACCAGACAGGATCAGCTCAGCAGGCAGGATAGGTCCAATAGACTGGATCAGCTTAGAAGACCGGATCAGCTCAGCAAACTGGACTGGAACTAGGACAAACTGGAATCGTTCAGCTGGACTGGAACTAGGACAGACTGGAATCGTTCAGCTGGACTGGAACTAGGACAAACTGGAATCGTTCAGCTGGACTGGAACTAGGACAGACTGGAATCGTTCAGCAGACTGGAGCAGACTGGATCAGCACAGAAGGTCAGACAGGCCGGGTCAGATATCGGGGCGGACAGCGAGGTACAGGGGTGCGGACAGAAGGGTAGTCAGGACAGGCCAAGGATCAGGTGCAGGCAGATGGCTGGAATAGTCACAGCTAAGCCGGGTCTTTCACAGGTAAGTCTCAGATCAGGTTTCAGATACTCAACGCTGTAGAGCAGACAGCAGGGATGGTGTGTGAGAGGCCGGCTTAAATACCCCGCCTGGCTCCAATAGGCGTGTGCACCCGTGCACACACACGCATGCGTGATCGCAGCCGCGATCAGGAACCGCAAAATCTAAGTCGCCTGTTTCTGGCAGGATCTTCATGACATTGCTCCCCCCCAGGGGCAGCCTCCGGATGCCCATCCTGGCAAACTTCTCAGGGTGAAATCTATTAAAGGATTGTACCAGACTCTTAGCGTGGATGTTCCCCCGGCTTCTTCAGGTCCGTACCCCTTCCATTTAATCAAAAACTGATTCTGGTTCCTTCTCCTTCTGAAGTCCAGGATAGCCTCCACTTTGAATTCTTCTTCTCCATCTACAATGACAGGATCAGGGGGGGGAAGTACTCCGATTCGTAAAAGGATTGGGAATAGAAGGTTTTAACAGCGATACGTGAAATACCCTTAATGAATCTGGGAGTTCTAGTTCGTAAGCTACTTCGTTGATTCTCCTCCTAACCGGAAATGGCCCTACAAATTTGGGGCCCAGCTTCTTCGAAGGACATGCCATCCTCAAATTCGTTGTGGATAACCACACCAGGTCACCAGGAGACAATATTAATTCACCTGGTCTCTTCTTGTCAAAGGCTGTTTTGTTGTGTTCCTGAGTCTTGGTCATAGTTTCCTGCAAAAGCTGGTTATTGGTAGAGAAGAAATTAATTTTCTCCTGGACTGCTGGTACTGTACATTCAGGAAGTGAATTGGGCAGAAATGAGGGATGGAAGCCAAAATTGGCGAAAAAAGCGATTTTGTTTGGTAGCGGAGTGGATGGAGTTATTGTAGGCGAATTCGGCCAATGAAAGCAGAGAAATCCAATCATCTTGTGCGAAAGAGGAAAAGCAGCGTAGATACTGTTCGAGAGTCTGATTCGTCCTCTCAGTTTGCCCATTGGTCTGGGGATGATAAGCGGAGGAAAAGGACAGTTCAATGTCCAGGGCCTTACAGAGGGACCTCCAGAATCGGGAGGTAAATTGCACCCCCCGATCTGAGACGATGTTAGCTGGTACCCCATGGAGTCTGATGATTTCCTTAATGAATGCCTGCACTGTTTCAGAAGCTGAGGGAGTGCCTTTCATTGGAATAAAATGTGCCATCTTTGACAGACGATCAACTACCACGAAGATAGTGGTGTGATCTTCTGCCGGAGGTAATTCAACGATAAAGTCTATGGATAACATTCTCCATGGTCTATCTGGGACAGACAAGGGCTTTAGGAGACCCCAAACCTTGGTTCTATGGGTCTTGTTTCTGATACAAGTAGTGCAGGATTCAACATACTTTTTACAATCTACCCGTAACTGAGGCCACCAAAAGGTACACTGTACCAAATCGGTGGTTTTGGTTACGCCAAAATGCCCGGCTAATGCATGGTCATGGCAAAGTTCCAAGACAGATACTCATAGGCTTTCGGGAGTGTAGATCTTGTCTTCGTGCCAAAATACCCCATCCTTGAACTGCAGTCCTGGTTCAGAAGGAGGTGTCTGCCCTGTGGAGGCTTGTTTAATTAGGGAAAGCAGATTTTCCTGAAGAAGAAGAAAGTTGCCAGGGGCAAGGATGGTATCCGGGGTAGAAATTTCTTTTGACTTGTGAAACATCCGGGACAGGGCATCAGGTTTAGTATTTTTGGAACCTGGCCGATACGTGACATGGAAGGAAAATCTGGAGAAAAAGAGCACCCACCTGGCTTGGCGTGGCCTCAACCTCTTTGCAGACCTCAGATATTCCAGGTTCTTGTGATCGGTGAATATTAGGATTGGATGGGCAGCTCCCTCCAGCAGGTAGCGCCACTCCTCCAGTGCAGATTTTATTGCCAACAATTCCCGATCCCCTACATCATAGTTCTTCTCTGCTGTTGAGAGTTTACGTGAGAAGAAGGCTACTGGATAAGTTGGGCCTTGGTTCCCTGTCTTTGGGAAAGTATTGCTCCTACGGCAATTTCAGACACGTCTACCTCAAGAACAAATGGTAGAGAGGAATCTGGATGTCCCAAAACAGGAGCAGAGGTAAAGAGTTCATTAAGGGCCTCAAAGGCTCCTTGGGCCTCAGGGGACCAATGGAAGCAGTTTCCCTGTTTGGTCAATTGGGTGATTGGTGCAATGATGGCCGAGAAGCCTTTGATAAACTTGCGGTAGAAGTTGGCGAAACCAACGAAACGTTGGATTCCCTTTTTGTCTGCTGGGACTGGCCAGTCTAGGATTGCAGAAATCTTCTGGGGGTCCATCTTGATGCCTTCACTGGAGATGATTAACCCCAGAAATTGTATACTTTCCTGTTCAAATTCGCACTTTTCAGCTTTCGCATAAAAACCATGTTGACAAAGACGGCCCAGTACACTTCTGACATGCCTGCGGTGGAATTCAAGGGAAGAAGAAAAGATCAGAATATCATCCAGGTAGAAGATAACAAATAAGTCCAAAAGGTCTCGGAGGACATCGTTGATAAAATACTGAAAAGTAGCAGGTGCATTGCACAATCCGATAGGGCATCACCAAGTACTCAAAGTGCCCGAATCGAGAGCGGAAGGCCGTTTTCCACTCGTCCCCATCCCTGATGCGGACCAGATTATAGGCGCCACGGAGGTCAAGTTTGGTGAAAACCGTGGCGGCCCCCAGCCTCTGGAATAACTCTGGCACCAGGGGAAGAGGATAACAGTTCTTTACAGTGATTTTGTTTAATTCCCTGTAGTCGACACAAGGTCGAAGGGTATGGTCCTTTTTCTCGACAAAGAAGATGCCTGCGCCTGCTGGAGATGTGGATGGGCGAATAAACCCCTTCTTTAGGTTTTCATCTATGTATTCCTTCAATGCCCCTTGTTCTACCTCTGTCAAGGGAAAAATCCTACCAAAAGGGATTTCGGCCCCAGGAAGCAGCTCAATAGGACAGTCGTAGGCTCGATGGGGAGGTAGAGCCTCTGCCCTTTGTTTACTGAATACGTCCAGAAAATAATGGTAGGCTTCAGGAATAGACTGGCGTATTTCAGCTTCAGACTCCAGGCATAGCAAGGTAGACGGCCCGTGAGGATTGTGGGACCCACAGAACTGCTGGCAGTAAGGTGAAGAAAATGTAACCTCCCCTGTGGCCCAGTTGATGGCAGGATTGTGGATTTGTAGCCAGGGCATGCCAAGGATTACAGGAAATATTGGGGAGGAGATTATGTCCATACGTAAAAGTTCATGGTGGGAACTGGAGATAACGGCAAGTATCGGAGCAGTCTCTAGAACTACAGGGCCTGATTTGATAGCAGACCCATCAGCCAAATGAACTGAAAGTCCATGGGTCTTGGGAAGGAGAGGAATTTGGTGTTTAGCAGCAAAAGATGAGTCCATGAAACAGCTACAGGCCCCGGAGTCAATAATGGCAGGTGTTAGCAGAGTCTTTCCTGGAAGCTGGAACGACACAGAAAGGGCAAGGTGAGATGCAGGCTGGGTAATAAAGTCTGTGTAGCTAGGAGACATGGAGAGACACTTACGGAGCTTTAGAGGACAGTTCCTGACGTAGTGGCCGGGTCCTCCGCAGTACAGACACAGATTATTTACACAACGTCGTTGACGCTCTTCAGGAGTAAGGGAAGGACGAAGGACGCCAGGTGCATGGGCTCAGGTGTGTCAGCTGTAGGGGCTGGTGATGCAATGGGTACCGGGTGTAGATGACTTGGGGCCTTGGGAAGCATCCAGGTTGGACGAGAAAACCCTGTAGCTCTCTCAGCCCTTCGCTCTCTTAGGCGTCGATCGATTTGTATGGCTAAATCGATCAGCGCATTCAAAGTCTGTGGTACCCCAACTATAGGCAGTACATCTTTCAGAGGATCTGATAATCCCATGCGGAACTGGTGACGAAGAGCAGCGTCGTTCCAGTCTGTATTTGCGCTCCACCGCCTAAACTCAGCGACATAGTCCTCTGCTGTCCTGCGACCCTGCTGAAGGGTACGTAAAGCAGCTTCTGCAGTTGCTGAAAGCTGGGGGTCTTTGTAAAGCTGTGCCATAGCATCAAAGAAGGTGGTAAGGTTGGTCACAGACTCATCCTTTTGTTCTAGGAGGCGGTGGGCCCAGGTTTGGGGTTCTCCAGTAAGTAAGGAGATCACAAAGCCCACCTTGGTGACTTGCAGAGAGAAGGTTCGTGGCTGAAGGGCGAAATACAGCTCACAGGAATTACGAAAGGCCCTGAAGCTACTTCGATTTCCAGAGAACTTTTCAGGTGTGGGGACCCTAGGTTCCGGAAGGAAGCATCACCACTGTTGGTGTCGATCTTGTCCCAGCAGAAGAGGTGGATGCGTGGGAAGATCCCTGGGCTCCAGTGGGGTTGGACAGAACCAGCACCCGTTCTTCTAGCTGGGTGTAGCCGTGCTGAAGATTCTTAACTGCTTCAGTTAAACCAGCCAGGTGCTGAGACAGTTCTTCCATAGGGGAGACTCTCTGCTCGGGCTCAGACTGGCTGTCTGCTACTGTCACGTACCTGATGGTGATAAGCCCGAATTGCAGAGGTCAACCTCCCTTACGGCTCCCACTCGTGGCCCCCTGATAGGATAACAGAAGGCACAAGAGTAAGTAGTGGCACGGGTGCCTGGCAGGATCAACAAGAAGAGGTAGTGGGTTAGTCTAGTAGAAACTTCCTTGCAGGAACTGGAATACCGGAACTGGATCAGCTCAGCAGACAGGATAGGTCCAATAGACTGGATCAGCTTAGCAGACTGGAACACCTCACCAGACAGGATAAGCTCAGCAGAGAGGATAGGTCCAATAGACTGGATCAGCTTAGCAGGCTGGAACACCTCACCAGACAGGATCAGCTCAGCAGGCAGGATAGGTCCAATAGACTGGATCAGCTTAGAAGACCGGATCAGCTCAGCAAACTGGACTGGAACTAGGACAAACTGGAATCGTACAGCTGGACTGGAACTAGGACAGACTGGAATCGTTCAGCTGGACTGGAACTAGGACAAACTGGAATCGTTCAGCTGGACTGAAACTAGGACAGACTGGAATCGTTCAGCAGACTGGAGCAGACTGGATCAGCACAGAAGGTCAGACAGGCCGGGTCAGATATCGGGGCGGACAGCGAGGTACAGGGGTGCAGACAGAAAGGTAGTCAGAACAGGCCAAGGATCAGGTGCAGGCGGATGGCTGGAATAGTCACAGGTAAGCCGGGTCTTTCACAGGTAAGTCTCAGATCAGGTTTCAGATACTCAACGCTGTAGAGCAGACAGCAGGGATGGTGTGTGAGAGGCCGGCTTAAATACCCCGCCTGGCTCCAATAGGCGTGTGCACCCGTGCACGCACACGCATGCGTGATCGCAGCCGTGATCGGGAACCGCAACATCTAAGTCGCCTGTTTCTGGCAGGATCTTCATGACAAGAGGGCTCAGCAGCCTAGCCATCACAGGAAAAGCCAAGGGACAGGCATCGGTATTGGAGGTACCAGCTGTCACGGTAAACATCCAGGGGCCAAACAAAAAGACAGAGGGAGAAATCCCAGAGCCAACTATAGGAACAGAGGAAGAGCTGTCTTCGAAAGAGGTTGTAAGAGATTGTAATGCCGCGTACACACAACCACTTTTCCTGTCCTGCAAAAAGATACGTTTTTCTCGACGTGATTCCTCTCAAGCCTTCCTTGCATACAGGTTCATGAAAAAAAACAGCCTAGCAAAACGTGGTGACGTACAACACGTACGACAGAACTATAAAGGGAAGTTCCTTTCAAATGGCGCCACCCTTTGTGCTGCTTTTGCTGATCCTCGTGTTAGTAAAAGTTTGGTGAGAGACGATTTGTGCTTTTTAGCCTCGTGTTTTTCAGTCCATTACAGCGTGACGAATGTGCTATCTCCATTACGAACGCTCCCATCTCATACTTGATTCTGAGCATGCACGTTTTTTTTCCCTCGGGAAAGCATACACATGACCATTTTTTGCGACAAGAAAAAGAACGACGTGAAAAACTACGAGAAAAAATAGAGCAGGTTCTAATTTTTTTGCGGGCAGTTTTCTCGTCGAGAAAAATGCTATGGAGCATACACACAACCGGTTTTCACGACCAATCTAAAAATTGCAGTTTTCTCGTCATGAAAAACGGTCGTGTGTACGCGGCATAGGTCTTCATTATTTGAAATGTTTGAACAATTGAAATGTATAAAATAAGATATATCAGTGCTTAAACATGATGTGCAAGGGATTGGTGAACAGACATCTACCTTAGAAGGGAGACTTAGTCAGGTTGAAGATGATATTAACCCAATGAATCATGAGATAAAATTAATGAGAGATCAGTTGAGTATGTGCATTCATAAAATGGACGATATAAAAAATAGATTGCGCAGGAAAAATATAAGGGTACAAGGTCTTCCCAAGAAAAGGTAACAATCCCACAGAATATATGGAAGACTGGCTCAAAGGAATGTTCGGTAAAATTACAGAGACAAAGGACAAGATTTGCTGAATGTAAACGCAGGCTGCAGCATAATAAGATCAAATATGCAATGTTTTACCTGGCGTGCCTGCGAGTAACAACTTTGGGGGAAAATATGTTCTTCAACACACCTGCAGAAGTGACATTGTGTATCTGTAGAGGCTGATATTCACACACGTTACCCGGTACAACGGTATTCCTTCAGCAGATGGATATAGGCATCTGATAGGCTTGTCCCTCCCTCACAGCAAGGACACTGGTTTTATTATCTGCAGTCTGTCATCCGACCAGGATTGGTTTCACAGGTCGGAAAACTCTCCCTACCTTCTCCTAACTCTCCCTTACAAGCGGGGTCTCTGTCCCTGTCTATACACACAAGTGTTCTGTCCTAAATGTGGCTGGGCTTTTCTCTATAAGGTATCCACCCAAAAATGGCCGACCAAATAGCCCAAGATTTGCTTGTCCTATCAGGACACCAGGCTTCTCCAAAATGATGCTAGAGACAATTATAGAGGCCAAACAGCTCTGAACATATGTACACATAAACATATAAAATGGGCTGAAAAGTGAGTACATACACTTGCTAACCCACTTCCTCTTGCAGCTAGCTAGGATACCCTGCACTACAGCTGCCTACAAACCTGTATCGCTATTAGCTTCTCACGCAAAAGATCCAGCCTGATAGTATGAAAAGGACTGGAGAAGTCAAATAACATGACCCTCATAGTGCTTTCTGGCTTATCCAGGTGTGCATACATGCGATTTAGCATGAAGATCATAACATTCTCAACTCCCAGTCTTGTCTGGTAAGCAAACTGCAAAGTGTCTAAATATTTAATAGCCATGGGTCATAACTGATATAAAAAATCTCTCCAAGGTCTTCATTATGTGGGAGTTCAAAGCCACAGGTCTGTAATCCTTGGAGCCACAAGAACATGGTATCTTTGGCATAAAGACAAGACAGGATGTCTTCCACAACATAGGAACCTTTCGTAGACTCAGGCTCAGGTTAAAGACCCATTGAAGGATACTCTCCAGCTGGTCTTCAACGATAAAGTCTATGGATAACATTCTCCATGGTCTATCTGGGACAGACAAGGGCTTTAGGAGACCCCAAACCTTGGTTCTATGGGTCTTGTTTCTGATACAAGTAGTGCAGGATTCGACATACTTTTTACAATCTACCCGTAACTGTGGCCACCAAAAGGTACACTGTACCAAATCGGTGGTTTTGGTTACGCCAAAATGCCCGGCTAATGCATGGTCATGGCAAAGTTCCAAGACAGATACTCATAGGCTTTCGGGAGTGTAGATCTTGTCTTCGTGCCAAAATACCCCATCCTTGAACTGCAGTCCTGGTTCAGAAGGAGGTGTCTGCCCTGTGGAGGCTTGTTTAATTAGGGAAAGCAGATTTTCCTGAAGAAGAAGAAAGTTGCCAGGGGCAAGGATGGTATCCGGGGTAGAAATTTCTTTTGACTTGTGAAACATCCGGGACAGGGCATCAGGTTTAGTATTTTTGGAACCTGGCCGATACGTGACATGGAAGGAAAATCTGGAGAAAAAGAGCACCCACCTGGCTTGGCGTGGCCTCAACCTCTTTGCAGACCTCAGATATTCCAGGTTCTTGTGATCGGTGAATATTAGGATTGGATGGGCAGCTCCCTCCAGCAGGTAGCGCCACTCCTCCAGTGCAGATTTTATTGCCAACAATTCCCGATCCCCTACATCATAGTTCTTCTCTGCTGTTGAGAGTTTACGTGAGAAGAAGGCTACTGGATATGTTGGGCCTTGGTTTCCTGTCTTTGGGAAAGTATTGCTCCTACGGCAATTTCAGACACGTCTACCTCAAGAACAAATGGTAGAGAGGAATCTGGATGTCCCAAAACAGGAGCAGAGGTAAAGAGTTCATTAAGGGCCTCAAAGGCTCCTTGGGCCTCAGGGGACCAATGGAAGCAGTTTCCCTGTTTGGTCAATTGGGTGATTGGTGCAATGATGGCCGAGAAGCCTTTGATAAACTTGCGGTAGAAGTTGGCGAAACCAACGAAACGTTGGATTCCCTTTTTGTCTGCTGGGACTGGCCAGTCTAGGATTGCAGAAATCTTCTGGGGGTCCATCTTGATGCCTTCACTGGAGATGATTAACCCCAGAAATTGTATACTTTCCTGTTCAAATTCGCACTTTTCAGCTTTCGCATAAAAACCATGTTGACAAAGACGGCCCAGTACACTTCTGACATGCCTGCGGTGGAATTCAAGGGAAGAAGAAAAGATCAGAATATCATCCAGGTAGAAGATAACAAATAAGTCCAAAAGGTCTCGGAGGACCTCGTTGATAAAATACTGAAAAGTAGCAGGTGCATTGCACAATCCGATAGGGCATCACCAAGTACTCAAAGTGCCCGAATCGAGAACGGAAGGCCGTTTTCCACTCGTCCCCATCCCTGATGCGGACCAGATTATAGGCGCCACGGAGGTCAAGTTTGGTGAAAACCGTGGCGGCCCCCAGCCTCTGGAATAACTCTGGCACCAGGGGAAGAGGATAACAGTTCTTTACAGTGATTTTGTTTAATTCCCTGTAGTCGACACAAGGTCGAAGGGTATGGTCCTTTTTCTCGACAAAGAAGATGCCTGCGCCTGCTGGAGATGTGGATGGGCGAATAAACCCCTTCTTTAGGTTTTCATCTATGTATTCCTTCAATGCCCCTTGTTCTACCTCTGTCAAGGGGAAAATCCTACCAAAAGGGATTTCGGCCCCAGGAAGCAGCTCAATAGGACAGTCGTAGGCTCGATGGGGAGGTAGAGCCTCTGCCCTTTGTTTACTGAATACGTCCAGAAAATAATGGTAGGCTTCAGGAATAGACTGGCGTATTTCAGCTTCAGACTCCAGGCATAGCAAGGTAGACGGCCCGTGAGGATTGTGGGACCCACAGAACTGCTGGCAGTAAGGTGAAGAAAATGTAACCTCCCCTGTGGCCCAGTTGATGGCAGGATTGTGGATTTGTAGCCAGGGCATGCCAAGGATTACAGGAAATAATGGGGAGGAGATTATGTCCATACGTAAAAGTTCATGGTGGGAACTGGAGATAACGGCAAGTATCGGAGCAGTCTCTAGAACTACAGGGCCTGATTTGATAGCAGACCCATCAGCCAAATGAATTGAAAGTCCATGGGTCTTGGGAAGGAGAGGAATTTGGTGTTTAGCAGCAAAAGATGAGTCCATGAAACAGCTACAGGCCCCGGAGTCAATAATGGCAGGTGTTAGCAGAGTCTTTCCTGGAAGCTGGAACGACACAGAAAGGGCAAGGTGAGATGCAGGCTGGGTAATAAAGTCTGTGTAGCTAGGAGACATGGAGAGACACTTACGGAGCTTTAGAGGACAGTTCCTGACGTAGTGGCCGGGTCCTCCGCAGTACAGACACAGATTATTTACACAACGTCGTTGACGCTCTTCAGGAGTAAGGGAAGGACGAAGGACGCCAGGTGCATGGGCTCAGGTGTGTCAGCTGTAGGGGCTGGTGATGCAATGGGTACCGGGTGTAGATGACTTGGGGCCTTGGGAAGCATCCAGGTTGGACGAGAAAACCCTGTAGCTCTCTCAGCCCTTCGCTCTCTTAGGCGTCGATCGATTTGTATGGCTAAATCGATCAGCGCATTCAAAGTCTGTGGTACCCCAACTCTAGCCAGTTCATCTTTCAGAGGATCTGATAGTCCCATGTGGAACTGGTGACGAAGAGCAGCGTCGTTCCAGTCTGTATTTGCGCTCCACCGCCTAAACTCAGCGACATAGTCCTCTGCTGTCCTGCGACCCTGCTGAAGGGTACGTAAAGCAGCTTCTGCAGTTGCTGAAAGCTGGGGGTCTTCGTAAAGCTGTGCCATAGCATCAAAGAAGGTGGTAAGGTTGGTCACAGACTCATCCTTTTGTTCTAGGAGGCGGTGGGCCCAGGTTTGGGGTTCTCCAGTAAGTAAGGAGATCACAAAGCCCACCTTGGTGACTTGCAGAGAGAAGGTTCGTGGCTGAAGGGCGAAATACAGCTCACAGGAATTACGAAAGGCCCTGAAGCTACTTCGATTTCCAGAGAACTTTTCAGGTGTGGGGACCCTAGGTTCCGGAAGGAAGCATCACCACTGTTGGTGTCGATCCTGTCCCAGCAGAAGAGGTGGATGCGTGGGAAGATCCCTGGGCTCCAGTGGGGTTGGACAGAACCAGCACCCATTCTTCTAGCTGGGTGTAGCCGTGCTGAAGATTCTTAACTGCTTCAGTTAAACCAGCCAGGTTCTGAGACAGTTCTTCCATAGGGGAGACTCTCTGCTCGGGCTCAGACTGGCTGTCTGCTACTGTCACGTACCTGATGGTGATGAGCCCGAATTGCAGAGGTCAACCTCCCTTACGGCTCCCACTCGTGGCCCCCTGATAGGATAACAGAAGGCACAAGAGTAAGGAGTGGCATGGGTGCCTGGCAGGATCAACAAGAAGAGGTAGTGGGTTAGTCTAGTAGAAACTTCCTTGCAGGAACTGGAATACCGGAACTGGATCAGCTCAGCAGACAGGATAGGTCCAATAGACTGGATCAGCTTAGCAGACTGGAACACCTCACCAGACAGGATAAGCTCAGCAGAGAGGATAGGTCCAATAGACTGGATCAGCTTAGCAGACTGGAACACCTCACCAGACAGGATCAGCTCAGCAGGCAGGATAGGTCCAATAGACTGGATCAGCTTAGAAGACCGGATCAGCTCAGCAAACTGGACTGGCACTAGGACAAACTGGAATCGTACAGCTGGACTGAAACTAGGACAGACTGGAATCGTTCAGCAGACTGGAGCAGACTGGATCAGCACAGAAGGTCAGACAGGCCGGGTCAGATATCGGGGCGGACAGCGAGGTACAGGGGTGCAGACAGAAAGGTAGTCAGAACAGGCCAAGGATCAGGTGCAGGCGGATGGCTGGAATAGTCACAGGTAAGCCGGGTCTTTCACAGGTAAGTCTCAGATCAGGTTTCAGATACTCAACGCTGTAGAGCAGACAGCAGGGATGGTGTGTGAGAGGCCGGCTTAAATACCCCGCCTGGCTCCAATAGGCGTGTGCACCCGTGCACGCACACGCATGCGTGATCGCAGCCGTGATCGGGAACCGCAACATCTAAGTCGCCTGTTTCTGGCAGGATCTTCATGACAAGAGGGCTCAGCAGCCTAGCCATCACAGGAAAAAAGCCAAGGGACAGGCATCGGTATTGGAGGTACCAGCTGTCACGGTAAACATCCAGGGGCCAAACAAAAAGACAGAGGGAGAAATCCCAGAGCCAACTATAGGAACAGAGGAAGAGCTGTCTTCGAAAGAGGTTGTAAGAGATTGTAATGCCGCGTACACACAACCACTTTTCCTGTCCTGCAAAAAGATACGTTTTTCTCGACGTGATTCCTCTCAAGCCTTCCTTGCATACAGGTTCATGAAAAAAAACAGCCTAGCAAAACGTGGTGACGTACAACACGTACGACAGGACTATAAAGGGAAGTTCCTTTCAAATGGCGCCACCCTTTGTGCTGCTTTTGCTGATCCTCGTGTTAGTAAAAGTTTGGTGAGAGACGATTTGTGCTTTTCAGCCTCGTGTTTTTCAGTCCATTACAGCGTGACGAATGTGCTATCTCCATTACGAACGCTCCCATCTCATACTTGATTCTGAGCATGCGCGTTTTTTTTCCCTCGGAAAAGCATACACATGACCATTTTTTGCGACAAGAAAAAGAACGACGTGAAAAACTACGAGAAAAAATAGAGCAGGTTCTAATTTTTTTGCGGGCAGTTTTCTCGTCGAGAAAAATGCTATGGAGCATACACACAACCGGTTTTCACGACCAATCTAAAAATTGCAGTTTTCTCGTCATGAAAAACGGTCGTGTGTACGCGGCATAGGTCTTCATTATTTGAAATGTTTGAACAATTGAAATGTATAAAAGAAGATATATCAGTGCTTAAACATGATGTGCAAGGGATTGGCGAACAGACATCTACCTTAGAAGGGAGACTTAGTCAGGTTGAAGATGATATTAACCCAATGAATCATGAGATAAAATTAATGAGAGATCAGTTGAGTATGTGCATTCATAAAATGGACGATATAAAAAATAGATTGCGCAGGAAAAATATAAGGGTACAAGGTCTTCCCAAGAAAAGGTAACAATCCCACAGAATATATGGAAGACTGGCTCAAAGGAATGTTCGGTAAAATTACAGAGACAAAGGACAAGATTTGCTGAATGTAAACGCAGGCTGCAGCATAATAAGATCAAATATGCAATGTTTTACCTGGCGTGCCTGCGAGTAACAACTTTGGGGGAAAATATGTTCTTCAACACACCTGCAGAAGTGACATTGTGTATCTGTAGAGGCTGATATTCACACACGTTACCCGGTACAACGGTATTCCTTCAGCAGATGGATATAGGCATCTGATAGGCTTGTCCCTCCCTCACAGCAAGGACACTGGTTTTATTATCTGCAGTCTGTCATCCGACCAGGATTGGTTTCACAGGTCGGAAAACTCTCCCTACCTTCTCCTAACTCTCCCTTACAAGCGGGGTCTCTGTCCCTGTCTATACACACAAGTGTTCTGTCCTAAATGTGGCTGGGCTTTTCTCTATAAGGTATCCACCCAAAAATGGCCGACCAAATAGCCCAAGATTTGCTTGTCCTATCAGGACACCAGGCTTCTCCAAAATGATGCTAGAGACAATTATAGAGGCCAAACAGCTCTGAACATATGTACACATAAACATATAAAATGGGCTGAAAAGTGAGTACATACACTTGCTAACCCACTTCCTCTTGCAGCTAGCTAGGATACCCTGCACTACAGCTGCCTACAAACCTGTATCGCTATTAGCTTCTCACGCAAAAGATCCAGCCTGATAGTATGAAAAGGACTGGAGAAGTCAAATAACATGACCCTCATAGTGCTTTCTGGCTTATCCAGGTGTGCATACATGCGATTTAGCATGAAGATCATAACATTCTCAACTCCCAGTCTTGTCTGGTAAGCAAACTGCAAAGTGTCTAAATATTTAATAGCCATGGGTCATAACTGATATAAAAAATCTCTCCAAGGTCTTCATTATGTGGGAGTTCAAAGCCACAGGTCTGTAATCCTTGGAGCCACAAGAACATGGTATCTTTGGCATAAAGACAAGACAGGATGTCTTCCACAACATAGGAACCTTTCGTAGACTCAGGCTCAGGTTAAAGACCCATTGAAGGATACTCTCCAGCTGGTCTTCAACGATAAAGTCTATGGATAACATTCTCCATGGTCTATCTGGGACAGACAAGGGCTTTAGGAGACCCCAAACCTTGGTTCTATGGGTCTTGTTTCTGATACAAGTAGTGCAGGATTCGACATACTTTTTACAATCTACCCGTAACTGTGGCCACCAAAAGGTACACTGTACCAAATCGGTGGTTTTGGTTACGCCAAAATGCCCGGCTAATGCATGGTCATGGCAAAGTTCCAAGACAGATACTCATAGGCTTTCGGGAGTGTAGATCTTGTCTTCGTGCCAAAATACCCCATCCTTGAACTGCAGTCCTGGTTCAGAAGGAGGTGTCTGCCCTGTGGAGGCTTGTTTAATTAGGGAAAGCAGATTTTCCTGAAGAAGAAGAAAGTTGCCAGGGGCAAGGATGGTATCCGGGGTAGAAATTTCTTTTGACTTGTGAAACATCCGGGACAGGGCATCAGGTTTAGTATTTTTGGAACCTGGCCGATACGTGACATGGAAGGAAAATCTGGAGAAAAAGAGCACCCACCTGGCTTGGCGTGGCCTCAACCTCTTTGCAGACCTCAGATATTCCAGGTTCTTGTGATCGGTGAATATTAGGATTGGATGGGCAGCTCCCTCCAGCAGGTAGCGCCACTCCTCCAGTGCAGATTTTATTGCCAACAATTCCCGATCCCCTACATCATAGTTCTTCTCTGCTGTTGAGAGTTTACGTGAGAAGAAGGCTACTGGATATGTTGGGCCTTGGTTTCCTGTCTTTGGGAAAGTATTGCTCCTACGGCAATTTCAGACACGTCTACCTCAAGAACAAATGGTAGAGAGGAATCTGGATGTCCCAAAACAGGAGCAGAGGTAAAGAGTTCATTAAGGGCCTCAAAGGCTCCTTGGGCCTCAGGGGACCAATGGAAGCAGTTTCCCTGTTTGGTCAATTGGGTGATTGGTGCAATGATGGCCGAGAAGCCTTTGATAAACTTGCGGTAGAAGTTGGCGAAACCAACGAAACGTTGGATTCCCTTTTTGTCTGCTGGGACTGGCCAGTCTAGGATTGCAGAAATCTTCTGGGGGTCCATCTTGATGCCTTCACTGGAGATGATTAACCCCAGAAATTGTATACTTTCCTGTTCAAATTCGCACTTTTCAGCTTTCGCATAAAAACCATGTTGACAAAGACGGCCCAGTACACTTCTGACATGCCTGCGGTGGAATTCAAGGGAAGAAGAAAAGATCAGAATATCATCCAGGTAGAAGATAACAAATAAGTCCAAAAGGTCTCGGAGGACCTCGTTGATAAAATACTGAAAAGTAGCAGGTGCATTGCACAATCCGATAGGGCATCACCAAGTACTCAAAGTGCCCGAATCGAGAACGGAAGGCCGTTTTCCACTCGTCCCCATCCCTGATGCGGACCAGATTATAGGCGCCACGGAGGTCAAGTTTGGTGAAAACCGTGGCGGCCCCCAGCCTCTGGAATAACTCTGGCACCAGGGGAAGAGGATAACAGTTCTTTACAGTGATTTTGTTTAATTCCCTGTAGTCGACACAAGGTCGAAGGGTATGGTCCTTTTTCTCGACAAAGAAGATGCCTGCGCCTGCTGGAGATGTGGATGGGCGAATAAACCCCTTCTTTAGGTTTTCATCTATGTATTCCTTCAATGCCCCTTGTTCTACCTCTGTCAAGGGGAAAATCCTACCAAAAGGGATTTCGGCCCCAGGAAGCAGCTCAATAGGACAGTCGTAGGCTCGATGGGGAGGTAGAGCCTCTGCCCTTTGTTTACTGAATACGTCCAGAAAATAATGGTAGGCTTCAGGAATAGACTGGCGTATTTCAGCTTCAGACTCCAGGCATAGCAAGGTAGACGGCCCGTGAGGATTGTGGGACCCACAGAACTGCTGGCAGTAAGGTGAAGAAAATGTAACCTCCCCTGTGGCCCAGTTGATGGCAGGATTGTGGATTTGTAGCCAGGGCATGCCAAGGATTACAGGAAATAATGGGGAGGAGATTATGTCCATACGTAAAAGTTCATGGTGGGAACTGGAGATAACGGCAAGTATCGGAGCAGTCTCTAGAACTACAGGGCCTGATTTGATAGCAGACCCATCAGCCAAATGAATTGAAAGTCCATGGGTCTTGGGAAGGAGAGGAATTTGGTGTTTAGCAGCAAAAGATGAGTCCATGAAACAGCTACAGGCCCCGGAGTCAATAATGGCAGGTGTTAGCAGAGTCTTTCCTGGAAGCTGGAACGACACAGAAAGGGCAAGGTGAGATGCAGGCTGGGTAATAAAGTCTGTGTAGCTAGGAGACATGGAGAGACACTTACGGAGCTTTAGAGGACAGTTCCTGACGTAGTGGCCGGGTCCTCCGCAGTACAGACACAGATTATTTACACAACGTCGTTGACGCTCTTCAGGAGTAAGGGAAGGACGAAGGACGCCAGGTGCATGGGCTCAGGTGTGTCAGCTGTAGGGGCTGGTGATGCAATGGGTACCGGGTGTAGATGACTTGGGGCCTTGGGAAGCATCCAGGTTGGACGAGAAAACCCTGTAGCTCTCTCAGCCCTTCGCTCTCTTAGGCGTCGATCGATTTGTATGGCTAAATCGATCAGCGCATTCAAAGTCTGTGGTACCCCAACTCTAGCCAGTTCATCTTTCAGAGGATCTGATAGTCCCATGTGGAACTGGTGACGAAGAGCAGCGTCGTTCCAGTCTGTATTTGCGCTCCACCGCCTAAACTCAGCGACATAGTCCTCTGCTGTCCTGCGACCCTGCTGAAGGGTACGTAAAGCAGCTTCTGCAGTTGCTGAAAGCTGGGGGTCTTCGTAAAGCTGTGCCATAGCATCAAAGAAGGTGGTAAGGTTGGTCACAGACTCATCCTTTTGTTCTAGGAGGCGGTGGGCCCAGGTTTGGGGTTCTCCAGTAAGTAAGGAGATCACAAAGCCCACCTTGGTGACTTGCAGAGAGAAGGTTCGTGGCTGAAGGGCGAAATACAGCTCACAGGAATTACGAAAGGCCCTGAAGCTACTTCGATTTCCAGAGAACTTTTCAGGTGTGGGGACCCTAGGTTCCGGAAGGAAGCATCACCACTGTTGGTGTCGATCCTGTCCCAGCAGAAGAGGTGGATGCGTGGGAAGATCCCTGGGCTCCAGTGGGGTTGGACAGAACCAGCACCCATTCTTCTAGCTGGGTGTAGCCGTGCTGAAGATTCTTAACTGCTTCAGTTAAACCAGCCAGGTTCTGAGACAGTTCTTCCATAGGGGAGACTCTCTGCTCGGGCTCAGACTGGCTGTCTGCTACTGTCACGTACCTGATGGTGATGAGCCCGAATTGCAGAGGTCAACCTCCCTTACGGCTCCCACTCGTGGCCCCCTGATAGGATAACAGAAGGCACAAGAGTAAGGAGTGGCATGGGTGCCTGGCAGGATCAACAAGAAGAGGTAGTGGGTTAGTCTAGTAGAAACTTCCTTGCAGGAACTGGAATACCGGAACTGGATCAGCTCAGCAGACAGGATAGGTCCAATAGACTGGATCAGCTTAGCAGACTGGAACACCTCACCAGACAGGATAAGCTCAGCAGAGAGGATAGGTCCAATAGACTGGATCAGCTTAGCAGACTGGAACACCTCACCAGACAGGATCAGCTCAGCAGGCAGGATAGGTCCAATAGACTGGATCAGCTTAGAAGACCGGATCAGCTCAGCAAACTGGACTGGAACTAGGACAAACTGGAATCGTACAGCTGGACTGAAACTAGGACAGACTGGAATCGTTCAGCAGACTGGAGCAGACTGGATCAGCACAGAAGGTCAGACAGGCCGGGTCAGATATCGGGGCGGACAGCGAGGTACAGGGGTGCAGACAGAAAGGTAGTCAGAACAGGCCAAGGATCAGGTGCAGGCGGATGGCTGGAATAGTCACAGGTAAGCCGGGTCTTTCACAGGTAAGTCTCAGATCAGGTTTCAGATACTCAACGCTGTAGAGCAGACAGCAGGGATGGTGTGTGAGAGGCCGGCTTAAATACCCCGCCTGGCTCCAATAGGCGTGTGCACCCGTGCACGCACACGCATGCGTGATCGCAGCCGTGATCGGGAACCGCAACATCTAAGTCGCCTGTTTCTGGCAGGATCTTCATGACAAGAGGGCTCAGCAGCCTAGCCATCACAGGAAAAGCCAAGGGACAGGCATCGGTATTGGAGGTACCAGCTGTCACGGTAAACATCCAGGGGCCAAACAAAAAGACAGAGGGAGAAATCCCAGAGCCAACTATAGGAACAGAGGAAGAGCTGTCTTCGAAAGAGGTTGTAAGAGATTGTAATGCCGCGTACACACAACCACTTTTCCTGTCCTGCAAAAAGATACGTTTTTCTCGACGTGATTCCTCTCAAGCCTTCCTTGCATACAGGTTCATGAAAAAAAACAGCCTAGCAAAACGTGGTGACGTACAACACGTACGACAGGACTATAAAGGGAAGTTCCTTTCAAATGGCGCCACCCTTTGTGCTGCTTTTGCTGATCCTCGTGTTAGTAAAAGTTTGGTGAGAGACGATTTGTGCTTTTCAGCCTCGTGTTTTTCAGTCCATTACAGCGTGACGAATGTGCTATCTCCATTACGAACGCTCCCATCTCATACTTGATTCTGAGCATGCGCGTTTTTTTTTCCCTCGGAAAAGCATACACATGACCATTTTTTGCGACAAGAAAAAGAACGACGTGAAAAACTACGAGAAAAAATAGAGCAGGTTCTAATTTTTTTGCGGGCAGTTTTCTCGTCGAGAAAAATGCTATGGAGCATACACACAACCGGTTTTCACGACCAATCTAAAAATTGCAGTTTTCTCGTCATGAAAAACGGTCGTGTGTACGCGGCATAGGTCTTCATTATTTGAAATGTTTGAACAATTGAAATGTATAAAAGAAGATATATCAGTGCTTAAACATGATGTGCAAGGGATTGGCGAACAGACATCTACCTTAGAAGGGAGACTTAGTCAGGTTGAAGATGATATTAACCCAATGAATCATGAGATAAAATTAATGAGAGATCAGTTGAGTATGTGCATTCATAAAATGGACGATATAAAAAATAGATTGCGCAGGAAAAATATAAGGGTACAAGGTCTTCCCAAGAAAAGGTAACAATCCCACAGAATATATGGAAGACTGGCTCAAAGGAATGTTCGGTAAAATTACAGAGACAAAGGACAAGATTTGCTGAATGTAAACGCAGGCTGCAGCATAATAAGATCAAATATGCAATGTTTTACCTGGCGTGCCTGCGAGTAACAACTTTGGGGGAAAATATGTTCTTCAACACACCTGCAGAAGTGACATTGTGTATCTGTAGAGGCTGATATTCACACACGTTACCCGGTACAACGGTATTCCTTCAGCAGATGGATATAGGCATCTGATAGGCTTGTCCCTCCCTCACAGCAAGGACACTGGTTTTATTATCTGCAGTCTGTCATCCGACCAGGATTGGTTTCACAGGTCGGAAAACTCTCCCTACCTTCTCCTAACTCTCCCTTACAAGCGGGGTCTCTGTCCCTGTCTATACACACAAGTGTTCTGTCCTAAATGTGGCTGGGCTTTTCTCTATAAGGTATCCACCCAAAAATGGCCGACCAAATAGCCCAAGATTTGCTTGTCCTATCAGGACACCAGGCTTCTCCAAAATGATGCTAGAGACAATTATAGAGGCCAAACAGCTCTGAACATATGTACACATAAACATATAAAATGGGCTGAAAAGTGAGTACATACACTTGCTAACCCACTTCCTCTTGCAGCTAGCTAGGATACCCTGCACTACAGCTGCCTACAAACCTGTATCGCTATTAGCTTCTCACGCAAAAGATCCAGCCTGATAGTATGAAAAGGACTGGAGAAGTCAAATAACATGACCCTCATAGTGCTTTCTGGCTTATCCAGGTGTGCATACATGCGATTTAGCATGAAGATCATAACATTCTCAACTCCCAGTCTTGTCTGGTAAGCAAACTGCAAAGTGTCTAAATATTTAATAGCCATGGGTCATAACTGATATAAAAAATCTCTCCAAGGTCTTCATTATGTGGGAGTTCAAAGCCACAGGTCTGTAATCCTTGGAGCCACAAGAACATGGTATCTTTGGCATAAAGACAAGACAGGATGTCTTCCACAACATAGGAACCTTTCGTAGACTCAGGCTCAGGTTAAAGACCCATTGAAGGATACTCTCCAGCTGGTCTTCAACGATAAAGTCTATGGATAACATTCTCCATGGTCTATCTGGGACAGACAAGGGCTTTAGGAGACCCCAAACCTTGGTTCTATGGGTCTTGTTTCTGATACAAGTAGTGCAGGATTCGACATACTTTTTACAATCTACCCGTAACTGTGGCCACCAAAAGGTACACTGTACCAAATCGGTGGTTTTGGTTACGCCAAAATGCCCGGCTAATGCATGGTCATGGCAAAGTTCCAAGACAGATACTCATAGGCTTTCGGGAGTGTAGATCTTGTCTTCGTGCCAAAATACCCCATCCTTGAACTGCAGTCCTGGTTCAGAAGGAGGTGTCTGCCCTGTGGAGGCTTGTTTAATTAGGGAAAGCAGATTTTCCTGAAGAAGAAGAAAGTTGCCAGGGGCAAGGATGGTATCCGGGGTAGAAATTTCTTTTGACTTGTGAAACATCCGGGACAGGGCATCAGGTTTAGTATTTTTGGAACCTGGCCGATACGTGACATGGAAGGAAAATCTGGAGAAAAAGAGCACCCACCTGGCTTGGCGTGGCCTCAACCTCTTTGCAGACCTCAGATATTCCAGGTTCTTGTGATCGGTGAATATTAGGATTGGATGGGCAGCTCCCTCCAGCAGGTAGCGCCACTCCTCCAGTGCAGATTTTATTGCCAACAATTCCCGATCCCCTACATCATAGTTCTTCTCTGCTGTTGAGAGTTTACGTGAGAAGAAGGCTACTGGATATGTTGGGCCTTGGTTCCCTGTCTTTGGGAAAGTATTGCTCCTACGGCAATTTCAGACACGTCTACCTCAAGAACAAATGGTAGAGAGGAATCTGGATGTCCCAAAACAGGAGCAGAGGTAAAGAGTTCATTAAGGGCCTCAAAGGCTCCTTGGGCCTCAGGGGACCAATGGAAGCAGTTTCCCTGTTTGGTCAATTGGGTGATTGGTGCAATGATGGCCGAGAAGCCTTTGATAAACTTGCGGTAGAAGTTGGCGAAACCAACGAAACGTTGGATTCCCTTTTTGTCTGCTGGGACTGGCCAGTCTAGGATTGCAGAAATCTTCTGGGGGTCCATCTTGATGCCTTCACTGGAGATGATTAACCCCAGAAATTGTATACTTTCCTGTTCAAATTCGCACTTTTCAGCTTTCGCATAAAAACCATGTTGACAAAGACGGCCCAGTACACTTCTGACATGCCTGCGGTGGAATTCAAGGGAAGAAGAAAAGATCCGAATATCATCCAGGTAGAAGATAACAAATAAGTCCAAAAGGTCTCGGAGGACCTCGTTGATAAAATACTGAAAAGTAGCAGGTGCATTGCACAATCCGATAGGGCATCACCAAGTACTCAAAGTGCCCGAATCGAGAACGGAAGGCCGTTTTCCACTCGTCCCCATCCCTGATGCGGACCAGATTATAGGCGCCACGGAGGTCAAGTTTGGTGAAAACCGTGGCGGCCCCCAGCCTCTGGAATAACTCTGGCACCAGGGGAAGAGGATAACAGTTCTTTACAGTGATTTTGTTTAATTCCCTGTAGTCGACACAAGGTCGAAGGGTATGGTCCTTTTTCTCGACAAAGAAGATGCCTGCGCCTGCTGGAGATGTGGATGGGCGAATAAACCCCTTCTTTAGGTTTTCATCTATGTATTCCTTCAATGCCCCTTGTTCTACCTCTGTCAAGGGGAAAATCCTACCAAAAGGGATTTCGGCCCCAGGAAGCAGCTCAATAGGACAGTCGTAGGCTCGATGGGGAGGTAGAGCCTCTGCCCTTTGTTTACTGAATACGTCCAGAAAATAATGGTAGGCTTCAGGAATAGACTGGCGTATTTCAGCTTCAGACTCCAGGCATAGCAAGGTAGACGGCCCGTGAGGATTGTGGGACCCACAGAACTGCTGGCAGTAAGGTGAAGAAAATGTAACCTCCCCTGTGGCCCAGTTGATGGCAGGATTGTGGATTTGTAGCCAGGGCATGCCAAGGATTACAGGAAATAATGGGGAGGAGATTATGTCCATACGTAAAAGTTCATGGTGGGAACTGGAGATAACGGCAAGTATCGGAGCAGTCTCTAGAACTACAGGGCCTGATTTGATAGCAGACCCATCAGCCAAATGAATTGAAAGTCCATGGGTCTTGGGAAGGAGAGGAATTTGGTGTTTAGCAGCAAAAGATGAGTCCATGAAACAGCTACAGGCCCCGGAGTCAATAATGGCAGGTGTTAGCAGAGTCTTTCCTGGAAGCTGGAACGACACAGAAAGGGCAAGGTGAGATGCAGGCTGGGTAATAAAGTCTGTGTAGCTAGGAGACATGGAGAGACACTTACGGAGCTTTAGAGGACAGTTCCTGACGTAGTGGCCGGGTCCTCCGCAGTACAGACACAGATTATTTACACAACGTCGTTGACGCTCTTCAGGAGTAAGGGAAGGACGAAGGACGCCAGGTGCATGGGCTCAGGTGTGTCAGCTGTAGGGGCTGGTGATGCAATGGGTACCGGGTGTAGATGACTTGGGGCCTTGGGAAGCATCCAGGTTGGACGAGAAAACCCTGTAGCTCTCTCAGCCCTTCGCTCTCTTAGGCGTCGATCGATTTGTATGGCTAAATCGATCAGCGCATTCAAAGTCTGTGGTACCCCAACTCTAGCCAGTTCATCTTTCAGAGGATCTGATAGTCCCATGTGGAACTGGTGACGAAGAGCAGCGTCGTTCCAGTCTGTATTTGCGCTCCACCGCCTAAACTCAGCGACATAGTCCTCTGCTGTCCTGCGACCCTGCTGAAGGGTACGTAAAGCAGCTTCTGCAGTTGCTGAAAGCTGGGGGTCTTCGTAAAGCTGTGCCATAGCATCAAAGAAGGTGGTAAGGTTGGTCACAGACTCATCCTTTTGTTCTAGGAGGCGGTGGGCCCAGGTTTGGGGTTCTCCAGTAAGTAAGGAGATCACAAAGCCCACCTTGGTGACTTGCAGAGAGAAGGTTCGTGGCTGAAGGGCGAAATACAGCTCACAGGAATTACGAAAGGCCCTGAAGCTACTTCGATTTCCAGAGAACTTTTCAGGTGTGGGGACCCTAGGTTCCGGAAGGAAGCATCACCACTGTTGGTGTCGATCCTGTCCCAGCAGAAGAGGTGGATGCGTGGGAAGATCCCTGGGCTCCAGTGGGGTTGGACAGAACCAGCACCCATTCTTCTAGCTGGGTGTAGCCGTGCTGAAGATTCTTAACTGCTTCAGTTAAACCAGCCAGGTTCTGAGACAGTTCTTCCATAGGGGAGACTCTCTGCTCGGGCTCAGACTGGCTGTCTGCTACTGTCACGTACCTGATGGTGATGAGCCCGAATTGCAGAGGTCAACCTCCCTTACGGCTCCCACTCGTGGCCCCCTGATAGGATAACAGAAGGCACAAGAGTAAGGAGTGGCATGGGTGCCTGGCAGGATCAACAAGAAGAGGTAGTGGGTTAGTCTAGTAGAAACTTCCTTGCAGGAACTGGAATACCGGAACTGGATCAGCTCAGCAGACAGGATAGGTCCAATAGACTGGATCAGCTTAGCAGACTGGAACACCTCACCAGACAGGATAAGCTCAGCAGAGAGGATAGGTCCAATAGACTGGATCAGCTTAGCAGACTGGAACACCTCACCAGACAGGATCAGCTCAGCAGGCAGGATAGGTCCAATAGACTGGATCAGCTTAGAAGACCGGATCAGCTCAGCAAACTGGACTGGAACTAGGACAAACTGGAATCGTACAGCTGGACTGAAACTAGGACAGACTGGAATCGTTCAGCAGACTGGAGCAGACTGGATCAGCACAGAAGGTCAGACAGGCCGGGTCAGATATCGGGGCGGACAGCGAGGTACAGGGGTGCAGACAGAAAGGTAGTCAGAACAGGCCAAGGATCAGGTGCAGGCGGATGGCTGGAATAGTCACAGGTAAGCCGGGTCTTTCACAGGTAAGTCTCAGATCAGGTTTCAGATACTCAACGCTGTAGAGCAGACAGCAGGGATGGTGTGTGAGAGGCCGGCTTAAATACCCCGCCTGGCTCCAATAGGCGTGTGCACCCGTGCACGCACACGCATGCGTGATCGCAGCCGTGATCGGGAACCGCAACATCTAAGTCGCCTGTTTCTGGCAGGATCTTCATGACAAGAGGGCTCAGCAGCCTAGCCATCACAGGAAAAGCCAAGGGACAGGCATCGGTATTGGAGGTACCAGCTGTCACGGTAAACATCCAGGGGCCAAACAAAAAGACAGAGGGAGAAATCCCAGAGCCAACTATAGGAACAGAGGAAGAGCTGTCTTCGAAAGAGGTTGTAAGAGATTGTAATGCCGCGTACACACAACCACTTTTCCTGTCCTGCAAAAAGATACGTTTTTCTCGACGTGATTCCTCTCAAGCCTTCCTTGCATACAGGTTCATGAAAAAAAACAGCCTAGCAAAACGTGGTGACGTACAACACGTACGACAGGACTATAAAGGGAAGTTCCTTTCAAATGGCGCCACCCTTTGTGCTGCTTTTGCTGATCCTCGTGTTAGTAAAAGTTTGGTGAGAGACGATTTGTGCTTTTCAGCCTCGTGTTTTTCAGTCCATTACAGCGTGACGAATGTGCTATCTCCATTACGAACGCTCCCATCTCATACTTGATTCTGAGCATGCGCGTTTTTTTTTCCCTCGGAAAAGCATACACATGACCATTTTTTGCGACAAGAAAAAGAACGACGTGAAAAACTACGAGAAAAAATAGAGCAGGTTCTAATTTTTTTGCGGGCAGTTTTCTCGTCGAGAAAAATGCTATGGAGCATACACACAACCGGTTTTCACGACCAATCTAAAAATTGCAGTTTTCTCGTCATGAAAAACGGTCGTGTGTACGCAGCATAGGTCTTCATTATTTGAAATGTTTGAACAATTGAAATGTATAAAAGAAGATATATCAGTGCTTAAACATGATGTGCAAGGGATTGGCGAACAGACATCTACCTTAGAAGGGAGACTTAGTCAGGTTGAAGATGATATTAACCCAATGAATCATGAGATAAAATTAATGAGAGATCAGTTGAGTATGTGCATTCATAAAATGGACGATATAAAAAATAGATTGCGCAGGAAAAATATAAGGGTACAAGGTCTTCCCAAGAAAAGGTAACAATCCCACAGAATATATGGAAGACTGGCTCAAAGGAATGTTCGGTAAAATTACAGAGACAAAGGACAAGATTTGCTGAATGTAAACGCAGGCTGCAGCATAATAAGATCAAATATGCAATGTTTTACCTGGCGTGCCTGCGAGTAACAACTTTGGGGGAAAATATGTTCTTCAACACACCTGCAGAAGTGACATTGTGTATCTGTAGAGGCTGATATTCACACACGTTACCCGGTACAACGGTATTCCTTCAGCAGATGTATATAGGCATCTGATAGGCTTGTCCCTCCCTCACAGCAAGGACACTGGTTTTATTATCTGCAGTCTGTCATCCGACCAGGATTGGTTTCACAGGTCGGAAAACTCTCCCTACCTTCTCCTAACTCTCCCTTACAAGCGGGGTCTCTGTCCCTGTCTATACACACAAGTGCTCTGTCCTAAATGTGGCTGGGCTTTTCTATATAAGGTATCCACCCAAAAATGGCCGACCAAATAGCCCAAGATTTGCTTGTCCTATCAGGACACCAGGCTTCTCCAAAATGATGCTAGAGACAATTATAGAGGCCAAACAGCTCTGAACATATGTACACATAAACATATAAAATGGGCTGAAAAGTGAGTACATACACTTGCTAACCCACTTCCTCTTGTAGCTAGCTAGGATACCCTGCACTACAGCTGCCTACAAACCTGTATCGCTTTTAGCTTCTCACGCAAAAGATCCAGCCTGATAGTATGAAAAGGACTGGAGAAGTCAAATAACATGACCCTCACAGTGCTTTCTGGCTTATCCAGGTGTGCATACATGCGATTTAGCATGAAGATCATAACATTCTCAACTCCCAGTCTTGTCTGGTAAGCAAACTGCAAAGTGTCTAAATATTTAATAGCCATGGGTCATAACTGATATAAAAAATCTCTCCAAGGTCTTCATTATGTGGGAGTTCAAAGCCACAGGTCTGTAATCCTTGGAGCCACAAGAACATGGTATCTTTGGCATAAAGACAAGACAGGATGTCTTCCACAACACAGGAACCTTTCGTAGACTCAGGCTCAGGTTAAAGACCCATTGAAGGATACTCTCCAGCTGGTCTGCACATGCCCTGAGCACCCTGGGGCCCCATAAAAAGGCTATCGGCCTAATAGCGGAGCTCCATCCAGCAGCATCCAGCAGCACCTCCCTAGACCTCAGCTTAGGAAAAGAGAGCAAGTACATGACTTATATCCTCCCCCTTATATCATCCCCCAGTGGCATAAACCTCCTGTAAATCAAGATATGTGTGTGAGCCACTCAGGTTGTATGGGAATGGAGTCCTGTGCCCACCACTGTAAGTGCTGGCTGGGAAGGGAGCTTTGTCTATGCTCCAGGCAATGGCAGAGATTGATAGGTGCCCCAGGAGCCACACATGAAGTCAAAGCCTGCTGTGTGATAGTGAATGGCAGTCTCAGCCTGGACACCTGCCAGGTCAGGCCCCCAACATGTTTTACTCTGCTAACTACCCAAGAATCTGAAAAAGCTATTTGAGCTTAATTACATATCATTGGTGAGACAGGATAAATTGGATTTTCAGAGATGGGACAAGGACATTTTTACCTGGTTTGGAAGGACAAATATCATAAAGATGAATGTGATGCTGAGACTTCTATATCTCATACAGACGCTGCCAATTAAGAACCCCCCACGTTTTTTGAGAGACCTGAGACCAATGTTCCTGAGATTTATATGGGCGGGGAAACCAGCAAGAATACGTAGAACTATTTTAACACTTCCAAAAGGAAAAGGAGGGATTGGGGTTCCGGACCCAGTAAGATATCAAGAAGCCTCCCACTTAGGGAGAGTAGTAGAGTGGTGTGAGATAGGATGGGAGAAACCATAGATACAAATGGAGCAGGCAACGATAGATATCCCCTTAGAGGGTCTGGCATGGATATCCGAAGTAGATATACCAAGGGAAGTGAGAAAACACCCGACAATAGGAGCTACTCTATTAGTATTAAAAAAAAAAACATCTCAACATACCCTAGCCCAGGGGTCAAGTCCTGGGGGAAAAAAGTGTGGGAACTCCCACCCAAGATCCACTCCCCCACCAAAAAAAAACAAAATAATACGCTCATATGCATATATATTTCACAGAAAATGCTGGTGCTGGCCTGGCTGGTCTCGGTACTGACCTGACTGGTCTCGGTGCTGGCCTGGCTGGTCTCAGGGTGCTGGCTGGCCTCAGGGTACTCAGTACTGGCCTTGCGGGTCTCAAGGTGCTGGCCTGGCTGGTCTCAGTGCTGGCCTGGCTGGTCTCAGGGTGCTGGCTGGCTGGCCTCAGGGTGCTAGCTGGCTTGTCAATCTATATATAAAAATATATATTATAACAGGGTACACAAAAGGCTTTGTTTACAGCTTACTGCACACACAGTGTCAGTGTGTCCGTGTCAGGGCAGAGTGATGTGATGGTGTGAGGAGAGGAGACGCAGGCTTACCCTAGCGTTGCTGTGTGACTCCGCCTCCGCGTGATGTCACGCGCAACCGGCCGCGTACTGAAGGACAGGTGGCAGGCGAGGTCAGAGCCTGGCGGAGCTCCTGAGTCTGCTCGGCTCAGTTCGCCTGCCCCTGACAGTGACTCGAGCCGAGTCTTTCACTATGCGGCAATGCTGGGCATCGCCGCTTAGTGAAGGATCGGCTCGGCTGCTCTAGTCCTGCAAAGGGAACGGCGTTCCTGCTGTGAAGAAAGTGCAGGGATGCCCTTCCCACGCGTTCCCACAGGACTCGAGCCCTGCCCTAGCCCGATGAACATGATTTTAGGTACACCAGCATTCCAGCCAGGCTTTAAAGACCCCAGATTCAGAGCAGTACGTCAGAGAGGCATTAAAAGGATTGTTAATTTTTCTATAAATAATCATCTAATGATGAAAAATTAGAAAGAATGAGAGATAGCATCAGAATTAGACTTCTTAGGGAAGATGCAATTAGATGCCTTTATCAGAACTAAGTTAAATACGTATGCGGAAGTTAGGCAACTGACGGGGTTCGAGGAGATATGTTGGAAGGGGGGATTATTAAAACATTCGCTGTCGTACTTCTATGCCATATTAACCGAGTTGGAAACCCCACAGGAACTTACTTTCCTACGGGAGTGGGAGAGAGACCTGGGTGTAATATTTAGGGATGTCCCGATACCGATACTAGTATCGGTATCGGTACCGATACCAAGCATTTCCCCGAGTACTTGTACTCGGGGGGAAATGCTCCGATTCCTCAGTTCCGTGCTATGCTCTCTTTCCCCCGTGTTCCGTGCTGTGCTCTCTTTCCCCCGTGTTCCGTGATGTCCTCTTTCCCCCCGTGTTCCGTGCTGTGCTCTCTTTCCCCCGTGTTCCGTGCTGTCCCTTCTTTCCGCCGTGTTCCGTGCTGTCCTCTCTCCCCCCTCAATTTGTCAGGATGGAGAGCGGAGGTAGGAGCCGCTAAACCCTGCTCCTACCTTTTCAGATTGAACAGAGTCAGTGATCACTGACTCTGTACATTCATATAACTGAGCATCGTAACCTGTGTTTACGATGCTTCAGTTTTTGAATGGAGAGGAGCTTCCCTCCATTCATTTCAGCTGAGGCTGCAGAGAAAGGGACTGGGGACTCGGTGTCCTTAGTCCCTTTCTCTGTCTTAAAGGGGAAATGTCAGAGGTCTGTTAAGACCCCTGATATCTCTCCAAAGACCCCCAACATGGCTGATTAAAAAAAATAAAAAGTTGCAATAAATATTTAAAAAATAAAAAATAAAATGTAAATAAAAAAAATAAAAAAACACACTGACAATCAACCCCCCCCCTAAAATAAATAAATAAATCACTGTAAAAAAATAAAAATAAAAATTGTAAAAACAAAAATACTGTCACATGACATTAAAAAAAAAGTATCGGTGAGTACTTGAAAAAAAGTATCGGTACTTGTACTCGGTCTCAAAAAATTGGTATCGGGACAACCCTAGTAATATTTTCTCAGGAACAGAGAAATAGGATTCTGGTATATAACCGAAAAGCATCAGTTGTGAGTAGATATCAAGAAGGGGGATATAAAATCCTCACTAGATGGTATAGAACACTGACGTACTACATCGGATATACCCCCAAATATCAGAAATCTGCTGGAGATGTAAGGAAGCATATCTGCAAGCAGTTAAATAACGACAGAGTCACCACCAAATTTGAGATGTGGAAATTGCTCTTGCTTAGCAACCATGAAGTTGTTATATCATTTACAAATGCAATAATGCAATAAAGGTACAGTGTAATGAGAACACAATTACCATGTGTCGGCTCTGTGATAAGCTCTTAGCATCTCATGATGTAGCCCACTATTATAAGCTGAAGAAGACAATCAGTGGATGGTACATCCTCAATAGAGGCTCTGAACATACAGGGGAAGAAAGGCAAGAAAAGGATCAGGAATGGATAGGATTGGGAATCCTGTAACTTGATAACCTAATCAGCCACTATTTGCAAGCCACTTCAGCCATAGCTGAGCTGGGTGTATGAAACTTGCAGAATACAAGGACCTTTATGTTAAGAGCACATATAGTGCCTAGAAAAAGTATACATACCCATTGAAATTTTCCACATTTTGTCATGTTACAACCAAATGTATTTTATTGGAATTGTATGCGACAGACCAACACAAAGTGGCACATAATTGTGAAGTGAAAGGAAAATTATAAATGTTTTTCAACATCTTTTACAAATACATTTGTGAAAAGTGTGGTGTGAATTTGTATTCAGCCCCCTCAGTCAATACTTTGTAAAACCACCTTTCACTGCAATTACAGTTGCAACTCTTTTTGGGTATGTCTTTACCAGCTTTGCACATCTAGAGATTGACATTTTTGCCCATCCTTCTTTGCAAAATAGCTCAAGCTTTGTCAGATTGGATGAAGAGCGTCTGTGAACAGAAATTTTCAAGTCTTGCCACAGATTCTCAATTAGATTTAGGTCTGGACTTTGGGCCATTCTAACACATAAATATGCTTTGATCTAAACCATTCTATTGTAGCTCTGGCTGTATGTTCAGGGTCGTTGTCCTGCTGGAACGTAAATCTTCTGCTCCAGTCTCAAGTCTTTTACAGACTCTAAGGCCCCATACACACGAGAGAATTTATCCGCGGATACGGTCCAGCGGACCGTTTCCACGGATAAATCCTCTCAAAGATTTCCGCAGATTTCGATGCGATGGAGTGTACACACCATTGCATTGAAATCCGCGCGGAAATCCTCTGGCGATGACGTGTCGCGCCGTCGCCGCGATTATGACGCGGCGACGGGCGCGACGCTGTCATATAAGGAATTCCACGCATGCGTCAAATCATTACGACGCGTGCGGGGAATCCCTTTGGACGAATGGATCCGGTAAGTCTGTACAGACGAGCGGATCCATCCGTTGGAATGGATTCCAGCAGATGGATTTGTTGTGCATCACAGCAAATATCCGATCTGCTGGAATCCATCCCAGAGGAGATTTCTCCGCGGAAACAGATCCGCTGGCGTGTACCACCATAGGATCTATCCGCAGAAACCCATTTGCTGGGATTTATCTGCGGATGGATTCTATCGTGTGTACGGGGCCTAAGATTGTCCTGTATTTGGCTCCATCCATCTTCCCTTCAACTCTGACCAGTTTTCCTGTCCCTGCTGAAGAAAAGCATCCCCACAACATGATGCTGCCTCCACCATGTTTCATGGTGGGGATGATGTGTTCAGAGTGATGTGCAAGTGTTTCTTTTCCGCCACACATAGCGTTTTGCTTTTAGGCCAAAAAATTAAATTTTGGTCTCATCTGACCAGAACACCTTCTTCCACCTGTTTGCTGTGTCTCCCGCATGGCTTCTCGCAAACTACATACGGGACTTCTTATGGCTTTTTTTCAACAATGGGTTTCTTCTTGCTACTCTTCCATAAAGGTCAGATTTGTGGAGTGCATGACTAATAGTTGTCCTGTGGACAAATTCTCCCACCTGAGCTGTGGATCTCTGCAACTCATCCAGAGTTACCATGGGCCTCTTGTCTGCTTCTCTGATTAATGCTTTCTTTGCCCAGCCTGTCAGTTTAGGTGGATGGCCATGTCTTGGTAGGTTTTCAGTTGTGCCATACCCTTTCTATTTTCGGATGATGGATTGAACAGTGCTCCGTGAGATGTTCAAAGCTTGGGATATTTTTTTATAACCTAACACTGCTTTAAACTTCTCCACAACTTTATCCCTGACATGTCTGTTGTGTTCCTTGGCCTTCACGATGCTGTTTGTTCACTAAGGTTCTCTAACAAACCTCTGAGTGCTTCACAGAACATCTGTATCTATACTGAGATTAAATTACACACAGGTGAACTCTATTTACGAATTAGGTGAATTGAAGGCAATTGGTTCCACTGGTTCCACTAAATTTTAGTTAGGGGTATCAGAGTAAAGGAGGCTGAATACAAATGTGCGCCACACTTTACACATATTTATGTGTACACTTTCTTTTTAAAACCGTTTATAATTTTCCTTCCACTTCACAATTATGTGCCACTTTGTGTTGGTCTATCACATAAAATACAAATAAAATACATTTACATTTTTGGTTGTAACCTGACAAAATGTGGAATGTGGAAGGGGTATGAATACTTTTTCAAGGCACTGTGGATATGAGCACTGGATGTACGTGTAGTTTTAAATCTTTAACCCCAGTTACCCGATGATCTTCTTCCTGAATGGGAGACATTTGTAAATGACAGACACAGGGGCACAAAGTGACATCACACAAACACACACACACATGTATATGCCCCTATTTTCAGTAACCCCAGGCTGTGTAGAAACTACACCCTGACTCCTCTTACTCTGGTGTGGTGTGAAGGGAGATTGTTGACATGACATGGGCCAAAGACAAGGATTGCTGTCTGCCTTAACAGGATGGCACTGATTTACCCAACTGATAAAGACACATAAATATATAGAATATAATTAATTTTTATTGCAATGTCTGGTTTAGTAAAGCAGGCTATCTTACCTTAAAGCCCCAATGCCCAGCCTGCACCCCTTTAGCACCTACTGCATGGCACTTGAGGCCACTGTAGACAGTAATCAGTGTTTTTGAGCATGCACATTCATTGAAGCAAATGTTCCTCAGACTGGCCTCCAGTGGTTAATGGTTTGGTTTATTGCTGTCACACAATCTTATTTTTTTCCTGTGCTGTTCAGCCCTTTTTAGGTTGACCACCACTACCTTGAACAAACCACTCAGATTTCAGACTTAAAAAATTACATTTGGGGAAAATAATTTTGAATCTGATGACTTTAGGATAGTCAAGACATTTCCTGTCTAGCACACTTGATAACTGAAGCACATTGTAGACTTGTATGGACTATTTATCTTAATTTAAATGAGGATGAAATGAAAGCAGGGATGTACCGGTAGTTTAGACTTTAGCTAGTCCGGCAGAAACGCATTGTCTACAGCATGTTGAATTGTGGTTTCTTACCTAAAATGGCACTTTGGGTTCTGTAATGCCCACGTACACACGATCAAATTTTGCGATGAAAAAAGTCAGATGGACTTGTTTCATCGGAAATTCCGATCGTGTGTGGGCCCCATCTGACTTTTCTCCATCGGAGTAAAAAAATAGAACATGTTTTAAATTCTTCTGATGGAAAATAATCAGATGGGAAATGCCGATCGTCTGTGTGGAATTCTGTCGGAGAAAAATCCATGCATGTTCAGAATCAAGTCGACGCATTCTCGGAAGCATTGAACTTAATTTTTCTCGGCTCATCTGAGTGTTTTACATCACCGCGTTTTGTATGCAAGACAGCTTGAATGGAAATCGGATTTTAGACCATCGGATACTCCGATCTTGTGTGTGGCATTAGATTGGCCCAAGCTGGATCAATGTAACTTTGTAGAAATATACATACCTGAAATTAATTTTTAAAATGCCTATTTTAATAGTAAAAGTCCATCTTAGGCCCACTCTTTTCTACCTCTCAAGCCTCTCTATTGCTCAGTGAAAAGGCACATCACATTCGGCATAGGAAGCAGAATGAGTCTTAACTCGTATGTAATCTCCGCTCAGTACATCTCATGAACAATTCCTTTTTTTTTGTATATGAGGATTTCCCCGATTATACTCTTAGTTTATGCATATTTTTTTAATGATATGTTCAATCTAAGTTGCCCTACAATTGGGACAGATGTATTTCACTTTATAAGTATAAGTTTTGTTTGTTTGCTCACCATTTCTGTTTTAAATAAAGTTATTCTTTAACGCTTCCAAAACATTTGTGGATATTTTGCACCATCTTGTGGTCAAATTTAATAATGCAGTTCTGTTTTTAAGCTCTCACATTCCCAATGAGTAAATTCATTTATTTCCCTCTTTTAGCAGTCTTTTATATGCTATTCTTTAATGTTTTGATTTATTTGTAGCCAGTCAGTTTACCTTTTACCTCAGACCTTTGGATTGTAGAACCGCTGATGATGCAGGCTTCAGTCTATATCAGCCTATTTCTTTATTTTTGTATCTTTATAATTCTATTGTGGTTACAGGCTAGATCCTGAAAAATTGAAGGTCTATGTCTTTCATATTCCTTTACTGAGCTCAGCAAGAGTTGAATAGGATGTCCCTCTTTGCCTACACAAGTAGCCCCTCTTCGATGGTTAATGATCTGGCACAGGAAGTCTTATTTATTATAGCATCTGACAGAAGAGCCTTTTGTGTTTTCTACAACAGGCAGTCAGGTTTCATTTAATAAATGCATACAAGATGAGTTTCTAAACTCTCATGAATAATGTTTTAAATTATGATAAAATTACTTAGAGATCCAAATAAAAGAAAAAAACTCATATAAAACTTTTATTCAATCTAAATATTCAACAAAATTGTACCTACTATTCAAAAGGCAAAACTTTTTTAGTTTCGGATAGAGTGAAGAGAGATTAGAACATCTGTCAGGTTTTATTGCTGACGGTGCCGTTAGGGTGATTCATCCTCTGTATTTGTCCTGTTAACTGTATATCACTGGCAGTGAAAGTAAATGAAAATTGGATATTCATCAGAACAGTAATATATTAACCACTTCCAGCCCAAGGACATCATTAGACGTATTCTTACAAGCGGTGGGAGGGGACATCCCCCTTTCGCTGCCCTCTGGTGCTTCTCCGAGCCATGGAGAATGAATTGGCTGCTGCCAGAAGTTGATCAGATGGTCCCCAGACATCTCTATGACCTTGAGAGGCACAGGCGCAACGTTATGATGTCACGGCGAAAGTAAACAATGCTGGGGACGCGACTGAAAAGGCTGATACTGTTTTCTTTTTAAATCTCTGTCTTTCCAGCCTGAAGGAGAGATCTGGGGTCTTTTTAATTCCAGATCTCTTTATAAAGAGGACCTGTCATGCACTATTCCTTTTAAAAGATATTTACATTCCTTGTAATAGAAATACAAGTGATAAAAAATAAAGTGTAAAATAAAAAAATAAAGGAAATATAAACATACATTTTTTTAAAGCGCCCCCGTTTTCAACATGCTCGAGCACAAAAGCGAACACATACGTAAGTCGCACCATTAATGAATAGGCCAGGTATAGGAGTGGTTAACGTCCAAAGGGGACACTAGTTCTGGTGACCCTGCTGACAACCAGGGATTCACTCACTTTGGTGGGTTTTTCTCTCACTTGCCGTTTTTGCTATGAGACAGGAAGTGAAAGGGTTATAAGCTCCTTTACTGTTTTCCAAAATACAAAACGTTTTGCCTTTTATTTTTACTTTAAATACATATAAACATAGATTTTTAAAATGAAATCCGGGGACATATTTTTTTTTTACTAGTAATGACGGCAATCAGCGACTCTGCCCAGTCGCCGCCGCCGCCCGCCTCACAGACTGTCAAGTCTTAATTTCCAGGCCCCGGCTACTACTGGGTGGGGAGCGGAGGAAGATCGGAGATAAGGCAAGGAGATAAGCAGGCAGGCGGCTGTGCCCGAAACTGAAGAAATATTCACTCCGACCGGACCAGCACATGATCATCAGAAAGGGGCACAGATAATAGAAAAAAAACACACCCATAAGCTAGTAGAGCGGCAGAGCGGAGGTGTGTAATTCAGATTTTTTTTTCAATTCTGCACTGACTGTCTTTGAAATTGCCCCAGCCCCTGTTTAAATCCAATACGGGGACAAAACCGGGGACAGACTTGGTCTGGGGACAGTGTCCTCAATCCGGGGACTGTCCCCAGAAACCGGGGATGTCTGGTCACCCTACTGTTTGTATATTACCAGGGCCGTCTTAATAGCATCATGGGCCCCTGGGCAAAGTAATGCTCTGGGGCCCCTACAATGACAGTGTAGGTAAACAGACATCAAGTTGGTAGGAGGCAGACTGCCTCCCCTGTGTATCTATCACTCTCAGTACCATCATGGTGCCCCCAATTTTGGGGCCCTGTGGGCTCAAGGACCAGCTGCTTTGGGGGAAGTGCAGGGGCCCCCCCATGCAGCTGGGGCCCCTGGGCAGTGCCCAGGTGTGCCCTCTCATTAAGACAGCCCTGCATATTACCATTGCACACTTAGGAGGCTGGGCTGTGGGAGAGCTAGATGAAAAGATAATAATTGGGGTCAGTCCAACCAAAACTGATATTCTGTTTTTTGGTAGATGCAGGAGATTTAAGCCCCAGAGGCTTTACACCACTTGGGGACATTTCCTTACTTGAGTTCCTGCAAATCTGCTGTGACTATCCCTGCTGGAATTTTTCGATGTATTTTGCATTACAGAAAAAATTCAGGAGTTGCTGGAGCACCAAAATGCTGATAGAAACATGTAATACTCAGGTGGAAAGGAACAGAGTCCTGGATTTATGGAAGGCATGTCACACTAGTGGAGCATCCATGACACATCAGAAAACTGGGCTTGGTTAAGCCAGTCATGTTCCCTCTATAATTAACATATCATGTTTGGGCAGACAAATCTTTGAGTATGACTTCTCACGGGTGACTTTTGACGGGTGACATCATGCAGCATGTAATTTTCTGCTTGATGTTTATCCAGCTACAGAACATGACTATACATTGCTGTAGTCATTATGATACAGCCCTTCTGCTGACCAAAGTTGATTTTTATCATATCAACAAAAACAGTTTTGAAATATTGTTTAGATGTAACAAAATCACTCAGCCCTAAGGCTGGTGTCACACTTGTGATCTTGTTGCTGGTGACATCTCACTGCAGATTGGTACTCCTTTGTTTGCACAGGGTGCTTCCTTGCTGACTGGATGATGGTAGCATCACTCTGGCTGGCAAGTTATATTCTACAGAATTTCTGTCAATGATTTTCTTGTCCAGCCAGAGAGGGAACAACCTGTGTCAATTTTTTTTTCATAGTGACCCTGCCAATGGCAATTTGCTAAAAGCAACAGGAGCACAGGTGTGACATCAGCCGTATACTGGCAGGAATAAAGAGAGAGAAATGTACCATGCAATTATGTTTTCTATGACCTTAACTTTGCAATTTCAAACAAGGCATACCCCATGTCAGTATTTGGACCCCTATACTAATAACATTTGTCTAGATGCCTGGTGCCCAACCTGGGACCTGAAGACCACATGTGACCCTTTGGGACTTGATGAAAAGCCTTTGGACACCAGCAGCTTATGGTGGCAGTGAGGGCATTGATTTGTAAAGAGATAATAGGAGTTATCTATACTGTTATCCTTTTACAAATCATTGTTCCCACTCTCACTAAAGACTACTGGGGTCCAAGGGCATTGCAACAAATGCCAAAAGCCGCATGTAGCCCACAGGTTGCAGGCTGCGCCTTCAGACTTCAGGTTGGACACAGGGATCTAAACAAATGTTATAAGCATTGCCTCATGTTTCCCTGGAAGAAGTCCATTTGCGACAAATCCGGTCGGGCAGAGGATACACAGACCTATGAACGCATTTGTTTTATCGGTACCATTTGCAGCTGTTTTTAATATTCTGTGCACTGTTTTTGGACACTTGTTCAAGTGTATTACCATTTAAATAAACACCTGTAAGAAGGTTTTTTACACAATTGGAGCCCCTTGTTTATTTTTGGTATCGCTGGGTTATCAGGATGATCTGAGCTCAGTGCAGGAGGAACGACTTGTGAGGCATACACCGCCCCTACTGTATCCTCCGTGGATATGTTACAGCTGGGATATCCAAATTCCTATGTGACCTTCCATAATAGAGGGTCCATTATTTGGGGTAAGAGCACATCCTGACTTTACTGTTGATGATGTCACAAGGTGGAGGATTCCTTTTGGATTTTGCTTTGCATAAGCACCTTAGATTCCTGTTTTCCTTCACTCAGCCTCTGCTACTAAATGGACTCATACAAGGACTTTTTGGATTATTATGTTCATGTTATGTATGGATTTTTGAGCATAACTTATCACCTTTTTCTGAGCCTCATGTAACATGCCCAAAGTCTCACACTCACTCATCGCCTGGGAGATTCCTGTCATTGTCCATTTCCATATTTTGGGTAATGACATCACCAGTTTTATTTGCAATCACCTGCCAGCTGGGGAATCTACTGGCTGGCAGCTGAAGGGGCCGGAGAAGAGTCACCGGTTCCTAGGATGCTGACCGCCACCAGCTTGATACCAACCAAGGAGCCTTGTGTGGAAGGCTCTCTCATTCATGACAGCTTTCCAGCCCACTCTGAGCACTAGCGTTTCTCTGTACACCAAGTCACAGTTGGTCTCCATCAATTTAACAGTTTCCCAAAACAGTAAGCCTATACGCCTATAGTGCAACGCCGCAGCCGCCCCTGAGACGCTGGAGGGATGATTTCACATTGCCCTCTATGGAGATGGTTCACATCTCCACGCTGAACGCCGTACGCCTGCCGCCTGAAAACAAGTCCCGGACCTTTTTTTCAGGCGGCTTTCGGCGTTCGGCATAGGAGATGTGAACCATCTCCATAGAGGGGGGTAAGGCTGCATTCACAATCGCAGCGTTTTGTCGCCGCAAATCGCGGTACAAAACGCCGCAATTTGTCGCCGCAATTTGCGGGACAAAACGCCGCGATTTTGTACGCCAAGGTGTGAATGCAGCCTAAGGCCTCGTACACACGACCGAGTTTCTCTGCAAATACCAGCAAGAAACTTGCTGGGAGATATGTTTTTGCAGAGGAAACCGATCGTGTGTACATTTTCGTCGAGGAAACTGTCGAGAAACTCGACAAGCCAAAAAGAGAGCAAGTTCTTTATTTCCTCCACGGGAATGAAGAAGTTCCTCGACAGCCTAACAAGGAACTCGACGAGGAAAACGATGTGTTTCGCCCGTCGAGTTCCTCGGTCGTGTGCACGAGGCCTTACGTTCAAGTCATGCCAGGAATGATGACTCTCACAGGTGCTTGTGACCTCAACTGATCTGTCACGCCATCAAACATCTGGTGTCATAACTGATCACATGTACTACTTTAAATTCCAACACTTTGTCTATCTACCAACTGTCAGTAATTCTTTTTGAATCTGTCAGCAGGTTCTTAAAGTGGCCGAAATGAGAACGAACTTTGGCGAATGTGTCAGATCTCATAACAAAGCTGTAGTAAGGCTTTTCTGAATTTGACGCAGGCCATTTTAATGGGGCCATACCACAAAAACTGTTGCAACTGTATGTGGTCAGTCTTTGGATTACTGCATTCCCTTCTGTACAGACAACCCAATAGAGTGAAAGCTGTGCTGCTCGCATGTGGTGGTGGCAGCCCGTTTGTGCCACGTGCCTACAAATGTATATCTTGTTGTTATCCTGATTTTCAGCGATTTCTCGATCTCAAGTCTTTCATAAACATTGATCCTCTGTCTAAAGTAAAATGCAATTATATTTCTCATAGAGGACGGTCCAAATGACCAAACTATAAAGGAACAACTGAATAAAAGGCTCCAGGCCGTGCCAACTATTCTGCTTCATTTTAAATGCGCCCGCCGCCAAATTCTACGCCAATGAGCAGTTAGGGGTTGTTGCTACATAATCCGCCTGGATTTTTCCTCTGTGATGGACCTGTTGACTTTCTCTGGTCTGACCTGGCTGTACCACATCTTTCCTACAAAGTATCATTCTTCAAGAAAAAAATAAATGTATTTATCGCCATTTTAGTCCATCTTTCGGAGAACATTGTAGGACAACGGAACGTGCCATTGTCGTACTTTCTTCTCTGACACATACTCAGTAGATCATTTATTTTATCAGAATTTTTTTTTTTCACGCCACACTTTGTTTTCTTTATTCTTTTTTAATATTTTTGACTATTTGCGTAATTTAGGATTTCAGTCCTGCAGTTACACCTTTCATACACCAGATGTGTGCCATTGAGCTAAAAATGATTTTAGGCACTGCAGTGAGGTAAGCACATTTTCATTGGTCGGGAAAGCAGCTGACTTCCTGTTGCTAGGGAACTGCTCGGCCTACTTCCACCGTATTACTCGCCCCCTCCTTCCTGGTCCCCACCTTATCATGATGACATAGGAGGAAAAGAAAACAAGACTCCATGTTTTTTTTTCTCCTTTATAATATATATATAATCTATGGATAGATATCTATAGATAGGTAGAAATAGATAGATAGCAATAAATGGAGGATATCTGCACTGTACCCTTTTGTCACACAGAATTGTATAGAATCAGGATTGCTAATTTGCTGACGTAATTATCTATCACACAGAACAATGTATCTGCGTCTCTGTTTTAACATGTTTTCAGGAAAATGACAGATGGCTGAAGACGACAGATCTGTGATCGGGCTTAGCGTGATGTGTAAAGGATTACTGCATTCGAATGATTTCATGAATAAAACCAGCCACCTCTCGTCTCGTAATGCAGAGAAAGGCAGACTGCAGATCTCCATCTGCAGCTGTCACTATGCTCTGGGTTTGGCTGGGACTTGTAGTTCCTTTACAACTGGAAGCATTCATAATGTTTATATAAAAAGTGGAATCTGTTTATATTAATAATAATCATAAAAGAACAAACAAAAAAACAATAATAATTATAAGCTGTCAAACCACACAGAGATATAACAATATAAATTTGGCATATGTGCACCTGCATGCGTGTCTAATTTGGACATGCAGCTGTGTCAAGACAGTCGCTGCGTCTGCTTCCTCCTCTATAGGCTACTTGCACGCAGCTTGCGGCAGATGCGCACGCAATAACAAACACAGCCTGCAAGCAAAATGGGTCATTTGCGACTCTTGGGATGCGGTAAAAACAGGTGGGTTGAGCTGCGCTTTTACTGCTACTCCTTGCTGAGCTTTGCTTCATGGCATGGCAAAAATTATAACCTCTGTTGTGACACTGCCCCCCCCCCCCCAAACAAGGCACATTTGTGCTAGTATGCATCACATACTAGCACATTATGTGAAACTTGCGTTAAAACGAAGCTGTTCCAGCGCTGCAATGTCAGCGCTGCAGCCTCATCCATTTTCACCCGTCTTGCTTCTGGGTTCCCAGGCTCCGGCTCTGTAATTGGCCAAAGCCACGATAACGTCACTACTTTGCACATGCAGGGGAGCCGACGTTCAGGGCTCAGAAAGAACGGCACCGGTGGCCGTTTCTTCAGAGCACATGCGCCGGTGATGTCACTGGCTGTATGTAATGTAAATATCTCCTAAATGGTGCATGTTTCGAAGATATTTACACTACCTATAGGTGAATGAATGAATGAATTCTTACCTATAGGTAAGTCTTATTATAGGCTTACCTATACCGTGTTTCCCCGAAAATAAGACGTACTCCGAAAATAAGCCGTAGCGGGATTTTGCCGCAAGATTGAAATATAAGACATCCCCCCGAAAATAAGACATAGCTATGGCGTGTCGAATCCCCGAAAATAAGACGTAGTGATGGCGTGTCGTATGCGTAGCGCCGCGGGCGGGAAAACAAGACGTGATAGGCGTACTGTACTGGTGCGGAGCTCAGGAGCTGTAAAAAAGTCGTGCAGCCCTTCTTATCTGCTCCACGGTATCTCTAAGTGACCGGAGAGGTGTCGGCAGCCCCATAAATACGGTAAGGTCGGCTCCCCCTGTCAGGTGAAAGTGAAAGTAAAAAGTCTCCTCAGTGAAGTGAGGAGAAGGACGCTCTGTACTCAGGGGATGAAGTAAAGCTTCTCCCCAGCACTGACGAGCAACAGTCTCTCACCCCACACAAACACCGGGGGATAGTTGAATAAATGTAGATTGTTGTACCATACTTGCCGGTAAAAAAAATAAGACATCCCCCGAACATAAGCCATAGTGTGATTTCTGGAGGAAAAATAAATATAAGACAGTGTCTTATTTTCGGGGAAACACGGTAGTTAAATATCAGCAGAGGAAGTTTACTTCCTCTTTAAGGTCCCTTTCACACTGGGGCGGGAGTATACATACCGCTTCTCTCACCGCTCCAAAGATGCTGCTTGCAGGAGATATTTTTCTCTCCTGCCAGCGCATCGTCTCAGTGTGAAAGCCCTCCGGATTTCACATTGAGAAGGCTGGGCAAGAGTTTTTCAGGCGGTATTTAGGTACTATTTTTAGCGCTGTACCGCCTGAAAAACTCCTCAGTGTGAAAGGGGTCTAAAGGTTAGACTACACAATCTACACAAAGTTAAGGTTGATTGTACAGTCAGATTGTAAAGTGTATGGTGAACTTTAGGCTTTGTGCTATATTTGCCTAAAGCAAAGCCTTTAAAACAGTACTAAGTTTTTGGTATGGTCCCTCTTTTGTCAAAGTACAGGTTCATTGCCCGTAAACCCAAATGAGGTTATAGAAATGATTATAAATATTCTTCCTTAGAGACCAGAAAGCTCTCTGGGCTTGTTAACATGTGTGGCTATTACTGCCTCCCCTTTGAAAAGCGTCCTGCAGTGGATCACTTTTCAGAGGGGATTTGACAGGCGGTGAAGAAGCACTATGTCACTTCATCAATGCCTGTTTTAACCCTCAAAATGCAGACCGACCACGCTGCCACTGTATGCATCACACACGGTTACAGGGTGTTGCACCTTTCCCTTCAATTCTTTCGGTAGTAGTACCATACACAGAAGCCGTTTCATTTTTACCGAGACCATGTATACAGACCTAAAGGGCTGCATTTTTGTGTTTAGGTGGGAGGTAAAATCCAGGCTCACCCCCTTGCCACCTGTGTGAATGAGCCCTTTGTATGAAGCTATTGGTCTGCAACAACCACATTAATTTTAAAACGTTCACGTTTATTTACACAAGACTGCCAACAGAACTTTCTTTGGACATTTAGCAGGGGATTTACTAAAAATGGAGCACTCAGAATCTGGTGCAGCTGTGCATGGTAGCCAATCAGCTTCTAACGTCAGCTTATTCAATGAACCCCTTAAGCCCCGGACCATATTGCTGGTCAAAGACCAGAGCACTTTTTGTGATTCGGCACTGCGTCGCTTTAAGTGACAATTGCGCGGTCGTGCGAAGTGGCTCTCAAACAAAATTGACGTCCTTTTTTTCCCACAAATAGAGATTTCTTTTGGTGGTATTTGATCACCTCTGCGGTTTTTAGTTTTTGCGCTATAAACAAAAAAATATATATTTTTTACTTTTTACCATAATAAATATCCCCCAAAAAAATATAAAAAAACATAGTTTTATGGCATTTTTATTAATATTTAATGGCGGCGATCAGCGATTTTTTTTTTGGTACTGCGACATTATGGCGGACACTTTGGACACTTTTGACACATTTTTGGGACCATTGGCATTTTTATAGCGATCAGTGCTATAAAAATGCATTGATTACTATAAAAATGCCACTGGCAGGGAAGGGGTTAACACTATGGGGCGGGGAAGGTTCCCTGGGTGTGTAATAACTGTAGGGGGGGGGGTGGCCTCACTAGGGGAAATGACTAATCGCTGTTCATACATTCATACAGACGGTCAGGCATTTCTCTCCTGACAGGACCGGAAACTGTGTGTTTACACAGACAGCTCCCGGTCCCCGCTCTGTAACGAGCAATCGCGGGTGCCCGGCGGCAATTGCGCCCGCCGCGCACGGGAGTCAGGGACGAGCCTCTATTGGCTGCTGGGCGAAGTGACGTATAGCTACGTGCTCTCGCCCAGCAGAGCCGACCTGCCGCCGTAAAACTGCGGCGGCTGGTCGGCAAGCAGTTAAGCTTCGACAATAATCCTGCAAGCTGATTGGTTTCTCTGCAGAGCTGCACCAGATTTTGCTCTCTCTAGTTTTAGTAAATCTCTCCCATAAGGTCCCCATACACATTACAATCTTTGTACAGGCAACTTTAGATTTATCAAAACTGTTTAATAGAAGAAATTACCTAACCTATCAAATGACATCCAATCATGCTGACCATCACTATGAAGCTTATGGTAGGTCTAAAATAGATTGTACAATCAGATTGCAAGGTGTGTGGTGAGCTTTCGTTACCCTTTATACTGCATACAGATATAAGAAAGACAAAGTGCAATGACTGTACAGGCTCTGTGTTCTGACAGTTACTGACCTTGGGAAAAAGACGACGGGGTGTAGCAGAGATGTGAATAAACTTGCTATGGGAAACTCCCAGAGATTGTGTTTTGTAAGAATTCAACTGAACAGCTGAACAAGCACAAACCACCCCAGCTAATGACACAGAGAGCTTTTGTTCCTGATTCTCCGCAGGGTACGCCTGCTGTGTACAGGAGGAAGGTGTGCACAAGAAATAATCAAAGATTTATATATGTGATTTTGTTATTTGATAATAAAAAATGTATTTTTTAACTTGACCTTACTACAAACAAATTGTCTGAATAGGCAGATAGACATTACTATAGTACGTATTATATATTATAATCATTATTATTTAAATCAGCCTTTGGTGATATCTCATTACTAATTCCTTTGTATGTGCTGCATTCATTGTACTGTGATATATAGGAAACTGAGAACATATGGATCTAATCTGAGCACACTTTGTGATTTGAATGCTGCCACCTGGTGGAGAAGCTAAGAATTTGCTCTCACTTCTAGTCATTTTTGTTATTTTAGCAAAGTTCAGCTTTGATTTCAAAATGATATCTGCATTCTGACATACACACACATTTCCATAGTTCCATGAAGGCAACTACAGATGTCTCCTTTAGAATATATTAGAAAGATTTTGGCACACAATTTAAAAATTGATGATGATTTTAAAGATGAATTCCAGGTATGGTATATTTACTTATTTATTTCAGGTCCTTATATATCGCTGTCATTTTACAAGGTGCTTTAAATATATATATTGCACATTCACATTAGTCCCTGTCCTCAAGTAGCTTACAATCTAAGATTCCTAATGCCTCGTACACTAAGGTGACCAGATTTTTAAAATGAAATTCGGGGACATATTTTTGCCTTACTAGTAATGGCAACAATCAGCGACTCTCTGCCCGTCGCCGCCCGCCTCACAGCCTGTCAAGTCTCACTCTTTGGGCCCCCGGCTACTACTGGGGGGGGAGCGGAGGAAGATCACTCTGCCAGGGAAGGCAAGGAGATTAGCAGGCAGGCAGCTGGCCGGGACTTGAGCCAAGGCAGAAGAACATGCGAGTGGAGCTGAATGGGCATGCGCCCGAAACTGAAGAAATATTCCCTCTGCTCCGACCAGCACATGATCATCAGAAAGGGGCACAGGTAATGGGAAAAATACAACCCCCCTATGCTAGTAGGCACTGCGGAGCGGGGGTGTGTAATTCAATTTTTTAAATTTTAATTCTGCACTGATTGTCTTTGAAATTGCCCCTGCACCAATTAAATCCAATCTGGGGACAAAACCAGGGACAGACTTGGTCCGGGGACAGTGTCCTCAATCAGGAGACTGTCCCCTGAAACTGGGGATGTCTGTTCACCCTATCGTACACAAAATCAGATAATCGGATGATAAAAATCGCTTTTGGACTGATCGCACGATAGTCTGATTGTTAGCACACAGCTTTCGACAGCCGATCACGACAGTTCATCCAACAATATCCGAAGGGATAAACACAAAAACTTTGCTCAGATGACAGCCCAGCGAACAACAATTGTTGAATCGGTACAGTATGCGTCCGCTAAAAATTGATAGACAAACACCATGCATGATCGGAAACACGAAAATAACCCGGAAGGAGATGGCAGAACGTAAACCATGTTTGTACCGAGAAAATTCTCCACCATACAAACAGAAAATCATTTGCAGCCTATCACAATGTACACAAATATGCCTACAATATGAACAGAATTAGCCAAAAGGCATGCCAGACGCAGGGTCACGCGTATTTGACATATTTTCTGATACGTAGCTACGCAAACAGGAAGGTTTTCCAGAATTGTACGAAAAAAATGTACATTTCGTTGAGCGCAAAATGCACTGTTGAATTTGATATTAGTATTGTGCAACAAAATGCAAATGGTAAGTCGTACAATTATCTGATTGTGTGTACGATGCATAACTTACATTCTCATACCTCCCAACTTTTTGAGATGGGAAGGAGGGACACCTATTAGCAACATTATGTAGGCATAGGACACACCCCACTGTCACGCCCCCTTAAAGGAGAATTATTATTATACGGGATTCATATAGCGCTGACAGTTTGCGCAACGCTTTACAACACTAAGGCTGGAATTATACACAAAAAAAATAATAATTGGTTAAACCCACAAGTGCTTTTTTTTTTTTTTTTACCACTGCTATTCCGTTATACTGGCTTTCTAAAATTCCAAATGCAGCAATTAAAAAATTGGGTGAAAGGTTTAGCACTGGGAAACACTGTTTGAAAGATAAATAGTGCATTTTATATACAACAATATAGATCAGACAAATACTAGGGCCAATAAACCTACTACCGTAGCATGTCTTTGGAGTGTTGATGGAAACTCACACAGGCACAGGGAGAACATACAAACTCCAGACAGGTGGTGCCATGGTTGGGAATTGGAAGGGCTAGCCACTGTGCTGCCCTTATATTTTATACATACCGTATTTATCAGCCTATTGCGCGCACCCGCGTATAGCGCGCACCCCTGATCTGTCCGTCTGTGGCCTTCATGGTGTCCTCTCCGCTTGTCCCGTGCTGTCTGTGAGCCGATCCCTGCTTCCCGTGCTGTGTTTGAACGCCGACGACATATACCGAGCGCAGTACATTTGGGCACGCTCTGCGCCTCTCGGCTTCTCTCGCATAACCGCGAGGGGTGCCGAGCATGGCCGAGTGTACCCGAGTGTACTGCGCTCGGTATATGTCGGCGGCGGATTCAAACACAGCGCGGGAAGCGAGTATCGGCGTATATCGCGCACACCTGATTTTGCCCTGATTTTAAGGGCAAAAAAGTGCGCGGTATACGCCGATAAATACGGTACTTACATTGGCCCAGCTTGGACCAATCTAATTGTGTATATAACATACCAGGCATATGTCCAGTGATCTCCACTAGTTTCCAAACTAAGTGGCTTCAGTCCTGCTTTCTGAACACAGGAGGACAGCCGCTCAGCAAAGGTGCATTTCAGAGAATGCTTTGCATTTTCAAGCTGGACCAATGTAACAATTACCAAATATTCCATGCCTGGAAATCTTTTTTTAATGATGAAATTTTTAATTTTTTTTCCTTCATTGCTGCAGTCACATACTTACCCGTGATAAAATATGTTCCACGCTGCCAAGGTGTCATGTAGAAAACTTTTCTGCAGGGTGCCTGGTCCTCTTCTTGGAGCTGAACTTCCAGTACAGTGGGGGTTTATAGGGTCTTCAGGCTGAGCTGCATTCAAGACAGTTCAATTGGGACCCAGTGAGTGCACCAAATGGCCATTTAGTTACTAAACGGCTAGTCCCGAAGAGGTTAAAGAAAACCAATCACAATTTGGTCTATGCAAACTTCTGAATATTTAGCCTTATGTTATTAGAAGGGCTGGTTCACTCCACAATTTCTGTGTTCCGGATGCATTCTTGCATATGCGTTTATGATACATTTTTGTGTGTTCCAATGCATTTTCTTTCCTCTTTTTTATTTTGACATTTGGAAAATCTTTAGCTTAATTCTGGGCATTTGGTGTGTTTCTTTATTTATTACAGGTACTTATATTGCTCCATCAATTCACACAGCTCTTTACATGTACAATACTTTATATATTCATATCAGTCCCTGCTCTCAATGAGCTTACAATCTCAGGTCTAAATCTAACTCATATGCATGCATAAACATAGTAGGGTCAATTTACACAGGATTCAATGAATTTAGCAGCATGTCTTTGGCGTATGGGAGAAAACCAGAGTACCCAGAGGAAACCCATACAAACACAGTGAGAACCTGCAAACTTCAGCGGGTTGTGTTGTTGTTGGGCTTTGAACCAGTGACCCTGGAGATGTTACATGAACTAAAAAAAATCAGCAGGTTCTACTTTTTTTTATTGCACTGAAAATGATTTCACTGGTGGGAACTAGGGCCATCTGAATACATGAAAAACACTGCACAGGCATTTTTTATGTAGTATAAAAATGCACTGGAAAGTTTCTGGTGTGAAGCAGCCTTAGGGCCTCATTCACATGGGTGTACCTTCGTGTACAGCCATGCAAAAAAGACATCTTTGCTTGCACAACATGTATAGGTGCTCAGTGGATCCATTTGCAGGCAGGTCCATTTACATCTATTGGGATGTAGTGGCTGCACTGCACCCAGTTTGACAGCTAAACGGCCCTACGGGTGCATGTCCCCAAACACAGAGTGTATTAAGGGACACGTGACACCCTCACTCGCATGGCTGTCAATGGGACTAGCACAGGGGTGCCCAACCAGTGGCCCGGGGGACACATGTGGCCCGCGGAGCCCTCTGATGTGGCCCGCGACCTCCTGCTCTGGGATGGAATATAATATAATAGAAATCTATTGCAAAGTGCAGAAAAGCCAAAGGTACACTGCATTGCACCTGTGGTGCGGGTAAACTGCATTGTTTCAGTGTAAAAGCAACCATGGGCCCCTTTCACATGGTCAGTCCAACCCAATTGGACCCTCCATTCACCTCTAAGGAGTGGCAGATGTAAACCTACTTGTGTTCTACCTCCAAACTGATCAGGCTGTGTCTGTGTCCGCTCTGCCATCCGCCCGCTCCACTGATTGTGGCCCGCGACCAGTTACCAAGTCGCTTAAGTGGCCCTCGCGCTTCAAAAGGTTGGGCACCCCTGGACTAGCGGCTGTGTCTGTGCAGCAGTTGTGTCCCAAATAGACATGGATGGAGCTGCCTACAAGCAGATGCATGGAACACTTGTGTACCCAATCCTGTGCGGGCAAAGACAACCCTTTGACCAGTGTGTGTATAGGTACTCCCGTGTGAATGAGGCCTAATTGTGCCAGCTTGCTTCTGAAATTTTTTAATTTTACCCCTTTTTTTACCTTTTCTAAGCTTGTCTAAGAATGACTCCGACAAGAAGAAACAGAAGAGATCAGAAGGCCCCCTGAAGTCTGACAGTTGCTGTCCTGTTTTCTGCCTCAACTCGTACTAATGATACAATCTTTCTTTCAGGGCTTGCCTATGTATTAGTAAAATATAACTACAATATAGTAGTAAAATTAACCATATTAGTAAAAAATACCAAATACTATTGTTGTTTACATTTTATTCATTAAAAACGGAAACTTCTTTGTTCGTTTTGGCTAGAGTATATAAGGGATTTTACCATAGTTGCCAAATGTGCCTGATTTTGAGGGACTGTCCCTCTGTCCCTCTTGCCTCCTCATTTGTCCCTCATTTGTACATTTGAAATATAAAGGATTAGTAGTGGTAAAAAAAAAAAAAAAAAACACTTGTGGTTTAACTAAGATTTTTTTTTATAATGCTCCTTTATGGGGGTATGGCAGGGTGTGTGTCCTATGCCTACATACTTTTGCTAAACCCTATTGTGTACAGTCAATATGATGTCAGGAGGTTAGCAGAGCAATGTTTCACCTCTTATTCCCAGGGTCTGGGGTCATCGTCACACAGAGTACCTAGAAGTACAAGTAAACTTAGTGACTGTCAGTTTTTCAAAGCACTGCATATTATAAACAGTTGCACCTCAATGTGACCCTCTACAACAAGACGTGCCTGAACAGAGCTTTGTGGAAGGATCACCAGGTATTTTAATAATGAAAGAGGTGGCTTTAGAAGATAGAAATATACTTTTGAAAATACATTAACAGTTTTATGATTGAGTTTGCATAAACTGTAGCTAAATAAAAAGGTCAATATAAATCTTTTACAGGTAAGCCTGCATATTTGTAATATTTGCATGTTCATATTTCATGAGCCAAATCATGATGAACCAAAAAAAAAAAACAAGACAGATTTGGGCATGTCCAAAGCGGATCCATGAAAAACTACTTTGCCTGAACATCAAAAAGAAGGGAAAACAGTGTATTCTGTGACCTTGTGAACTGTTTGATTGTAGGCCCAAACCACATCTTCTAAATGCTGCAGCTATCAAGCATAATGCTCCTGCTTCAGGGTGTGAATCATGCCTAGCAAGCACAGTCTGATTATAGTGCTCCATTTCCTTGTGGATGGTACAGAGTGGCATGCAATTACTAATACCACTCAAATGACATAACTAAAAAAGAAAAACGTGATTCAAATTTGGTTGGCCAAATCTGTTTTGGACAGCTGTATAGCTATACTAAAGATGTCTAAAGAAGCCTGGCCATGATGAGAGCCTTTGGATCTTGTGTGGGCACCACAGACTGTCAGTCTGGAACTGTCTCCTGGTGCACTGGACTCTTTTTAGCTGTCAAACAGTGGTCAATGGCACATGTGGAGAGGTGGATGGAATGACAGACATTGCGGGCCAGATTCAGAAAGAATGGCGTAACTTTTGGCGGGCGTAGAGCATCTCATATATGCTACGCCGCCGTAACTTAGAGAGGCGAGCACCGTATTCAGAAAGAACTTGCGCCCTAAGTTACGGCGGCGTAGCGTAAATGGGCCGGCATAAGCCCGCCTAATTCAAATTTTCAAGGCAGTGGGCGTGTTGTATTACAATTAGCCGTGACCCCATGTAAATGAGGGGCCGAACGAACGGCGCATGCGCCGTCCGTGGACGTATCCCAGTGCGCATGCTCAAAATAACGTCGGCTAGAATGCCTAAGATACGTCGAACACTGCCTACGACGTAAACGTAACTTACGCACAGCCCTATTCACGTACGATTTACGTAAACGACGTAAATTTCGACGGTAATTCCGACATCCATACCTTAACATGACTTACCCCTGCTTTATGAGGGGTAAAGTTACGCCGGTCTTACGCCTTACGTAAACAGCATATCTTAATACGCCGGGCGCAAGTACGTTCGTGAATCGGCGTATCTAGGCCATTTGCATATTTATAATGTGAACGCCGAATGCGCCCAGCGTAACTATGCGCCTACGATACGCCAGCGTAGGCAAATTACGTCGGACGTATCTCGCTTTGTGAATCGGCGTAAAGATGTGACGGCGCACATATGAAGTTACGGCGGCGTATCTGGAGATACGCCGACGTAAATGCTTTCTGAATCTGGCCCTGCATTTCAATGGACAGGGGAGCTTCTCAAGCATGAGAGCTGCAGTTGGCACATCCTCTATTTCAAGGTCTATGGAGGACTACAGGGCTCAGAAATTGTACAAATTACAGAGAATCATCTGTAAATTAATAGTACATGCTAACAGTAATTTGTAATATTCAGATTTTTATTTATTTTTTTGCAAAAGAATCACAAAGTGCAGAGATATAAAATTCCTTTAGATCATATAAAAATGCACTATTTGGCCAGCAGGGGAAGCAATGTACATAGGGGAAACAGCCACTGGCTACATTGTATCAACTGGATTGAAACAAATTGCATCAGTTTTGTTACTAATCCCAAATAGATTACTCTGATGATTATAAAGGTATATAATGTACTGTAGATACAAATTTATTTTAGGTATGTAAAAACATGTTCATACATATGTTTATACATAAAAAATAATATATGTATGTAGGAATGTGCATAAAAATCATAAATATATCTAAAAAGAAAAAAATATATTTTCTTATTAATGAAAAATAACATGAAGATTAGACATACCGTATTTATCGGCGTATACCGCGCACTTTTTTGCCCTGAAAATCATACGGCGATACCCGCTATACGGCGATACCCGCTTCCCCGCGCCGAGTTTGAATACTGCGCCGACATATACTGAGCGCAGTACACTCGGGTATAGTCGGGCAGTCTCGGCTCCTTCCGCGCTCATGTCCTGGACGTACAGGACGTCAGCGCGAGAGTTGCCGAGCCTGCCCGACAATACACGAGTGTACTGCGCTCTGTATATGTCGGCGCAGTATTCAAACTCGGCGCGGGAAACGAGCGGGGAGGACGCGAGGTCGCCGCAGAAGGACGCCAGACCCGACGAAGAGGACACCCGAAGCCGCAGACGGACGCCGGACCCAACGAAGAGGACACCCGAAGCCGCAGAAGGACGCCGGACCCGACGAGGCCGCCAATGGACACCGCGCAAGACACCAAACTGTAAGTACAAAAAAAACTTTTTTTCCACAGGATTCGGGGCAACATTAGGGGTGCGCGGTATACCGCGATAAATACGGTACATACACATACATATATGCATTGAGCAAAATTATAAAGGCAACACTTTTGTGTTTGCCCCTATTTATCATAAGCTGAACTCAAAGATCTATGGCCCGGATTCACAAAGCACTTGCGCCGACGTATCTCAAGATACGCAGACGTAAGTACAAATGTGCGCCGTCGTATCTATGCGCCGACCCAAATATTAAGATACGCCTATAAATAGACTTCCTACGACCAACGTAACTTGCCTACGCCGTCGTATCGTGGGCGCATATTTACGCTGGACGCATGTGGCGCTCCCATTGATTTTCTATTCAAATATGCAAATAAGGGAAATACGGCGATTCACGAACGTACGTGCGCCTGGCGCATGCTATACGCGGTTTGTGTAAGTTTTACGCCCGGCGTAAAGTTATGCCCCATAAAGGAGGTGTAACTCAGCAGCATCCATGCAAAGGGCTGCACCAGGGAACACAAGCCGTCGTATTTTACGTTGTTTACGTTGGACGTGAATATGGCTGGGTGTAGGTTACGTTCACGCCGTAGGCAGTGATCCGTCGTATCTTAGGCAGTTGTTCCGACGTGATTCTGAGCATGCGCAGAAGGATGCGTCCACGTCCCGGCACATGCGCAGTTGGCGATTCGTATCTGTCTGTCGCTCGGCCCATCATTTGCATGGGGTCACGCCTTATTAGCATGGCTCACACCCACTTCCACTTATGCCGACTTACGACTTGGAAACCCAGCGCAGATTTGGCAGCACTGGCTTTGTGAATCCAGTGTTTGCCTCTATGCGATGCGTCGGCGTAGCGTGAAGAAGATACGCTACGGCGGCATAAATATGCGCCGCTGTTTGTGAATCCGGGCCTATGACTTTTTCTATGTACACAAAAGGCCTATTTCTCTCAAATATTGTTCACAAATCTTCCAAGACAATCTATCCACCTCACAGGTGTGGCATATCAAGATGCTGATTAGACAGCATGAATATTGCACATATTCCTCCAGATGCTGTTCCAGATCCACTTGTGGGCATTTCTGCAAATATCAGGACAATGCATCAATGTTACTGTGTAAATGTCCCAACTGTGGGGCCTGAGGAGCACTTTCTTTGGGGTAGGTATCCAGATTACTCGGTTGCCCACAAAGTTCTTGCCATTTATGAGGTCAGTTCCAAGAAGCTAGGTGAACTAGGAAGCTGCCTAGGGCTCATTGCCGCCTAGGGGCACAGCCACATCCGCTGGGTCCCCTCCTGAGTACCGGTTCCCCACCTAGCAGGTGGTGGCTGATGCGGAGTGTAGCGGGAGGTGGCTCCATATGGCTGGCTGCAGAGTGGCTGGGTGGGCAGAAGGATCAGGCAGATCTTCCCCTTCCCCGGACTAAGCCAGGGGTGACCATGCTAATGTCCAGCAGCAGCCGTGGGTTTCAGCTCTCTGCCCACCCCGCCTCCCTCCCTGGGTGATGTGCAGCCATTAGAGGAGTAGGGCGGGTGGCATAGTGATAGAGACACCCAGAATGGATCCACCCAGGCCCGGACTGGCCACAGGACACATGTTGGGCCAAGGCCGCATAGCCACTTGTCCTGGAGGAGTGAGGAGCCCAAAGCAAAGCTGCTCCTGCAGCTTACTTAGCCTCTCCGCAGCCGGCCGCCGCAACCTGTGGGTGGAACAGAATTATCAGCTGAAGGGGGAGGAGCTGGAGAAAGTCCCCCGTGCGTGACTGGCGACACTAACTGACGCCCGCTGCCTGACATGTGGAGGGAGATAAAAAGAAGTGCCCCAAGGTAAGAACTTGAAAAGTGGTGGGGGGAAGCACTGGGGATGAGGGCTTCCAGTCAGACCTTATCACTGGTGTGTGACTCCCTTCACTTGGCTCCATCCATCCACCTAGCTGCACCCCCCTCTCCTGTCCATTTTGCTATATTCTCCCTCCACCTGGCTGCACCCCCTCTCCTGTCCACCTGGCTGCACCCCCCCTCCTGTCCACCTGGTTCCATCCCTCCAACTGGCTGCACCCCCCTCTCCTGTCCATCTGGCTATATCCTCCTGTAGTGGATATGATAAGAATGGTCAAAGTAAGATAATGAAATGCCTATTTCAATGCTCAAAAACACATGCTCCATATCTTATATATATCCTATATATCTAATATGCATATATGTTATTGATTGCTATAGGAATAATTATACATAATCATAATTCATAAATACTATATACAACCCTTGCTCATATGTGTGCTATCAGATGTGTATCATGTTCTGCAGTCATCGGTCTGCAACCAAGCTGGAATTAGATCGAAGGAAAGTCCCTTCAGGAAACTGCAAAAAAAAAACAGACAGACATCAGACATCAGAAATCATTGTTGCTTTACCCCTCGCACCATCTTGACATGAAATAGTTAAAAGCTTACAAATCAGATTGTCACAAGATTAATATTACATATTCATGATCATGTGTTTGAATATTCATTTCAGAACCATATATAAATCAAGCATGAAATAAAAAAAGGGAAGTAATTCCACACTGCAGCTTCTGTCAGTGAGCTTACTTTGTATGCATGCACGCAATTATTCACCTCCTATCAGATTTCGCCAGGAAGCAGATACCAAAAGCCGGACAGTTTGTTCCGATCCAGAGCACTCCTTCCACCTGGCTGCACCCCCTCTCTTGTCCACCTGGCTATATCCTCCTTCCACCTGGTTGCACCCCCTCCTGTCCACCTGGCTCCATCCCTCCACCTGTGTGTACCCCACCTCCTGTCCTCCTGGCTCCAACCCTCCACCAGGCTGTACTCATATCTCCTGTCCACATGACTGTACCCATATCTCCTGTCCACCTGGCCGCACCTCCCCTCTCCTGTCTACCTGGCTGCACCTCCCCTCTCCACCTGGCTGCACCTACCCTCTCCATCTGGCTGCACCCCCCTTCCTGTCCACCTGGCTGCACCCCCCTCCTGTCCACCTGGCTCTATCCCTCCACCTGGCTGAACCACCCCTCTTGTCCACCTGGCTCTATCCCTCCACCTGACAGCACCCCTATCTCCTGTCCACCTGTCTCCATCCTTCCCCCACCTAGTTGCACCCCCTCTCCCGTCCGACCAGGTGCTAAAATTATTGAATTAATCTAGATTTTTTTGGGGGGGGGGCGCAAGTAGTCAGTCTCGCCTAGGGCACAAAATAGTCTAGCACTGGTCCTGCCTGTGAGGGGAAGCCTACACTTTACTTTCAATAAGAAAAGCTGGTCTCCCCAAGATGGATGCTGGGAGCCCAAAAGGGACAAATTGATCCCCAGTGGTTTCCTGCTGGTTGAAGAAGTTGCACAGAGTCACTTTTAGGTCGATGGACAAGCTACAGCACAACACCTGCCTAAATTCCTATCATCACTTTTTACTAACCTTATTTTACTTCAGGCTTAAAATAAAAATAATATTATTTACAATAGTTTTAATAAGTGTAAGGGCAGGCGTGCGGATGTCAGTCATGTCCTCCATGTTTCTCTTCTCATTGGGTGCCAAGCAAGAGTCACATTAGAGGCCTACCCTGCGGTGTGTTCTTCTGGGCTATGTCAGTCACTTTACTACACACACATGGGGTACCTTTACTTTGCGCTGTTTTCCTCTGTTCCCCTTCGACGCGACTGAGGCTGTCGTGGGGCAATACTCAACCTTAAGGCAGGCTTCTACTCTTAGTGATGAACGTACACCATATACACTGCACTGAAATTGTTCTCTGATTAACTCTCAGTTTCTCATATCAATGCACAACTTTCACAGTAACTTGCATTTTGGAAGACATGCTGTGTCAACATCCACATCCACCTTTCTAGCATTTTCCACTACAATCCCCAGTAGAGGAGTGGGCCATGCATGTGCATGCAACTTGACTCTTGAATACCTCTGTACAAGATGGGAAGCCTCTGCAGTGCAATCCGCTCCCATTGCTATGGGAGACAGACCGCTGGCAGAAGGAGCACTGACAACATCTCTTTCACTGCTAAAGTCTGTGCCACCTATAACAGGTACACCCTATTGACAGGCTGCTTGTTACATTTCTGTTACCCTAAGACCCCTGCAAGCAGTCCTGCAAGCAGCATCTTTGGGGCGGTACGGGAGAGGTGTATACACCGTTTCCAAAACGCCCTTGCCCATGAATGGGCAGGGCGCAACACGGGTGCTTATAAGCATTTCCTCGGCCGCTAGCATGGGTTAAAAGCACCCCGCTAACAGCCGAAAAGCGGCACAATAACAGCGGTAAAGTGCGGCTAAAACTAGCGCAAGCCCAAAAGCGCAGCTATAACAGTGGTAAAGGGCCACTAAAGCTTGCGATGCTTTACCGCTAACGCTGGCACCACCCCAGTGTGAAAAGGGTGTAAGTTGCCACATGTGTCTTCACATTACTCTATTCCACACTGATGTGTTCATGCACCAATGTATTAAGACCCACTGGTTAACTGTGTGTTTGGCTGTTACTTACAATACGTGGAGTGGAGATATACTGCGCTACTAAACACGTGATCATAAACAAATAAGCGTAAAAATAATAATAAATGCAGCAGCTCATAATGTGAGACCACACATGCAAACAATGGAAAGAGAAAAGGGAGGAGCTGTGCAAAAAACGTGATGACGGAACAATATTAACAGATCTAAACACAACAATCTGTATTAGTCACAAATGAATAGTGAAAAATATATGAAGAAGTGCATAGACAGTCCAAAATTAAAACCATGAAGAACAATAAAAATCGTAACAAGTCCCTCGATATGGCAAACCAATGAAAAACTTGCACCGTGTGAGAGACAGTGAAGAGAAACTTGAGTGAATAAGAAACCACAATGTGTCAGCAATAACACAAGTGCACCACCACCTATAGGGTTATGTGCTTACCAGAGGTAAGCTGTACCAGCCCGAAATGTTGGATCGTAATCCTGATGACAGCAATCTCCAATCTCAGAAAACCGAAGCTTCAGGTGTTATAAACTCAATAACCACAATGGCCACGAAACTCAACATCAATGACCCAAAATGGAAGGAGACTCACATGGTATGTAAAGCTTATAAAAGATTTTAATAGCAAAAATATGCACTTACATTTAGGGCAATAAAAACATGTAGGACACTGGAGAGCCGGCCGGCATGCAGTCTCCCGTTCAAAGCAATGGCGTCAGCGGCGTGTCTGCCTCCCTGCGACTACAGCAGCATTGGTGTCGTCTGAGGCTATCCAGTTATGGGCATGTGAAAGTAGTGCAGCAAAGAAGTATTTCTGAAGATCCGGACAGGCTAGACCGCCCTCTGTCAAGGGTCTTTTGAGTATAGATTTACCTATTCTGGGAGAGTTAGACTTCCACAGAATGGAGGTTATAGCAGAGTCAACGTTTTGAAAGAAGGCTTTAGGGATCCAAATTGGGGAGTGCCTCAGAGTGTAAAGAAAAACTGGGAGGAATTTCATTTTGAGTAGGTTTATCCTGCCTATGAGGGACAAACTTCACCGACCGATCCGAGTGCAGTCGCATCACCGGCTCAACCTTTTGGAATAATTCCCAAATAATTCCCAAAACAAACACCTCTGGTGCTCACACCTCAGCCCGGTTCGAACTAGTCGCACCGGTGATACAAATACAGTGATACTTACAATTCAGATCCCTGGCCTTACGTTCGTTATCGAGCATAAACATTCACATCTCACTCCATCTATTTGTACAATGTTGCGCAAAGCAATTCCTACATACTCAAAATTCCGCTAACCTTGTTTTCACCTTTCTAACAAGGCTGCTTACTTGCAATCGGTGCAAGCATTTCTGCAAGTGGCTCAAATCGGTCACTCGTCATCTCCAGTAGCAACTTGGCTGCTCACCTATTCTCATTCGCTTTCCCCTTTTAGATCAGTAGAGTTCCAGTTGGTCCATCTCACACAAGGTTTGGACAATATTACCCTCAAAAAAAAAAATATATACTGATATTGTCGAGAGCTGGCATCTTCACCAGGGGGCCAGCTACTGCTCCGAACAGCTCTTTGCAATCCCCTTTCTCAAAACAAATTCCCTATGTCACCTTACTACAGGTTCCTGGTCGACCCAGTTCTCGACCCCAACCAAAACTTCATAACTAGGGCATCAAGTCAGGCAAGGGATCCCCCATTTGCTTTTCTCTTAAACACCTTTTCACAACATATTTTACTTTACATACACAATTTAACTTGCTCCTGAGGCGTTAGTGACTGTCACATACTTCTGTGCACATCACTCTATTTTTGGAGCGAGATCCTTCACCACGCAGACTAGGTCGCCTAACGTCAAGCTTGCTGGCAGTGCAAGCGTTAGCAAACCAAACATACGTCAATAAACTACAGGTTGCAACATTCCCACTTAGAATACCAGACTTTAGCTACCCGCCCCAGTTAGCCCTGAGGGTTTCAATTCATTAGTCTGTGCCAAGCACAGACAGGCACCCGAGCTATTGGTTACCTAGCCAGCTCACCTCGGTTGCCACACATTTTTTTTAGTTTTTAAAATCACACTCAACAGCGCTCGCACGCAAACTAGCTTTCACTACGCCTGTCGTTCCTTCAAGCTGACCCGCATCAGCTCAGTTCTCCAAGACTTCACCCAAACACGGGGGTGTACTAAGAAGCAGCTTCAATCTCTCCTGGGAATGCTCAATTTTGCAGAGAGGATCATTCCCCAGGGTCGATCTTTTGTGTCACGCCTCCTGGTCTTCCTCTCCCAGACACAGGACCTCGATCAGATCCTTAACTCAGACACCGCGGCAGTAGTGGACCTGTCAATGTGGGAGGAGTTCCTTACTACGTGGAATGGTATGTCAATGTTTATACCGTCAATATCGCCCTTATTACCGCAGGTAGTGACAGATGCCGCAGCCTCCACAGGCCTCGCTGCAATTTTTGGCCACCATTGGTTTGCAGAGATACTCTTAATCCCAGGGTTTACCCAGACTTCCTCCCTGTTCGAAATATACCCGATTGTGGCAGCCGCTCAACTCTGGGGTCATATTTGAACAGGACAAACCATCACCTTCACCACCGATAACCAGGCCACGGCCGATATTATTAATAAAGGCAGGTCCAAGTCGCTCTCAATTATGTCCTTCCTACGCAGGCTGGTACAATTATCTCTACAGCACCAGTTTAATGTCCACTGTATGTTCATTCCATGCAAGTGCAACCTTGCAGAAGACACACTGTCCTGCTTTAATTACACTTCCCTTTTCAGCAGAAACCCGCAGCAGACCCAATACCAGCCCTTATACCTGCTTGGTCTGAGTTGACTCTGGACTAGAATAGCATCTGCACTGAGCGACCCAGTGCATCAACCAGTCTTTGTCCCACAACACGTTCAAAGCCTACCACACAGCTTGGGACGTATTCAGCAAATTCCTAGAGTCCTGCCCCGCGGAAACAATGATAGACACCAAGCACATACTGGCTTTATCTCATATTACCATATACTATACTTAGTCGGCATCCAACACTTTCTGGCTTTACAAGATCCCGTAAAACCATCGTTGTTTGCATCCCATGCGATCCGAGCCGTCCTACGCGGCATCCAAAATGACAACCCATGATCAATGCTAAATGTCTGCCTATAACAAACGCCATCTTCCTTGCTAGTTCCTTGCTAGTTCTCGATTTGGCCTTCTCCCCAGCCTGGTCATACAAGCAACCATCTACTTGGACTACTACGGGTTCTTGCGGCCAGCGAGTTCACCTACAGCAAACCCCCCTAGCCAAGTTCTGTGTAGACGTCACTTGGCTCGCTACCAAGACCATTTCATCCTCCACCTTGCAGTATCTAAAACATAGGAATCAGGCTCCAGGGTAGACATCCACCTCTTTAAAACAAAAAATGTCTGGTGTCTAGTTACCATACTCGATCACCTTCTGTCACTCTTACCGGAGCAGTCAAACTCTAGTCCCCTACTACCTTTTCTTATCAAACCCTTGAGTGCCTGCCAGTTCGTCAAACACATGAGAATTCTTCTACACAACCTACACCTCAACCCCAGTCAGTACTCCGGTCACTCTTTCCGTATTGGAGCAGCCTCAGCAGCATGGGGTCTCAGATCGCGTCATTAAGTGACTAGCCAGGTGGAAGTCTGCCTGGCACAAGCATTCACCAAACTTGCTCAATGAATAAAGCTAAAACTAATAAAAACTACACTCCTACCTGAATGTTTTTGCCCCCTTAATTTGATATACTATCCATCAGACCAGGGCACACTTCAGGTCCATTTCATGTTGATTGTCTTATGGTAAGTCTATGTTGTTCATATCCGTATCGGGCTTCAACCATAATTAGGAAGGCCAGTATGGTGGCCTGAATTTATGGGAGGAGCCCAGGGGGGTATTCAACCAGCCCGCTCGCCTGTGGTCTTTGTCGGTTTCCTGTGCGTGATACCCACCCTCCCATTCCCTTTTTTTTAGGACATTTCAAATTCATTTCACTCCAAAAAATATTCATTACTAATCTTGGGTATGCCCCCTTATTTTGGTATACCGTCCATCAGACCAGGGCACACTTCAGGTCCATATGTTGTTTGTATCCGTATCGGCCATAGGGCTTCAACTATATATATATATATATATATATATAAATATACAGATATACATCTCTCACAAAAATCTATGGTCTACAAACTATCTAAGAATAGCATATAAGGTGGTAACTGGAAGGTGCCAGGTTTAGGACTAGATCCTACATCATAGAAAGCTTTATGAAAAAATTAGTAAATCTAAGATCCAAAGTAATCTGGAATCTGGTATCATATTTTTAGAAAAACCTTTCCAATGCCATGTGCTTTGTCAGTTTTGATATTATTAAAACCTTCACACTAATTTTTGTGGTCTACTGCACATGTAATACATTTTTCTTCACTCCATCCTGTGTTAAAATTAATACCCGAGGATGAGCAGTGGGAAGAGGCCTTGCAGGCGGTTCCTGCTTGCTCCCTGAATGTGGCACATAGACTTTCACAACTTTACATCCTCCTACGGGTTCACTATACGCGGCAAGGCTGGCGCGGATGAGACTGGGGGTAGACCCCTGCTGTACTAGGTGCTGTAGGGACCATGGAGATCTCATTCCTCTCCTGTGGCGATGCCCGAAGCTCCATCTATACTGGTCAGGGGTGGTGGACATGATTAACAGGGCCTTCCAGGCTCAGGTTCCTTTGGAGCCCAAGGTATGTCTCCTGGGGATCACGGAGGGTCTCCTGGTAGAAGATATCCCTAGACAGGCTATTGGCAGAGCTTTGTTCCAGGCCTGCCTGATAATACTGAGACACTGGAAGGACACTGAACCACCAACAGTGCAGGAATGGGTTAAACAAATGGGGGTCACTCTGAGTCTGGAGAAGGTGGTGTATCAGAAACGAGGGACAAGCGGTAAATACGAGAAATTATGGGCCCAGTGGCTTGATGTTCCTGGGCTTGCCCCAATAGATTTGGTTTACGACAGGTTATTTTAGGGCCTCTTCCAGCAACTTCACATGCCCCGGAGGGGGAAGGGACGGGAATGGTTGCAGGGAATTTTACCATGTTGCGGAGATTTGACTGTAGTGCAAAGTTTTGTTTTATGTGCACTCTCCCATGTGATTCTCAATGTGAATATGCTCTGGAGATTGTAAGCTGTTTAATTTTATCTATGCTCAATAAAAAAAAACTTTGTTTGAGAAAAAAAAAAATTAATACCCACATGACAGCCAGTCATGAACAGTTGGCAATTTCAGTCCTAAAGCCAGGCCCATCCTGGTGCCATTTTAAAATTGTGCTGGGGCAAAAAGTCTCTGTTCCAGTGCTGCTTAAAAATGGCACCCAGGGCTCAAGTGTTAAAAGTGTATGCCTAGCCCAAACGTTTTGTATAATTAAAAATCCTGTCAGTCTTTTATCTGTCTTCTGTTGCAGAGATTCTTCTTCACTTTCTGCCCGGGAGACAAATCACAAAGTTAGAGTGTCCCCAATTGAGGAGTTCCCCTCAGCTTATGTTTCTCTATAAATTTTGAATTTCCCATCACATTCTAACCCTGTGATACCAGGGCAGATAGAGAAGGTTAACCCTCCCAGCAGGGACACAGATGACACAAAAATCCTGGCAGCACTTCCAACCCTTATCTTAGAACAGTGGTCTCAAAATTATTGCCCAGGGGCCAGAGGTGGCCATTGCTTGCCTTTATTCGGCCCTTGGGGCAACATTCCTCCCAATGACACCAACAATGGGGTGCTATTCCTGCCACTGGTGCCAACAATGGGGCACTATTCCCCCCATTAAAACCAATGATGGGGTATTGCTTACTCCCATTGACAGCATGGCATTTTCTACTCCCACCAGCCACAGCCTGCCCCCCCTAAAGCCTGAAGGACAGTAAACTGGCCCTTTGTTTTTTATATTATATTTTTTAAATTTGGTAAACAGCAACACAGGCATCAAGCAAGAGGTAGCAAGGGGCTATCATGTTTCATGTTTTACCAGAACTCATGCCCTGTACACACGATCGGTTCGTCTGATGAAAACGGACCGATAGATTTTTTCATCAGATATTATTATTATTATTATTATACAGGATTTATATAGCGCCAACAGTTTACGCAGCGCTTAACAACATCAGGGAAGACATTATAGTTACAATACAATTTAATACAGGAATGATCAGATATCCAATGAAGCCGACTTTCATCAGTCTTGCCTACACACCATCGGTTAAAAATCCGATCGTGTCCAACGCGGTGACTTGATGCAATGATTCCGAGCATGCATTGACTTGATTCTGAGCATGCGTGCATTTTTGACCAATGGATCGTTTTTTTCTATTGGTTTTTTAACCATACGAAAATTTTAAAATTGGTTCTATTATTTTTCACCAATGGAAAAAACTGATGGGGCCCAAACACGATCGGTTCGTCCGATGAAAACGGTCCATTTTCATCAGACGAACCGATCGTGTGTACAGGGCATTAGTCATAGTTATATATTTGTTTTTTTTAAAGGGTAAATTTTTTTCTTTATTTTCAGTACACAACAAACAACAAACAATAAACAGATACATGGAGTGAACATCTCTCAATCCATTACAAAATATAGTAAACTGGTAAACATTCAGTGGATACATAGCAACCCAAAAAAAATGTCAATTTGCCCAATTGAGACTGTTTAGTGGGCAGGGGCTTCATTCAAACATCAATGAGCAGGTGCTATGGTAATCTCGGAGCTGACCCAAGAGCCCAAAATCTTTAAGATTTTTTTGGGCACCCTCTGGCTTCATATTTGTCAACTTGTATAACGGTATAGCATGATTAATGGTAGTGAGTAGGGTTGAGCGAACTCGAACTGTAAAGTTTGGGTTCGGTACGGACTTTGTTTTTTTTTTGTTCTCGAACCCGAACCCGAATAATTGGAAAAAGTCCGGGTTCGGGTTTGGAGTTCGGCTATTTTATGGCGCGCTGCACGGCAGCCAATCGCCATTTGTTTTACTAGCCATGCCTACTAATGGCATGGCTGTGATTGGCCAGTGCAGCATGTGACCCAGCATGTGACCAGCCTCTATATCAGATAGAGGCACACAGCACAGTCGTCACTCTGCATTAGCTAGTGTAGGGAGAGGCTGCTGCTGATTGAGGGACAGTGTCAGATAGGTGTATCCTGCTTCAGAAATCTACACAAGCACTGTTTATTTCTGTGAGATCTGCATCTTATCGTTTAGGGCTCGTCACTCTGCTTTAGCTAGGGTAGGGACAGGCTGCTGCTGATTGAGGGACAGTGTCAGAAAGGTGTATCCTGCTTCAGAAATCTATACAAGCACTGTTTATTTCTGTGAGATCTGCATCTTATCGTTTAGGGCTTGTCACTCTGCTTTAGCTAGTGTAGGGAGAGGCTGCTGCTGATTGAGGGACAGTGTCAGATAGGTGTATCCTGCTTCAGAAATCTACACAAGCACTGTTTGTTTCTGTGAGATCTGCATCTTATAGTTTAGGGAGAGGTTCCAGCTATTTGCTATAGGGACAGCAATATATAGGTGACTCTCTGCTTATTTCACCAGCACTGCACCTGTCACCTGTGATATACTGTGTGTGTCCAGTACATAGTTTAGGGAGAGGTTCCAGCTATTTGCTATAGGGACAGCAATATATAGGTGACTCTCTGCTTATTTCACCAGCACTGCACCTGTCACCTGTGATATACTGTGTGTGTCCAGTACATAGTTTAGGGAGAGGTTCCAGCTATTTGCTATAGGGACAGCAATATATAGGTGACTCTCTGCCTATTTCACCAGCACTGCACCTGTCACCTGTGATATACTGTGTGTGTCCAGTACATAGTTTAGGGAGAGGTTCCAGCTATTTGCTATAGGGACAGCAATATATAGGTGACTATCTGCCTATTTCACCAGCACTCCACCTGTCACCTGTGATATACTGTGTGTGTCCAATACATAGTTTAGGGAGAGGTTCCAGCTATTTGCTATAGGGACAGCAATATATAGGTGACTCTCTGCCTATTTCACCAGCACTCCACCTGTCACCTGTGATATACTGTGTGTGTCCAGTACATAGTTTAGGGAGAGATTCCAGCTATTTGCTATAGGGACAGCAATATATAGGTGACTATCTGCCTATTTCACCAGCACTTCACCTGTGATATACTGTGTGTGTCCAATACATAGTTTAGGGAGAGGTTCCAGCTATTTGCTATAGGGACAGCAATATATAGGTGACTCTCTGCCTATTTCACCAGCACTCCACCTGTCACCTGTGATATACTGTGTGTATCCAGTACATTGTTTAGGGAGAGGTTCCAGCTATTTGCTATAGGGACAGCAATATATAGGTGACTCTCTGCCTATTTCACCAGCACTGCACCTGTCACCTGTGATATACTGTGTGTGTCCAGTACATTGTTTAGGGCTAGTTTCCTGCTTCTTGCTATAGGGAAAGAATTATATAGGTGAATCTCTGCCTATTTTACCAGCACACCACCTGTCCCCTGTGATATACTGTCTGTGCAGTACATTGTTTAGGGCTAGGTTCCTGCTTCTTGCTATAGGTAGAGAAATATATAGGTGAATCTCTGCATATTTCACCAGCACTCCACCTGTCCCCTGTGATATACTGTCTGTGCAGTACATTGTTTTGGGCTAGGTTCCTGCTTCTTGCTATAGGGAGAGAAATATATAGGTGAATCTCTGCCTATTTCACCAGCACTCCACCTATCCCCTGTGATATACTGTCTGTGCAGTACATTGTTTAGGGCTAGGTTCCTGCTTCTTGCTATAGGGAGAGAAATATATGGGTGAATCTCTGCCTATTTCACCAGCACTCTACTTGTCCCCTGTGATATACTGTCTGTATAGTACATTGTTTAGGGCTAGGTTCCTGCTTATTGCTATAGGGACAGAAATATATAGGTGAATCTCTGCTTATTTCAACAGCACTCCACCTGTCCCCTGTGATATACTGTCTGTGCAGTACATTGTTTAGGGCTAGGTTCCTGCTTCTTGCTATAGGTAGAGAAATATATAGGTGAATCTCTGCCTATTTCACCAGCACCTTACCTGTCCCCTGTGATATACTGTCTGTGCAGTACATTGTTTAAGGCTAGGTTCCTGCTATTTGCTATAGGGAGAGAAATATGTAGGTGAATCTCTGCATATTTAATTCCCTCACTGGAGCGTGATCGCAAGAAGCGCGAGTACAAGCGCAAGCTGGTAGACGCGCTGCTGGTGCAATTCCCACTGGCAGTGGGGGCACAGTGGAAGCACAAGGCGAAGGCAGAGGAGGAGGAAGAGGTCGTCAATGCAGCAGGGGCACCACCAGCACCTCAGAAGGCAGGGTTAGCATGCCCGAAATGTGAAAAAGCTTTGTCAGCACGCCACAACAAACAGCACCACCAGCTGATATGGAACGTTTTAGCAGGACGCAGCATTTTAGCAACATGGTGGAGCAGTATGTGTGCACACGCCTACACGTACTGAATGACTACTATGCCCCCTTAAACTTCTGGGTCTCCAAATTGGGCACATGGCCTGAGCTTGCCCTTTACGCCTTGGAGGTGCTGGCCTGCCCTGCGGCCAATGTATTGTCTGAACATGTATTTAGCACGGCAGGGGGCGTTATCACAGACAAGCGCAGCTGCCTGTCCAGAGCCAATGTGGACAAGCTCACGTTCATTAAAATGAACCAGGCATGGATCCCAGAGGACTTGTCAGTACCTTGTGCAGAATAGACACTGGGCCATTGTTTTTTTTCTGATCTTTCTAGGGTTGCCATCTCATCCCTTTAAAAGCAAAAACATATTAATTACACAGGTTCTCTGGCTGATTAAGGTGCTGCTAATTAAACTCACTTGGTGCCTTATCGACATTAAATTAGCCCCAGAACCTGTGTAATTACTCTGTGTTCAGGTTTAAAGGGATGAGGTAGCAACCCTAGATCTTTCTCACTCTTTTGGGGTTTACCCTAATTTAAAAAATAAATCAATTAAAAACCAAAACCTGCTGTGTTGGCTACCTCCTCCTCCTCCACCGCCGCTTCCACCTACACCGCCACATCCACCTCAACCTCCTACTACATATGGACCTCGTCCTCCTAGGTCAAAATGATTTTATTTTTTATTTTTATTTTTTTATGTTATTTTAAGTTATTTCCCTATCCACATTTATTTCCAGAGTCGGTGCGCCCTCCGCTCTTTTTCTTCTCTTTTCCAGAGTACTTGCCATGCTCTTCCCGACATTTTGCTGCCATTTGCAGCCCTCCAGCCCTTTCCCTTAGTTTTTTAGAGACATTTTAGTAGTCAAAAGTCTGGGTCCCCATTGACTTCAATGGGGTTCGGGTTTGGGTCAAAGTTCGGGTCGGGTTCGGGTCCCGAACCCAAACTCTTTCTCCTCAAGGTCAAGTGGTCCGACTCCAGTCGGATGGTGGTTGGTAGTGCATTCCACAGCCGAGGTCCAGCTGAGTCTGAATTGCTCCTCTAGTCTAGATATTTCTTTAAACTCTCATTATTTAGCCTGACAGTGCATCATTTGGAACTGATCCAGGAGTTCCTCTTTCTCATGTTCCTTGGCTGCCATGGGCCCTATAGAGATCACCTGGCTCTTCTCTTCTAAATTCTGACCCACTGGTGATTGGGGATACCCCATCTAATTTCTTCAAACCTTTTGTGTTTTCATTGGGTGGGCTTTTTAAAAAGGGTAGGCTGGTGTAAAAATGTGAACAGATTAATTATATCCCTTGCAGCAGTGGACTGATTAACTTCCAGACAACTTTGTTATTTCTGACCAAATAAGGAAGTCGGTGTGGTAGGTTCAACTGGCTGTCTTTTCCTCAATATACATAAGAGGCTATGTATAGTATACCCTAACTTGTTTTCACACAGCTTGTGAAGCTTAATTCCATTTCCAATTATATAGCATATCGTGCTTAAAATACAGTTTTGCATTCAGTTTTACAAGTGATCCATTCACTGAAATGTTTTACTTGGAATATATAACTATAGAAATTTTTCTGACAAATTGGCAAGAACTGGGCTGATTGACTGTTGTCACTAAAGTGCTTCATAGCATGTTTTAGACATCAATGAAGACAAGGATGCAGTGAACAGGACCAATGGATCAATACTAGCAAGGTCCATAGTTAGGGTTCGTTTCAATTTTTATTTTTATTTTTTATGGACATTTGTATATACCCATATGTTTTGTCATACACTATGCTTTCCAGAAAGTCTTCTGTAATAAACAGCTATAAAAAGTTTAGTGGGAAGAATCTTGTCCCTTCTTCATTTATTTACATTGAACTTAAGGGCAAATGTGGTCCCTGAGTCTATGGGTTTCCATTTGGAAACTATTTCTAATGGCAGACTTTCTTGAATGTTTATCACTTTGGGCTGAATTGCTGGTACTTCAAAAACTAAATTTGCTGTGACGCTCCTTGTCACACAGATTTTCATCTGCCTCAACGAAAAATTATGTGAGGGAATGAGAAGAAGATACAAAGTAACAGGCAGCAGGAAAGTGTTTTATTACGATTGCATGATCGACAGCCATGCTGAGTGGTTACTGATCAATCCTCCATGTTCCCCAGCAGCACTGTGTTCCCAGAGATAAGGATGGTGTAGTAGCCAACAAAAATTTGCTTTGATTTAATTTTGCCCTGGGTGGAAGTTGTTAAAATATGAAAACTTCTACAGCAGGCATGTCAAACTACAGTGGCCAATACTGAAAGGAAAAAATCTTCAAAGGGTACATTTTGTCTACTCAGGGTCAAACCTATTGGATGATTATAGCACTCTGTTAATTAACATTATAGTAATGATTACATTTTATACCATCTGAAAGAAATGGTCTATAATGGTAATTTCCCTTGGTCCCCTTTCATATGAAGGGTCTGATCAGGATCTTCTGACAGTTTTTCAGGTGGACCTGATCAGATGGTCCGGTCACCCCCATGAACCAACGGGTATAAACATAACTCCACTTTTGTTAATAAAATAAAACAAAAACAATACTCTCAGTGCCGGTTCACACTACAGTGACATGAAAGTCGGCACGACTTTGCGAGGCAACTTGAGGCAACTTCGAGGCAACTTGAGGCAACTTCATGTCGCCTCCAGGACAGGCAACTTTGCCAGTGGCCAATCAAACAATAATCAGCTCTGTGGGAGGAAGGGGTTTGCCTAAGAAAACAATTTTCTCTTCCTGTAAAGTTGCTTCAGTTAAGACAGTGATCCGACTTTGGAGGCAACTTCCATTGAAATCAATGGGTACAAGTCACCTAGAAGTTGCCATGAAGTAGTATAGGAACCTTTTCTGAAGTCAGAGCGACTTCAGAAGTGTGCATTAAGACGGTTCTCATTCATTTTAATGTAATTTCTCATGTCGCGCGACTTGGGGCGACACAAGTCGGATCCCAAGTCGCGGTAGTGTGAACGGGCACTTAAGGTGATCAATGTACATTGCAAGGATTTAACAAACTTTGTTGCAGAGTCCTACCTTTTGTTGTTCAAAGAAATAGCTGTTTGTTTGGTTATGTTAATGCACAGTAAATCTGACTTTCATTGTCAACCAGTTGATGTTCTAATAGCAAAAATTGCATTGTCGGAATCCCTTTCAAAATGATTAATAGTATCTCACCAAAAAAATAATTTTTGTTGCAGAGGATGCGTAAAATCTGACATGTATCTTAGTGCAGACTTCTGGGAAAATCAGTGAGCTAATCACATAAGGAGGAATTTCAGGCTTCCAGGTTGCCTTATTGCATTGAATAATACAGAAATCTACAGAGCTGCAAATTGAAAAGGAAAGGTAATTTTTATTAACATTCAATTACAATATAGCTTGTGCAGCAATTGTATATCCACTTCCGGACCGCCGCACAACTATATACGTCGGCACTTTGAAGAGAGATATCTCTGTTATCGCAGCAGCTAGCTGCCATAACCCAGGTATCCTTGTCTTCAGCCGATGGTCCGGTTTCCGATAATGGTGGTCTCTGTGGCGAATTCGCCGCAAGATCACCATTATCGGCGGCGGAAGAGGGCCCCTCCCGCCGCTCTCCCATGCCCTTCGCGGCTTACTGGCTTTTTTTATTGCATTTTAGTGTAAATATGGGATCTGAGGTCTTTTTGACCCCAGATCTCATATTTAAGAGGACCTGTCTTGCTTTTTTCTATTACAAGGGATGTTTATATTCCTGGTAATAAGAATAAAAGTGAAACATTTTTTTTTAAAAGAACAGTGTAAAAAAATATAAATAAAAGGTAAAATAAATAAGAAAAAAAGAAAAAAAAATTAAACGTGCCCCGTCCCGACGAGCTCGCGTGCAGAAGCGAACGCATAAGTGAGCAGCGTCCGCATATGAAAACGGTGTTCAAATTTTTAAGGGTAAAAGTTTGTCGCCAATCCACAAGCGGGCGCAATTTTTAAGCGTGACATGTTGGGTATCAATTTACTTGGCGTAACATTATCTTTCACAATATAAAAAAAATTGGGCTAACTTTACTGTTGTCTTATTTTTTAATTCAAAAAAGTGTATTTTTTATAAAAAAAGTGCGCTTGTAAGACTGCTGCACAAATACGGTGTGAGTCGTGACATAAACCGCCATTTTATTCTCTAGGGGGTTCGAAAAAATCTATATTTTTGGGAGTTCTAAGTAATTTTCTAGCAAAAAAACTTGTTTTTTAATTGTAAACAACAAATTTCAGAACGAGGCTCGGTCCTTTAGTGGTTAAGCTATAATGTATATATTTTTTAAAATTCATTTTTTTTTACACTTTAAGGTTTTCTTTGTCTTCCCCAACTCTGGGTATAGGGTTTTGTTTATTGGGCATTTCAGTATTTATATAAATAAATAATGAATTCATTTTTTGTTACTTGAACTCAACCTGACCAACTATGTTACTACGTTCAGTTGAAAAACTGCTGGTGTCTTTTTCAATTAAATACCTAAACCAGCTAAGGGCTACAAATGAGTGAGAGCTTCATGCGGCACAAAAACTTCAGTCTAAAATACCTGTTGTAAGATTTTAGGAATATTTACTTGACCACTAGAATATTAATGCACATGTGTTTTTTTAATCCACTGCTGTGTTTTGTTAACCATGTTTGCGATCATAAAATATGATGATAAAATGAGCTTCACTATGTAAAATATACTAGTAAACACGTGAATATAACACAAATACTACAAGTTGCTAAATACCAGCATTTAAATAAAGGCCGCCATAAAAACACACATAATTTTACAATGAATAAAGGTAGGATTGTTTGTATTATACATGCTTAAATAGTTTTCTAAAGCTGTATTTCCTATAAAGAAAGCATTTAGATAGGCTTAGTTTTATTTAAGCAGGGTCAGTATAATAAGTTAACAATTTAAACAGATTAATGACCATCCCCTCCTGTGGTTTGGAGATTAAGCTGCTTTTAAAAAGAAATAAAGGATGCTTTATATTTTGGAGGGTTGTGAAATTGTAGCTATTTTTGAAGTGAGCAGATCAAAGGAAGATTGTGAAGTCTTCAATGAAGCATGTGTGTTAAATGCACTCTGTGCCTGTTAAACCGTGACTCTATTCAGATGTGGGGAGGCCCTCCTTTCATGGTCGCCTCAAGCCATGTTGGCTGCTTTAGAGTGGAACTAAGTTCAAGAAATGGAAGCACTTAACAGTGAGGTTAACTGCTGATGTGAACTAGATTGGGACAAGTTTGAAGATTCCTATTTTTACACCCTAGGGTTGCACTTTTTCATTTAGAGAGGGGAAGGGTTATAGAGGGCAATGAGCACTTAATAGCAAAGCTTATTTGAAACTCTCTACAAGTTTGACTTTTGGTGCATATACCTTTTTGTTAGATGATGGTGATGATGATGATTACGTAGGGGGTTATAATACAAGGTTACACAGTGCTTTAAAAAGAAATAGAAGAGGAGGGGGGCTATATAGAAGAAGAGAAACAGAAATATATTTTAAGAGGTTAAATAATCCAGCACTAGGACTACTTTTAAAGTAAATGCCCAAGGAAAAGGGGGCACTGTTCTTGCCTTTCACATCATAGATGTCAGGACAGGTTCCTTTGGAGGGAGATATGGTAATACCTGTATTATATGAACATATGCAGTCAAGAAATCATTTTTAACTTTTCAGATAATTTGTTGATTTATTTGTATAAGGCAAGGCTAATCTTTGGCTATTCTGTCCCAGCTCTGAGGGTAAGGTCCTCTCTGCACTCCATTGCATTGTCATTCAACCACCTTTCTCGGATCTTCCTATTCTTGTACTGTGAAGAGCAGTGGTGCCAGTAGCAACAGAAGAAGCAACAGAAACCACAGCTTAATGGATATTCCTCTTTTCAGCAGTGACATCAAGTGAAATCCATAAGCACAATATGGAAGTAATAGTCAGTTGGTCAGAGCATGCTGCAGCTGGCCCCACATTAAGTCATGATCCAATGGATTAATGGGTGGTAAATTTGACCAGTTAGGGTTGGCCCTATTTGCCATCTAAGAGTTTATAGGGTTAGCCTATATAGGGTTGACCCTATTTGCCATCTAAGTTTTTACCTACCTTAACTCAATTAATGCCTAAAATGTTTATATATACAGTATATATATACAGTATATACAGGTGCTCCCTGACCCCCTCCCCACAAAAAATGTTATATATTTAAAAAAGATACTATCTTTTCCTTATATGTCTGTGTCCTCAGCAGAACACCCAAAAAATAAATAAAGCAAACTACAGAAAAAAAATCAAAACAACCAGTCATTTAACAATACTCTTAAGCCTCGTACACACGTACGGGTTAATCACCGGACTTTTTACCACCGGGTAACCAGAGGGGAAAACTGAAAACCTGCTCGGTAACTTTGTCCCCCTACACACGACCGGGTTTCCCAACAGGAAAACTGCCATGAGAGCTTTGGTTGGGAATCCCCAGTGTATGTATGCTCCATCGCAGTGTTTCCTATAGGAAAACTGCCGGGTTAAAAACCGACGGGAATCCTGGCGGGAGAAAAGAGAGCTGGTTGTCTTTTTTTCCCGGCAGTTTTCCTGTCGGGAAAACTGCGATGGAGCATACACACGGGCGGTTTTCCCGGCCAAAAGCTCTCATGGCAGTTTTCCCAATGGGAAAACCGATCGTGTGTACGAGGCTTTTGCAGAACATTATAACATTTAGCCATACATGCTTGGTTCAAAGCTTTTAATGTGTTAGGAGCTCAACTGGGGTAATTGTTCTCTGAAACCATAATGGTCCAGGTGCTGGTGGAGGATGGTCCTTACACAGTAGTACCTTGAGTCTGGATCAGCAGGATAACATCTCCTGCGGCTGTTTCTTTTTTTTTTCAACTATACATTTTTTATTATATCAATAAAATAGTACATACATACAGCAAAAGCATAAATGACAGAGTTGCAGTACAAACAAAACAGCAGAGATATAATCAGATCTGTAAAGGCTGTGCTTGTAAACATGGTACGGGCCTTGATGACCTAGACCAGTCTACCCCAACTGGGTTCTAACTGTAGGACTGGAAGGACATCACAATAAGTAATGGTACAGCCTGTACTATAGAAAGAGTAAAAATAAATAAATAAAGATAAAAATAAAAGTAAAATAAATACAAACTAAATATCCACTATAAACTAATAAAATATTCATTGCTCTACACCTGCATACTGCTTAATACTAAGCATAAATGTTTTCAAAAACTCAAGTAGAAATTAAATATTGCAATCTTTTAAATAGGTGGAGGCTCTATGATGTGTTAGCCATGTTTTCCATTTTTTCCTAAAAGAGGGGATTGTGTGGTTTTTATAAGCTAGCATCAGCTCGAATTGAGCTTGGGTATTCACTCTATTTATAACCGTGGAAATATTAGGTGCTTCTGTGGATTTCCATAGTTTAGTAACAGTTAGTCTCGAGGCTATCAAGATATGGGTCACGACAGTTCTATAAATGGTAGGGTATATCTCCAGGTCAATGCCCAGTAAAGCTGAGGCAGGTGTAAGCGTAAGCAGGTTGCCTGTGAAATCTGCTATGAAGGATGATATTGAGTTCCAAAAGCTTCTATCCTGCGGCTGTTTCCATCACAGCCTGGGCTCACAGGAAGACTTGGAACTTTAGTGGCAGAGAGGACCTTCTGCTGGGAAAAGGACTGAATTTGAATATTGCAGCGAAAGATGGAATTCTGCCTTACCGAGTCTACTCACCTTTCCTAATTACTCACTTTTTTTAAAACTTTCAAATAAAATTCACTAACCTGTGTTTACTTATAGTTTTATATTACACAGTTGTTTTACTGTTCTTCAGTAATAAGTGTATGCAGCACAGCAGGTGTTCAGAAATAGAGCTTTATTTCAAATCAGTTGTACGCAATGCTAAACTCTCCAGAGGTTTCTCAGCCTCACACCTGTTGCTTAGCTGTCAGCTTACAATATGTTCCATGTCTGCCTTGATATTCTTGTCAGATGTATACAGTATGAAACCCAAGTTTGTTAACTGAAACACCCTGGGGAATAAACACCGAAATCCAACTGTTCTGTAATTTAACCATTCAATGTCAAAATGTGGGCAGTAAAATCGAGATAAATAGTTCATTGGCAGGCTTCCCCAGTGCTACTGCTTGGTTGTTTGTTCTTACAATTTGATGAAACATAATTAAGAAAAAGGCAAGCAGAGCACACCTAGCAAAAGGAAGGGAAAGCATGTGTGAAAGCCAAAACATATCTCACTAAGCACATCAATCCCTAAATATCAATTGGCCAATGACCACTCTCTAACTAAAAAATGAACAGCAGAAATTGTAAAACTATACAAACAATGCCCTACATATGTAAACCATGTATGTGGTATTTTTTTTTTTTAGTTTTTATCTACATAGCCATCAATATGGATTATATCCAAAGTCACCCCATGCTACCCTAATTGCCCCTATATAAATACACCAAGGCAGCTAGGTTAAATTATCCTCCAGGACTATTAAAGCAAACTATATAAACAAAAGATTTCCCAGCACATTTACCAGCCAGCCTGCAAAACAACCAAATTGGCCCTGTCTAACAGTTTGCATTAAAAACAGAGGGTTTTGTTTGCACACATTTGCAAATACAAGCATAAGCCGCAGTGCCCTCGTCAGGGGACCTCTGTATATACCGCAGTCCTAACTGAAAATTTCCAGAGCCTCCATAGGTAGAGCACATATATCAATCAATGGAACAGTTTACATTAAAAACAGAGGCCCAGATTCAGGTAGATCGGCGCAATATTTGCGTGGGCAAAGAGCAAAGATTTTTCTCTGCGCCCACGCAAATATTTCGATTTGCCCGCGATTCACGGAGCAGTAGCTCCGTAAATTGCACGGGCGCTATGCTAATTAGCCCTGCGTAAGGGCGCCTAATGTAAATGATCCCGCCGGGGGCGGGAATCATTTAAATTAGGCGCGCTCCCGCGCCGAGCGAACAGCGCATGCTCAGTCGGGAAACTTTCCCGACGTGCATTGCGGCAAATGACGTCGCAAGGACGTCATTTGCTTCTAAGTGAACGTGAATGGCGTCCAGCGCCATTCACGAATCACTTACGTAAACGACGTGAAATTTAAATTTCACGAGCGGGAAGGGCGGCTATACTTTAGCATTGGCTGCTCCTACTATGAGTAGGAGCAGCCTTACGCTAAAGTTGCCGTACGGAAACTCCGTACCTTGCGTGCGCAGGGCCCGCGCAACTTTTGTGAATCGGTGGTAGTATGCAATTTGCATACTATACGCCGATCACAATGGCCGCGCCCCCTAGCGGCCAACGCAAGAATGCAGCCTGAGATATGAAGGCATAAGGAGGCTTATGTCTGTCATATCCTAGGCTGCAGTCCGCGTAGCGATGTTCCTGAATCAGGGGCATTCGCTACGCGGGAGCAAAACAGCTATTGCGCCGCGCAACCTATGGTTGCGCGGGCGCAATAGCTTCTTGAATCTGGGCCAGAGGGTTTTGTTTGCACAAATCTGCAAATTCCTGCAGAATGACTTTATTGCCATTGTAATTTTGCTGGGCATCACATGCATACATGTGCTTTTAAGGAAGGGTGGGCTTCCTCCAGGCACACCTGTCCTTAACCTATCCATTTATATATGTGCTCCTCCTATGGAGGCTCTTGTAGGTAGATTCACAAAGAGTTAGGCCGGCTTATCAGTAGATAAGCCGACCTAACTCCGAATCTACGCTGCCGTATGTTTAAGCGTATGCTCAAACAGAGATACGCTTAAACATATCTAAGATAGGCCGACTTGCGCCGTCCTATCTTAGATTGCAATATTTCTGATGGCCGCTAGATGGCGCTTCCATTGCGGCCGGCGTAGATTATGTAAACGAGGGGATACGCCGATTCACGAACGAACGCCAGGCCGACGCATTACTTTTACGCCGTTTACGTAAGAGATAGGCCGCGTAAAGTTAGTGCTAGGCTCTAGTGGAATAGTAATGTTAAGTATGGCCGCCGTTCCCACCGCGAAATTCGAGATTTTTACGTCGTTTGTGTAAGTTGTCCGCGAATCAGGATTTACGTCGTTTTTTGTTCACGTCGAAATCAATAGGCCCGTACGGCGTACTTAGCCGCGATGCGCCCTGTGAAATGTAGGCGCCCGGCGCATGCGCAGTGTTAAAAAACGTCAAAAAACGTGGGGTCAAGCCTCATTTCCATACAACACGCCCCCCTCCAACCAATTTGAATTAGGCGCCCTTACGCCCACTCGTTTTAGGCTACGCCGCCGTAAATTAGCAGGTAAGTTGATTTAGAATCATTACTAGCCTAGCTAATTTACGGCAGCGTAGCCTAAACAGGCTAAGCTACGCCGCCACATCTTTAGGCTCACGTACCTGAATCTACCTATTGGAATTTTAGAGTTAGGACAGTATATACAAAGGTTCCTTTGACGTGTTCACTGCGGATTATGCTTGTATTTGCAAATGTGTGCAAACAAAACTGTCTGTTTTTAAAGCAAACTGTTAGACAGGACCAGTTTGGTTGTTTTGCAGGCTGGCTGGTAAGTGTGCTGGGAAATTTTTTGTTTGTTTGCGATGTGCATTGCACTTCCATGTGCACCTTGCTGTAAAGACTCGTTAAGGTTACGGTGGTTGGATTTTTTTTTTGTAAACGATATAAAAGTGCCCAGTATTAAACAACCCCTCCCCCCCAACACCACAGAAAATCCCTTATAATTCCAATACATCGAGAAAAAAACCCCAAAGTGTTTATTAGAGACACTGATGTGAAATTTCTGTATTGGGAGAACATTACTTAACAAGGGCCCGGATTCAGGTACGACTTGCGCATTATTTGCGGAGGCACAGGGCAACGATTTTGCCCTACGCCCCCGCAAATAATTTGCGCTGCCCTCGATTCACGGAGCAGTAGCTCCGTAAATTGCGAGGGCGCGCCGGCAAAATTGCCCGGCGTAAGCACGCGCGCGCAATGTAAATGATGGCGGGAATCATTTAAATTAGGCGCGCTCCCGCGCGTACAGGCGCGCTCCCGAGCATACAGCTTCAAAGTGAACGTGAATGGCGTCCAGCGCCATTCACGATTCACTTACGCAAACGACGTAAAATTCGAACGTCGCGACGCGGGAACGCCGGGTATCCTATAGCATTGGCTGCGCCTGCTATTAGGATGTGTAACCTTACGTGAAACCCGACGTACGCAAACTACGTAATTTGCGTACGCAGGGCTCGCGCAACGTTGTGAATCGGTGTTAGTATGCAATTTGCATACTATACACAGATCACAATGGGAGCGCCCCCTATCGGTCATCGCTAGAATGCAGCCTAAAATCTGCGTGGCATAAGAGCCTTATGCCACGCAGATTTTAGGCTGCAGTCGGCGTAACGAGTTCTCTGAATCAGGAGAACTCCTTACGCCGGCGCAAGTCAGCAATTGCGCTGTGTAACTATGGTTATGCAGGCGCAATTGCTACCTGAATCTGGGACAATAAGTGGTCATGGATCTGGTGCGTATGCTGTGTCTTAAGCACTTTTGCATGGAGGGGAAGACGTTGAAGAGGAATTGCACACTGAAAAAAAATCCCTTTCATATTTTTTACAGTATATATAAATATGTATTTTTATAAAATATATACTGTAGTATGGGGGTGTTTAACTCAAGTGGTAAATGCATTTTTCAGCGAGTCCACAGCAGTCAGATGTTAGGTTTGAGGGCATGGCAGCCCATTTTTATTGAAAGGAAACTAAATAACAGTTCACACACACGGGTTCTTCTCCAGTAATGTTCATATAACCAAAATGCCAAGCCTCCTGGCTCCTAGGCTTACTTAGCCTTGCAGTACCTGCTAAACCTGGCCCACTCCTGGCCTCAACAGGATTCTCCAGCCTACTGTCTCCCAGACTTCCGGACTTCCTTCAGCCCCCTTTAGACTCGCTAGCCACCTCAGGTCTACCAGCCTCCCAGTCCGTCAGCCACGAAGTCCTCATGATGTGGCCATTGCCATCCTATGTGTGGGCATCAGGTTGTTTGTGCCATTGTCATGACAACGGGCAGGGGCGGAGAAATCCCGTGATTTTTCGGCACAGAAGAGCGCACAGTCTCCTGGAAAATTATGACACTCCTTTCCCAGGAGTCTGTGCGGCTTAGGTTGGTCAGGAGAAACACTGCGGTCCAGGAAGAAGGCAGATAGGAATTCTGCCTAGCAACATGGATTTCCAAGCATGTTAAAAAAAAAATTCACAGAGCTTTTTTAATCATATTTAAAGAAAGCTAATGAAGTACAGTATTATTTTAGGGTGGAGCTCCGCTTTAATGTCTAAACCGCTGCCAATGATTGTTGGCAGGTGCAGTTAGCTTGCCTGCCACTTGATGGCTCTGGTCCCATTATAGTAGGTAAGGGAAAGTTGTAACTGGGTATTAGGTCCTCTTTTACAAAAATTCCTCCTTAGTGATGTCATGGGTGTAGTCAGTGTCCCTATAAATGGCAGCATGGTAGGGGCCCAGGTAGATGGGGCCGGAGGTTAAGTGATTAACAAGGCTGAAACCCCAAGGTAGTTCAGAACTCAATAGGAACAGCTATAGTTGCCCTGATTCTTTTTACAGTCTTATGTGGGTTGAGAGCAGAGTGAAAAAGGCATTTTGCACCCTGCTAGCCCTACTAGCCCTACTAGCTCATTATGCCTTTGTCTTGCAGGTTTTTTTTTTCAGAGTTTACAACCACTTTAAGCTTTAGGGGCCAGATCCTCAGCCAGCGGCGCAAATTTAGTTCGTCCGAACTTATGTCATTTAAGTTACGTTGCCCTAAGTTGGTGTCGTAAGTGCCGTATCCACAGCGCATTTGCGTGTAAATTTGAGCCAGTGTAACTTAAATTCCGAGGCTTAAGGCGGGGTTATTGCAAGTGGGAAGGAAGTGGGCGTGCTTCATTGTAATGAGCCGTGACCCCATGCAAATGAGGCGCCGGCCGTACTGCGCATGCGCGCACGAATCGGGACCTCACTGGGCATGTGCAGAACTGGTCTCGGCGCAATCAGTGAGATAGGTAAAAGGCCAAGTGTACTTAGTTTGAGGATCGCCCTGTGTCTAAAAAGCCCCACACAAACACACTTCCCTTGCAAAAGTATATCCCATTGTTTCCCTTCCATGAGCAATTTTCTTCTGCTCTGTTTGTTTGTGTGTTGGTAAGTTGTGTTTGTGAGAAAAGTGTTTGAGGAGTTGGAGAGTCTAGTTGTTGTTTGTTTTTGCGAAGTGTCTTTATTTAATTTGTTTGTTAGTGTTTTTGCTGATTGTTTTTTGGTGTTTGTTTTTTGTTTTTTTGTTTGTGCGTGTTTGTTTTTGAATTTATATTAGCTGTGTCCTTGTGTGTTTATATTTTTGTTAGTTTTTTGTGGTGTATATTTTTGTCTGGTTTTTGGTTGTGTATTCTAGATTGTTTGTCGGGTGTGTTTGTTGTTGCTGGGTGGTGTATGTGATGCCCCCCAAACGCAGGAAGCTTAATTTCACCCTGGGAGAGAAGCAAATTCTTGCTCGGGGGGCATTGTGAAATATGGGAGATTTCTGCATGGCCCTGAGAGCCAGAACACCACCCCGGCCAGGAGGAGGCAGCTTATTAAAAAGATCACGGACCAGATCAATGCGGCGGGGGGGGGGGAGACCAGGACCCCCGCTGGCATACAGAAAAAAATAAATGATCTGAGGAGCGTCGTCCGGAATAAGATGGCAAGGATCGACGCCCATACCAGGGGCACTGGAGGAGGGGGACCCTGCCCAGTCAGACTGACGGAGGAGGAATGGGCAGTGGCCCAGTGTTTCCACCCACAGCAGGTGGTTGGCCTGCCTGGCTATACGTCAGATGTTCCTAGGAGGACAGGTACGTTTTTTTTTAATCTCTGTTGATTAGCATGTGTGGGTGGGGGAAGGGAAGATGTGCCAAGTGTGTGGTTCCTCAAACATGTGATTGTTTTGTGTCCTCCACAGATGGCCAGGAGGTTGCAGGCCAGGAGGTTGCAGGCCAGAAGGTTGCAGGCCAGGAGGTTGCAGGCCCATCGGGCCAGGCTGCTGCACCACCCCCAAGACAGGCTGATGATGAGTCCCAAGAAGGGCAGGATTCCCCAGGGGAGGGGATTGGCCAAACCTCCCCTCATGAGGAGGTTGAGGGGGAGGAGGTTGAGGGGGAGGAGGATGAGTGGGAGGAGGATGAGGGGGAGGAGGACGAAAATATGCAGATTGGCCGGGAAGTCCTCCTGGCCACTGATATGATGACCTTTGAGTCTTCCCCTGAGGCTACCCCTGAGGCTGGCACCAGTCAGGCCACCATCAGGGGTAGCCCCTCCCACTTCTCCCCCAACAGGCCTCCAGCCACAAGGGTCACTCTCTCCCCTCCTCCAGGCCCGCAAGACTCAGCGGCAGCCAGGGGGCCGACCCAGGAGACTGTGGCTGTGGGCGAGCGTCTGTCGGCCAGTGTGGTGAAGGACAATGCCCGGCAGACCCGCACTCTTGGGAAAATACTCGAAAAAATTACCCAGATGGAGCACAGCCAGGGTGAAATGATGGAGGCACTCGGTGATGTGGCCACCAACTCAACAGTGGTCA